>NC_092621.1:81812500-82412500 GCF_047663525.1 Anas platyrhynchos
TCCCAATATCACTGGAATTCTAGACATCCCCAGGAATACATCTTTAATTAAAAGTTAAATTATACTGTCCTTATTCTGAAAGCTTAGATCACTGTAAAATACAACATTACATTTTTCTTAAGTGGTGTGTGAATTTGTTACTCACAAAATGTGCCAGATTGACAGTCCTCAACCTTCTTGTATCCACAGAATGGATGGAACAGTAACATAATCTCCTGAATGTTTTCTGGCATTGGTGGAAATAATTTCACTTGGCTTCTAATTTTGGTAGAAATAAAGTCAGTCCTCACAGCAGGAAATGAACTTTCATAAGAGAAATCCTCCAGAAATGCTACTGAAAGATATTTATTTTAGTGACTGTGAGACAGGTACTAAAAGTATCTTGAGAAGGACAGGAAAAATAAGCACCCAAGTTCTCTGAATATATCTGAAAGGTGTAAAATCACTACATATCTGTTTTAAATTTCTGGTGTGAATTTTCCCACAGCGAGAGAATGCCTGGCTGGTATAGAATTGGTATATCCCATGTCTATTCCCATCCTATGGATCCTAATATGCAGTGTGAATTATGAGTAACAAAGAATATAGCTATTCTCCATTGTAATTTATGAGTAAATTACAATCCTGCAGAGAAATTATATTTTTTATTTATTTTCAAACAGACCAACACTCCTCTGTATTGCCTTTCAGTGTCAAATAACTGGCCTGAAAATCACTTCTGCTGGAGAATTAGTAGTGACTAAGTCCCTGGTAACTTTTTCTTGAGAATCAGGAGCAACCGAAACGTGCAGAATATTCAGATGTGAATTCTTGAAGTTGAAGCTGCCCTGATTAATTTAAACTGGAAAAGACCAACCAGGCAGGTAACAAAAATGCAGTTGAACCTAGGTAAGATGTGATGCTGAGTATGATCTTTAGAGCCCCCATCTGACAGAACAGATTTAGCAACAGCCACACTGTGCCACCATACTCTGAGTGTTTCACCACAAGACTGCCCATGGTACCATTCTGAGGGCAAATCAGTTGTAGTGAATATCCACGAGAACCCCATTACCAGAGGGAAATGATTTTAACGCAAGCTAATGGAAACCACATTACAAGAGTAAATTATTTTACTGTGAGCCTATGAAAACCACATTACAATGGTCAAACAATATCATTTCAAGTCCACTGAGACCACATTAATAAAGCCATTATCAAAGTAAAACAATTTCAAATGAACACTATGGGGATTCAGTTTTAAATGGCAACATGATTTCAATGCATGTTGAAAAAGGCCCCTTGAATGTTATTATGGTGTACAGTCAAATGTACAATAAAAGTTATGGGGGGCTAACTACACTATTATTAAAAAGAAAAAAAAAAAAAAAGAAAAAAGAAAAAGAAAAAAAAAAGTATAGCTTTTTCCAAAATCTACTAATTAGACCAATAGTTTGTTATTAATTAGCAGTCATGTTCTGTTTATTGTTTCCTTTCTAATGCACAACATGAGTTTGTTAGAAAGCAGTATTTGCAAAATTCATTCTAAAACATTTTAAAAAGTCATTAGACCAACAGTCCAAAAGACAGTAACCTCATTCATCTATTTGTGACAAAAAAGTTAAATATTACATAATGAAAATGTTGCAGAAAACCCTTCTCTTTTTGCAAAGAGCAATAACTATTAGGTGCCATGTGCTATGAAGACCACAAGAGTCATGCCTGAATTCATCTGCCTCAGTGCCTCATTGGAAACTGAGAAGGTGCACATATATGTATATCAAGCTAGTGTGATATCTATCACTATTAGATGTGCATAATAGTGCATGCATTTTTACATGCATTTTTAAAGAGTCAATTTCGCCTTTCTCCTTTGAGATATTCTGCCAGTATCCTTTGTGTTCACTACTGCTTTAGGAAAAATATTTTTTACTGTCAAAAGCTGAGAGAGGAAAGTGAGAAAAGATTTCTTTTTTCTTCTTCTTCCATTTCTTTTTAATTTCTTCTTCCATTTCTTTCTCTTTCTTTCTTTCTTCCTTTCTTTCTTTCTTTCTTTCTTTCTTTCTTTCTTTCTTTCTTTCTTTCTTTCTTTCTTTCTTTCTTTCTTTCTTTCTTTCTTTCTTTCTTTCTTTCTCTCTCTCTCTCTCTCTCTCTCTCTTTTTTTTTTTTGGGGGGGGCTTGTTTGTTTTCACAGAATCACAGAATCACAGAATTTCTAGGTTGGAAGAGACCTCAAGATCGAGTCCAACCTCTAACCTAACACTAACAGTCCCCACTAAACCATATCCCTAAGCTCTACATCTAAACGTCTTTTGAAGACTTCCAGGGATGGTGACTCCACCACCTCCCTGGGCAGCCTGTTCCAGTGCCTAACAACCCTTTCAGTAAAGAAGTTCTTCCTAACATCCAACCTAAAACTCCCCTGGCGCAACTTTAGCCCATTCCCCCTCATCCTGTCACCAGGCACGTGGGAGAACAGGCCAACCCCCACCTCGCTACAGCCTCCTTTAAGGTATCTGTATATTTTGTTTTGTTTTTGTATAGCACTCATGAAGCTTGGAGTAAAAGATGGTCATTCTCTTTCAGTCTCAGCAAATCTTAACTGCTCGGCTGCAAAGGCAAGGAGCTTTTGCAGACTGAGTCTGATCTCACTAGAATAATCTATGTCTAAGACTAAGAATGTCCCCAGAAATGTGCCCATTGAATCTCACAAGCACTAGCTGTTGTTAAACTTGGCTTCTTGGAAGAAAGTATCATAGATTAATATATGACTCTGTGCATGCCAGACTGGTCCCTGTACACTGAGCATGTTCTACCCTACAAGATAGGCTGCATCAGTTGAAACTGAAAAAAATCCTTGCTTATGTAACTCTTATATCCCAAGTTATCTACTGAGATCACTTCCAGTCTTTCACTTTCTTTACCATCGGGCTTAGTGGGTATCAGCTCAGCACCTCAGCTCTTCCTACCATACTCAAACTTTCAGCAAGCAAAACCACAGAAAAAAATAAGCATGAGGAGAACTCTGTCTTAAATCACATACACGTGAACTTTAAGGAGGTTTTGATAGTGGGGTAGAAAAATTCAGTCAGTAATTTCAGCAACTCATAGAAAGATAGTTTCAGATGCCAAAATCCCGTTCTAGCCATACTTGATTTCTGATTTCCTGTTCCTGATTCCTGTACCTACCGTATAGAGAAATACTTTTTAATCAGTGATTAATTTCAATGCATAACTTTGCATTGCAATGCATAACTTCGGCACTGGAGTATGGCGATGTTATAAGATGGCAATAATGGTAGTATCCCCTCTGGCATAAAAGACCAAAAAGTCTAGTACCATGTTGACTTTCGAGATCACTCTCATGAATTAGTAAAAAGCTAACTATTAAAAAAGTTTCTTTGTTCAGACGAGAAATCAAATCAAGACCCCTAATGCATCTGTGGTTGTCAAGATGAAGTTAAAGATCTTTCAAAAAAGCTATTTTAATAATACTGTCAGAGCCAGCATACTGAATTCCTAGGTTGCAACTGTGGTCTTTGAGCTGTTCATTAAGTCATTAAGTTCAGTTAGGAAAAAAAAAAAAAAAAAGGGGGGGGGGGGGGGGGGACACACCAAAAATGTCCCCTGACATTTCTGAATGGTATATCACTGATGGCCAGGATTAAAAAAATATATATAAAAAAAATTAAAAATTCAAATAAAATAAAGTATAGCATAAATACAACATAAAACTACCCCTAATGACCACTGAAATTGTCACAGAACTATAAAACTGCTATTATGAGATTTGGTGAAACTCACCTCAGTTTTGTTTGTCCCTAGGAGTATATAGATACCCAAGTTAATTCTAAACTTTGTCAGCTCTCCATTATGACTTACTGACTTTAGAAAATGGATGTGCAATAAATATTTTTAAAATATCTCAAGTTACAGGGAGCTAAATCTGTCATCTAAATATAAACATTTTTCTAAACTACATGCACTCTAGTGATTGGAGATGTATTTTTTTCTGAATGAATTACATCAGAGTAATTCAAATAAACATAATATTACATAGTATTTGTAAAAATTAATAAGGGTCTTGGCCTTTTTGTAATTGACCATGTATGATTCATTAGGAGAAGGCACACCTCTGTCAGTGGCCAGATTTAAGTCAGCAATGTTGCTCATTTTCTGCCTTACCCTTAATGATATTTTAATGCCACTTTTGTCTTCATCTATAACACTGCTGCTAAGTAGGTCTGATTCTCTGGAAAAATAATAGTTTTTCAAATTCAGCATTTTCCTGCTGATTTGCCAGCTGTTTCAATAAACCCCTCAAACTTACTCACTCATAAATTTGAGTGCTGTCCACAGCAATGATATTCTTCATTTGGATTCCGTTGATCTCAAATTGAAAAGCTCTTTAGTAAGAACATAGGGTAGTTGGTTGTTTGTTTGTTTGTTTTTGTATTTTTCAAGTAATCTCAAGAAAATGAACACTGCACACTTACTAAGCCAACCTAAATACTTTTAACAAAGAATCAGCACCTCTGCTTGCATTTCTCCTTTTCTGTGACTGCTACTGATATTAATTAACAGAAAAATAATATTATTTCATTTAAAAGTAATATTAAGGTCATGTGTTTGAGCACATATTTTTAACGGTTTCTTTGCTGGGCAGAGGTGAGGATTTCACATGCAGACACAAAAATCCTAATCACAGCATAAAGAAAACTACTAAAGCAGAGATATGACTTCTCAAAGTTATTTTGTAATAGAGAAAACATGAAAGAAACACAAATGACAGCCTTACTAAGAGTGCAGGTATAACACAGGAATGAGTTTTCATCCTTATATCATTTTCATGGAAGTCTTACCTTAATTGAGTATTCATCTTTTCATTATTTCAATTATTGAAAGAAACAAGAAATTGAAGCTAGTAACAAAAATAAGATGCAGCTATAATAACTTCAGTAAGACAAGAGTATTAGTAGTGAATTTATATTTAGAACCAGTTGCTTTTACCCCCAGAAAATTAGCAACTGTTGAATTGTTACTGAAATAGATGTCTTTAAAACAAAGTTGACTCATTCAGTGTTTCTAATAATTAAAATAACTAAATAAATAAAGGCCTTACTAATACAATGAAATATTGTGGATTCATTCTGCAGAATTTTGTACTTGTGTAATCCTGAGCAAGTGTATATAGCGTTTGTTTGTTTGTTTGTTTGTTTGGGGGAGGGTAAAGGAGGGGGGGCATTTATGCAAAGATGGCCCAGAAGCTTAATGGTAGTATATAAACCTTGCAATAACTACTGCAGCTTCAAAAAATACCAAAGTGCTAGAACTTCAGCACTGAAAACACTGCTGTCTGAAACAGAAGGCACTCCTGTTGTACTTTCTAAGATCATTATAGGAAACACACACAGTAAACCAGAAGTACAACAAAATTAGTCCAGAATTAGTAGACCACGGAGAGCATTTCACTAAAATGCTAGGGCAATCCCTACATGCTGGTTAGTCACTATTTGGTAGCAGAGCTGGGCATTGGAAGTGAAGATAGATATCTGGTAGAAGTAACTTGTCGGCAATTTGGTATTTCCAAGCAGGAAAAGTACTTACTAGACAGATTAACCTATGTAAAAGCAGTGCTAGTGAAGATATACATTAATTCTGCAGATTGCAAGATTCTAAAGACAGCTTCAACCGTGGCTTGAGAAACCTCTAAAGCACTTAGGAAACTGAGGTGAGCAGGACAGTAGGTAGGTGAAAGCAAAGCCAACCACTTTTACATCACTCTTGAGGCTCCTTCTGAGGGCAACAATGATGTAGCTAAAGAGTAAACAAAGAAAAAAAAATGCAAATACCAGTTAGTGACCAGATATGTTTGGGACCTACCATAACTCTGGACCTAAAGCTTGATTTGAATCTCACCAAACTCTCCCTTTATTATCAATAGCTACAACAATAAATTAAAACATATTTAATATACTTAATAAAAATATTTTAATTATCCTGATTTAAGACTCTGTACTCAATACCCCATTGTTAGGACTGACTGTTAAAAAATCAACAAATCTCAACTCAAAGTAATGAAATATTTTAGCAGTTTTAATATATTTGTATGGTTACAAATGCAGTAGTGACTATGTGAGTCAAATCATGTCTAACTGACCTACAGGCTATGGTTCCAATGAGCTAAACAAACGTAAGCCAAAACATGACTGTAGGATAAATGAATGGATGCTGAACAGGGGACACAAGATTACAAACTACAGATGAGATGCCACACTCCCCAATAAACAATATTAAATTAGTCCTTACTTAGTACTTGGGTCCTCATTTCTAAATGGTGGATTAAAATAAATAAATAAATTAATTAATTAAATAGCATGAACAAAGTGGAAACTTAGTCAATGTGTGAAAACGAAAACAAGTTTCATCATTTCATTTCAGCCTAATATTCACTGAGTTTAAACCAGGAGTAATAGCAATGGGTAGTGAGTTTTCTGAAACGTAGGAAGAATAGAATCTAGACCTGAATTTTCTTGCAAATAAAATTCAGTTCCTGCAAGTCAGTGTACTTGATGCAGCACTCACATTAATACAAAGTTGTATGAAATTATCTTCAAAAAGGTTTGAGAAGACACATTAATACTTTTTCAGTATTGTCAGATTCTTCTCTCCATAGACACATAAACCACACGTCTCCTGTTAGGGAGATAGAGGTAAATACCAGTATGGCTCAGGTTTTAGGAGCTCATTGCAAGCTTCTTGGTTACAATGTTTTGAGGAAAGATGAATGGAAGTTTAGGGGAAGAGAATGTTCACTAACTTCTCACTTCTTGGCATGTGGATCAAATACATAAAATGAGTTTGGCAATCTCAAATCATTTTACAATCCAGCACAGCTGGGTCAATTTGCTTATGAGGAGAGACAAAAATCAGGAATAAGTGTATCCGCAGAAATGGGGCCTAACTGGATCTGTTTGTGGGTTCATACCCACTCGTGATTTATTTCTTGCTCTGTAAGCATCACATTTCAGATAATACTTTTAAGTCTATGATCTTCAGATAAGATTAATACAGGATGTCCTGATTTCCAATTAAAGATTTAATTTCTCAAATAACACTATCTGGTTTTGTTTTGTTTTCATATAATTTTCCAGTTCCTTTTGTTTTATGGGGAGCTGTATACGCATAAGAGCCACAGAATTGGAAACAATTAGTAGGGCTGTACAAAAAATAGAGTTTAAGTGGTATCACTTACTATAAGTTGTTGTCTGAACTTTTGTTTTCACTGATATGTCTTTGCATATCATTTTTCTTCCCACAGATTGAAAAGAGCTGAAAGAGAGTTCTCCCTTGGAAATGTTTCCTTTCTCCCTTGGGGAGAATGAGCTGTTTTCTCCTAGATTTCTGTTTTTCTACCCCAGCCAGTCTTTCCCTGGTCTGGTCTTTGAAGTTAAAACCCCCTCTTCTCCCACCCGTCATACGTCTGGCACATAGGAAGTGACAGACTTTGAACTTCAAAGGTTTGCCCCAGCTAAATGGAGAGGTCCAAGTAATGAAAAAGAGGGAGAAAATAAAAATTAAAAAAAAAAAAAAGAAGAAAAAAGAAAAAAGGGAAAAAAGAAAAAAGAAAAAAGAAAAAAGAAAAAAAAAAGGAGAACCAGCTGGAGTACATAAAAATCAGGTATTCTGGTTTGCCACATCACCCACACTTGGTGCGGTATTACCATTGCAAAGCACATCTTGGAATACCTCTGAATTTAACTTTGGATTTCATGGGGTGGGCTCCAAAAGTTCTTCTTCACACGGACTGACTACTGTAATTGGAGTTTTAAAAATGGCATGACTGATGAGTTAAAAGAGCATGTGTGAAGTTAATTTAACATTTTAAATTGAGTGTATTGTAGAGATGATGATATTTGAAGATAGTGAGCAAAATTAGCATCAAGTGCATTAACTAATTACTTAAATTTTCTCAGAATTAAACATTTTAATACTCTGCAATATTGGGGATAATAATGATTCCTTTAATTTCCTTAACAGAGAAGCTGGAAGGGCATCGCTTTTTGACAAATACTGATTATTCTAAAATAAAACAATATTTTTTCAATAAATAGAAGGTTTATTAGAAGATGGTGTCCATTTTCTGATTTATCTCAGCCAAGTATCTTTCAGTTATGTAGATAGAAGAGTAAGCTGCAGTATCTTTTATCCAAGTGAGGACCACATTGATTAAAGTTGTGACCTCATGTGAAACTTTTTTGGAAGCCATTCTTATATCATTCAAGACTGCAATTTGCTTTCCCACTTCTGCCATTACTGTAGGAGCAGGGATTTACTTCAATACATTATGCACCAAAAGGGTATTAAGGTTCAATGTTCAGGTCTGTAAATAACAAATATGTCCCTTTTCTGATTCAGGGCCCTCATCTCAGACTGATACCTCTGAGAGAAGTAGAACTGGTAATTTCAATTATCTCAGCAGTCTCCCTGTCACTAAAATGTCCACTTCCATGCAGCTACCTGGATAAAAGTACATGGACAACACATTTCTTCTCAAGCTTTCTTTCCACACTAAATGCATCCCACTCTGCCACGGACTACTCTGTCCTCTTGTATTGGGCACAACTTGGTCTTGGTATTTATGAAAACTTGTCTGATCTTTACTCCATGCAGGAGAAAGAAATTATAGTTGAAAACAAAACAAAACAAAACAAACAAAAAACATTTAAATAGATGAGTTTTAGGCAGCAATTTCAGTTAAACAAAGCCCTAGGATATATCTAAAAAAATGATTATTTTTTTTCCCAACAGTAGCACAATAGAAAAAAATGAAACTAAAGAATATGTTGCATATTACTGATTCAGAAGCAGATACTTCATTTTTATAGATAGTATCCAAGATCAAATTTAACTGAGAGAAAAATCTGACATTCATTTGACCACAGTGCACAAGAACTGTATGTTACTGCATTCAGGTTACTTCAACTCCTTGCTTGATATGAATTTTGTGAGTCACCATATGCCAACAGGATGCCTCTAAACTGAATATATCATTAAAATTATATTGATAAAATCATATCAATAAATATGAGAAATCCACTGTGTATAATTAGTTACCTGGATGAAATACTCAGATTTCTTGTCAGAAATTGATGGAAATTGTTGCAATTCAAAGCACTCAGTGCTAATATTGGGCTTATTTGAATATTTGAGTGTTTAGATGTTTAACCTAATGAACTTTATTTAGATAGCTTTTTAATATTCTGGACCACAGTTGCAGGTTAAGTGTGAATGAGTCAAAGGTTACACCAAAGCCCAAATAGCCCAGCAATGTAGTCCTAGCAGTCATGTGTGAATTTGTCAGCAATTCAATCCTCTTTTCAGAAACACTTCCTCTTTTCCCTTTATTTTTAAAAAACAATTTTTTAATAAACAAATTTAAGAAAAAAACTTCCACTTTTTTTTTTTTTTTTTTTGTGACCAGTGCAGTATGCATGCTTACTGTACACATAGTTTTTGTTTCCTTTACCTTTGACCTTTTGCAACTGACACGCCATTTAAACCTATAATGCTCACAGGTGTTACCAATTTTCCCTCCATGGTGCTTAGCCTGCTTCTTTTTTAACACATTATTCTTGCTCTTCATTGTAGTCTATGACATTAAACATGTCCCAGAAGAAAGACACAGTTTTTGGCTGGATATTCAAGGAAGCAGACCCCTTTAAAAGACATCATTCCTCTCTGATATCCTGTGTCCCTCTAAATCCAAATGCAGGTGGTACAAAGGATGAGATGGATGCTGCCATTTGTCCTTCACCAGATTTTTAGGAACCCTATATGCTCCCACCTAGTCTATTCCTTTTGTTCCATGACCAGGCCTGTGCCTATGAATTAGAACCTTTCTTTAAAAGTACAGTCATAGTCATACTTATGCAGACAAACAAAATGTTCTTAGTATTTTTTCAAAAGTATGTTTACATCTGTGCCTAGAAAGGGTGACCTCTTCTTAAGTAGTCATGAGTCATATCTACTTAAAGGTTAATTATCTCTTCACTGAACTCTTTCAGTAAAAATATGTATATTCTGATCCAAATACACAAGAGGAAAGAATATTATTTAATACATTCTAAAATCTGTCCTGAGAAGGAATTCCAATTAATGACCTCACTGCACAGATATATGATAGAATATATTCGCTTTATGTTCAAAACTTATTTGTTATTGTTCTTGTTGTTGCTTTGTGGGTTTTTGTTGTTTTTAGTTGTACATGTATCTGGTAACAGATCTGTAGCTGTTAGGAACGTGATATTTATGATTAGTATGACTACATATTATATGAATGTTAGAGATTACCTGGAGATTTGGCAGGACTTTTGTTTTCTTCTCGAAAATCAAGTGGCATTCATAATACAGGGAAAAAAAAAAAAAAAAGAAGAAAAAAAAAAAAAAGAGGGGTGAGAAAATGAATAAAAATATAAATACATCTCAGCACATCTATACTGTAATTTGTAATCATGTTTAAGCACATATTGAGTGAAACAGTCACAAATTGTTTGTAGATAAAGAAAACAAATGTGAACTATTAGTCATCTTCAGCCTTAGAGGGAAAGATTGGTGCCAATTGCTTTTGTTTCCACCATCAGCCACAGAGTTAAAGAAAGTTTAAACAAGTGCATTTCTCATGCTGAAGCTTGGTGTTTGGCTTTCATCCTCAGACAGAGTACAGATTGGTGGATCATGAATAAAGAAAGGAGGGAAGGAGGGAAGGAGGGAAGGAAGGAGGGAAGGAGGGAAGGAGGGAAGGAGGGAAGGAGGGAAGGAAGGAAGGAAGGAAGGAAGGAAGGAAGGAAGGAAGGAAGGAAGGAAGGAAGGAAGGAAGGAAGGAAGGAAGGAAGGAAGGAAGGAAGGAAGGAAGGAAGGAAGGAAGGAAGGAAGGAAGGAAGGAAGGAAGGAAGGAAGGAAGGAAGGAAGGAAGGAAGGAAGGAAGGAAGGAAGGAAGGAAGGAAGGAAATAAGGCCTGTTTTAAAAACTCATAATATAAAAATAAAAAAATGATAGCAGGATGAGGTTTACATTTTATGGCCCAATAGTAATCCTAGAATGTATGAATTCATCATTATAGTGGTAGATTATGGATGCTCATTCATTGTTATGTGTTTATGGAGAACTGAGCCTTCAGAAAACTTTTCTTACCTTGCTGTCTCCATCAGGGCTAAACAGTTCATTAAGGATACAAGTCCCCTCATACAAGCCAATATTTTCAGTACTGGGAGCAGTACAGAGACAGCCTGACAAGGTTTAGAAGCTGTTTCTTCTTTTGATTAAGTTTTCCATTTTATACGGGGAAGGAATTTGTTCTCATCATTCTTATGTGGTTGCAGAAGAAAAAATATTCTGTCACAGTTTTTAGGGTTTGGAAAAATTAAGTCCTGACCAAATTGTCTGACAGATAAAACCGGCTACAAACAGCCACCTACTGAAACAAGTATCCCTTCTTAAAATCAGAAGTGAAAAGCCTTTAACAATATGTACTGGTGTATCTCTGATCGAGACAGCTGTTCAGGAAACACCTTAGGATCAGCACCCCATAGTTAATGCTTCAACCCACGAGCATTTTGGTGGAGGTATTGCTTAGGGCAGGTACAGGACAAGGGCAATGTCCACTGCAAAGGACTTCCGTAACCAACCCAGAGTTGAAGGCAAATAAGGAGACACTTTCAGATTAGACACTTGTGGCTTCAGAACAGATTTGTAAAGGTGTAGCAGAAAGATAGCCAACTTTCAGTGAGGAAACTAGTGTCCTGTTCTGTCTTTTAGCAAGAGGTAAAAAACTTTGCCATGGTACTGACACAATGACCAGGATCTGTAGATACTACCCAGATTTTTTGAAAACTAATGAATATCTACTAATTGGCTAACAAATTCAGTTTCCTCAACCTGTTATGGATTTTGTTTAATTTCTGATATCTCAGGGTTGAGTACACACATTTTTGGACTGTGTAATCTTAAAATCTTTAGTTCTGCTTCCATGTGTTACAGTTATTAATGCAGGGGATGTGTTGAGTTAAATTGGTACAGCAAGAAGCGTGAATTTTATGATGTATTTTAAACTCTATGTTCATGAATTGTTTTCTTCTGAGTGGGTGTATAATGCTATAAAAAGATACATTATGTTTCAAGGTCTGTCTCAGCTTGAAAAAATATATATTTATTTACTGTATATAAACATTAAACAAAAATGTCTTGAAGAGATGGAATAGGGATAATATTACAGCAAAAGATATTTCTCTAGAGGACAATGTTGAACATTATTGAAATAACTTGTTCATGGGTAACAAAACCAATGAAACTTTGTTTCATGTAAATTCATTCTCTCTGTCACCACATGTTAGTATCAGGTCCGTTGTTTTCAATACAACAGCTCCGTTAGGCACAAGACAGCCAGTCTGGAGTGAAGCGATTGCTGGTCAGGCAGCTGGCACATACAGGCGGAGTGACCACAGAACTATTGTTGATAGGATGTACAGTGGCTAAACTCTGGCAAATTTCTCAATGCTAGCCTCAGAGCAAAGTTGAATATGTTTTAATCGCAACAACTACCTTACTGTTTCAGAGGTACAGTGCTTAGTCTTTGTGTCCATAGTCTCACCGCAGTGAGGACTGTCCTTTCCAGGTGGTTTCATCACATCTAATTTCCTGGATACACTGTGAATATATAACACTAGTAATAAAACTAATTGCATTCATACTAGGCAGAGAGTGTTTCCCAAAACCAAGGTATCAGGTACCACTTAATCTCAATGAAAGAGTATCCTGTGGATAGGATCTGTGCAATGGGATAGGTTAGCTGAATGGGGCCATGAGAGGTCTCCTGCCTGAAGATACTGCATGCATACTGCACCACAGACTGCAAATGTGAGTAGGTGGACCTGCAGTCATTACAGCATCTCCATACATTCAACAGTGATTGGCAGATGGAAGCAATTTAATTGAGGATCAGAGATGGATTTGCTAATCTTTTGATGTTATTAGTCTTCTTTGCTGGAGATGAGCTGCTATATTCAGAGTTTTGGTGTCACACATACGCATCTCATATGATATCAATTTCTAAATCCATTAAGACTCCCCTTGGTACTGATGGGAACAGCTTTCTACATCCATTTCAGAGGTCAGGTCAATCCAACCTGTGCTCCAAGTACTTATTTGGATATATTTGGATTTATTTTTTTTCTGGCTCAGGTACATAGAACAACCAAATACTTAAGTAACAAGATAGTCATAATAAAGTACTGAAAAACACAGGTGCATATAGACTTGCAAGCACTTTGCCAGAATGAGACACTATGCAGAGCAGAAATCTGTAGGAGAAATTTGTGTTTTCAACAGAGAGGCAATGGAATAAAATTTCTTTTAAAAAAAAAATAGTAATTCCTGTTTCAGCTGCATGTGCTGAGTTTACATTGGCAAACAAAATTGTGAAAAAATATTTGTTAGTTTTGTGGAGCTGCACACGAATATTTTCTGTTCTGGGCTATAAGTTAAACAAAATTTGGTGGTTTAGTCTAGCATTAAAAAGCCTGGATCTCCTTAGCTTCTACAGGGGACATGCTCTCATATTTTCCATTTAATATTTTTTATCTATTAGAGTCATCTTGACCCGATATTGTATTTATAGTATACTTGTAGATGTGTTGTTTTTGGGTTTTGTCCCAACTTACCTGAACATCTATTATGAAAAAGTATGTATTGAGGTATAAATCATATCCTGTTATAATATCTCTTTCTCTGTAACGTCTACACATCCTTGAAAAACTATAGCAAGATTCAATCAAGATTCAATCACTTCATTCTGCTAAGCAAAAATCTCAGAATTAAAAATACAAATAAAATATAACAAGCAATATTCAAAAAATATCCTCTATTTTAAAATGATATATGTTGTTACGGCAACGCTTTAATTCATTTTGTAGTCATAGTTCATAAAAAGATTTTTATTACATTTTTCATGGACAGATCTGAAACATCAATTACACTAGGAAGAGAGAGAACAATTTTCAACAAACTCATCCTTCACAGAAGGGCATAAATCCCAGCTTCCACTTCTGCTGCATGACATGGCTTCCACTCACAAGCCTCGTAGAGCATGCTCATATCTACAAACTAAAACACATCAGGAAGGGCTCCTGGTCACTGAATCTCAAGCATCTACACTGCTAAACAGCAAAAGTGGTCTCTTGTCTGTTTTTGCTCTCCCCCCCCAAAATAGCTAGGTACTGTTGTGGAGTTAGCATGAGCAAAGATGATTTCCAGAAGGCAGATTCTAGGCACTCTTCCTGGTCTGATGGCTCAGAGAGTTTAACCATATGGATATGAATTTGTCCTTGACCATTGGCTTCGGTGCTATAGATTGGCTCTTGGCCCTTCAATCTGAAAAGTATAAATGAAGCTGCATACTGCATACTGCAGCTTCATATGCAACTGATACCCAAAATATTACCCTTTTGTAATGGGGTAATTTGACAGAGTAACTTAAAAGAGACTTGCCTTGCTCCTGCCTGTGTCACAGAAGGTTTATATGGAGGTGAATTCAGTTTCTTCTGCTTCCAATCTCATTTCCAGTCTGGTGCTTTTCTCCTGGTAAACAATCAACCTCATTTTAAAAAATAAAGGAATATCTAAAAAATATATATTTCAGTAAGATTTTGTGGCTTTGATAAAATTAAAGTCTCTGAGGCATACATAACATTTTTCTATGTAGGTACTGACAGCATAAATAGAAATTTCCCCACCACTGGTTTTACTTAAAGCTCAATATTTCGCACTATTCTAATGAAAAAAAAAAAAAAAGTAAGTTTTCACTGCACAAATCATATTGTGGTACTTGTAAAATATATCTTCTAATTTTTTCTTGATATTCATAAATATTTTACAAGCTCCTCCAAAGGGACTGGGTAATGCACAAATTGCTGAGATTGTAACAAACAAAGTGGTGTGCTGAATGAGAGATAAAAGAAATCTGTGGAATGGTGTTATTGGACATGTGGGATATCAGAAAAGGCTGTTTCTTACAACCACCCCTTGGCAAGTTACTTAGGACTATCTGCTCCAGGAGATAGTGGTGGGGAGAGATAAGCAGCAAAGGATCTACCCTGTTGTAGACATCTACTGGACTCACCATCCAGCCAACAGCTGCAACTCTTCCTTCAGGGAGAAGTGGCACTGCAACACCTTATTTCTCCCCAGTTAACCATTCTTCTGATGACCCTCCACTGGGTGATCTCCTCATGGGTATTACACTAAAGTCCCAGCCCTTACTATCACACCCCTTGAGGTGCAATCACCAAATTCTCTTTGTCTGAACTGTGACCAAGAGACAGAGATGGGTATAATTCATTGTGTTACCTTGGTAGGTCTGGTTTAAATCAGACAACCACTTTTCATCCTTTCAAGGGCAGTAACCGGGATAGGCAAGGAACAGCAAGTTCTTCTGAAGTCAAGCCCTGTTTAATTAAGTGTAGTTGAAAATAAAAAACACATGCACTTGATTGTGTCTTCCTAACTACTCATCCATCCTGTATCCCATCAGGAACAAAGTACATGAGATCCACGATCAAGGGCTGCTTATGATGATCAGGTTGTGATCTGTCCTTTCCTAGAAGATCTCTTTATAGACAGGCAGAATTATCACTGTTCACAGTGTGCAGCTGTTGGCCTGCTAAAAAATAGATCATCAGTCCATATTCATATCACCCAACAGCAAAACAACTGTGTTTATGTCACAGGATTTCTATATTTATCGCTTTAAAACTGAGGTTTTTTATTAATTCCCATCATTTATTCTTTTTTTTCAGTTTGCTTTGAAATCACATTTTAATGTTAACATTTAGGAATGCAGCTAATAATTAGCCCATAAGCATAAAATATATAAAATCAGTGTAATAAACTGTTGCAAAATAGCCAGAAGTTCTGTGGAACAGCAAACATTAGTTCAAGACACAACAAGAAATAATATTACACTCACACCTCTTCATCTGTGAAGTTAAGTTACAAAGAATAAAAATGAAACAGGGCCAGTACCAAATTCTTCAGTCCTTTAAGCGCCAGCATAACCTGTTATATAGACAATCGATCTGTTGAAAGATTGCCAGAACAGGCACATTAACATTTATGGAGAAACTAATAATGTGGGGAGAGAGAGAAAGAGGGAGAGGAAAGATATTGGAAGATAGAGGAAAAGTATCTTCTACAAATTAGTGAATTTGAATTTAATGAATTTCAAAGGACCAAGAAAATCAGATATTAGTTATCTGAACCCTGACAGTTGTTTTTGAAGTCACAGAGAAAAGGGAGATGCTGGGAAAGTGAAAGAAAAAAAATCATTTTCATCCATCCTTGAAGATAAAACTTTTAAAGGAAAAAACCTTTTAGCAATCTCAAAATAAAAATCAAGTAAGTGAGAACACACAAGAACATACACAGATATATAAACATTTACTAGAACTATCTTGAGCACACTGTGTCATGGTTCACTTCTGACATGCTATTCACCTATACTATACTAATAACAAAAAGAGAAGAAAGAATACACTGGACAGCTACAGGAAGGGTTCAATTTCCTTTGACTGCTGGTTAGAGGGATCACTAGTTTCTAGATGTGATCTGTAGGTCAAATGCATTCTTGAATCCAAGTATTTGTGAATATAGCTGTCTACCATGCTTTTTATTCTTCTCAGCAGTATTGTCACCATGTTTGTGAAGTACGGTCAACTATGGAGACATTCATCATCAATCATATGGATTATACCAAATGATACTCAGCCTCTCCTCATCACGCATATTTTATCAAGTCATGTTCATGCTGTCTCTGTGAGAAATGCATTCAGTACTTTGGGTACCAAACTCTTCTGGTGGACAGTGTTATGCAGAAGATGAAACTGACTACTGCACTTCAAAAATTATTGATTCTGCCGCTG
This sequence comes from Anas platyrhynchos, assembly GCF_047663525.1. Taxonomy (NCBI): domain Eukaryota; kingdom Metazoa; phylum Chordata; class Aves; order Anseriformes; family Anatidae; genus Anas; species Anas platyrhynchos. Next base: position 81,829,453 of record NC_092621.1, read on the forward strand.
CTGATTTTTTGGTGGGGAAAATGGTAAAGGCAAGAATAAGAATTCTGTCATAACTACACCTAGGATTATAGAATAAACTTCCACAGAGGATCACCAACTTCTACTCTCTAAGGTGTCTCTTTTTTATACACAAAGCAATTAAAGGGCTCTAATTACATAAGAAATCAGGGAAAGCAACAAGAAAACCCTACCAAAACAAAACATTCCACTATAAAACTCTTCTCCCCATAGGACTAAGTGGGTCTTTTTAATGCCTACTTCATGAAATATGAAAAGATGAAAAAAACAAGACAAGGAATTCATGTTGGAGTTTGACATTTAGATTAGATTATGAAGTTTACATAATAATGCACTAGCAACCTCTCTATACAATATTTTAATAAAGTTTTGATAGAGGAATTCAGAGTATGAATATCAAGTAAATATTCCTGAATTCCATGTTGTCTGTTGACCTTTCAATTAAAAAAAGAAATACTAAATTATGTAGATTATGTAGGGATCCTGGCATTACAATGACAGAACACTCATGAGCTTCATGCAGGTGTTATTGTGTAAAAATCATTAATTTTTTGATAAAAAGGAAGTCAATTTGGTACATTTTTTCTGGTGCCAAAACAAAATCTACAGATACACATGAAAACTCACAGACATCATTGTAATTATAGGTAAAATAATTCTATTTCATAAACCAGAATGCAGAATTTCCAGAGCTTCTGAATATGATTACCAAATACTGTGCAACTGACCCAAAACTACGAAATAAAATCAACGGTATTAGTGAGAAATAACCACTATGTTTCCACTGAATAATATTAAGTAATAATGTTAGTTTTCTGTCCTTCTTCTCAGATGTGAGGAGTAAAAACTTTAAACATTATTCCTCAGTGTTCAACAGATTTAGAAAAATCAGTTATCTCACAAACACATGAGAATCTGTCAGCTGCAGACAGGCAGAGACTGATTGTTTCAAATATGCTGCTTTTTGACTGAGTGTGGAAAAGGTCTGACACAATAGTTCTTACTCCTGTGGATGGTACTTGTTAGCAGCAATGGGCCACAATTAGAAGGAAAAAAGGAAAAAAAAATAAAATGTTTCACACCAGGAATACACTAGCAACACCTCTTCTATCTCATCCTGAACAAGTAAAGAAGCTCAGGCTGTGCTGTTTCCTGTGTAGTTTTATTATTGCAGATAACTTTTGCAGCCAGTGGTAATAATTATGGCAGCATGAGATGGTAATAATCTACATTTTCACTTTCAAATGGGAGCATTCTGTTGTATTTCTATTCAGTCACAAAATTATAAGCCTTTGATTATTGCCATACTTTGCAGTAATAGCATTTTGTAGTTATCCTAACCTCAGTTCTGAGAAGACTTTAGCATAGAGCAGATGAGGTCTATTTTATGAGTCTTAGAGAGTCTATTCTTATACAACTCTTTGTAAGTAAATAAAGACAGCAGCTGTGAAAAGTGTCAGACAAAGAGGCCTAGGCAGTAGGGTTCTTTAATCACAGACCAGGTAGGAAGAAAAACGTAAGTAAAAGATTCCCTATCTACATGTCAATCTTACTCAGCAAATATTGCCTCAATAAACAAGGAAAAGTCAGTCCTCGAGGTCATGTAATTCATGGTATTACCACAGTAGAATTGTTGTCAACTTCTATGTAGCTATATGGCAAATAAACAATGACCCACTGTATACCAAATGTTTGGTCTCCAATTGCCTTTCCTCTTGGCTATAGGACTCTTCATTTCTTGATTCAAATCTGAGTCCTCTCATTACTCCAGTCCTAGTACCTAGCAGTTTGTTGCTTGAGCTGTCAAATTATCTCCCACATGCAGTATGTAAATGGGATGTGGTAGACATGTCTTTCAAAGCTTCCCTCTATTTAGCTTCCGAGTTTCAAACTTTGATCATTGTCTGAATTATTGATGTTCATATTGATGATACAAATGTCCCTAGATCTGCTTCTGCATTACGCTGTAATGATACTATGCCATTAACTCTGCTTTATGTTCTTTTTTTTTCTTTTTTTTTTCCTTTATTTTTTTTCCTTCATAAGAACAATCTCAGTCAGCTACTAAAGAGAAATGGCCTTTCCGGAATTAAGCTTTCTTTTGCTTCCTTTTTAAGAGATAGTCACTTTCCTCTGCTCTGTGTACAGCTAGTGTAAGGGATCTTAAAAGTACTTCAGCATCCTGCTTTGGGAGTACCCAGTCTTTAACTAAGGCACCTTCCAACCTGGGCTGTTCTATTAATATGTTATTCTTTCAAATGTAGTTCATTGCTGTCTGTTCAGCCTGAGATAGGGCAGGATTTGAATTCCCTATTCCATCTTTATGAATAATATTGTTAAAATTATATATATACTTTCATTATATAGGCTATAATGATTTTACTTACACTTGTATAAATATTTGCATACTGTAGCACAGATTTAAATTGTCAGTGGTCTAGATTTTTTTTTTCATTCTTCCATCTTGTTTTCTCTTCAAAGATGTGTTTCTTGTCTGTTGCTGTGCCAATACAGAGAAAAGTGTAAAGCCACAGTATTTATACAGTTTGCTTCATATTAAAAATGTTTTGCAGTTATTAGCTAACTAATTCTTAGAACATTTCTATAAAGTACAAAGGCAAGGAAAAGAGAGATGGTCATGACTTTGCAGAAATCTATTTCTAAAAGAAGAATTAAGGAAAAAAAAAAAAGGTTTGTGATTCATAGTTGTACACTGTTTACACCACACTACATTGAAAGAGAAAGATATAACTGAATTAACTAATATTAGGATCATATTTCCTAAATTAAACAAGGCTTCTAGAAAATGTCTTTAACTCAGTCCAGTAAATCTTTTTATGTTGACAACATTATAGACATTTCCAAGAGACTACGATTCTTAAAGCTTCACAGTTTCAAATAGGTATTTGCTGAAATAAATTCTGTAGAGTGGTTTCTGAAATCTTTTGCTTTCAGGTGATGAGTGAGCTTAAACAAAACCAATTGTATTATACGTCCCTAACACAAGGATTCTTGAAAAGCACGAGTGCTTTCCAAAACGGTTCCCTTTGGAGGAACTCATGGACACCTTCATGGCTGAAACAACTTCTACTCCATTCAGTTTTGATCTAAACAACTCTCTGCACTGTTCAGTAGCAAGGGACTACAGAGAGGCCAGGCAGTACTGCTGCAGGCACAGGGAACACCACTATGGTGTTTTTACCCAGCTGGGCAGCTGAGCTCCACCACAACCGCTCTCTCACTCCCCCTCTTCAAAGTAAGAGGGGGAGAAAGGGATTAAGGGTTGAGATAAGGGCAGGGAGATCATTCAGCAATTATCGTGACAGGCAAAACAGACTCACCATGGGGAGTCCATCCATCCCCCAGGAGCAAACTGCTCCAGCACGGGTCCCCCACGGGTGGGCGGCAGCTCCCCCCAGACCCCTGCTCCTGCGGGGGCTCCTCTCCACGGGCTGCAGCTCTGGCCCGGGGCCTGCTCCTGCGGGGGCTCTCCATGGGCCGCAGCCTCCTCCAGGCCACATCCACCTGCTCCACCGGGGGCTCCTCCACCCATGGGGGGGCTGCAGCGTGGAGATCTGCTCCATGGGGGACCCATGGGCTGCAGGGGGACAGCCTGCTCCACCAGGGGCCTCTCCCTGCACAGCCCGCAGGGGAACTGCTGCTGCCTGCCTGCAGCACCTCCTGCCCTCCTGCTGCACTCACCTGGGGGCTGCAGGGCTGGTGCTCACTTCTCACTCTCCCAGCTGCTGTAGCACAGAAGATTTTTGTTTTCCCCTTTCTTCAATCTGCTCTCCCAGAGCCCAACCAGCATCGCTCACAGCCCAGCTCTGGCCAGCAGCAGGTCCTTTTTGGAGCAGCTGGAGCTGGCTCCTCTCTGACATGGGGCAGCTGCTGGGCTCTGCTCATGAAGGCTCGTCCTGCAAACCTTCTGCTACACAAACCTTGCCACACAAACTTAATACAACACAAATACCTTGAAACATTTCCTTTCCACAAGGAAATTTCCTTAATATAACGTAATGTAGCAAAATCTTTGCAGCTACACTGTCTAGGAGTAATCCCTCTGATAATATCTACTGTATAATGAAACTCTTTGTTCTCAATGCAGTCTCTGCAAAGACAGACAAGTCTACTTCTAATTGTTGGACATATACTGCATAATTTTTATGGCTTTCTCACACCTCTGTCAGTTCCTCAGGAGTGTGGACAGCCTGTCCACTGTAGAGTTAACAGAGTCCAGAATCAAATGCTTATCATCTGTCTAGAGATATTGGATTATTCTTTAGATGAAAATGTCCGTTTTCCAGTCCTTATGCTGGGCTCTCTCTAACAGAAATAAAAATAAAGCTTAATTTTTCTCTTCTTTGTCATAGTAGGGACCATGACCTCAGATCAGTAAAGGGCTTGAGAGTGCATGTGACTTTGCATCCTGTAAGACAAATACTAGTGGAGGGTTTGGACCTATTAGAACAGACTACAGTAACTAAAAGTCCAAAACTCAGAAAAGGTATTTAAAAGCTATTGTAGTCTTCTGGGGACCAGAAAAACTGGGAAGGGAAGGGAAGGGAAGGGAAGGGAAGGGAAGGGAAGGGAAGGGAAGGGAAGGGAAGGGAAGGGAAGGGAAGGGAAGGGAAGGGAAGGGAAGGGAAGGGAAGGGAAGGGAAGGGAAGGGAAGGGAAGGGAAGGGAAGGGAAGGGAAGGGAAGGGAAGGGAAGGGAAGGGAAGGGAAGGGAAGGGAAGGGAAGGGAAGGGAAGGGAAGGGAAGGGAAGGGAAGGGAAGGGAAGGGAAGGGAAGGGAAGGGAAGGGAAGGGAAGGGAAGGGAAGGGAAAGAATAGCAATTTCTTCTTCTTTCCTAAATTTAAAATCTGTGCTGCATGTTTAGTCAACACTACCAAGTAACTTTTCTCACTCTTCCAAACTTCTGTGATTCAGAAGGAAAACTAGCACTTTTTTTTTTTTCTTTTTCTCTCTTGGGATTTGGAAATTTAGATAAGCTTCTAGCGTTAACCTCCAAACTTTCAGAGGTTTGCTAATCACAAGTATTATTAAAACAGGTTTCATATTTAACAGTGTCAGCTAATGTAATGTAATCCAGTTAATGTAAGAAATGTTCCATTAATCCTACCACGGTGCAGAGTGGGGATGCAATTATGTAAGAAGAGGGGAAGTTGGCTTTCTGAAATGTAGAAGGAAGAACTGCCAGGTAAGATAAAGGAAAACATGAAGAAAAAAACATACCATGAGTTCTAGGAGACACACAGAGCACATTGTGTAAAGAACTATATATTTTTCATTTTTTTCTTAAAATGTGCCTCATAAAAATATAGCATTTGTTGGCAACAAAAGATGTTGTTCTTTCCTTGTAGATGTGCAATTCATTGCGAGGTTTGTATTTTTGTTTAGGTGTTGTATTTTCAACTATCCAGTCCAGCTCAATTCCCTGAAGTGTGTATGTGTTGGGGGGGGAGGGGGGAGGGCAAGAGGGGAAGAGGAGGAGGGACAGAATTTACATATTGTTCTTATGAATTAGGGTAGCTGTCTTCGAAATGCTCAAGGGAGCTGGAAGTCATGAACACAGATATACATATAATGCAGTGAGAATTTTAAGCTAATGTATCTTTTCTCCGATTTTATAGACATATTCTGCTTTCAGTTAAGACCTCTTATTAAACAATATTCAAATATGTGAAAGCGAAGATAAAGTCTGACAGACCTTCAACAGGTTATGGTGCATTCATACAGTACTGTCTATATCACTTTTTAATTAGCAGCCCAAATGCAGTGAACAGATTGTACAGCGTACTACATCAGCCTGGCTCCTACATTTTATATTGATTCATATTCATGTTTAAAGAGCCCTCTTTCAAGCAGGATTTTTCTCTTCCTACTATCCTCCCCAAAAGCCAACACCATCAAGTAAATACCATTTTACTTGCCTGCTGCAGCTGGCTTTAGCAGGTAGCAGAAAGGACATTTTAATCTACCATTTAATGCATTTTTCCCTACCTGGGATATGAAACCAAATTGCTGTTAGCAAAAATGCCTTAGTCATTAACTGAAAGTAAGTTTTAAAAGCATTCCATTACTCCCCCAGTGGGAAATTTTTGACTTTATTAGCATCTTTTAAATCTGTATTAGAAGTACCTGAGTGCTAAAATCCTAGTGGACAAAGAGCTTTCTATGTTACATGACTTTAACTTGCTGATTCCACCTAGTGCTGAAGTGAACAAAAGAAGGAAGTAATCCCATTCATAGTCAGTATGTTGAGAATAAACCTTACTTGCTTCTTAGTTCTAAATTAAATATTAATAAGCCTGTGTTTACATTATTCCACTTCTCTGATATGCCCCAAGATAAATGGACTGATGTGCCTCTTTTTGTGTAGAACTCAAGAAAGGTAAACATTCTTCAAAAGTAGATAACTACATAGTTAAACCACTCTTTATTATATTTTTCCTGGTTAGAAGAGGAGGGTGAATCATGCAATCTTGTGCTGTTATCCAGGGAAAATTTCTACTGCAGTCAACAACTAATATTTTACCTAACAATTTTACAGTTTGATTCATGATATATTATAGCATTTGGAGCTGAGAGGTTCAGAATATATATTCTAGTGAAATTTCAGAGCTCTACTTTTATTACAGTAATACCTTTTAACAATTTTTTAATATGATTTAACTTAAACCTTGTAAGAATTTTAAAGCAAAAATCAAATTAGATATGTTTAGGGTTAGAACAGTCAGATTGAGTAATTCCATATCACTTCCTAATCCTCAACAGATTTTCAGACTTTCAGCATCTCATTAGGTCTGGAAATTGGGCTGACTGGAAGTTGAAAATTAGATTATAACTTTAAGATATATCCCCTCATTACCTTCTATGGAACCACATTCCCCAAGAGGAACTTGTGAAGGATTTATGAATTATAGGAGTCATGGTCCCTTTGTATTTCTGTTACAAGGAGAACATTTAGGCTGCTCTATCTTCTTCAGGGTCCACTGGTTTCAATGAGAACTGCCTATTCACAACTGGATGCAAATGTCACCCATTTCTGGGACCAGATTTCATTTTCATTTAGAATGCCATCCCTTGGGTAACAGCATCACTAAGATGAATCCAGTTATCCCTAACTAACTGGGTGTTAAATAGCTCTTTCTCTAGTTTGATGGAACTTTGCAAACTGAGTTTCATGAGAATCCTTTCTAATAATTTTCCTTGTACCCTCTGTTCTTTCACCCATTATCGGTCAAAAAGAGCCAACAAACTCCTTTTTTCTGCTATGAAGGATTTAAGTATATCACTACTCCTACAAGACAGTAATATATCAGACTAGTACCAGTGATTCAGAGAAATGTAGGGCCATTTCTATTAGATATCTAGGAACAAAAACATTTTCAAAACTGTATTTTAATGTCCCATTAAAGTTTTTTTTGTTTGTTTGGTTGGTTGATTTTTAAATCTGGATAAACTGGTACCTTGAATCTTGACATATTAACTACTAATTCAGATGTTTCCATAACTGTGATATTAAAAAAATGTCTTCCTTCTAGTTCACCATGCTCCTCTGTGCCTTGCAGGTTTCAGGGGAAGGATTTGATCAGTCACTAACAACAACAATATGTAAAAATGCTGAGGGTAGATTACACACATTACAAACAACTACAACAGCAAAATATCGCAAAATAGGCAAGTGCTAATCAGTACCCTTACAGCTTTTGTTGTGTGCTCTATCTTCTCATATATTGTGTGTCCACCTTTGACCTTGACAGTTTGGGGTGCAAGAAAGGCCTATGCCATATTCCATCTATGTAGAGTTGACCAGCATATTTCTGGTGCTTTGTACAGTCTGACAGATGGAAATGGAGAAAGAGGGATATGTTCTGGATAGGGTAGAAACTCAAAGTGGCACAAGAAATGGCATGAGAAACAAAAAGCAAACAAACAAAAATGTTCACCACTCCCCATCCCTCCCACTCCCCCCCCCCAAAAAAAAGTATGTAGAGTTCATATAAAGTACTTTCATGGAAAACCTAGAAAGCAAGTCCCCTATATCTGAGAACCATCTAGAGGGATAAGCATGTCTGAAGCTGTGCCCTAGATACTTGCAAACACTATGGAAATGAAAATTAAAGCATAATGGTTCTTGCAGCAAGCACTTCACTCCCATATAAGAGAAAGCTTGGGAAAACTGTCCTAGCAGCTCAGCAACCACTTTGACTATCCATTTGAAATACCAGCTGTAAACTTCATAAACCATAAATAACGTCCTATTCTCCATATATCTCAAAAAGAAAAGGAAAAGAAAAAACAAATACACGTTTGTTACTGGCAAAAACATCAACTTTGGAGATAAGAGTACTGCTCGATCTTTAATTACTGGTTGTTTACAGACTGTAGTGTCAAGTTTATGAGTCCCTGTGACTTAACTCAGGATGTTACACATTTAATTGATTCTAAAGGTGAATCTCTTTAAAAGAGCTCCCAAGGCATTCCAGACCCAAGACCCTTTTGCTAAACGTGTTGAAGTCTGTTAACATACCTGTGTTCTGACAGGAGGACTCTTCATTAGCTGTTACAACCAGGGCACTGTAGTCACACTGAATGTATACAGACCAGGGAAGTCTCTCGGAAATTAGTTTCAAACAAGGAGAAGTTATTAAATCTATACAAAGAGAAAGGATTTGAAATTGCTCGATCTTCTCATGTGATAATATATCTAATTAAAAATTTCTGTGTTCTGATAAAAATATTTAGAACTATGTATATTTGGTAGGAATGTAATAGCAGTGAACTTTGTAATAGCAATGAACTTTCACAAATCGGATGAAATCAAGCACTTTCTCTCTGAGGCAGGCAGGTCTGAATCAGAGTGCATTTTTTTTAGTATATTGAGTGAACAAATCAAATTAGAGGGATAAAAAAATCACAGATGAATGCAATATCCTCATTAATAGTGAGATCTTCTATCACATAAAACCTCTGTGAACTAAAATCATTTTGAAAATGTTGCTTAGGCTGAATGCTTTCCACAGGTCAGTGCAGATGTTACATGATTTTCATTCATGCTTAATTTACAATAAAATGCAAGAGTTAAATGGATTACACCTATTGTGGGCAGGTTCTTCAGTCTCACCACTGAGCACGTCCTCTCATCGGTCATTTGACATGCTAATGCGAAGTGAAACATAAACAGAAGGTGAAAAGCTGGTATTCTTCCTTCTTAATTCAACTCTTTCAAAGCAAGTGAAAATAATGAAAAGGACCTGGGAAGCAACCTTGCTAAAGCAGGGTTCCAAACAGTATAACAAAGGCTGAGCTTCCAGAAGCTATTACAGCTTCCCGGGGTGACAGAGTATTCTTGAAGGGACTGTGGGGAAGGACAAGTCCTGCCTGTCCTGCCTCTTGACAGAGGAAATAAATCACCCTGCACACTTGAGGATACCTTTCCAGGCTGCATGCTGGGAACTTCATTACACAAGCTGTGCCACATATTACTATGCATATTGCCACTGATTGGACATAGCCTCAAATCCGTAGCCTATTTCTGTCACAGTCTTAGGGGGAAGGAATCTGTTTTCTGCTTAAACAGATACCGACTTGGAAAGGAAAGGGGAAGGAAAAGACATTGAGCAGCCAAGAGTTCTCTGTGGAAAAAGATCCCCTTGACTAATGATATGTCTAATCTACACTAACCCTGCCTCATGGTGCATGAAATACAGTCATATTGTCATGGTTTCCGTATCCCCTTTGATCTTAATGCAATTGTTGTCAAAGTGAACAGCTACTCACAGGAATCCCGGCTTCATTAGGAAGATAGAAAGTCCTTCCTTCCTGAGAGCTTTCTAATACGTTTTTGTTTTCATGTTATAAGTTTATAGAGCTGCTGCATGCCTGTCAATAACAGCATTAAAATATTAAAATAAATTTGCAAATGAAAAGTTTGTTAGTGTTACATGTGCTCCTAACACATAATCTTAAAGCTAATGTAATTTGGAGGTGTTAGGTTAATTTTAAAGATGATATGAATGGGGGTTAAGCTGAGACAGGAATACGCTGCTGTGATTTATAAGTTGAGGGGAGAGAAAGGTTATCCACCAGCAACACAAGGAGATAAAAAGATAGTTCCTTATGACATCTGCCTCTGAGGGCATTGATTCACATGCCACAATGCACTAAGCTGAAACAGATGAAGTAGTTAGTACTTCCAACTGTCTTTGCAACCCCTCTCCCAAAGAAGACACCCCCTTTCCAAAATCCAAGCCTCACCTGAGAGGTAATGCGGACAGGTTCGTACATCTCTTCTGATGTTGCCCTTCAGACCAACACCAAATACAAGTCAACACCTCTGCTTTCCTCTTTGCCTGCCTTCCCACCCTCCTGCTTCACAGCTCAAGCTAGAATTGATTTTGCTAATGGACACTTCTACATCTTATTAAGTGTCCACTGATTTTGTCCACTGTGGTAATGAAAGGAACTGTAAATGGGTATTTCATATCAACTGGCTAGAAACACAGTGGTTGCTATAGTGTCATCTTTGTAGTCACAACATAAAATTAATGATCCAAAGGAAACAAAATTAATGAAGACAATCATTAGCGGGCATCCTGTGGGCTGAACATAAAATATATTAGAGGTGAGATTTCACAAATTCGGGATAGAATGGGAAGGGATTGTGAAGAAAGAAAAATGATATCTAAAATATGTTTGTTTTTTTTTTTTTTTCTATTTGTTTGTTTGTTTGTTTCTCCATTATAAAGACTTTGCACTGAGAAGGGTCCTACTATCTATAAATTGTGACAGTTTGATGAGTATTAAATGTACATATATATATTATTGTGCAAAACATACTTATACATATTTTTGAAATTTCCTTGCTTTTGTAATATATATATATATATTATTGTATGTATATAATATAATATAATATAATATAATTAATATAATATAATATAATATAATATAATATAATATAATATAATATAATATAATATAATATATATAATATGTAAAGCAAAGACTTTAATAAATTGGACTTTGTTGAAAACAGACACAAAAGTAATGTTTATTGTATGTAAAGTCCCACATGATATCCTTGTCTATGATCCTTAGAGGTCAGTACTGGGACTGGCACTGTTTAAATGTGCAACCTCAGCAAGTTTGCGAATGACACCTCATGGAGCTCAACAAGGCCACGTGAAAGGCTCAAATCCTCAAATCCTGAGGCCACCTGGGCAATCCCAAACCCAAATACAGGATGAGTAGAGAATGGATTGAGAGCAGCCCTGAGGAGAAGGACCTGGGGATAGTTGTTGATGAGAATCTCAACATGAGCTGGCAATGTGTGCTGGCAGCCCAGAAAGCCACCCGTACCCTGGGCTGCACCAACAGCAGTGAGGGCAGCAGGGCGAGGGAGGGGATTGTCCCCCTCTGCTCTGCTCTGTGAGACCCCACCTGGAGCCCTGCGCTCAGCTCTGGGGCCCCAGCACAAGGAGGACAGGGACAAGTTAGAACAAGTCGAGAGGAGGCCACAAGGATGACAAATGAGCTGGGAGGACCTCTGCTGTGAGAAGACAGGCTGAGCGAGTTGGGTTTGTTCTGCCTGGAGAAGAGAAGGCCCTGGGGAGACCTCCCAGCAGCCTGCCAGTGCCTAAAGGGGGCTGCAGGAAAGCTGGGGAGGGACTCTGTGTCAGGGGGTGCAGGGATAGGACAAGGGAGAATGACTTTAAACTGAAAGAGAGTAGGTTTAGATTAGATGTAAGAAGGAAATTCTTCCCTCAGAGGGTGGTGAGGCCCAGGCCCAGGCTGCCCAGAGGAGCTGTGGCTGCCCCATCCCTGGCAGTGCCCAAGGCCAGGCTGGATGGGGCTGGGGGCAGCCTGGGCTGGGGGGAGGTGTCCCTGCCCATGGCAGGGGGATTAGAACTAGGTGGGCTTTAAGGTCCCTTCCAGCCTAAACTAATCTATGATGGTTCACTCAGCAGAGTGAACATTGTTAAAAAGTACTGTGTATGTTTATATTATTTAATCATAAAATAGCAAAACGGTTTGGGTTGGAGGAGACCTTAAAACCCACCCAATTCCAACACCCTGCCATGGGCAGGGACACCTCCCACTAGACCAGGTTGCTCAAAGATCATCCAACCTGGATGGGGTTAAATTAACTGCACAGCCAAGTAATCTTAAACAATTTTAAGATTTGAATAGGATTCTTGCAAATAATGAAAATGGCACAGATGCCAAACACAGCTTAATATTTTCTTTTTGATAAGGATGTTATATTAAGTGTGTCCAAAATGGATTTGATGAGCTTTTTGATAAGCAACAGAGGAACCTGAACTCTTGTTGGAGGCTTTGAGGATGGTCTTTGTGTTCATGTTAGAAAATCCTGTACATTAAAATAATGCAAGCCTGTCAATAAGAAATATAAAAAATCACACCCAGAAAAAAATGACTTATGAGGTAGCATTAATACAAGATAGACTTATAAATCATACACTTTTGCAAGGGAATTGCTGCAGACCAGCCTGTTAAAGAAAAAGTAGAGCTCCAAGTATCATTAACTATAGTACAATACCTTTCTTCTTTACTACATCACAGCAGACTAGTAGTAGCTAAAAAAGGGGGGAGAAAAGAAATCAATTCCCATGATTTACTTAAAATGAAGGGTTAATTAGTCTAGACTTATTGCAGTTTGTTCAACAGACTGATTTGTAGGCAGAAATGTTATTTCTTCTTGTTTCCCTGAATAGAGATAACCACTCTGAGATAATTCCCTATTCCTAGTGGGTATGGCATATTTAGAGCATCTGAGAAACCCAGGTGCTGTTACAAAGTTCCACCAAGACAAGGTGTGCATCATTTCACTGAAGTCTGCGAATACATTTCCCACGTTATTCACTAGACAAAACAAGACCTAAATTCTGCTGTATGCTCTTTCCTCATTAGCATCAAAAGATGGATGTTCTAACGAGCCTCTTGTGTGTTGCACATATCCCACTTGTTGATGTCTGCCTCTCAAGAAGATAGACAGTCATTCTCTTCTGATATGAATTAAGGAAAATGTCTGAGCACGCAGAAGTTCGCTAACCTTTAAGGGTACATTTAGCAGCAGAAAAGGTGATTACTGCTAACTTTCTCTGAATGCCATAAAGAGGCAAATCTTTTGATTCAAGTGATCAACGATTTTAGTTTCATTGGGATATCATAATTGTTAGCCACCTCTACAGCATAAAACAGAGATGCACATTTGTCTCTTTAGCCTGCAAACATTATGAACTGAAGTTTCTGAGTGAACCTTTATCAATGCAAATTGATTAACTACTATTCAAATTGTGATTGTTTGAATTGTATCTGTAAGTAGCCACTAGCTCACTTAAAAACTGTTTTCTACATTCAACAATAATTTAAAGTACAGCTCCCATTCAAGTATTTCAGTTCCACATTTCTGTTTGTTCTACTTGTGTGTGTGTCTTTTTTCTACTAAAAGACAGTAGAAGTAATAAACAAAATGAGAACACAAAAATATGCTATGAAAGAGAAGGATGAACAGCAGGTTAAAAGCTGCAGGGCTGCTGTAAACAAAATACAAATTAATAAAGGCAAAAATCCTGTCTTTAAGTTGTCTAACAGCAATGAATCATGATGCTTTATCACAAGATATGACTCAGTGTGGTTTAGGGTGGTGATCTCTCATGACTCAGCCATGACATTATGATGGTAACACAGTTGATCATGAACCCTGAATCAAACAACAGCAAACAATGATGCAAACTTTATGCAATAAGTATCCAGATAAAAAGTAAATTTAAGAAAAACATCCTTGATAATCTTTATTTGAAAAAGAGTTCCCTGTTTAATTTCAAACAGTACATTGTCAGCATTGAATTTAAGATTAAGAATATATTTTTTAACCTGAAACTTTTATAGAATTTGCCACTGTTATTAGTGTCACTGGCTATTATGTACTTAAGCTAATACATTCCCTTTAGTTGGTATACTAAAAAATAACATACGTCAAGCTGTTTCCAATTTCAAGGTGATTATTGCATAAAATCATTGCAAATGTAACTAAAGAAGAGTAAAGGCTATAATACTAATATTTCTTATATAACAAATCTCTCTGTACCTTGCAAGAAACTGCTGAACTTTCCATTTAAGAAACATATCATTGTTATCAGACTTTGTAATAGCAATTATCTGCTCTAGTCACCTGCTTACCTTAAGTACTATCTAAATTGTTACAGAAATGCCTTCAGCTTTACTCTGAGGTAACAAACAAACCAAAGCAACCCAATGTCTTTTCTCACAGTAGAATAAGGAAGACAATATACTACAAATTTCTTAAAAGATAACATTTTGCAAATGATAAACATGTTTTTTTGTGTGTGTGCACTTGTTTTACTGAAAAACAACAATTCTTATCTGTAATAGTAGCTAGATATGCATGATTCACCTAGAATAAACATAGATTTAGAACTGGCTTTTCTGCACTGTGGCCTGAATGAGACACTTTATCACAGAATCATTGAAACATTCGTTGGAAGATAGCTTTGGAGATCTGTAGTCCAACCTCTTGCATAAGGAAGAACTATGATAATGGTAGATCAGGTCAGTTGTGCTTTTGTTTAGTTGAGTCTTGAAAATCTCAAAGGACAAAGATTACTCAGGCTCTCTGGTCACCCTTTCCATCTTGCACTACCTCCTGGTGATGAAATGCTTGCTGATGTCTAACATGAAACTCTGAAGTCACAATTTGTGGCCACACAAGATAGCCTGGCACTACCTAGTTAAGTTTGGCTCTGCAGTCTTTGAAACACCACTTCACAGTTTTCTGCTGGAATTAGGCCACGTCTTTACCTCCTCTTCCCCATACTAACCAAGCCCAACTCAGCATCCTTCCCAGCTCAGAGTCCTACCCAAACATCCTTGTAGAAGCTGAGGATGGATGTTCTGCCTTTGGGTCCACCATTCACCCTAATTCAGCATCATCCACAAATTTGCTGAGGGTCCACTATTTGCCGTCATACCAATTACTCAATTAATCACTCTGGGCCTTAGTATAGACCTCTTGAGTATCCTCTTTTTCACTGTCTGCCAGCTGGCATTAGCCCATTTATTGCTGCACTTTATGACTGGCAGCCTAGCAAGTTCTTAACCTACCTAAGTCTTCTCATCTGTTCTCTCTCTCTCTCTCTCTCTCTTTTTTTTCTTTCTTTTTTCTTTTTTCTTTTTCTTTTCTTTTTTTCAAATAAATGCTGTAGGAGATGATGTCAAGGCAGGGAACATGCAGTGCTTTCCCCCTTGTTCATATGCTTACCTAATTGCAAAATGCAATCAGATTGAATTAACACAGTTTTCCTTTGGTAAATGCATATTGACTATTCCTGATTACTTTTCTTGTATTTCACGTGCTTGGAAATGGAGTTGAAGAGGACATTTCATGTATTTTCTCTACCCTGACTTATGGTTGACAGGCCTGTATTTCCTAATGTCTTCCCTTTTTAAAGACAGAAGTAATATTAACTTTGTTTCCAGTCCTCCTTCAATCACAGTGGTTAATCCCAGATGGCCCCATGGATTTGAGCATGTGCAAGTTGTCTAAACAGTCCCTAAACTGGTTTTACTGTACTGCTACCTGTCCCTTTCCTTCTCAAACTGTGCCAGTTCATGCAGACACCAGGGAGGAGGTGATGGCTGCAAGGAGCAATGCAAAAAAAAGGCACTGAGTACACCACAATGAGAGTAGGAAATGACTGGTGGGCTGGCAAAATATATGACTTCAAAAGAGAAATGTGGTTTTGTGACTTTTCTTCTTTTTATCAAACAAAAATACTCTAGAGGTGTGGAGTCAGGCTAAACTTAGCCTCACATTGGGCTTGACTCTGAATTTGCAGGGATCAACACCAAAATGTTTCTAAATACTACACTGGAAAAAATTGATCTAGTGTACTTCACAAATGCGTTCACATTAAAGACATATTATTGTACACCATCCCCTATAAGCTTCAAATTTAGTTACTCAGCCATGAATGACAGCTCAGGCTGATGAGTTGTCTTTGAAGAATGCTCAAAAAGCTCTTGTCTTTTCCAGTACTCATATTCACTCCCTTCCATTATTTATGTATTTTTTTATCTAAGTACCTCTTGCTCTTTCGCAAGGACTGAGCATTTGATATTAACAAAAAGGTGGGGAAAATAATTAAGTTAAGGACAAATTATGAAACTATTTTCTGTTAAAATAAAAGAAACTCAGGTTAAGTTCCTCTGAATGATTATTTCAAGCTAAATCTTAGCTTTTACAAATTTGACTGAAAAATATATATTTTTTTAATTTTGTTTCTATAAATAAATTCTGATGTGACCAAAACAAACAAACATGCATGTTATGTAAGTTACTTTTTCAAAACATTCAGACAAAATTTTCTTATATATACTATCAGGACAAAATATTTCATTACAAAATTATAGAAACTAAAATATGTAAGATGCAACAAAAAACATTCTGTATACACAGTCTGATTGCTGACATAAATTAAGGGGGTGCTAAAAGTTGTTTTTATTATGCTTGGAAATCTATTCCACAAGCTTCATGTAGTACAGTGAAACCAAGGGAGAAAAAAGTTCTTGTCCATGAGAGAGAACTATCTCTGTGACAAAATCAACCCTAAATCTAACCAACAAAGAACACAAGACTGTAGAAATAAACATAATTTTAGAAATAACAATATTTTTTTAGAAATAAAATAAATTTAGAAATAACATAATTTTAAGCTTAGAGTTGGAGCACATACTGAATAAGACTATTCCTCTCCAACTGCAAAGAAATAGTTTCTCTGAAAGTCAAATTTGATACATTCACTTCTGATCTATGAGCATTGTACATAAATACTTCCACACCTTTACCTGGTGGTGCAGTCTGAAGAAAACTTGTCTTCCTTGAGGAAGACCACTCTTACAGTAGGTTCTTACTAAAGAGTATAGACTTAGTTTTCTGCATGAGTAAATTAGCATAGCTAAAGGAGTCCAGACACTTTATAACAACTGTTATAACTGTTCCTCCACTGTATAGCCACTCTTTCTCCTAGGAGAAGATTAATAATCTCACTGTTTATCCGTGTGAGACACTCAAATAGTCCTCCCTGTTGTCCAGACTGGGATACAAAACTGCTGTGGCTCATTTAGAGATATCTCCACCTAATTCACTCCAATTCTCCCCTCCTTAATTTTTCCTTTACTTGGAAAAAAAATTAAAATAATCATAAGACAAAATAAATTATTGTTATTTATATTTATTTTAATTATACATTTATTTTAATTTTTAATTATAATATTTATTCTGATATTAAAATATTTATTAACTATAATAATAATAACAATAACAATAATAATATCAAGACTTCAGGAACTGATTCCTTTCCTTTCCTTTCCTTTCCTTTCTTTTCCTTTCCTTTCCTTTCCTTTCCTTTCCTTTCCTTTCCTTTCCTTTCCTTTCCTTTCCTTTCCTTTCCTTTCCTTTCCTTTCCTTTCCTTTCCTTTCCTTTCCTTTCCTTTCCTTTCCTTTCCTTTCCTTTCCTTTCCTTTCCTTTCCTTTCCTTTCCTTTCCATTTGTCAAAAAAAGCATTCATGCTCATATATTCATGCTTTTTAAAGATAAGAAGTAACAGTTCAGCATGAGTGCTTTTAAAGTGTGGATCATTCCTTTTTTTTTACATATTCTGCAATAATGCAACAAGGTGTAGGAGAAGAACAACAACTCTCATTGCCTTAGTGCACCCAGACATCAAATACAGTGGCACATTGGTGCTTTCCTTGTGTGCTAGGCTGCTTAATTTTTGTTCAGTTCCATTGTTCTTCCCAAAAGTGTTCTTATAGGGAAAAGAAAAGATCACACCAACTCTGTGGTTTTGCTACTGTGTGCAGGCTGGATGGAAAAGTGAGGAAGCACCCATGACAGCAAATCCCAAGCTTGGTACCAACTTGAATAATAATAGCTAGGTGGTTTACAGTGGTCACCCTGATTGTATCACCAACACATTGTGACTTGTTTAGCACTGATTTTTTTTTTTCTAGCTAATGCATTCAAAAAGCACAACCAAAAGTGCTATAAAACAGCAATGATAGTAAATATATACTTGCTGACAGTATTTGGCCTTCCTGAATTTAATGGTTGTTCTCAGACAGCCTTGTGATAATATTTCTGCATATGAAAGCAGGCCTGTTAGTAAATATATTTATTTAATTTTTCACCTTGGCAATTTCTACCCTAATTTCTACCTGATCCCATTTCTACCCTAATAATGTAACTGCCTATACAGATCTAATCAATTCCAGTGGTGGTTGCTATGACTTATCACATAATTAAGCAAGAGGTGGCCCAACCTTTAAACTGAATTAATAATTAAAGATAGCTGTTAAAAAAAAAAAAAAAAAAAAAAAAGCATACTCACAAATGCACACAAAATTTTATAAATTTTATAAAATACTGTGTCTTCTGGACCTCAGTTTCAATAATTTCTGTCTTTTATGAATGCAAAGGGACTGTGAGCTGACATGAAATAACCCATTATTTTGCTGCATTTCAAATAGCAGATTGTAGAATGCTTAGGAGATTAGGAAGAGTTTAAGGCTACTATATTAATTAAAAGACATTTCTGGATAGGATGGAAAGCTTGAAAATAGGTTATAGTATCTGTGAAGTACTTTGCATCCATATTCTTTGTTTCTAAGACCATTATATTTGGTTACAACAGCCAAGGACCAAAAGGCATCTCTGGTAGAAACCCACATGAAACATGCAGCCAAGAACACATTTTTCTCTATATGGACAAAAAGCTTTAGTAATTTCAGCTGCATTGAACCAGCCATTTTACTTTATTTTACTGTAAATCAACCTTGCAGTATAGGTTATCACCCTTCAAAGTTTCACAAAGATTGTTACTTCCATCCAAAGCAGATATGTGCACATTGAGATGGTTACTTGAACAGAAGTGGTAAGTCTGACATGCTGTAATACCTCTATTCATCAGAGATGAACTAATCTGCTGTTAACTCCAATAATGCTAAACAGGGATCCACTAAATGGTTAGAGAAAAAAAAAAAAAAAAAAGCGCAAGGGATGACTAAATCATGGTGGTTTGTTGTTGTTGTTTTACTGTTTTCCTGCTTTAGGATCTCTTTCAATGTTGTACAACTGATTATTTCTTTTTAATAGCATTGAGTATTTCCTTAAATTACATGAACAGATGGGTCTGGGGTTATTCCACAAGGGTGACTTAGAATAAGGTATGGAAATACATGCTTTTTACTGCAAGTCAATCCACCACTTCTTTCAGTATCCTTTTCTGGAAAACCTGTTAATAGTTACCTTAAGAGGCATTATTTTGACCATAAAGCTTCACAACAAAAGTTAAGAACCTCATTTCCTCACTGTTCTGCTAAGGAATATTGGTCTTACTTTATTGTCTGACCAAATATACCAGCAATAATCTGCTACATATTACCTCAAAGCCTGCCAGGCAAAGCAAAAAAGAGAACCATTGCCAATCACCAGAGTATTCATTTGAGAGAAACAAGACTAATCAGACCAAAGTTTAACCAAGAAAAGTTAATAACAGAAGCGGAATAATATTATTATAAAATTGTTTGAAGCTGGCAGCTCCCGCACGGAAGTAATTTTGTCTGCTGTATGTGATCTTCATTCATCAGAGCCGAGCAGACTTTCAGCTTTCAAGCTTTTGTCACAATCAGAGGACAAGGCCGAAGTACTTTGGCAACTGCAAAACAAAAGCTCCAAATGCTGCTCCCATATTCCTCAAGGATATTCTTCAGGGTCTCCTTTTACAGCCAAGAGTCTGTCCAATATTTTACAACTAATGAGTTGGCTATTCTAGCTTGGATGCTTCTCCAGAACTTGTTGGCCAATGGTGGATCATCCGTGCTGAGCTTCAGAACAGAGCTTTGGAGACTTGCAGGTTTTAGGGAAATGGGTTCTACAACTCCTTGACCTTGACACTCTCAGGAAATTGGACCTCCACCAGATTGCATTCCCAGAGTCCATCGCTGAACTCTACACCCATGATGTGCAGAGCAGGCTGTTTAAACATCACTAAACACAAGCGCGCCAGCACCATGCTGGAGAGCTTTATACCTGATAGAATATGAAGTACTTCCAGATTTCATTTTGGAGTAGTCCACAAAAATCCAACTTGGGATTTATTTTTTCAATTTTCTTAAGGAAAAAAAGTGTTAGATGTGATGAACTGCTCTAAGTGAAGTAGGAGGCTGAAAAGGCCAATCCATCCATTGACACAGATTTTTTTCTTATTTCCATGCTCTTAGTTTTTTCTTTATTTTTTCCAAATGTATAAAAGCAGGCAAAGGAAATTCAGCACTGCATGAAGAGCAACTGCTTTGTGTTTGAGGCTACATGCTGGAATCAGTTAACATTCTGGAATCAGTTATCTTTCTTCCACAGTACTGTGTAAAAGCACTAAAATGACCACTTCATGAGACTAAATGGCCATATTATTTCCTTTAAGTAGGTTAGAAAGAAGCTCCCTCAAAATGGGGATTAGGCACTTGATTGCTTAAGAGTATTTAAAATAGTAACAGAAGCACTTGTGAACTACAGAAATCGGACTGTTGGTCTTTAAAACATTTGTTTATTTTATAGAATGAAAATAATTCTGCAAGTCTCTCTAATTAGAAAGTGTGTGCATGCATGTGTGTGTGCAGCAAATTAACACAATACAAGACTGCGCTTGATTCACCCATGTAAAACACATAATTATTACACCAATATCGTTATAATAAGCAAAAGTGACGTTCATATCTGTGTAATTATGAAAAAATATCATATGAACTGATTTCACATAGTATTGCTCTTCCAAGCAGGAATAATATGTATCGTGTTAGATAGTAGCATGCAGTCAGCTCCGCCACATGACTCATTGACAATGAAGTGTGATGCTATTTCAGTACAACACCTATCTACTTCTAGATTTTGCTCCTTCAGTATTTCTTGTTTGGAAGAAAACAAGCCACAGATTAAATTATTTCTTTCTTCTTAGGCTGCCACTATTATTATATGGTCTCATAACAATGAGACTATACAACAGTACTCTCCAAAAACATGCTTCCTGGATTGTGAGTACAGTTTTTAGGGGTTCTAGGAAAGGTGATTAAATGATAAATAATTTCTTTATAATGTGCTCAAAATTACTCCTTTAATTATTTGAGGGATGTGGAGGAAGAATATATGTCTTTCTGCTGGAAAGCACAGAAAAGTGCTTATATGATGAAACTTTCCTCCATCAATCTCACACAAAACTGTGCAGCAAAACTCTTAGATATGTATTTTACAAATCAAGAGGCTAAAGAAGTTGTTTGATTTGATGGGATTGTTCCCACAGTGATTTAAAATCTGAGATTATAAAGCACTACCTGAAAATATTCCAAGAACTCAGAAAACTACCAAGGGAGTGTTTGATGCAGGCCTAAAATTTGATATGAAACAATTTACTGTGTCAATGTCCAGATGATTTTTCTTTCATTACAACTTGGAGGGAAAGGAGAGATTAACAAAGTGGAGAAAGGGAATATAATTTCCTGAGTAAAACTCCCAAAACACTAGTTACCAAACATGAATATGTCTCCAAAAAACCTCAGTCTGGAATATCAGATTCTGTGCAGATCTTTTGCCAAGCTTTATGAGTTTGTCTGCAGGAAACAGCACCGAGATCCAAGCACTTTAGGACTTTTCAGAAGATGTAAAAATGTTCTCATAACTGGATGCCCAATCTGTAATTTGGCAATAATTCCTTTCTGTCTCACATCTTTTTGGATCACAAAATCTTCCAGGTCATTACTGCGAAAAGCTTGGTGGAGTCTTCTGCCAAATAATATCTTGGTCAACAGAAAGCACAGAACAGCTAAGCATTTTTACAGCTCTAGAAACTCACAAATTTAACTCTTAAATTATACCTGAAATGGAAGAGCTGGCCTCATGGTTTTCCAAAAGACCTTACTACTCTATTATCCTTACCCCTTTATTCACTGTTTGCTAGTATCTGGTCCCACTGTAGAAGTTTTGCTAAAACTGTGGGTATAGGCCTGATATAATTGGTTTAAATATTTATTTATTTATTTATGGTATTTATCTGGACTTATAAGAAATCTCACAATTCACTCTTTTTGGCTTTGTCACCCAGTTTTCCTCCCTCACTCACATAACTAAAAGGAAGCCTAAAACCAGAGGTAAAATTTCCAGAAACCAGTCCATAGGAATGCTTTGTTTTCCAAACAAGATGCATAATACAGTATAGTGGGGTGGGAGCTGCAAGATATGATAGAGCTTATGCTCAGGTTGTCAGATTGAAGTAAATCCAGATGCTACACATTAAGTAAAATTTGTAAGATGAGTGTGGGATTGCAAATAAAAGTTTCAAAAAGAAATTTTTGAAATATTTCAAAGGAAAATTAAGGAAATTTAAGGAAATTTAAAAATATATTTATAGTATTTGAGAAATATAAATAAATTATAATATATTACATTTTATATATACCATACTAAGTATAATATTTAAAAATGTTATAACTTTATAATTAACATGACAAGAGTGTCAGAGGGTCCAAAAATAAATACAAAGTAGATGCTGAGATCTTTGCTGTTAGTTTGTATATTGGATTGAGAGGACACCTGTTCACACAGGCATATTTTCTGGGTACCAGCAACCAGGTGAACCATCAGGAGTGTCCTTAGGGCATTCAGGGTCCGTATCAAAAAAACAAAACAAAACAAAACAAAACAAAAACAGCGGTCTTTTCCATCTGTTCACTGGGATTAATTCAAATGTCCTCCAAAGGTGTCCTCAGAGATGATCTACCCTCTAAAAGAGATTCACCAACTTTCCTGAAGAAATGTACTACTTATTTAATAGTTTCATGATAGTAGTAGTAAATGGATATGTTTCCTCTGGCAGAATAGTAGAATAGTCCCCTCATGCACTGCAGATGGCTTTGGTATTTCATGGGTCAACCTCACATACACTTCAGGATGTAATAATCTCTCACAAAAAGCAGCATGAGATTACTGTCACCTCTCTAGATTATCCTAAATGACCAAAATGGTAATATCACTGTCAGTAAACTGGAAAAAAATGTCCTGTGATATTTATGTCTTGCTAATTTTTTCCATCTTACCTGTTTCTGACAGGTAACCAAACAAACATTAATAACATCTAGCTAGAGTCTATAGTCACTTCTCTCACTATCAGTGAATCTGGAGGTAACACTCATTCATAAAATTCAGCCTTTGTCTTCAGGCACATCTATGAGCAGAGGACAAGGCACAGACTGTCCCATCCCCAAAGCAGTTATCAAAGAGGCTGTGATTCATATTTCTTACTCATAGCTACTACCCTGGAGCTTCTTCTTTTCTCTGGTGTAATGCTTAGCTGGCACTTTGCTTTATGCTGGCGCTCTGCAGCATTGTTTCATTCCCACTCCCACACCAGCAGAGGTACAGGGTATATTGGAGTATAACTGCAAAGAAGCTCAGGCACAATAAAACAATATTTTTTTGTGAGCAGGTGTGATGGAGGACTAGAATAGAGGTTGAACTGACAGTCATTTCAGTGTAACAGAAACATAGGAAAATTTCAGTTTTTTGTTCTGGAAAAATAATAAATAAATAAAATAATTAATTAATTAGAAATGTGTCCTTGGCAGTTAAAAATAATGTTAAATGCTAATTTAATGTGGAGCATCTACTCTTGCATAGTCCTAAGGCATCCCTTCCCTGTTTTATTCCTTAGGCTTTTCTTTGTTTCTTTATCACTCCTTACTGTAGTTCTGCACAAGGCAGCGGGGGCTTTCTGTCACTTATTTTCTTATCTTTCACAGTGTATCCTCACTTGGGCAAAGAAGGCCAACAGCATCTTGAGCTATGTTATACAGAGCGTTGGTGGAGGGAGATGATCTGTCTGCTCAGCACCTGTAAGGCCACACCTGCAGTGTAGGGTCCAGTCCTGTACTCCCTGGTAAAGGAGGGACTGGAATAAGCCAGCATAGGACCACCAAAATGATGAAAGGCCTGGATCCTCAGTCACACAAGGGGATGCTGAGAGATCTGAGATTGCTCAATCTGGAGAAGAGGAGGCTCTTGAACCACCCATGCGAGGTCTGATGGGGAAGGTAAAGAAGATGCAGATGAACTCTTCTCAGTGGTATCCAAAGACAAGACAAAAGGCAATGGACACAAAGTGGAACACGCTAATTCCCATTTAAGTATAACAAACACTTTTTACTGTGGGACAGGTGAAATACTGGCAAAAGTTGCACAGAAAGGTTGTTGAGTCTTCATCCTCATTCAAAACAGGGCCTGGACATGGCCCTGTGCAATGGCACTGACAGAGCAGAGAGATAGATGAAACACCGATGGAAACAACCATCGGTGACCCTGTGAGATTAACAGGATCCCAGAGCATAGATCAGGCACCCCAAGTATCTGTTTCCCTCCATCAGAAAATAAAATCAACACTCCTTCTGGTAAGCCTCCGATGTAGAAATTCCCAATGTCAATCTCCTGACTCAGATCCCATTAATAATAGTGCATCTCATCAGCCTCGGAGGGTCACTGTGTTGGCAAGCAGTCATATGTTAGGGCATCTTCAACATATCATACTATTTCTATAGTGTTAGGAGGTGCTTGCCTTTCAGACAGGCCGAGGTTTTGCTACTCGTTAGGAAACAGGGTTGTCCAAAATCCTGTCAGAATCAGACTCTGCTAAGCATAGACTCTGAAGTCTGCAGCTTAATTTGCTGCAAAAATAAATGTAATTGGCTGACTCTAGATCCTGCTAATGACCATCAACACCTTAACACCAACTGCTTAGGCTGGAAAAAATCATGCTACAAGCCTTTTTATTAAGTGAAAGCACAGTGTGAATGACACCCATGGGAGAATTATCTCCATTTTATTTATTTTTACATTTTCAAATGTTATTATTTTCTGATTTTTTGCACTCAGATGGACATCCTTCTGAAAGGAAACTGATTTCTAATTGCTAGTTTCATATACTGAGCCAAAATGCATTATTTTCAACACAAAAATATGAAAGAGGGACTCTAAGAGAAATATTATAACCTAGAAAATTATTCTAAACCATAACTATTCAAACGAACATTTGCATGTTGAAGAATAATAGCTCTCTTTTTGGTCTTAAAGCTCCCAGATTGCAGAAGCCTCACCCCATTCAGAAGACCACCCCATGTTAATGCGAAGTGCTCGTCTGTGGACATGGGTATTCGGTTTCCCAAAAGTCCATTTTGTAATGGAACCACTCAGAAAGGTGTTTAAACTTTGCTTAAATCCCAGACTGCCTGACTTGGGATTCAGCATGTGCATACTGCACACTAAAAGCAATGAATTCAGACTGAAAAACAGCATCCAGGATGGTTTACATACATAAATGGAGCACATGGAAAGACATTATGAGACACATTTTGCAAGAGACAATCGTGTTTAGAACAGTCACAACCTAAATAAAATATCTGAAATATAGCCTTTTCCAGGCTGAGAAAAATTCTACCCTACCTTCTTCATTGTCAAGTCATGGATATGGCCTTTACAGGAAATATTTAGAACAGCTTACATGTAAGAAAGGCCCTCTCATGTTTAAGCAGGGGAACTTGTACAGCCAAAAATGCAAAAGTCACGTCATTAGAGAAGTAGGAAGAAATATGACTCTGTGTCCTGCTAGCTATGGTAGTCATACAAGACTCAAGAACTTATCTTTAATTATCTTAGCCTGTCTACATAAACGGTCCTAATATGAAGCCAAGACTGATCTCTGAAGAAAAACAGGCATTCGAGAGCAATCCTATGCTTTTTTCCTGTATTGTTTCTTATTTATCAGGTGGGGTTTTAAGGCATTTTTCACAAGAACTCAACTCTCTGCACTGGTGGTAGGGGAAAAAATAAATTAAATAAGGTGCTTGGAAGCAGCTCATTAAGGCCAACTTTCTAAGTATTACAGACCCTAAGTCAGAGACATCTAAGTCAGTCATAAAACATTACAGGTGTGAGGCTTTTTCCTTTTTTATTTTTATTTTTCCCCAAACTCTGCAGTGGCTGTGTATTCGGCAGACTGACAGCCTTTTTTCTTCAGAGGAACACATACACCGTTTTCCCAGGATTCCCAAGAAAACATAAGGCATCACAGCTGGGATTCGCCTACTCCTTTGCTGTGTGCTCCATGTATTCCCCTGCTCCCTCACTGAACAATTACCAGAAAACAAGGAGGCAATTCACTGCATCCACACATGACAGTGTATCTGGTAAACTCTCATGAGTTCTCCAAGAAGCTTTCTGCCCCTTATAGTGGAGGTATTTTGTCCTCTTCTGCCTCTTTTGCAAATACATAGGACAGGCCTGTGCCTAAAAAATATATTCAAGTCTAAAATATGAAATGCTCTGTAAACTGTAGAAATAGTAATCTCTACCTACTACCATTGAAATGTTGCATGACCTTGGATAAGTCATGTTCTATCTCCTTGTTCAGCTTTTTCTTATTTTCCCAAAATGAAGGTAATATGACCAACCCAGGCATTTTAAAGTGGCATACCACCAACAGTCATTATATACTGTCTTTCTAAACAGATGCTACTATGAGAAATTTTCTTTGGTCACTTGAGTGGAAATAAGAAATCTACTTACTCATACAAAACAAACAACAAGAGAGATGATCATACTTTTTAATTGAATCTGATTCATTAAAATGTTTTTAAAGTTCTCTTACAAAATACCAAGGTGTGTGGGCAGAAACATGCTCTTCTCTTACGTGTAATATTGGTATGTGAAATTCCTGCAGAGCTTGGGAATGAATACTTCATATATCCTTACCTCAGTCTTGCCAGTGGCCAGATCAGATCAGAGCTAGGTTGCTTCAAGGCTTCAAATGGTGTGGAAATTAAAACATTATTTAGAGCAGCTTTTGGGCTGCTTTAATTCAAATCACAAGGTGGAAAATTGAAACCAGGGTTACTATAAATGGTATCTAGAGGTTTTGCTTCTGTCTCTGCCCCAAACACAGAAGAAAAGTATTTGGGAATCAGACTTAAACAATGAGAGCTTCTCTTTTAAGTGAAGTTTTTTCATCAGCAGCACAGATTCTTCAAGACAGAGAATTACAATAGACTGTAAGGCAAGTGCAGTATGCGGTTGTACAAACCTC
Organism: Anas platyrhynchos; assembly: GCF_047663525.1. Taxonomy (NCBI): domain Eukaryota; kingdom Metazoa; phylum Chordata; class Aves; order Anseriformes; family Anatidae; genus Anas; species Anas platyrhynchos. The sequence goes on from NC_092621.1 coordinate 81,856,702, forward strand.
ACCTGTAATAGACTTGCACCCTAAACATAGGTGGTATGGGACCAATTCTAGCTGCCACTCACTTCTTTCTCCCACACATTAATACAGGCAAACAGTTTGTCTTTGTTCCTGCTCAGCTGCTTCACTTAGTCGCCTTTATTACCCAAATAAAAGTGTCAGGAAAATATCCCTCTTCCTAATAATTATTTTTTTTTACATGTCAAATAGGTCTTTTTATTATTTTTATTATTATTATTATTTTAACCTGAATAAATAAACACATCCAAAGTGAAACTGAGGGGTTCTATTTTCAGAAGAAAAAGCTCATATAGTTTTTCACTAAAACAGTTTTAGCAAAGTATTTGCACCAATTCTGTTCCAGCAAAATGTCCTCTGCATAACCTTGGAGGAACCACCAAAGCTGGTGTATATGTGAAACACAAATGACGCACTGGCCATCACAGAGAGAATCACAAGGATTCAGAAGGAATGAAGGAATAAAAGAAAGGAGGGAAGGGAAGGGAAGGGAAGGGAAGGGAAGGGAAGGGAAGGGAAGGGAAGGGAAGGGAAGGGAAGGGAAGGGAAGGGAAGGGAAGGGAAGGGAAGGGAAGGGAAGGGAAGGGAAGGGAAGGGAAGGGAAGGGAAGGGAAGGGAAGGGAAGGGAAGGGAAGGGAAGGGAAGGGAAGGGAAGGGAAGGGAAGGGAAGGGAAGGGAAGGGAAGGGAAGGGAAGGGAAGGGAAGGGAAGGGAAGGGAAGGGAAGGGAAGGGAAGGGAAGGGAAGGGAAGGGAAGGGAAGGGAAGGGAAGGGAAGGGAAGGGAAGGAGGGAGGGAGGAAGGAAGATAATTTACAGGGGCAACTGCAATTTTAATATTCATTGCTTTCAAATATAGAGGAAATATATATAGAACCCACTTTTCCAAAACAGTAGCATTTCTTCTAGAACCAAATAAAAGTACTTTGGGGTAAAAATAAGGGTATATTAAAATTGTAGTTTTTAAACAAGAAATATTTTTATTTACAGGTGAAAATTTAAAGTAGAATTTCATAGTTTGAAAATTTGCAACTAGTGAGTGCTATAAATCAATGAAAAGTCTACAAGTCTATTTTTTTAAGCATATTTCTGGCTCACATTTCTAAATCACATATTGTTTATATTTACATATTTTTTCCTAAAGAATATTTTCAATATTCTGGAGCTTTATTTAATCATTGTCTTGTTTTTTTTGTTTGTTTGTTTATTTTTGTTTTTCTTTTTTCTTCCATTTGTTTCAAAGTGAGAACACACAGCAGGAGAACTATTATTTTTGTCCCTCTAAAATACTCTACATATCTTCTCCCCCTTTTCAGACTAAGGAACTGTAGGATTCAAATAAATCCAACCTTTTCTATTTGAATTGCTCTCTGTAGGATTATGTGCCTGTGTGTTTCTGGCTGTAGTTTTTCTTGCTAAAAGGGAACAGATAGGTGTAAATGATATTCACACCTCTTAATTGGAGTCATTAACAGTTCTCTGGGTTATTTTTCAGCATAAGACCTTGGATTTCCAAAGGAGCAACTAGCAACAAGAGCCAGGAATTGCTGCAAACTTTTGCATACATAGGACTGCTAGTTAAGAGTGTGATTTTTGTGTTTTTGTTGTTGTTGTTTTGTTTTCATTTGGTTTGTTTAAGGGGAGGGGGAGGGAGGTTGTATGTGTTGGGGTGGGGGATGTTCATCATTTCTATTCTGGCAACCTCCTTACTGTGGACAAGATTTTATAAGCAAGAAGCCGCTTTTGTTGGTATAGCTGTTTAATTTGAGCTGATACAAGCAAGACCATCAGTAACACTTTTATTCATGTACCTTTTGTACCTGTTAGGAGATATTCCTGGTGTAGTAACATGAGCTGCAAAAGTATTTTTGTTTCTTTCTTAGGGTGATCCAAATTCATAAAAGTCATTTGTTGGTTTCTTTGTTCCTGTTTAGTATTGCACAATCATTTTTGTGTGCAAGGAGGGAAAAAAAAAATCAATTATTTACCTTGTTTTGCAGAACAGGCACAAAACTGATGGAAGCAATACTCTCTCAACAGCTTGACAAAATACACTAACAATTCATGAAAAATTCACGTAACAAGCCAAATACAGTTTATTTATGAAACTGAACCAATTAACAGTGCTTGACTGTAGTGAGCATCAAAACGTCCTTTCATGGCCTTTTAAAAAATGTTTAGTATCGCTGCGTGTTCTTCTTGTATTTGCCCTTGCATGTGCCTGCCCAAAGTCAACACTCTAATTTCTCACCCACTACCAATGGCAGTAGATGTTGTGTTCACAAACAAAAATGTAAGAAATGCCACATTCAGTTCTTGTCTCTAAACTCCATTCTAGGCAGGAGAGGTCCCTGCCACAACTAAAATCATAATTTTTGCACTGTTCAGGTAAGTAGGAAATTTTCTGATGAACCCACCATGCAGTTTGTCTTTTGCTGTTTTAATTCTTGTGTTAGGCCAGTTTGAACCCACAGAAGCACCTAAGAAGAATTTAATGAAAAAATAGTATCAGTAACTGAAAGCTGATCAATCAAAAGACAGTAATTCCTTAAAAAAAGTTGTTGCATGGCACACACAATTTCCTCTTTTAAATCTGGAGAAAACAGCAGGTGATGATAAATAAAACAACTGGTGAAGTACATTCCTGAGAACATTTGAAAGTGGCAAGATACCTATCTCCTTTCTTCCAGTTCAGAAGACTGGAGAAAATTAAGAGCTCAAAGAGGTATGAAGTAGACAAAAGAAAACCAACCTTTAACATTTAGTTTCTGTTGAGATAGAAATAAACTTAAGAATTGTTTCTAGAAGCACAAAATCTGATCCTCCCAAAATATGCAGGGTTAGATTTACAGAGGGGGCGGACTTAAATGTTGGAAACCTCAAAGTCTTGCAAACTTGCCACCTCATAGATTTCACAGAAGCCAGCTGGGCTCCCAGATGCCCTACAAGACACATGAGAAAGAGTTCAAAAATTAGACAAATGTCCCATCATACTAAGCTGAAAATCATTTTAACTCACAGAATCACAGAATGACAAATAGATGAGGTTGGAAGAGACCTCTGGAGGTCATCTGGTCCAATCTGCCTGCTGAAACACAGAGTAGGTTGCCCATGACTGTGTCCAAGCAACTGCTAAATGTAGTGAAGTTATGAGAGAGGACTGGATTGTAAACTGATCTGCCAGAGTCTAAAACCTAATTATGGGTGCTGTCTTTCTTCATCATTCACCAGTACCATTGGGCTCTAATAGATATAGAATCAAAGAATGGCTTAGATTGAAAGGGGTCTTAAAGATCACCTAGTTCTAATGCTCTGCCATAGGCAGGGACACCCCCCCCCCCCCCAACCCAGGCTGCCCCCAGCCCCATCCAGTCTGGCCTTGGGCACTGCCAGGGATGGGGCAGCCACAGCTCCTCTGGGCAGCCTGGTCCTGAGTGAAGAATTTCTCCTTTATATATATTCTAAATATGCCCTACTTTAGTTTAAAACCATTGCCCCTTGCACACTAGTCTACCTTATAGTCTTTCCATGTCTTTCTTGTAGGCACCCAGCAAGATTTCCTCAGTCTCTTCCCCATCTTTCTAATTTGATATAAACAACTCGTCTGTAAAACAGGGAAATAATTTGAATATGTTTGTTTGTTTGTTTGTTTTAAGTGAGTGCTCTGTATAAGGGCATATAGATCCCTATCCTTATGATCTTTAGACTCCATCTACTTAGTTTGAACATCTTATAGTTGAAACCAAGTTAACTCTCAACACACAACCCTACCCTTTAAGTAAGTTTGTTTGTTTATTTGTTTTTCTTTTACCAGAAAAAAAAAAAAAAAATCTAAAGATTTCAGTAACTGAAATCTGTAACTGAAAAAAAATCAAAAAAAAATCAAAAGATTTTTTTTCCTCTTGCTTTTTGTTTGTTTGTTTGTTTGTTTAATCTGCAAACATATTGGATTATGAGAACCTTTGGAACTGTACAGTTCACATGAACCTTGCAGTGACATTTTTACGGTTGTTTTGCATCCTTGCATCGTACTTTTGTATAACCTGTCTGTAATCCTTCTGTGTCTCAGAATTCACCACACTATAAATCACCTAAATTATTGTATTGGATTTCAGAAAAAAATCCATTATGTTGTGGAGTACTTCTACATTTACAGTTTAGGGAAACTTCTCCCATCCAGCTCATGGAAAAGATAGAAAAGATGAAGCCAGCATAAACTGTCTTAGAGAAGTTAAACTGGGCTCCTACGGAGAGAATCCATGCTTCAGAAAACCTTTTGAAATATAGCTAAACAACTCCCCTCAGAACATCATCTCTTTCATGACATTTGAATCCTCCTGGTAGAGTCAGAAATGACAATGACAGTAATACATTAATACATAACTAATATCACTGTACAATAGGACAAACTGAAAAAGTCAAGAAAGAAATGCAACACAAATAATTTTGTTCTTTAAAAACGTATATGTCAAAGATACTTGTCCTATTCTGTTCCAGATAATTTTTCATAACACTGGACACTGTTAGCTTAATTGCACATGAAATTCACTTCTGTTATCTCAGAGTCAGTGTGTAAATGCTAAATTTGACTTTTTACTGTCTGCCTATTTTGGCCTTTCTATATAAATAAAAATGATGCAAAAATATATTTTTACACTTGATTTAGAGAAGTTCAGCAATGTTCAGCTCCCAACAGCAAGCTATCTTTCTAAATGCAAGAGCTATTTTTCCAATGATTTTGTTGTCTCCTATGAATTTTTTAAAAATGTAATTTATTCATGAGCAGAAGTGAGTAAAACCACCAGTTTCCCAGTGGAGTCATATTGTTAACATGAACCACATCTTTCCTGACCTTGCATAGTAATTGTAGGGGCTGCACTCTATAATTGGTCCGAATACAAGCACATTTGTAAATCAGGTAGGTTTCCTGGAACTTTGGAACAACACCAGTGCGTCTGGTTTTATTCAGCCCCAAGTCTCAATTGCAACTGACCAAAAAATTGCACGCCAGCTAAACCTATCAGACCTTTCATGCCTGAGCTTTCCACCCCCATTCTCATCTACACAAATTAAAATGAGTCTCTTCGCTGTAGCCAAAATCCTCCAATATGCTTGTCATGAACTGCTGAATTTACTGTTCACATCTTTTTTACAATACAGATTAAGTGTGGATCCAGAGCTCTGCTTCAAAGGGGCCCTCCAACTGCCATATTTTCATCATAGCATGCATTCACGATGCAAATATAATATCCATCTGGGCCTTTTATAGGCTTAATTTATCCCTGCTTATTTATCATAATTAAGTGCACCATATGATAGGAATCCTTGTGGTATCTCTACTGATCTGGAGTAGGGAAAGATCACTAACCCTACTTATGAAATCCAGCAATTAAATTACATGATATCACTCATCATAAAAAAAAACAAACCCTCTACTAATGACATAAATGTGTTGGACTAACCAGTTCTGTTCTAGCACATATGTAAAATAAGGGGGGAAAAATGACAGAACATCAAAGATGAGAGCCATGCAGAAGCCCCAAGGAATGTTCCCAAGCCACTGGATTTGGAATTATCATATACCATGGCTTAGTTCTTCAGTAATAGAGATGTAACTAGGGGCACACAAGCTGTGTCAGAAACCCCAGGTCAGAGAAACTCTTCTGAAATCAAGTATACATGAGTTCCATGAAGTTCAGATAAAGTGTGGTCTGATTTGGAGCTAGCCCACCTTTACATCTCTTTGCGCAAAAACAATAAAAGTACATTTACGGACCTATTTTTTAGAAAGCTTGTTTGTTTAAGAAATAACTTCCATGACCTCTTGAAGCAACATTAATTAAAATATTGAAGACAATTGGTAACATAGTCAATGATACTTAAATAATCTGGATCCTGTGTTCACATTCTAGGAAAAGCCCTTCATTGGGTACATGTACAAAATGTCCTGGGCTAACTCAAAGCAAGCTAGTATATAATGATGTCAAAGCAAAGTGCAGTGCAGATATATTGTCAGCTCAAAAACCAGGTACGCAATTGTGTTGTCACAAGAGTATAGAGACTGCTATAGATCCTAGACCTATGGATGATGTTGCCTCCTTCTCAAACCAGTCTCTGTCTGTAAGAACCTTCTTCATAGATGAAGAAGTTACAGAATTCTCTTCATTTTGATGGGCTTAAGTCCTCAGTTCTTCCATTGTATATAGAGAAACATTTCCATTGCAGAAGGCAAAAGTAGCGTTAGAAAGGATGGGAAAGGTCTGTGTTTTAGTCTTTCTCCTTTATCACAAGATTGTCACTGCTTTTTCCTCAGAGGCTTTTTGCTGCAGAATAATCAGCATCTGTCTATGCAGACTCTCCAGCACCTGAGAATCCTGGTAGGTCCCAAGGAGGTGCTAAATTCAGGGCAGTTTACTAGATGTGTCAGCATGAAAACATCAGGGCTGAAAGAATTCTCAGCTTAACCAGGGAAGCCCACAGTGACATCAAGCAGCTATGAACCATGGGCTTTTGTTTGCTTAACTGTGTTTAGTTGTTTAAAGTTTTCCTCTGTTTTTTGTAAGGGTCCTTCTGGGATTCCCCAAAGTACTGAAGAATATTGTATACCTAATTCCCATTGAAATTTGGACCTTAGGAGTCACTGGCTTTCAATAAGACTTTCAAAAATCTTACCATGTCTTTAATGAACTTGCAAGTTTTAATGAATAGTCATACGATTTTGGAGTCTTCTTGTCTGGAAGCAAAGCTGGGCTGTAAATCATTACACCATTAATAGCTGTTCCTTCGCCTTTCATTCCTAAGTATGGTAGTAATTATCTGTTTTGCAAAGCATAATAAAATATGTGTCTTCATATTCAGAATATTCATGTAGCAACAATTCTAAAGTTATCATAGATGATGTATAGGCAGCAGTGTGTCCATAGTTAACTAGGTTTCATAGAGAGTTTAGTTTTTAACCCCAAGGCCATAAACTTTGATTTGGGAAACTGCAGTGCCCTGCGAATCACCAAAAGAAGAGGGGGAACATTTTTCCAGTGTCTGAAATATGCTAAATCTTTGCTGAATTACAGATCCTCAATGGCTAATCTGATTTCAGATTCTGACCATTGACCAGTATTTCTACCTTGTGTTTGCCCAGTTCAGTAATGCTTTTTGTCTTTGAAGTTAAAATTGTTCAGAAATTGATGTTCTTACGATATTTAAGGACAAAGAATGCTAAGAAACATATGAATGATTTCAGTTATATTGTATTTAATTGCTGTTGTTAATGATTTTGGTACACTTCATGTTGCCACAGGAGACTGACCTTATGGAGACAGTAGCTTCAACTGGTCATGTCCATGCTGCACCTAACACCAGAAGGATGTTGTACACGCTCATTGACACCCATGCTTACTCAGCTGTGATGGCAAACAGCTCTGCAGAGAGGTTGTGTGAGACCACTCTGTCTGTTCTCTCTCTGCTTCCTCGTCCTGCTCATGTCATTCACAAGCTCCCACCTTTTTCCCTGTGGCTCCTCAAATGTATAAGGAGGATTTTATTCTAGCCCGTGTTCCTGCTGTTTTATGTCACCCTAAACTTTATCTCCATCTAGTTCAAATAGTATTATACCACATTTGGAACATAGATTTGACATTTGGTTTTGCTAGTGAATTTCTTTCTTTCTTTCTTTCTTTCTTTCTTTCTTTCTTTCTTTCTTTCTTTCTTTCTTTCTTTCTTTCTTTCTTTCTTTCTTTCTTTAACAGTGTGAACAGTAAAATATTTATGAAACTCTTATGGCTTGAAAACTATATGTAGGATTAAAATAGAAGCTAATAGAGAAGAAAAGATCACTGCAGAAATGGTTTTCAACATCAGCTGTGAACCTTCTTTGGTGCCAGGAACTGGTTGAGTTAGGTTGTGTCCTTCACCAAAACTACATGCAGTGTTGCACAGTTCATAAAAGGGACCACTTAATAAATTGTGAGTGATTACACAGGAAGGTAGAGGCACAGTACATATGTGCAGCCTCAAAGATGATGCAGTCTTTTTGCAAAGGTTAGCTGAAATCTTCTCACTTCTCTAGAACAAACAAAATGTGAACTTCACTGTACACTTGCAAAAATACAAAATGCCCACAACCTCTAAGGTTAGCACAAAACTGCCATTTCTGCTGCTACATGTATAACTGTGCCATGATAAGCAAAGTCATCAGACCAAAAAAAGTCAGTGTGTCATGCTCTTGTAGCATGCTTGCCTTAAATATACTTAAATTAAGCATGGCAGGGTTCAGCAGTACCTTGCCTCTGTCCATTTACCACTTCTTTGACATTAATTCAATTTATCTTTGGGGAGGTAGCTGAGGAGTCGTTCAAGGATTGCTTTGCTTTTCAACTGCTGTGCCATGTTTGAGGATGTGTTTTTGCTTTGTAAGTCCTCTAGATTGTATTGTTTTTAAATTAATTCCAGAATGTTTTTAGCATTGCGACTTGGTCACCAAAGCATGACATGCTGTGATGGGGTACCTTGAAAACAGACTTGCAAGAAGGCTGGACATGCTTAGCTCAGTCTCAGAAGAAAACCAATACCATTTAAAATGTGGGTTTCCAATCAAGTTAAAGGACATGATGGCTTGCTACAGCAATCCATTTAAGTCTGAAAAGGATAAACTAATGCTGTCTGTGTTTGTTTTCAGCAGGTCCTGTAAAAGTCTGAGCTTGAAATAGCAATTCTGGTCCCTCACTTGTTTAGCAAAAAGCAAGAACACTACACTCATTTTTCAACATTTAGCGAAGCTTCTCTTCTTTGTCTTTGTACATGAAAGAGCTGGTCATCTAAATTTTTCATTTTCTCTGTTTGCATCCATAATTTTTTCCCCCTCTTATACTTGTCTTTCTTTCCATCACACAAGTTTCCTTCAGAAACCTGTTAGCAGGTGGGAATGAAATAAACAGATTTTTAAATAGGTTTATGATCACAAAAAGACAGTGCTCTAGTCTGACTAGAGAGACTAGTAAGATTTCCTCCTCACCTGTTGAATGGACAATATCACCAGTATTGTGGCAGACAATATCACCTTGCCTTTGATAATATTTTCATAAGAGAAGAGGTAATTACATGTACAGTCTTTTAGAGAAACCACTGCCAGAAGGATACTTACTGACCTGTGTTTCAGCTTCTCTGAAAAAAATAATAATAATTAAAAAAAAAAAAAAATGTAGTTGCAGTCCTGCTCCTGGCTTGCAGCTCTTGGTATGAGAAGGAGGTCACCTCACTCCACGCAGCTGGGACCTCAGTAGTGGGCTGGGGGAGCCCCCTTCTCACAGGGTCTGCTTGTGCTGTCCTACTGCAGACATGGCTCAAAGACACTGAAATCTGTCTCAATGCTAGACCTTAATGCAGAAGATTTTAGAAGCACAACATTGCAATTCAGTGAATCCTGAGATTTGCAGTCTAGCTGACGTATTTAAGAGGACTAAATCTAAGGACTCTTTCCTGTATTTGGTAATATTGTGGAGCTAAGAAATAAAGAGGGACAGTAAAATTATTCCTTGATGAAGATTTGTTTTATTCCCTGTGAAAATATGGAGTGCTCTGAGGTATCAGGCAGAAATCCCTCCCCATCTTCACTTCAAAGGTCTGACAGCCACTCCCCTCTCCAAAGATATTGTGGCCCTTCTGTGTTCCACAAAACCAAGTCAGGGCAGAGCAGAAGGAAATAATACCAATAAAGTAACATAATTACACATAGTATAACCTAGCTGCTTTCCAGGGTGCATTTTATGGGATCTGAACTTTCCAAGAGAAATGAAGAAACAGCATACAAAAACAGTGGAGGAGCAGTAAGTGGCATCACCCAGGACAAGTGATCAAGCTGTAAGCTTCCATCCAAAGTGAGTTTTGGTTTGTCAAGGGAGATTGCTGTGGTCTAACCATAATTTACTAATTCTTGTGAAGAATTCTGAAATTTATTAGTATTCATATCTTTTCTTTTCTTTTCTTTTTTTTTTTTTTTTCCACAGGCAGGAAGAATATGATCTTTTTTCTGTATATCTCTGTACTCCCTCCTTCTCTCTGCAGCAGAACTTATCTGAAAGCTATTTCAGAGCAGCTCCTGAGCAACGACTAGTCGGCTTGCCCTCTCCCTACTTCCCTCCCACCCTGAGAAGCAATTACAGGACTTACAAGAACAAAGAAAGCCAGTACCCCTGTTTCACCATGTGGACAGACAGCTCATCTGAACCACCAGGTCTGCACAGCAGTCTTTGTTTTCAGTGCCAACAAATTTTGATCTAAAAAGTGGGAATATAAAGGATAATTTAAAGGAAGGAGAGTGTATCCAGGAAACCAGCACTAATCAGCACCTGCTCAAACCAATAAGCATTTGAAACTTGAGTTTGTTCTACATTATTTGTAATTTCCATAAAAGCTTTACAGCTGTATAGCTATGTCAGCCTGCCCCCTCCCCTCCTTCTTCTTTTTTTTTTTTTATTTCCATAAATATTAGTTAAAGGTGGGAAATTTTCCACCTAAATGTAACAGCTGAGCCAAAAGCTGAAATCAGATTTTTATCATATGTAAATGGACAAAGCTCCATCACAACTTTGCCTCCTATTGCTTATCTTTATCTTATCTGTATTCCTAAAAAGGCACAAGAATGTGTTTTTCCACAGGACACGGCCAGGGGGTGGGAAAACTTTTATTTCAAAATTCTAATCCCCTGGATACATTCTGTGATGGATGTGATAAATTTGTTGACAGAAGACCCTCTATATCAAATCTCAGAACCTAATATAACTGCCAAGAGCTGAGAATTTCACAAGATTTGGTTCAGCTGCTTTCAAGAAGAGGCTATGTGATTTAAGACTTGTTTGTGTGTGTGTGTGTGTGTGGCATTTTGTTGTTGTTGATTGATTTTTATTTTTTTTATAGCAACCAAAAAGATATCTCCGTCTTTTACCCCCCAAGAAAGCACATGTATCAGTAATAGGTATCACATTATCCAACTTCTGACCTCAAAGGAGGATTCTAGAGTTTAGATATTGTATGGCTAAAGTCCCAGGATAAGCGGACAAAGAAGTCCACCAAATAAGGTACCAAACAGCACACACACACACACACACACACACACACACACAAAAGAAAAGGAATTGGGAAGGGAGAGCATTTTGTATAAAACTCTTTTTCTGGTGTGTCAGTAGTTTGCACAAGGACACAGGAGTGTTTGGGAACCTGCCACATGCAATATCCTGGTTTTAACGTTGAATAGCTACCAGGAGTCATTTATCTGAAGATGTTTAAGCACCTTATTCAACCCAGTGGTTAGAGCACTTCCTCAGCACAGGGAAGTTATCTGTGTCATGTTCCCCTGCCAAGTCCATCTCTCCCATGAGCCTGGAGAAAATCATGGAAACCCAGTGTGAGAGAGGGTTTATCCTATCCAGCCTGGTGCAGCCATTTCCAGAGGTAGGAAAAATTACATATAAAGGAGAGACTGAATGCGTGAATCTCTCTCCTGCGTGCTGAAGCTCTCCACAAAGTACAGGGGTATCACAGATTGTGTATTTTGCATCTCAGATAGTTGCATGCATGGGGTAAATTTACACAGGTGTGACTTGACATCAGCAGAGCCGTAATGGTATAAAGTTGGCATCTTTTCCCTGGCCCTGTTACTACTCATGCAAAGCATGAAAATAAATAAATAAATAAATAAATAAATAAATAAATAAATAAATAAATTGAAATAACTACCAGAGGTAATTTGTCTAGGTACTTATACCTATGTTCAAGTCACATTTTTTACAAAATTTCAGTCTTTTTGTTATGGTTTTTCCTGTCCTGACTCTGAATTTCCATGGCATATTTCTGTATTGTTACAGAGGAAGAAGGTGTAAAATAAATTAACAAACTACTTTAAGTCAATAAGTTTTCTGGTCATTTCTGCGTTACTTCCTGGAGAAGGCAGTTCTGTATTCATAGGACAGCTACACAAGATAAAAACTTATTTTCCAGCATGCAGAAATGTTTGGCCGATAAATTATGTGGCTGAATAAATAAATAAATAAATAAATAAATATAAAAAATTTAAAATAAAATAAAATAAAATAAAATATAAAATAAAATAAAATAAAATAAAATAAAATAAAATAAAATAAAATAAAATAAAAATAAAAATAAATTATGATCTGAGTAGGTCAAGCAAGTGCCTTATGCTGACAGAGCTGCAGTACATGAAATAGTCTAGAAATGGTCTTCTTGTGGGCTCATAAGTTTGAAAGCAGAATTGGAAAACAAGCAGATACAAACAAGAAACAAACACTGAGCCTGAAGCAAAACGTGGCTTCTTCATTTTGTTTGCAACTTCCCTCAAGTGTCACTTTGTAAGGAGTAAGGTGTCTAAAGCTCTCCATTTCAAAACTGAGAGTATTAAATTCATGCTGTCAGTTACATCACTATTTGCTGCTGCGCTACTGCAGCTGTTACACATGGTTCATGCCCTACTCATCAGATGAGAAAAATAAGTAGTACAGGAAAGAGCAGTGCAGCTATGACTAAAGTAATGCCTTGTTGTCCCATCACAAGTCTACTGAGTAGCACAAAAAAAGGGGAAAAAAATAAAAGGGCGGGGAAGGGAAGGGAAGGGAAGGGAAGGGAAGGGAAGGGAAGGGAAGGGAAGGGAAGGGAAGGGAAGGGAAGGGAAGGGAAGGGAAGGGAAGGGAAGGGAAGGGAAGGGAAGGGAAGGGAAGGGAAGGGAAGGGAAGGGAAGGGAAGGGAAGGGAAGGGAAGGGAAGGGAAGGGAAGGGAAGGGAAGGGAAGGGAAGGGAAGGGAAGGGAAGGGAAGGGAAGGGAAGGGAAGGGAAGGGAAGGGAAGGGAAGGGAAGGGAAGGGAAGGGAAGGGAAGGGAAGGGAAGGGAAGGGAAGGGAAGGGAAGGGAAGGGAAGGGAAGGGAAGGGAAGGGAAGGGAAGGGAAGGGAAGGGAAGGGAAGGGAAGGGAAGGGAAGGGAAGGGAAGGGAAGGGAGGAAGTCATAAGCAATTTGGAGTACAGCACTGCTGACATCCTTGTGATCTGTAGAAGTTGTACCATAGCAGTGAACTGCTCGCCTTAGTATTATTTCATTAATTACAGACCAATCCCTGGTGGATGTATGGGTTTGTTTTACAAAGTTTTGAGGTTATGCAAGTGAACTGTTGTAAAAGCCATGTTGAACTTCAGTGAGACTCAGATGAAATCCAAAGGACTATAGTTACAACACAGGCTGCAAGATCACAACCTATCCCATCAATTGTGAATTACCGATTGTTATTAAGCAGTTGTTTAGGAAAGAAAAATGTGTGCCTTTATAGATGAGCAATTGTATGCCAGCAGTCCAAGAAAAGCTAAAAGGCACCGACTGTTTTATTCTCATCTAAAACAAAGCCAGTGCTCAGTTAACAGTTATTGATATGCCAAAAAGAGAACACAACTTAGACAATAGAAAAATTCACTCCAAATTATAACTGAAAAGAAAGGGAAAAGATGAATGGACCTTTAATCATAGCACTGATTTTCAGAAGCAGTGAAGACCAGCAGTGGCTGCCAGATTTTTACAAACCAGCTAAGCCTATTGGGCATACAGGGAGGGCTAACATGCTTTGAAAACCTGGCCAAAATTTTCATTATGGAAACTGCCCAGTTATACACACATTTGTAAACGTGGTCCTTATTTAACAAAGCTTAGATTCCTGTTGATAATCAAGTTCCACTGTGGGCTGCCAGGAACATAAAACTCTCATTACAGTACCTTTTTGCCATAATGCTAAAATATCAGAACTGGCCAACTTAGAGCCCACCAGCAAAACAACTTCACACTAGCAATTATTTCAGCTTTTTTTATTTTTTATTTTTTCTCTGTGCAGTGTTTCAGGTTAGACCAAGGAAGAGCTGGATCACTTTTCCTAATGGAGTGCTCCCTTCTGTCTCTTTTAGTGGATCTCAGTGGCTCTTTCCTGTTTGAAGATCCGCATGCATCTTCACTTTTTCAGCCCCTGCTCGTTTCTTCATGGGGTGGTATGCATCCACATTTTCTCCACAAAATATCCATACGAGATTATATAGAGGACCTCTATCTTCTGGTCTTCAGAATCCTCTAGAAACAGTACAAAAAGTTAGAAGTTAGTTGTAATGAGTATTTTAAAACATATTACATCAATGGCTACACTACGTGCTACAGCTTGATTAGGTTGTGTTCACTCTGGTTTTGTCACTGCTTGAATATTACCCTACCTCTACTCAAATAGGCAGAAGTGTTAAGAGATCCTACCACACTTAAAAGGCTGCACATAGGCACTTTACATCAACACGCATTCACAAATAAACTGCAAGTCCCTTGGCAGTTCCTTCAAAGTCATTCAGTGTGGGCTGAGCCCTGAAATGTCACCGTTTTATACTCAAGGTACTTTAAAGCCAATGGATATTTCTTTCCTATAAAGGATAATGACACAGTTTTACTGGAATTCATTAAAATACTGAAAAAAATATTTAATGAAAACTTCGATTTTAAATAATCAGATTTCCTTCTAAGAATTTATGAGAAATTCCAAGCAACATTAGACCACCACATTTTGTATTTTGCCCATTGGCTGGATCTTAGAAACAGCTTACAGGGCATAAAGATCATACATTTGCTAGGGTGTAAGAGAAGTTAGAGGATAAGAATGCATACATGACCAGAAGAATAAAACAAAACCCTAAAATTTTAACAGAAAAATAAATAAAAAATAAATAAAAAAGGGGGGGGGGGGGGTGGCAGTATAAGAACTGAGAGATTTTTATTAAGTAGATTTGTCACATGCATTTCTACATGTGCCCTGTTAAAGGACTTTAAGTTATCTGGTCATTACTTCAATCATTAACACCACCCCCAAAAAAAAGTGAAAAAAAAAAAAAAAGTTACTGAAACTGGATATCTCATAGTCAAAGTACAGTGAAAAGTGAAAAGTGAAAGCTAAACAGAAACAAACAAACACAATCTTCTACTCCTTTAACTTAATCTATGTTTTAGACAAAGCAAGATATTCAATACTTTTTCTATTAAAATTCCCACAACTAACACCAGCATCTGGAGTAATTCTTCTGAATTCAGCTCAAAGGCCAGTGTCAGCAGTGGAAGATATATTTGTAATCTAACCCCAAATGTTATCTAGTCATTATTAGGATGTGACTAAACCCATGTAGTGGCATGCTGCCGGCAAGCTCATCTTCTGCTTGTGTCATAGTGTCACTGCAGCAACTTCTTGCAAGAAAGGGAAAAAGAAAAAGAAAGAGAAAAAGAAAAAGAAAAAGAAAAAGAAAAAAAAAAGAAAAAGAAAAAGAAAAAGAAAAAGAAAAAGAAAAAGAAAAAGAAAAAGAAAAAGAAAAAGAAAAAGAAAAAGAAAAAGAAAAAAGGAAAAGAAAAGAAAAAGAAACAAAGAAAAAAACAGACTGTGTTTTCAATCAAGACTTACATTTTAACATTTTAAATATAACTGACAACACTTTGGAGATACACTTCTTATGAAGCATACTCTGGGAATGTTTGTGCTGAGACAGGGACAGATCTTTAGAAAAGATTTTCATGACTGACACCAAAAGGTGTTTTGGAATGAGATTTCCTTTCTTTTGCCATTTCTTCTTACCAAACCTCACGATACTAATACACTTTCTGCAGAACTTTGTTCATGCCAGGTAATGTGTGAAGGATTGTTTCTAGATATGAAAAGCAATGTGACTTAGAATTTCAGCATACTTAGGGTGGACTCCCTTTTTACATTACATCCTTCTCTCTAAGTCCCTCAGGAAAACAAAAGATTATTTTAGCAGTCTTCTGTTGTAATTTAAAATTAGGAAAAATGTTAGCTATCTAACTGAAATTCTGATCATTTCATTTTTTTTCTTTTCAGTGAGAAGTCTGTTTTCCCAACTAACAATAAAGCACACTCAAAATACAAACCTAGAGTACACAAAACCAATAGTAATAAAACAACAAAGTTCTTCTTCCGAGGTGAACATTTTAAGTAACCAGTTTTCAGTATACTCAATCAGTTTCCTTATTGCTTTGCTAGTATCTTTGCAGAATTCTTGGTTAATCATTTTATTTCATTACTTGTTCCACATATATTTCCATGAAGAGTTCTTAACATGATGAAAATCCTATTTCTTGATCTACAATCAAATCTTTATATGGCCAGCTTCTAGGTCTTCATAACTGAAAATATTACATCTCTTTCCAAGTTGACTTTAATACAAGGAAGGTTACTAAACTAACCCAATTAAAGCGCGCAGATCTGCAAGTTGAGATGATTGTTGCTGCCGTCTACGAGAGCTGGAATCAGGAATGATGGATTGCAGGCCACAGGGCTGATAATCCATCTAAGAAGAAGCAGGTTGCTATCCTGGATTAGCTTGAATTGGCCTACCTAAAGGTTTTGTGATGCAAATTGGCAGTCCTGGGCATAGTACAAACACACAGAATATATTATATTCTTCTGACGAGTAGTGACTGGAAGGCTCTTGACTGTGATGTTCCAGCCTCATTAATAAGCTGTGTTGTACATCTGTGTCTGATACGAAGCTGCCATGCCTTGTCACCAATTACAGGCTCTGCAAAGACCCATCTCATTATAGTACTTATATTGCTTGTTCCTGAAGGTGATACTTGGTGTGGCACGTCCTCCTCTTGCCAATAGGAAAATCACCCTTGAAGTGAAGAGATGTCAGTCATGAGGCACAAAGGAAAAACGAAAAAGATTTTATGAAATGCTGCCTGGAATATTAATCGTGCTGCTGCAAACGGTGAAAAACCAGGCCTGTAAAATGAAACAAGGAAAGAGAGGCTTCTCAGCAGTCTAACCAAAAAGGTGAGGCTCCTCAACAGATCCAGGACTGGGCAAAGATTGTGGTGATCAGTCAGAATAGGACCGTGTCTCTTTGTTTTGGCTGGGCTTGATAATGAGAGAAAAAGACTAAAATGTTTTCCCCCACCTCTTCTGCATAAAATAGAACTTGGGAAAAAAAAAAAAAAAAAAAAAAAAAGTAGACTCTCTCCTGCAGACATTGCAATAGTGTATCCTCATTTGTGTCACTAATTGCAAAGCTTATGTCAGTCAGAAGGAGCCAGGTATACATTCAAAATGCTGCAGTGACATGTGACGATTCACAGAATATATGATCTGCTTTCTCATTACATTAATACCCCCCTTGTACTAATTTGATCTCCCAACTGACATGAGCAAACCAAAAATTTGACATGTTCAGTCACTGAATCTATTCTTCTGCAGCACGTTAAGGTTTATGCAGTTTACGCATTTTTACTTTTGTTACTGGATTTCTCAGTTTACAAACAGGTTTAATTTGACAGTCATGAGCTGTGTGGTATGACTTCCACCAACTACACAGTTGCTCTCAGCTGGCATAAAGTCTACATATACAAATGGCCTATAGGGACAGCTCAAAATTTCCTAAGGTCACAGAAAGTATTCTTATGAAATATATATATATATATATATATATATATATATATATATATATATTCTTTACATAAAATCTGGTAAAAACACAAAAAAACACCAGGATAGTTGACATGATAGAGAGAGACATTTAAGCAGCTTTCTTTTAAAGTTAGTATGGTAAAATATTTAAGCTTTTAAGAAAAGAGAAATCCATATTTATTTTTGGCTACAATCTGTCCTGATGGCAGTTGAGTTTAGAGCTCAAATGAGGGGAAGAATTTTTCTCTGCATGCCATCCTTCTACCACTCTGAAAGCTGGAGTATCTGCTCTCAAGCAAAGAATACCCCTTTCTGCAGTTTTTCAAATGTGATTTAAATAACAAGAGACAAGAAAAAGAAGGAGCTATCAATGTCAACTCAAACAAACAATGAACATATCCTAAAGTTCTTGATTATGTTTCTCAAATTAGTACCTGTACACATATTTACAGGAAATGCAACAAAGTGCCTCTCTGAAGAAACACATAAAAATAATACTATTAAGTCATAGAAAACTAAAGCACCTTGTAGCAACATAAATCTGTCTGTCTAGCTGGCAGTTTCAAAACCATAGTGTTGCAAAGCAGAAAATACAAGTTCATTCCCTGGGGAAAAAAAAAAAAAAAAAAAAAAAAAAAAAAAAAAAAAAAAAAAAGTGGACTACATTATCTCAAAATCTTTTATCAGAGATGCCTTTCATCATGATGTCTAAGCATTTTTGGATCTAAAAGATGTTTTCCCCTGGAATCCAAAATTATGTATCACAATATTTGCAAGCAAGCCAAAACTTCTCTTTTCAATTTGCAGGGCAAGAAAAAAAAAAAAAAAAAAAAAAAAAAAAAAACATTATTCACTGTGTAGTGGTAACAATATGAAAAAAGCAAACATCCTTGTCTGTAGTTAAAGAAGTGGAATCTGCAGCACATAAAGTTTCCTCAAATTTACCAGGTATATACATAACGTACTTTATTTTTGCAAACATTACTTGAAATCCAGATAGTCAGCAGTGCTTTACAATTGTTATTCTGGAAAATAAGTCTTCAGATAACTAACATATCATCTGAGGATATGCATTAAACATACACTGGTACAGCATTTTAATGCAGTTCCAAAGTACAGCAAGAATACCAAACTCTTTTTTTTTCCAAACCAGATGCTCCTCTGCTTCTCATTGATGAGCAGCAAGGAATTAGAGAGTGGGACTTCATGAAAATGTGAAGAAGATCTTGGACTCTCAAACTGAGGCTGAGTGCACTGGTAAACATATACTGCCCTGGAAAATATATATCTAAGAGGTACCAAATGACAATTTTACCTCACAGTCCCATTGGACCTAGGGTATGAGACCACCCAAAAGGCAATTTAAACTCGATACACTAAACACATACATATAATGTACTATTTTCTTCCACACCTTTTTCTATTTTTAACACACACTTAGCAGGCTAGTGGCATGAAAATGTGGTAGTTGGCCACATTGGTATGCCCAAGATCCCAAACAAAAATTGTAGAACCATAGAAGCATAGATAGTATGATTTGGGTTGGAAGGGACCTCAAAGCTCACCCAGTGCCACCCCATGCCACCAGCCTAGGCTGCTCCCAGCCCCATCCAGCCTGGCCTTGGGCACTGCCAGGGATGGGGCAGCCACAGCTCCTCTGGGCAGCCTGGGCCTGGGCCTCACCGCCCTCTGAGGGAAGAATTTCCTCCTAACATCTAATCTAAATCTCCTCTCTTTCAGTTTAAAGCCGTTCCCCCTTGCCCTATTCCTACACCCTACACAGACTGCCTCCCCAGCTTCCCTTTAGGCGCTGGAAAGCCACTGTGAGGTCTCCCCAGGGATTCTTCTTCTCCAGGCCAAACGACCCCAACTCCCTCAGCCTGTCTTCACAGGAGTGGTGCTCCAACACCTTGATCATCGTCGTGGCCTCCTCTGGGCCCCCTCTAGCAGACTCCTGACCTTGTGCTGAGGGCCCCAGAGCTGAGCACAGGCTCCAGGTGGGGTCTCACAGAGCAGAGCAGAGCGGGACAATCCCCTCCCTCGCCCTGCTGCCCACGCTGCTGTTGCTGCAGCCCAGGGTACGGGTGGCTTTCCGAGCTATGAGCACACATTGCTGGTTCATGTCAAGCTTCTCCTCAACCACCACCCCCAGGTCCTTCTCCTCAGGGATCTCTCAATCCATCATGCCCCCCAGCCTGTATTTGGGCTGGGGATTGCCCCAGCCCAGGTGCAGGACATTACACTTAGCCTTGTTGAACTCCATAAGGTGTGCACAGGTCAAGGGGGAAGGAAAATATTAAACAACAGGAAACTGATGAGATGATGATCAGATGATCATCAATGTATCAGAACCATTTATCTTTTCCATTTGTTGTTGTTTTTTTTTTGTTTTGTTTTGTTTTGTTTTGTTTTGTTTTCCCTCATAGAAAATCAGACACAGGTTTATTTTTTGGAATCACTAGTGAGAATCATCCAACAGTGGACGACTAATCTAAAAATCACAGTTAAATGAGATGCAAATTTGGTTGGACACTAGTATTTTATGGATATCTCTATGATTCCAAAATCTCTTGAATCTAAAATATGCAAAATCCAGCACAAAGCATTTTCTTTTTTTCTTGAAAGGTGTAAGTAGCACAGAAGCGGCACAGCCGAAGTATCTTGTTTTAAATCCTAAGGCAAGAGCTCTGGACACGTGATTGACGTGGATGAACAATGCTTGATTAAGATAAAAAGGTTAAGATGGATGATCTGTGAACCAATGTGTTGCTTCTCAATAGCAAAGCCCTGGTTTTAGTTGCTCCCAGATGAAAAACCAACACAGGACCAGCCTGTTCCCAGGGGACATCAAAATGGTAGTGAAGAGATAACAACAGGAGGACCTTATTTGCTGCTCCTGTGACTACTGATGATATGGAAGGAAGTGTGTTGGCTACAACCAGCCTCAAGTAGCGGCACTGGTAGCAGGCTCAGCATTTTATTTTATCTGGAGGGTTATAAATGTTTTATAATTACACGAAGGTTACCTGACATAAGCAGCTTCCTGCTTAATTTGTGCTTACCACCTTTGATAAGTTCATTTGGCCTTTGCTACAAATGGGAGCAAAATGTCATCTACATAATTCTCATGAGTGCTCTTGGTTTCAGAAATGGGCTCTTCAACACCCTGGTTTAACAGGCCACCAAAATTCCTGAGACCTTTCATAAATACTTACCTTAAAAAGGAATTTGGAGCCAATAAAGATTATTTTCTTTTAAGCTTTTTGTGTATTTCATTATGGCTTCAATTGTTTCAGTCTATATTGAACATTTTATTTAAACGAATGTTTAAAAAAGAAATGAAAAATCAGAATGTTCTGTTGTGGGACTGCCAAATCAGAACAATTCATTATCACAATTCTGCCTTTCAGTGTTCTTTCCTACCAAATGTCATTGAAAATGACACTTTTAAAAATCATACAACTATAGTGAAAACAACATCTTTTACCAAGAAAATCATAAAGAAAACAATTATGAGTTGCACTCAGTTGTACTTTGACCCATGGGCATAATTAGGTATTGCTCAGGGAAACTCAGTGACCACAGGTTGGCTGATAGTTCTCTTAAGGACTTCAAAGTATTATTTATAGACTCAGGCCTACATCAAATCGTTTAAAAGGTTGGATTTTCAGTGAAACAAAGAACCAAAGGATTCATCAAATCTACCACTATCTTTTTCTGCTACACACAGTACAGCTAAAAATTTGGTCTAGATCAAACATGAGCAAACATTTGTTGTTACCATGACTAACATCAAAAGATGTTAATCAAAGAGATACAAAATCAGTTTCTCAGCTATTCTGTTGTTCATTTGATAGTTCACTTGTTATGCTACTGAAATATCTGGTATGGTTAATTCTCAGCAAATAGCAGTTGGTCTTGCCAAAGACAATACTTCGATTAATTTAGGAGAGAGCATAATATTTCCATGCTGTCTTCAGACAAAATCCACATGTCATTGGATCAGGATAGACATTGTATATATTTTTTTAATACATCTTAGTATGAGGTTTGAATATTATGAAACCAAAGCCTTTCTCAACCAATGTTCACGGACCTACACTCCAGCTCAACTTCATGTCTTAGTTTAGGAGAACATAAAAAAAAAAAAAAAAAAAAAAAAAAAAAGACCTATCTCTTTGCAGATATTTTTGCTAATATAAATACTTTCAGAGTTGCAGTCCCTCTGATCCCATCACCTATGGAACACAGCCTGTACTAATTAATGTGCCTCTTTCCCCTAGGCACAGAGGGATGTGAGTGCCCTCACTGTTGGAACACATTACTTCTTATCTGCCACCAGTATACCTGCAGAGAAAAAACAGAATCACTCTAGTATTTGTGATATTCTCTGTCTTTTACCACAACTTAGATTTTTTCTGCATCAGGGAAGCTTCACATTTCATGTGAACAAGCAGTGGACAAAGCCAGGTCAACAGCATAAAGAATTTAACAGTGGAGGCAGAAACCCATAACCCAAAACAAATATCTATCACATGGGTAAAATTTTACTGTAATTTTACTGTAAATTTAAACTGCAAAATTCCAGTACAAATACCAGAGATATCCCCTGTTCAACAAACATTTTAGCATATGTTTCACTGCATAAGACCAGTTTCATTCAGTTCAGTGGGAATCTGTTCATTCTTGCTTTTTGGGTAAAGCAGTAGTCTCCAATCAAGGCTCATGCATGTAAACTAAACTGTTTTAAACACGAGAGAAACAAATATCCCTTTGTTATAAACACTTCCAGACACTGACCACAATCATGATTTTTTTTTTTTTTCAAAATTAACATTTAATTAGCTAGCAAATAGGAAGCAATAATCAGCAGTACCACCACCATAGGTGGTTTTTGTTGCAGTGGAGTCATTCTGGCAACTATTACTGCTTATCATTATTGATTGCTTGAATATATTCCAAGAGGAACTTCAATTTGTATGAGTCATTCTAAAAAAGGCTGTATCCAGAGAACGGCAGGTAGACCCGAACAATGGTGTTTGTCAAATATGGGAATACTGTGAAGATAGGAAAAGGCATAACAAAAAAACTGAACAACAGAAAGATTAACGGGGCACTCTGGTGTGCCCTTCTATTTAAGATCAGTGTCTTCAGAGCACTCCAGAGAAGTATGAAGCGTCAAGGACAGGGAAATAAAATGATGGAAAAGTTCTTTCCACTACTATCTCTCACACAGTGGCTCTAAAAGAATGAAATACACTTTAGAGAACATAATAGCAATTTAGGTAGCTATTGTTAAGGCTCTTCCAGCATTTCCAATATTGTTAGGTTTATAATTTCAAGTGAAACATCCCCTTTGGGCTCAACTGGCAAACTAGAGTACATCAGCTTTGGAACCTTCCCTTCTCTAAGAGCATAAACAGAATATGTGGAACTGTTCTTATATCATAAAGAAACACAACTTTTATTTTCAAAATACTTTATTGAGATTTTTTCTCTTGGTGTTATTTTATTTTATTATTATGTTCACAACTAGAAAGACTTTGAAATCTTAGAAATCCTAAACTAAAAGAAAGAAGTTCCAGGTAACATCATGGGCAAATAAATACAATAAATTCCATTTTTCCTGACACTATCAAAGAAAAAGAGAACTCATGAGATTAAAGGAAAGATATCCTTGCCAGTAAGGAATCACAAGGAAAGATCTTATTTGGCACAAGAGTTTGAAACTCTTTCAAGACATATCGCTGATACAATTGATGATGCAATATTTTCAGAGAAAGGTCCAAGGAACCACAATTGCCTCTTAAATTTCCCCTGGGAGGGAACAGATTTAGTACATCACAACTTTAGAAATGTTGGAGTGTAGTCTATGTCCTGCTACAGTAAACACAAAATTCCCATTGGACATATGTAATCTGTGGAGCATTTTCTAAATCCTTGATGTAGGTATCCAGCCAAGCTGTACCTATGAAGACATTAGTATGAGGCTACCACTCCTTTCCACTTTCTTATTTACTTATTTACAGTTGGAGTAAACTAAAACGCATGGGCAGGAAAGGGATGTGCTCTTCATCAATCCCCAAAACTGTGTACACAGAGTGCCCAAGGCTTGTTCCCAGTGAGGTCATCCCAAGCAAAATTATGGAAAGGCTGAAGTTTGCCCTTTTGCCCTTTTCGAGGGAGAGTTTTGACAATGTTTTTTTTTTTTTTTTTTCACATACTCCTCAGAATGACATTCAGGCGTTCCATCATTTTGCATGTAGAAGTGACATGTTCCTGAAGTCCTTTACAAATACCACTTTCATATCTGAAAGTTTTCATAAAGTTGCCTTTACAACTAGTACAGTGGGGTTCTCTGATAGTGGCTCATAGGCAGAAGCCACCATCCACTGAACCACTTCTAGCAACTTGTCAGTGCCCTGTAATCTCATCCACAGCACTGACATGCAAGTAAAACAACCTGGAAATCTGACAGCAGCTTTGATGGAACATAATTATTTGGAAAAAACAAAATAATTTTTTGAACACGGGATGGCAAGGTTTATCAGGTTCATCATGGTTCGTCAAGTTTATCCCCTCCTTCCATATTAGATCCCATTTAAAGCTTAGCACCAGAATGCTGCAATTTATAAGGCAATTTATTGATCCCCCTCCTTGTAATTGAAAGTCTCTTCCAAATCTCCACTGCTCTGATAGTTAGACAGTATCTGCCACCAAAATTAATTAATGATGTATTTATACCTATTTACACATTTAACAGAATTACCTATAACTTCAATCTATGTACTATTCCTCTTGATCTTACTCCACTCGTATCTATGGAGACCAATCATGCCCTCAACTCAGATTTCCACAGACTTCCACAGATTTCCACTGAATACAGTTCTGTGGAAGTGGAAAGTGATGACACCTTCTAGTAGAAACAAGGGTTGGAATTAGATGACCTTTAAGGTCCCTTCCAACCCAAACCATTCTAGGATTCTATGAAGCCCAGCTCCTGAATCCTGAGGACATTCACCAAGTTTCCAGTGCTTCGTAGATCCTAGGCTCTTCAGTTCCTTCCCAACTCAGACTGTGGAATGCCACCAAGCTCAGTGAGCCTAATAAACATATTTTCTTTCAAAAGCATCAATTTTTTTTACTGTTTCCTAACTATCTTTAAAGGGAATACTGTGAAATTTCAATTCTGGAAAAAAAAAATCAATTCAAGGTGAACATTTTTTTTAATAGCAGATTTTTCTGAAATTGAAACACAGCATTATCTCAAATATAAAAAGTATACTTACCAACCTTTAGTTTAAACTAAATGGTTTGCTAGACATAAGGACTTAAACCAAATGAGGTATTCTGACATGATTAATGGACTATAATTTCTGTGTAGAGAAACTATTAAATACATAGCTTGCATTGTAGAGAACCAGTATTTTTCTGCTCATGAAGTAGACAGGGATCTTTCCAAGCATTTAAAATTCCTTGCAAATTCCTTGAAGGCCTGTACAATTCCTTTTCTTTTTGTCTTGAGCAAAATCATATCATTTGGTTTGGCACTTTCTTAAAATAATGTTAGAAGGCAGAATAGCCTGATATTTATTGGAAAATATAACTATACATTAAGTTAAGAAGGTGCAAGGTTTGAACATTTATGGATAACTCAGCTCAGCAATTGTTCTGATGTAATTCTTGTTTTTCTGTGATTCCATATACGGAAATTTGAAAAAAAAAAAAAAAAGTGACAGCATTTGCATTTATATCTGGTTACAGAATTAACTGATTTAGGCTGCATGTGCACTGCGTTTGGTTCATTGGGAAAAGGAATCAGGAGGATGTGTCTTTCTGAGGCTTTAAAGAGAGCACATGGTCTTCTTGCAGAGAGGGAAGGATCATGGGGAGACTTCTTCAGGAGGTCATTGTTGCCAATGTTTGTTGAGGTGGAGCCTTGAATGGGTGTGGAAGGCTATGCCTATGCCTCTGAGGAGGAAAAACAGTGAGGAGTATAGGAAATGAATCACCAAGCTTGTTTCTTCCTGTCCCATTAGACATGTGGAATAATTACTTTTTAGTTCCATGAGGAGCAGGGGTCTCCTCAGAATCATGTGATTCACAGATCAGGATAAATGAAGTGAAGCAAAAATAAGCTTCACATTGAAATGGAAGCTCAAATGTTTAATGCTGAGCATGGAAAATCCAGTTTGGATGCACTATTTTTTTTGAGGCAAGGTTTTGGTAGTAGATGGGCCTCTGTGAGAAGATCCCAGCAGCTGCCCCATGTCAGAGAGGAGCCAGCTCCAGCTGCTCCACAAGGGACCTGCCACTGGCCAGAGCTGGACCGTGAGCGATGCTGGTTGGGTTCTGGGAGAGCAGATTGAAGAAAGGGAAAAACAAAAATCTTCTGTGCTACAGCAGCTGGGAGAGTGAGAAGTGAGCACCAGCCCTGCAGCCCCCAGGTGAGTGCAGCAGGAGGGCAGGAGGTGCTGCAGGCAGGCAGCAGCAGTTCCCCTGCGGGCTGTGCAGGGAGAGGCCCCTGGTGGAGCAGGCTGTCCCCCTGCAGCCCATGGGTCCCCCATGGAGCAGATCTCCACGCTGCAGCCCCCCCATGGGTGGAGGAGCCCCCAGTGGAGCAGGTGGATGTGGCCTGGAGGAGGCTGCGGCCCATGGAGAGCCCCCGCAGGAGCAGGGGGTCTGGGGGGAGCTGCCGCCCACCCGTGGGGGACCTGTGCTGGAGCGGTTTGCTCCTGGGGGATGGACTTTGGACTTTTGGTTGAAAGGTAGACTTTGCACTGCAGTGGGTTCTGGGTAACTTCAGAGCAGTTTCTTATGGATATCTCCGCAATTTAGTGGGAATGGTTTTCTCAGCCTTCCTCTAAATTAAATTGACATCGATTCATAGTATGGTTTACTTTGGAAGGGGCCCTTAATTAATGATAATCCAGTCCAACCCCCTGTCATTGGCAGGGACATCTTTTACTAGATCAGGTTGTGTAGAACCCCATCCAATTTGACTTTGAATCCTTCCAGGGAGAGGGCATCCACAACAGAAATAAACCAACCAATAAGTGGTGAATTCCAAATCAAATTGTATTCGTGCATTACTCCTGGACTGGTAATGTACTGAAAGAAAAACAGACTGGTTTTCAACTCTCCCTAAACAGCATCTGTAGAAAAGGAAAAGGGAGTACACATCCTGCCCCTACTAAGGTCTAAACTCCATGCACCATTCAGACCTACTTCTGATACAGGGTAGGTCTCAGCATCCTATTAAAACTATGGGGAAAAAAAAATAAAATCCAGGGGAGCTGGATTAGCTGAAAAATCCTGAACTAGTTTTCTCAAGGAAAGAAATACCATTGTGACTGTCGTTCTGTTTGTCCTTAACCTGATCCAAAAGGAAAAACACGCTGTAGGGCTTATCAGCAGGGGTTCATGTTCATCCCAGGTGGGCCCTTCTACTTTCAGCATGCTTCTGCCTGAGGTTGACACCATGTCCTGGAAATACACTTTCTCTCCAGCCTCCTTCTAATGACACAAAGACAAATGAAAGCATGACTTGGAGCATACACGTACGTGCCTGTGTATTTGTGTATGCACATCTACAGCACACATTCTCAGTCCAAAGCGATCTGAAAAGGGTGCACTAAAGACAAGAAATGATGACTGAATGGCAAACACGTGTATAAACCAGAAAGCACATTTCACAAGAAAGCAGAGAAGCTGATGCTGGTGTCTTGACATTTGAAAATGCTTCCCCCCCACCCCATTTCAAACTACTGTTGGTAGGTTTGTACCACCTGTCACTCCTTCCCGAGATATCTCTACTGCTACATAATTTAATCATTCCAGCTGATGTGTCAAGCAGTTAAATGTATTATTAGTTAAAAGTGGATAACAGTTTACTTTGAAACAGAAGATTTAGGTTTGGGTTTTTTAACTGGTGAACATGGAGAAAAAAAAATAAAAGGTTGTTCCATTTTAAATAGTCATATTTCTTTATCTGCTATCCTAGATCTGTTCAGAAAGATGTCTAAGTAACCACCACCTCATTAGTATGGTGCTAAGACATACAGCTGAAAACTCTGAAATGTACATTCATGAATAAAGGTAAATAGAAAAATATGTATGATTTTTGGCAACTCAACCTCCCTGTTAAAGTCTTACTTGAAGCCTAGATGATGACTTTAAATAGAAATGGCAAAGCGCAAAACACCTGCACAAGACTTTTCAATTAATTAATCAAGTGCAGCAGTGCAAAGAATACCATTTTAGGAGTGATTTGAGTCAAATATTAGTGCTGTAAAGGCTTTTCAGAGTTGTTCTACAAAACTATTCAATGAGGTTCCTTAAGAAAGTGACTCTAGGGGTTATATTTAAAAGTGGTGTATAGTGATTTAGTGATTTATACTAATGGGAGTCGCGTGGCTAAATCACTATGCACTGCTTTGAAAATGCACCCCTACAACCTTGCTTGTCTGATCTCCTCCAGGGCTGTGTCAGCCCTAATCCAGCTGTTTCCAATACTGTGTAGAAGATTAAAAAGGAATTCTAAGCTGCAATGTGATTCCTGTTGTGCTATGAAATCACATCAGCCTATGCACTGATGCTAATATTTAATTCCTAAAAAATAATAAAATCCTTACAGGACACGGTAGAAAGGTCAGCACATTGAGTAAGTCTATGAATGTCTCAGTCAGTGAGAATAGCTCCCACATTCTGAGAGTAGAATCAATTCCTGTCAGAACAACGGGAAATGGTACAGGGACCACTTATTTTGATTGTTTGCTTGTTTGCTTTGTCAGGCCAAAAATTTGCTTTACCTATGTGAAGTTTTGCCTGTGCAGAATAATTTAAATCCTGCATCCATCTTTGGCATTGCTGATTGAGTGGAAGAGCTCATTTGATCCACCAGAAGAAGATGGATACTTTCCCACAAGGAGGCTAAGAGGAAGGAGGTTCATTTCAGCCTCATAGGTGCTTATACTTGGAAGTTATACCTGTATAATGTACACTATGGATTGAAAGTGCAGTGTTGTGATGCATACATCTCCCTGAGGTACGCCCCTGTGCAAAGGACCTTCTTCTGCTTCAGGTTACAAGCCCAAGCCTGATCAAATCACACGGCCTAGGGAAGCACAATCACACAGCTTCACACAAAGGATTTACACCAGTGCACTAATTCCCACCTCTTCTGCAGATTTGGGCTCCATCTGCCCTGATTTATGTTCCTTTGGAAGTCGCTGAAGGTACTCTTTTTTTTTCAGCATGAGTGCAGGCTTTATACAGAATGATGTGCAGATCAAAACATAGTTTTAGTTGTGCCATCATGATTTATTATACAGGGAGGCATATCCCATTGTCTGCACGTGCCCCTGCACTGACTCTCACCACTGGCTCGCATAGCCTCGAAAGGTTTCCCCTTATTCCTTCCTTCTCACATCCTTTGGTTTTCTGAAGATAGACGTACAGTGACTTAAATTTCTGTTAACTCTAGTCCTCATCACAGCAGCTTGTTATCAGACAAGCTAGCACACTGTTTTCACAATCGTGAAAGTTTCCCGGTCCTGTATTCTTGATGTAAATTGCCTCACTTTTGGATCTGAAAAGCTGCATGAAGTGAGTGCATGCTGGATTCATCTCTGTATGCTGTTAATGATACCTTTCACCTAGGACACTCTTCAGTGTCAAACCAGCAAAGGGCACCAGACTACACCTTCTGTTTACCTTTGCAATCTTTGGTATCTGGTACCAAGTTTACATTTGGTAAAAATAACCACCCCGAGGGCCAGACCTGTATGAGATGCTAAGAGCATATCAACATACAGCTCAAAGAGCATAACATCTCTGCAGAAGCTTCTCATGCTTCTGGCAGAGAGGCTGCACTGCTGGAAATAACACATGTCCACTCATTCAGTGACAGCAGGCACCAAAAGCAGAGAGGCAGCTGAAGAACTGCAGAAGAAATTGCTTTGACAACAAAAAACAAAGTGGCAGTGTGGTGCAGCATCCACTGAGGTTCAGAAATAACAGTATTGACAGATGTCTGATAAGGCAGAACTGCTCGTCTCTCTGAAAAGGAGAGAAGTCATGTATCTCGGTACTGGTCCAAAATGTGATCTGTGTATATGGAACTTGTGAGGTATGATCTTTAATATTTACTGACCTCCATCAAAATATTGAAATGTGATTGTGTTCTATGCATGCTGGGTGTATTCAACAGGTGGGATACAGTTACAGGATTCTGATGTGTTCGAAGTTTGCAATCAATGCGTGACACATACTGTAGGGAGAAAACAACAACAAACAGCCATAACCATTTGTTTTCCATAGTTTTGTTGCTTATCCAGTCTCTGAGAAAAGTGTAGCAAAGTACAATGCTTTGGTCCTTTAAATAATGTTGCAACAAAAGAAGGAAAGAAAATCTCTGAGGAAGCAGAGAAACAAAATTATAACATCCAGATGAGATCTGGTTCCCGCTGCTCGGTGTGTAGTCCATCTGTAGGTGACAGCTATGCATTTACCATTTCACCCCATGCTCTAGTTTCCATTAAAGAACATCTTTATCTGCATCACTGGTGGTATGACAACACATCTGATGGGTGCTCAGGACTCATGCTATGAAAGCACCAGAGATTTGGAGAGAGCCAAAGCTCAGAAGAAAATGTGCAGCAGATCATCTTAGCATGAGACCAGGCCGGGCTACTAGATCTTCTCAGCTGTCCAAGGACTCAGCTACATTACATGTTGACTTCATGTGAAAGGCTGGATAGAAAGTTGCCTTTCATTACCCCTCCAGAAAAGGGGCTATCTTTAACCTTAGCAATTTTAGCAATCCAGTTTACAGTGCAGAGACATAAATAGTTATCCTGGCAGAGCTAAACATGTGAGCAGGAACAGGGAGCGAGGGCATTGCCATGTCTCGTCTGCTGCTGCCAGCATTATGGGCTAGATCAGATGCCTCTGCTACTGCCTTACAATCAAATCCTTGCTTGGCCACATCCTTAGACCCAGACATTCAATAAAGATATTAGGATGACATCCCATCAGATTTCATTTGTGCCATATGCAAAGTAATTCAGCAAAAACGGAAGGTCATTGCATCAAGCTTGCCTGCGTTTTCCATGGATTATAAATAAGGACAAGAGCTGCTCCTGCACTGAGATATGGAGATCCATTATCTTGCATGGAGTGCAAGAACGGGAATGAAACAGACGTTGAAAAAAGCAAGTCAAGAAAAGCGAGGATATACTATTTCCCCATGGCAATAACCATGTCAGGGTGCTGTTGACACTCAGATGGGAATGACCCTAAAATAAAAGCATTTTCTACCAGGGAAGGAAAAAGCAAGAACCAGCGCTGGTCGTATTATCAACCCTGTAGCAGGGCAAGGAACAAGCACGCTGCAGCTCTGGCTCTTGTCCGCCTGGCACCATGAAAGCTGGTGTCTTGGCAGCTCTGGAGGAAGACGTGTGACCTCCAGCACATGAGCAACCTGCTGCTCACCCCAGCGGAGCTGGAGCCGGGCTCCCCTGGGGTCCCCCAGTGCCCCAGGTGCCGGGCGAGGGGAGGCCAAAGGGGCCAGCTCTGTAAGGACCCTGCTGGCCTGGGAGGCGGAGATAAGTGCTGATTGAATAAGGCACAGTTCATAAGACTTTTGTCTTCGCTCCTCATTGTGGGATGGTTGGTTTTGTTATAAAACTAATTAGCATACATGTGGAAGTACTTTGTGGAAGCGGCTTAATCCTAAACAAATGTGAAAATAAGCCTGCATTGTTTCTGAGAGCTGATTTACATTAATTATCTTCTACTTTAAAAAAGCTCACAGACTTCTTTTTTTTTTTTTTTTTAATCATTGTTTCTTTGTGGAAAAATTAAGAACAGAGCATTTCTGTAAAACGCTGTACATACGAATTTCTTGCATTTCCAGCGAAGATTTGTTCTCCAAAGGCAGAAAGCCTTGGTTTTAAGCCAAAAATGTTACTGCCCCACTGGCTAAACTCAGGCACCTCAGTTTACATCTAGCTACCTAAATTGCTAGCTTTGTTCTCAAAAAATGATGACCTTCTGAGAACCAGAAGTATTTTTGGGAAGATATATGTGGATTTAGGTGCCTAAACTTAGCCACGCTGTGTTAAAAAAATAAATTTTACTTTGTTAACCACGGTGTTGCTCATTTCCCCACATAAAAGACCTCAGGACAGTTTGTGATCTCAGGAAAAGACTAATTTGCTCAAATTTAACCCGCAACAATGCAAGAAATTCAGCTGGCAAAGATCCGTAATTAGCGTGTTTGGGTTTTCAGGGTGTAGGTCTGCTGCGAGTGTGGCCCGTTGCCACACCCCAGAGTGCTGCTCGTCCTGTACATGCTAACGCACACGCCAGCTCTGCACCGGGGCATGCACGCGGGTGTTTTGCAGAGAAACATGAGCCCATGGAGGGGACAAGAAGGGCCTCAGCAGGGTGTGGACATGTGGGGTCAGACCCAGCTGCAGAGAGCCTTGCAGACTTGCAGACCGCTGTGACCCTCGTTCTTCCAAAGAAAGTCTCCCTTTCCTCCAAAAACGAAACAGAGAAAAATATTAAAGATGCACACAAACAATACCTTGTCTGCCATGGCATATCCTACACAAGTGCCCCTCCATTACCCACCCAAGTCAATATTATCTCATGGCATAAGTTCCCACAAAATCCTCGCTGAGTGAACACCCCACATTGCCCCGTCTGGGGGCACTTTCCTTGCTGGGTGCCACCGAGGACCCCAGGAGCCCCCTGCAGCCACTGGCAGAGGTGAGGCAGGGGGTCTCTGCTCTGTCTCAGCCAGCTGGTGAGAAAGGACGGGGAGCCAAGGCTCCTTCCACTCAGGCAACCCTGACTGGAGTGCCTGTCTGTCTCCTTCAAGTTGGGGGGAAAAAAGCGCCTTTTGTTTCAGGACTGCTGCCGGTCTCTTTTTGAGTTGGAGGTCACGGGTTAAGGAGAAGGGTGTACGATGGCAGCCTTGCCTTGCCAGAAGAGAAATGAAAGCAGCTCATGCTGAAGCCAGAAGGTGGGTTGGGAGGGGAAGATGGGCTCAGCTCAGCCCCCTGCCTGGATGCAGCCCACACCGGGACATCTGGGGACCACCACGAGCTCCCCTCCAGCC
Organism: Anas platyrhynchos; assembly: GCF_047663525.1. NCBI lineage: Eukaryota > Metazoa > Chordata > Aves > Anseriformes > Anatidae > Anas > Anas platyrhynchos. The sequence continues at coordinate 81,889,328 of NC_092621.1, forward strand.
ACCGCTACCCCGCCGTGCCTGGGCACTTCATTAGGAAACCAGTTCTGCATGAACAGGCAAATAGGCAGGGGGACAAATATACCACGCCATGCCCATCCTTCCCCTTTGTATCAGCGAGCCCCAAGGCAGAGCTGGGCTCTGCCTGAGCCTGGTGAGAAAAATCAACCTCCCAGAGCTATGCAGAGCAAACCAAGCCTGGAACAAGTCGCGTTTGCCTCTCTCCTGACCCTGCAGGAAGCCCTGGTAGTGCAGGTATTTTGTAAGGCAGGATGTTGGCAGGAGCCTAATGGCTTTCTGTGTGACACGCGTTGTAGGGAAAGGCAGCGATGGGCTTGGCTGCTCCAGATCTGTGATCTTGCCGTGCAGGGGAATTTGCCTTCCTCGCATCGCTGCTGCTACCTCTGTCAGAAAAACAGGCACACGACACCAGCAAGGCTTTCCTCTTGGAAAGGGAATATTCTGTACAATCATTTCTTCCCCTCCCCTGGGCTGCTTTTGCTAAAATATGAAATTCAGCTCTCCCTTTTACTTTCCCTAAGCCCTATTGTCTCAAATCCTTTATTTGAAAACAAAGCGTAGCAGCTATGCTTATAGTTTTCACTACAGAGGGCTTTGCACTTTCCTCATTTGTATTTTACCAGCCATGAGTACAGAACTGGCATTCTTACCCATTTCTAACAAAACCCCATTTGTTAATGGATTTCCTTGTTCATTTCTTTTAAAGCACCACTGTGTTTAAACACTTCAAGTACAGAATGTAAAAATAGCTGGCAATTTCAGAAGTGAACATTTTATTTGTAATACAGGTGATTTTATCATGCACCACAACATTTTTTTTCCTCATCATTTATTAATGTTTTATATAGCTCATCAAAAATGAAGGTTGAGGTCAATAATTGCTGACACATAAGAGAAGAATAAGGACAAGGAAGGACAAAATCCAGAGGCCTGTGCACTAGCAAAAAAAAAAAAAAAAAAAAAAAAAGCCCTCAGATTTTGTTTGCTCACTCTGAAAAATAACATTTGCTGAAAAGGTCCGGGGGTGGGGGAAAAAAGAAAATCAAAAAACTTTATTTTTTAATAATCACCGTGCTTTCAAGCTCAATGTATATCATGTGTGTTGCAGAAAGCATCTGGCTTTTTATTAGTATCCCTTTCCACTTATCAGCTTCGCTCCGCAGCCCTTGCCGTGCCCGGGTGCTCGGGAGCCCCACGTTCCCGTCGGCGCAGATCGCTGAGCACAAGAGCTATTTTCCACTTGGCTCACAGATCCACGCTACGCGTTATTGACATGACTGCGTTTAATAATAGTTCCTGCTGATTCTGTTGTGGAAAAACTTACTCTTCATAAACTGTCTAGCATGTGGTGCCAGTGCATGTGTGTATAATTTTTTTTTTTTTTTTAAGCGACTCAGGCCCGGGTTTAGAAAAAAAAAATGCTTGAGCATGTGCTAAAAGCTAAACACGCTAGTTCCCACCTTTATTCAGCAAAGCACTTAAGTATGTGTTGAGTCTGGTTGGCTTCAAAGGGGCTTACACACATGCTGAAGTGCTTGTTGATCCAGTCCCTTACAACCTGGCCCTCTCAGGAATGAATGCGCCACTCAGATGCTCTCCCCAGCCTACCTGCACCTCCCTCCCCAGCAGCAGGATTTGTGCCTTACGCTACAACAGACTTATGAATTTACAAGTTGTCACATTTCCACCGGGCAAATATATTGCATATTTCAGAAAACTGCGCTAAAGATAGGATCAAAAGTATATCTCCAGAGCAGTCGGTGATCCACTTAATCTCATTTCTGTGTCACTTCATCCTGCAGTAAAGCGCAAAAAGGAAAACCTTTCTGGTCTCAGGATTGCTATTACACAAGTCTGTAATTGCTACTCGAAGAACACTGATGCCCACACTTCAATTGCATCAGTGTTCCTCCGACACATAGGCCCACCCTAAATACCAAAGGTGTTCGTACCTTTAATAAAAACAAAAGCACAGGAGCTGTATTTGTACCTGCTGTCATGCTCAACACGTTTTTTAGAACCTGCATACCAATGCAATATGTAATTAGGCTCCCCATCACACCTTTTTCAAGGGTTCCTGTTTGTAAAGATGATAAATATAAAACTTGATGGGGCCTGGGGGGGTTGGGGGAAGTGCTGGGGGAAGAGAGCAGGAGGTAGAAATGGGGATAGTTTGATGACAAGGAGGGTTTAGGATAATAGCCAAACTTAAAATGAAACAAATGTTTTCCATGGCTTGATTCCTCTCTCCAGAATAAGGAGTTATTTCAAATAAGCAACAAAAGCCTACTGCACTGCTTTTGCCTGGTTTGTAAGCTCTTAGCATCATTTTCTGGTGTCAACCTATTAGAAAGAATTTTTAAAAACTGCTCTCATTAGAGCTGGAGCTGTCGGGGCACGCAGTGAAAGTGTGCAGGTTTTTTTACGCTAGGAAATATGATTCTGTAACAAGCAATAAGCTGTACAGCAGCAAACCTATCTAATAGTTCCTTTTAAAAGTGTGCTGATTTATGTGTGCATGCCTTACTAAATGATCTCTCTTTTATTTTTAAATCTATTTAGTCAAAGGTAATAGCAAACACCAGATCCCTACCTTTATGGTTGGAATACCTGAGCAAATATCACTGCTGTCTCCAGGTATCCCCCAGATACTATGTGGGTATCAAATATGGATTTAAATGCACAAAAGTGCACCAGGTAGCTTGCAATCATGGCAAAATACATGTATATAGGTCCAAATAGATTTCTGGGTTCTCCATAAAGCATATGAGAATAAAAGGGCAGGTTGCAATTTTAGTAAGACAGCAAGAAAGGTATCTCTCTTGATAAATAAATAAATTATTATTAATATAATAATAATAATAATAATAATAATAATAATAATAATAATAATAATAATAACAACAACAACAACAACAACAACAACAATAATAAATACATCTAACTATTCCCATGCACCAAGTAACAAATATAGAAATTAAATGCTGGTTTTGGCCATTGAGGTGCCCAACCATCAGGCACTTCATCACTCAAGTGTCTCCAGCTTAGGACCTTCAGGTTGTCTTGGTACCAGCACAAAGCTCAATCTGCCTCCCTGCTCTCTGGGTTAGCAAAGCCTGACCTATTGCTTTATTTTAGCAACTCCCTAAAAAATTTCTACACTTGCTAGCAAGGAAGGTCAATGGGAAAACCTGACTGGTACCGAGCTAGCAGAAGAAAAAGAAGTACGTCAGTGATATTTGTGTGCACATGTACTTGTGTGTGTACCATTCGTAATAAGATGGTCCTGACACTAAACATTTAGATATACTAAATTGATTAATTATTCATTTACTTCCAAACTGCTTGCTTGAAAGGACAATTTACTTCCCACCCCCATTAATAGAAGTGACCTGATTGAAAGCTAAGCTTGTGGCCTCATGCTTTCTAGGTTTAGAAACAAACCTCCCTTCCCCCCATTAGATCGAGCATCACAATGTCAAATGCTCTGCAGACATTTCCCTTGGGAATTTGAAAGGCTAATTAGGGTGAGCTTCACCATAAAGAATACAGTTGTTAAAACAGCTTTTGTACACACTAGAGTAATGATCATTCTCTTACACACGCAGTGATTTGTTGCTGCAATTTGCTGCCATATATCTCTTAGGAGCTAATTCGCGTGTTGTTATTTATTGCACGTATGATTATTAATGATATCTTAGCAACTGCTGGAAGTAACTTATTTCACCTCAGGAAGTCAAGTACTTTAGCTCAATGTTTACAGATCTAAAGAGACATCAATTTCTGTAGAAAATAAGTTCTCTATTTGGCCTCCCCCACCTCCACCTTAAAATAGTGGAGTAAGAGGTTTGAGCTATTAACTTTTGCAGATATTTTTTCATACTGTAAAAATATTTACAATCATGGAATAAGAAAAAAAATATATTTTTTTTTTTCTACTAAAAACAGCTCTTTTACAAGGGGGGTTAAAAAAAAAAAAAAAAGAGGGGGAGAAGGGTAGGGAGAGAAAACATTGCACTCAATACTGAGACAAGTTACCTGTGAGTTACCTGTGTAGAATATAGGACCAAGTTCTCAAATCATTTTGAATATTTGAAATGGAAAGAACAAGGTGAGAGTACGGCTTTTCGTTTTAAACCTGCTGTTGATATGTAGAAGCATACAGAAAAAAAAAAAAAAAAGTCAAAATCTTGCGAGATCAGTTACATATTTCACAACGCCCTTCCTCCCCTTTCACAATTGTTCATGTTTTTGTGGCTTTTTGTTTCTAAGCTCCCAAAATAATCAGTTTTCAGTTTCATGATATTCTATGGAATTGTCGCTGAATCTGCAGTAAAACTGAAATCTTCTCTCTTGGTGTTTGGAGGAAAAAAAAAAAAAAGAATTGTAATCAAGAAAGACAGATGAACTCATTCTGCCTAATTTTGATCCTATTTGAACGCTGCTTTTCAAAGCGTGACTATAACAGGCTGTATTTTAGATGTGCTCTGTGTAGAAGAAGCTGTGAAAAAATCCATGCAAATGGTTCCTAATAAACAGAAGACCAATGGGCCATCCTCTTCAGTGCTTGTCTGAAGTTGTCCTGCTTGTAGTCCAGTTTGGTCCAGGGATTCTTCCTGGGAAGGTGGTGGAAAGTCCTCTGGAAAACACAGTAAAGATGACTCTAAACATAAGATGCTCTTCAATTTACTGAAAGTAAACTGATGATATAAGAAAAGAGGTAATGACTGTGTTTTTCAAATGAGAGAAAAAGCCGATGAATTTTGCTGACTATACAAGATCCACCCTTTCCTCAACTCAGGTGTTAAAAGTAGAGTTGAAATATTATCTCCTAGAGTTACATATTAACTTTACAATATGTAACTAATAGCTAGATATCAGAATATCTAACACATATGGTATTATTTGCTTTAATTGAAAATGACTCCTGATTGTTTTAGCAAAACTTTCACAACCAATATGAAATAGCAATGCTAGAACAAAGCAAAAGAAAAGATATCCAGTGTCCAGAAGTGGATTATAACTTACAGAGATATATTAATCTCATTTGTATATTAATATGGTAATACAAAGTACAGTGATCTCTTTTTGACATATTATATAACTTCCTCAGAATAGTTAATAGCAGCTTAGGTTCTTCTTTTCTTTAAGGCTGAGAGCATATGAATAATTTGACATCTGCTCCCAAATGCTTTATGGCCATTTGGTGTAGCAAAATAACTACAAATACAGTATTATTGATTGTTTTTCATTTGCTCTATAAATATTATTAGCCTATGCTAACCTGAGTTATATTTCTCTAAATTGATAGTAATGTGACCTGACACCAATCTAACTGAGAAGAGAATTTGGTTTAGGTTATAAGATGATATAAATCTGTGAGTATTTGAATTATTTTTTAAATAAAAAATGGGAGATTGATTGGATATTGTTCCAGGCCTTATCTAGTTTGTGAGCTTACGGGTTTGTAAGGATTTGCATGAACGATGGCAGCTAACTCACAAATACATATTTGCATAAATGTGCATGCTGGCAGCATCACAGAAACTCACATACATTTATGCTTGTATCATACATATGTTGATAAAAATTACTTAGCCAACCCATCCTCCTGTTCTGCAAAAAGGTACGCAGGCAGGAGTAATGCCATTTGGTCAATTATGGCGTGAGCAGTGAATGAGAAAACTGGAAGCATTAGCAGTTTTAGCAAATAAGTATGTTACGGATTCATGGGGTGACACTTTTCTTCTACACACATCATGGCTGAACAGTTTTCAGTAACAAATGAGAAAAAATGCAAAGTCTTTTCACGGATATGTCTCAAACAGAAAAGGCAACAATTTGTCAAAACATTTGTTGTGAATTGTTTATCTGAATGTGATGCTTAATGCTTTACTTCTTCAGTGTAATTTGAGAATCACATGAGAAGAATTACCCAAAATCTCAAAGGTTTTTCTTGTTAACATTCTAATATTTGCACGCACAAATACCATGGTTAGACATACAGCTAAAGAGGGCATTTTTGACTTGCTGATGTGCCCAAGGTGTGCAAACTTGTGTGATGTGGAAGAATCTAAAAACCCCAGCTATTGTGTAGTAAGAGGAAGGGGGAGAAAACACGACACTGGCTGGAATTTTCCATTGTTTGAAAGGGTCATTTTTGTTAACAGGTGGTGCCAAAAGACACACAAACCCACCTGGTCCCAAGCACTTGCATTGCAAAGGGATCATTGACAATTCCTCCTTCTTTAACAACATGCCACGATATTGTCAGCTTTATGTAGCAAAACATCTTGTGTCCTTACAGCTCTCAGAAGATGAGGGCAATGTAAAATTTCCAGTTGGATTTGTGTGAGTGTGTGTGTGTTTTTGTTGGGTTTTCTTGATTTTTGGGGGGGAGAAGGGGTGGAGAAAAAGGAGGGGTTAGGTTTTGTGGTTGTGAGGTTTTTTTGTTTCTTTCTTTTAAGGAAAAGTAATGTAATATTAAAATACCAATGAAGGTCATTATTCCTAAAAGGACTGGTAAAGATTCCAGGGCTGATGAGTAGCAACAGCAACAAAAAAACCTTGAGGACTGACTGTCCCGGTATGACTGAGCAGACGAGACTTGAAGGAAAGCAATGAATCTGCATATCTAAAGATTATGAAAACAACATCAGATGAAACAAGTGAATATCAGGACTGAAAAGGCTGCAGGAGTTTGCAAGCAGATGTCAAAAAGCATATAAAAAAATGTCAAGAAAAGTATAACAAGCACTGGTTGCAGAGATTAGGGTGCTAAATATATGCATGACGAGCACACCATGCTAGGGCTTGCTGTCCTACAAGTTGCTTTGCAAGCAACATTGTAAAAAAAAAAAAAAAAAAAAAAAAAAAAAAAAAAAAACCTCACTGCCACCACCAAAAACAAACAAACAAACAAACAAACAAATAAATAAATAAAATTAAAAATCAATGAACAATGTCTGCAGATAATCTTGGAGTCAGAATGTAAAGAGAGGTAGTAGGCAAACAAAACCATGGCTGCAGCACGCCTCTGGAAAATCTCAGTTGTTGCTGTATTATCAAAGCCTGGGCCAGTTGCTCTGCTCTGTAAGGAAGGAAAACAAATAGGCAGCAATTTTCAAAAGAGAAACCTGCAGAAAATAATTATGGTGCATGCTGACCTTTGGAAATGGAGTCCCATAAATGTGAATAAGAAAAATGATTTTGGTTTTGCTGAGTGTTCTTGCACAGCCAGCAGTGGCCAGTTCAAGTGTCAGGGCATTGACAGGATAGCAAGGGAGAGCACTCGGTGTAAGGGTATGGATGCGCACACCCTGTCCCTCTTGGGACACTCTTGCTGGGACTGGCCGGTATCTCACCCTTAGAAAATCAGCTTGATGCAGAGAGCTTTCAGTTTCAGATTTTCCGCTTAATTTGCAGTGACTCATCTTTGTTTGTTTATGGCCACTGATGTGTGCTTGGCTAATAGAAAACCGATGCCTCATCTCATGAGCAGAGAGCTCATGCTTCATTTCAAAACTGCCGTATAATGGTCAGTCTCAGCATGCAATTTTTGTTTAACTAGTGTACTTGGCACTGTGTCCATAGCATGGAAACATTGATTCCCAGTCATCCATATAATGTAGTGCACCGCTATACAGGCTATCCATAAAATAACTGCAGACTTCCTGTTCAGCTCTGTACACTCCTAATTAAGTATCTGATTATGTATGCCACTGATTTGTAAAATAAATATGTAAATAAATATGTATAGTTGCTGTTCAAAGAGACTCTTTCCACGGAGGGAGGGTATACATCAAGGCAGCACTGTATCAAGTGCTAAATGGCAAAGTTTTCCACTACGAGGAACCACTGTAGATCTAATCCAGCAAGTATCTGTAGTCAGCAGGCAGTTCACACTCTTCTAGCTAGTCCTGCTGAATTTGGGGATGGCTTTGGGCAAGCTCAAATGAATTCAGATGGGGGCCCGTTACAGCAAGCAAGCAAAACTGATTCCTGTTAAATTGCCACGGGTTACAGCACATGAATTGTTGCCACAGCTCAGCTGGTAAGTTGTCACATGCCAGCTGGGTTTCTGCCTTTAAACCTGAAATGGAGGCTATCAGAGGAAATGCCAATTACAAGCATTCAACCCCTCCAGTCTTTGGGTGAGTTTGTCACTCAGATACTTACGTCTTTTCAGATGCCTGCAGTAGGAGAACTCCCTGGAAACCTCAGGTCCAGGAGACACATTCAATAAGCTGGTGCTGCTGGTGCTGCATCCACAGGCAGGGGACATCAAGCTGGAGGAGCAGCAATGGCAGAGACCTGGCTCTGAGCAATGCATCAAACCTGCCAGAGCAGTTGTGCAAGCATGAGGGCTGCTGTTAATTTCTGCTGGAATGCACAAAATGCAGTTAATTCCTCCATCCTCAGCAGTAGGAGAAATATAGTAAAAGCGCTTTAGGTGAATGATGCAGCTCAGCCACCACCTCATTTGCATCACTCATGTACTAAAATGTAGTTTCGTCTCTTTCGGTTGTTTACCATAGCTAATGAAGCAGGTCTGATTTCACAATCCAGAAATCCAGAAGAAAGAAACATGATTAAAAAAATCCCCAAATATGCAGCTTGGAGATAGCAACAAATAAAAAGTTGAAGAAGGCTCTGCATTACTTCCAGGAATAAGTCCTTTCATCTCTTTGGTGTGTGAGTTATACAAACCCCGAATCCCCAAGAGACTGGCAAATAGCCTAAAAGAACACTAGAACTGTTTAGGGAGCCTTTGTTTGATCTCCTTACACACTATTTCTGATTTGGCCTCAATGACTTCATGTGGACTTACTTCCACAACTGGGTCCTGCCTATGGCAGGGTTTGTCTCATTCTGACAGTTTATTTTCCACGGCCTATTAAATTTCATAGTGGGAGCACTGACGGGAGCTGCCAAGCAATCCTATGGTTATAAGAGTTGGTCCATACTTCCCTTCCCTCTATGCACATTTTAAAAAATGATGCCAGAAAAACATAATATACCATAATTCATCAAAAGCAATGCAACCCAATAATTAAAATTTGAGAAAAAATTTCCCCATAAAGACAGAAAGAACAAAACCAATAAAATTGAAACTGTCTTTTATTAAGAAATGACACTATTTCTAGAGGAATAGTACATGCTGGCAAAAGGAAAAACAAGGCTAGTTAATGATGCAATGCTTAGAATCAAAGAACATTAAGTCTAACACCGAATTAAACATACAAAAAATCGCTACGAGAAATGAGAAGCTCTGAAACAAATTGAACAGTCTGAAAACCCATCTTCCTAGCCAGGGAATGGTTAGAGGTCTCAGAAGATCTAAAATAAATTCCAAAAAGCTATAAAAACAAGAGAATGGAAACCACATGCAACATAATGGAGTCTCAAAGCACCAAAGAACTTCAGTCCAATATAGACAGATTACACGGACATATATAGGTTACATTCAGCTTGGATGAGTTTTGAACATTTCTATACAGAAAGCATTTTTTTTTTAAATGAACAATACAGAATGAGTGTGTTTGGGGCACATCTGGCAAGCAATCACTCTTCCTGACCACTTTATTTGACCTCACTTCTCAAAACTGAAACTATCATGAAGCAGAAGATACTTCTTTTCCATTTTTTTTTTAATTTCTATTTTTTTTAAATTTTCTTTGTTCTTCCCACTTCATACATTATGTGCACTGCTACAGAAATGAACACAGCCTGAGCAATCACATGCTGGTACCCGACATGGGAAGGCTTTCTTTACTTTATTATTCCAGTGGCTTAGCGAGTGTGACAGAGGATGAGGTTTGGTTCTAATTTTGTCATTTCATAACTCATGGTTAACAAAAACACTGTCACTGCAGTAATTAAGGTGAATACCAGTAAGGCACAGCATTAAGTATCTTTTGAGTTGGAACTAGCAACACTCCTCGAGTGTTATGAAAGGTGGCAAAATTCAAGAGTTGTTCAAGAGATAATGGATGAGACTCCACTGTGACTGTTCCATTACCTAAGTTATTATTTAAAAAAAAAAAAATAGAACTTACAATAGGAACTAAATTGACAGCACTCCAGATGGACATTGCACAGATAACCACTTTCATGAGCAGCCACCAGCAGTGCACCTTTCCTCTCCTGGCCACTCTGAGGATGCTTCAGCCCCGGATCAGGAGGAAAACTGAGGGCTGGAGAGCAGCTCACATTTTATCCTACCTCTCCTGCTGAGATGTCACATTTTATGAGGACCACAGTGCAATGCCTGTACTTGTCCACTGCAGAGTGGACTGACCCCGCTGGCCTGTCTCACATGTATCAAGCCACCAAATGGTAACAAATTTCACTCCATAACAGCATGAGCCAGATGTCAAAAGAAAGACTGCTTCGACAGTCTGTTGTCTGTCTCAGATTTTGCTCACCCTAACCATGCTCTTTGACATCACTGAAAGGCTGCATTTTATCATGCAGGTGGAGATTACTTGTTTTTTGTTATATTAGCTTCTGTCCAACTTCTTGTAGACTGTCTTTGATACAGCTCAAACCTCAAATTTTGGATTTCCATAGCTTTCTCCCTGTCATGTGCATAGAGGAGTGTTATTCATAAGAGGCTGTGTCTTCATGCCTTAGTCATTAGCAGAAATGGGCCATAGATCATGTCATGTTGTCTGTAACCTAGTTAGATTCTGACAGGAGAGAGCTTCTAAAATCATAGGTTCACATTAGAAACCTTTAAAAACTCATTAGCTTCCGATAATTATCCTAATATCCAAAGCACTGAAAATCACAGAGCTCATTTCTGCCTGAGAACCGACTGTGAATATGCTCAGAGAAAAAAAAAAAAAAAAAAAAAAGGAAAAAAAAAAAAAAAGCCTCAGCCTCTTCACAGAAACAAAAGAAATAGCTGTTCTGAGTGTGAGCATTTGGGGCTGGTGCAGAAACAGCCCGCTTCCCTTCCTGAGCGTGAAGAGTGAAGTCAGTTCATTCAGCAGCGGAGGAGGAAAAAAATGCAGCAAAATCTTAATTCATCGCTCTGCCTTGGGACACCATCTTTTCCGGGCCATCTCCCCCTGAATGTTTGACTTCTCTCTGCCAAGCTCATAAAACAGTGCATTCCTCCAAGCGGCATTTGTGCAGAAACTTTTGCCAGTTCTATTGCGGTCATGCTAGACGAGGTTTCTGTGAGGCCCTTGAAAACATAACACCCCGTAGGTGAACCCTCGCAATTCAAATTTTGGTGGCCAGGGACACTGTCTGTGTCCCCTGAAAACTGTGGATGTCCAAGTGGCTGCTTCACCTCAAGCCCTGTGAGGATACAGCCCACGTACCTGTGTGTACTTTGGGGCACAAACCAAGTGACCCAAGGGTACCTTCTCTCGCTTGAGACTGCGTAACGGCAGCACTTCTCCTTCAGCTTAATTAGTGACCACTGTGCATGAAAAGCCCTGGATGGCAGGGCACATTACACTCCGAGCTTCAGCACTGTTTTGTAGATCCAGCCACTCACATTTGATCCCATCGTGCGTGGAAAATGGAGCAAAATTTCTTTAAACTCATCTGTTATGCATTTTTGCTAAGGATGGCCAGGTCTGTTGCTAGACTTGCTTCTAGTGGCAATTATTTAATCTCATAATAAAGGTGTTATAAATATATTTTATTCCATATTTATTGCTATACTAGCTCCTGAAAGTAGCCAGAACTAAAAAAAATATATGTTAGAACAACAGCACAACAAAACAATGAACAACTCTTAAAAACCACAGGCATGAATTTAAAATATACAAAGAGGTGATTGTGATATTACCATTGCTACTGTACCTCTCTTCTCTCACACCTGATGTAATTGGGAAAGCATTTTTCACAGTTTTGGGGATGTTGTGCTTTTCTGTTTAGTATGGGCTGGGAATTGCCTTTAACTCCTGCACAGGGCTAGCACAGGAGGGCTGCAGTCCAGGTGATGTTTTTTACTGATGTCCCTGGTTTAGAACAAATAACAACCATAAAATTAATTCTTGCAACATAGTTTTTACACACCTCACCTAATGGGACTTTTGGAGCTAAAAGGGAGATGATGACCTGAAGAAGCAGGGACTGTAACCATGGCTACGGGGGACATATTCACCTGTGTGGGTTAACTACAGGGGTGGATACACAAAAGACACTTATTGACAATATCTGCTACACAATAATGTAGGTTTTGTCCCCAAAAGAATCAGTAATTGCCACACTGGCAGTATGTTGAGTACTTTTATTATAGAGATTATTAAAATGCCACTTACATTTAAAGAAACAATCACTAAGGACATTAGCTTCTATAAAAATAATAATAATAATAAAAATCTTAAGCTGTAGCATTTGCAAGCACAGTCCTGGCTTTTGAAAAATCGAGCTTTGCTCTTTCAGTAGCTTACAATATTACTTGAGATAGCTATGGCATATGGCAGGATCAGGGCCAAGTTCTGATTTTGCCCTGGGAAGAACAGGAATATTTCTGTGCTCTTCATTGAGGTACCAGCTTCATCAGCATTTCTGACATCACCTGTAGCCCTGACCTGGGAAGTTACTTGGATGTTTCTGCTCTCGTGAGGTGAACATCATGAGCCTCAGCCACCTCCATCATCACGAGAGGCTTCTTTTGGGGTGGCCAAGTGGGGATGCTCCTGACAGGTTCCTGATTTGTTGCCAAACAGGTAGTTTTCTGAAGATTGAGCTCCACAACATATCTCCAGCTGCCCACCTGAAATCACAGAGTGTCTTGTAACCCTTGAAAACATTAGGTTAAGGGTGTAGAGGACAGCATCAGAGTTATTGTCAGTGCTAGTAAATTTAAACAGAGAAAAATAAGGACAGAAAAATGTTTAACTATACTAAGAAAGGGGAGGGTTGGGGTATTGTGTGACAAAATGTAAGTAAAAAAAAGTCTGAAAAGTCTTTTCTCACCTGCAATAGCTGTGTCAAAAAAAAAGTTGTCATTGCTAGCACTAACAACTGAGTTTTGAGAAGCAAGTTCTGTTTCCCTTCACCTGACTGCATCTGCTTCATTCATTTCGTCCATTAGCACTATGAAAGCCTCCATTTCAGAGCGTTTGTTGTGCACTGAGGAAAGCTGTACAGGTGGTGCTGCCTCAGCAGGAAACTTGCTCCTTGCTGAGGGACCATCAGTTATTTGCAGTGAAACTAAAACAGAGGAATAAATATTACATGCTGATGGATATTTGTCAGAAAAGATAGGAGTACTTTCAGCGGGACTTGTCAGGCACAATGCGTTCAGCTTATCCACATTTTCCATGGCAAAGGGAACAGAGCGCTCCAGCTGCTCCCCTGGCAAGCCTAAAGTTTTGTCTCGTAAATTTAAATTATAGATGACATAATGGTGGAATGGAAATGGATTGCACCTATAGAGATAAACCCATTGAAAAACCTTGCACTTGCAAAGGAAGGAGGGAAGAAGGAGGTTCCGACATGCCACAGATCTTCCAATTGTTGTGATACTCAGCCTCTCCAACTCAACACTTTGCTAAGCAATTTGTTTCCTTTTTTTTTTTTCTTTTCATTTCCCCCCACCTCCATTGAACGCGATGAACATTTCTGTGAAGCTCACAGAGAGTGCTAGGTTGCAAATATAACAAAAAGCTTGCCAATGCCTGGGAGTCCAAACTGGCAATGCTTTCTGTTGTGTCAGCATTTAAGTATTATTGTAGTGTTATCATATCATGGCATAAAAAAATAACATGGAAGCAGCCATGCCAAAAGTTTAATGTTTGACTGAAAGCACAGACTGAGTATCCATAGGTACATTTGGGTTCTTTGCCAAAACATCATTTTAATATGAACCATTCAGTAGACCTTATACTCAGTCATGAGAAACTCTATTTTTTAATTTAAACCAATAAGGCAAAACCTGCACTGGCAGGTTTCCTGCATCTGATACTGGCGAGGGAAAAAAAAAAAAAAAAAAGGAAATTATTTGATAAACTGCAGTACCTTGGGGTGACTTGACAGCCTTATGAAGTAGGCAGTTGCAGGCCTGAAGCCTGAAGGCTCTGTTTTGTTGTTGGCTCTTTCTTTTCTTTCTTTTTTTTCTTTTTCTACACATACTGAACCTGTCGTTAAAAAAAAAAAAAAAGTGCAGAATTCCACAATAAATTTATCTGCCTGTATCAATGCTCTAGCAAAGACTTATAAGTGGAGACAGAGGACAAAGCAGGTAGAAGGAGGGAGTTTATTGCTCAAGAACAGGTAAAGCACTCTGTTTTTGGACTCAGGGAAAATGATGTCTATGGGATCAATACAGGAAATCAGAGAAGTGTTGTTGCACACTGTATCACTGAACATCTGAAGCCATACCAAGCTTGACAAGCAAGTGGAAATGCAACCTGAAGTTTTAAAAAAATGTAAGGATACATGTGCTACAGACTACATTCAGATCCAGATGACTCTCACCATACGAATATACTAGGTGTGCTGAAGAGGAATTTATTTCTACAACTGTTATTAGGTAGAGACTTGTCCTTTGGTTAATCCCGTGTAAATTCAGCTGGCTGCACTCTGACAAACACCAGCTCTTGGGCAAGGGTAGAAGGAAGGTTTAGTCATTCTTCAGCCTCCTTTGATCTTTTGCATCCTCTGAACTTTATTGCACTGCACGGTTTGCTAACAACCGGTACGTTGCTCTCAGCAGCAGCACACGACTGAGCAGCCAAAAGCAGGATGAAGAACCTGGGCCCAATGACTTTAACTGAAGAAACAGCTGCTGAAAGGAAATTCATTGGAAACAGAGCTGACGGTTCACAGGAAACAAACTTTGATTTTGTCTTGGAGGAAAAACTCGTCCAAGGCTACTCAACAGGGCATACAGCACGAGATCTCAAAACAAAAGGCTTGAGTATAAGTGCTAAGTGCTACTGACACCATATGAAAAGAGTTACTGCAAAGATGGGAGTAGAAATTTGGCCTGGAAAACCTCTGCTCCATGTTTTGTGCCTGTCTCTCCCCAAAATGACCATGAGCTGTTCTCAGTCATTGCTTTAGCCTCCCAGTAGGAAGATGAAGAACAGAAGCCTCTTCTCACTCTTAAGATGGGAGCCAAGCCAGCAGAGAAAATGAAAATGAATAATAAGATGTGGAGACGGTGAGCTGAGATAGCCAGAGATCCCCAAAGTCTTTGCTATCTTTGCCCTTTGTTAGGTTGTCTGCAAATAGTTAAATCTTCAAAATTTGAGCAAGTTTAATTAAAGGTTACCTAGCATATTTCTGCTTCCTAAATAGATAGGATCTTCCTTTCAGCAAGGTTTGTGATGAATACAAAATCTGCTTTCCACAAATATTTTTCATTCTCACTTAAAATTTTGCTGCTTCTGCAAACATTCCTGCAACCAAACTTATTTGCCAGGAGGTACGTGAAAAGCAGACAAAAAGGGAGTGCAAACACATTAAATGTGAATTCACTTAGAATTTAATAACAAAAAAAAAAAAAAAAAAAATGCACAGCAATTTTGTGCAGCACTTGCCAGGCAATGGAATCAAATCCAGAAAGTTGAATACAGCTGACAGCAATGTGTCTAACACCTGATCATTCAAGATAAACACCGGAAAAAGTAAAGTGAGGACCAAAAGAGACCAGATTTGAAACGCATTATGAGGCCTAATGCTGCAATTAGGTGTGTGGAGTTAGGATTTAGGGAGAACTTTACACACGTCTATCTGACTGGGTTGTGATGGATCTCACCTGCCCCAGGAAAAGCCAGCTCCAGCTGGAGAAGCCACACAACTGCAATGGCAGTGATGCCAGGAGCATTACTACAAACTCCCCCTGGTGTTAATTTGGTCATCTGTTTTTGCAGACCTAATTTGCTTTGCATATCCCCCACCTCCCCAACTACATTGCTGATGGAAAATATACTTGTGTAGGACTTCAGGTCCCTGCAAGCCGGTGGAAATCTGAAGCTGGATTCCCTGCACCCTAGGTAAACATTGAACAATGAGCTGCCATCTCCGCCTTTTGAAAAGAGTGACTCCCACTCCGTTTTGTGAAGAAAATCACCTCTAACTGCAGAGCTGCAAATCCTGAACAGAAATAGGATCCTCCCTCTAGCCTAAGATTCTGATCTCTGATTTGTGTTAAAACAACAGCAAGTGCTGGATATAACTACAGTGGAACTGATGCTCCTGAGGATATTAGGATTATTGAAAGGGCTCAGCACACCTTCAGCTGGCTCTGCATGTGTAGCTCCCCATTGGCACCAGTGGAGTGATGCTGAAACACGATGGCTGGCAGGGGAAGGAGGAGCATGCTACTCTACAAAACTGTGGAGTAATAGCTCCAAAAGCAGTTCAGAAAGCGTTCTTATAGCCTCGTTCGTCTTCAGGCTTTGTCTCAAAATTCAGAGAGCTTGGCATGGTAGCACCAGAAACTGGCTGTGCTTTGCTGAAAGCCCCCAGAAGACATGCCCAGCCAGCACGGCGCTGCTGAAAGAGGAATAAGTTTCTGGGTCCTCCAGAAGGGGAAAACACATTTCAACCCCCCCCCCCCCCCTAGAAAACCACAGCACACGTCAAAGAGGGAAGTGTGCTGCTGGCCTACATGAACACTCATTTGCACCTGGCAGAGGAGGAAGACGTAAAGAGCCATTAAAGCCTGATGTATGGAAGTGGTTTTTGTCTTGCAAATGGGAGCAGGGCTCAGAGTTTCGGTTGTCTTTGCCATAAAGCAGTGAATCCTAGGTTCCTAGGGTGTGCATCTGCGCCTGGGTACTGCTTAGTAGCAATGTATGCACCAGCATATGTTCCTCATCTCCTGGCTGGATTGCTAGAGGAGCAGGATAAAGCTGGTTTTAAGGTCTTTCCTCTTTTTCCAACCTCCCACCATCCTCTCGTCGCTGTGCCTCTTCCCTGAGCTGTAGGACAGCTAAGAGAGAGAAACAAATAACCAATGGGTGGGGTGGGGTGTCTGCTTCGTAGGCTTTTTTACACTATTTTCTGACTGTCATTTCTCTTTTGACTGTGTTCCAGTCACTGTAGCTATTAAAGTCAGGAGAGTTATTACCTGCATGCTGAGCCTAAACGAAGCCTTTGGTGCTTCAGAGAATTTCCTGGCACTTCTAGCATCACAGAAGCACTGTGGTACCCAGCACAGCCCTGGAAACAGGCATCAGGTCATTTCTAAGCCCATTTTACCTCTGATTCTTGTTATCCATCACAACAACTAATTAGTTTATTCATCTACATAGAGGGTCTGTGTTTTGACAATACATGAAAATGTGAAAAGCTCAGATGCATACAAGCTACTGTCGCCCACCTCTGATGTCCTGTGGCGTTCAATGCATAGTGTCTCAACAGGCACATTTATAATCTCAGTTGTGCCACACTTGTCATCTATTATAAATAACATCCCTGGTCTGTGGTCAGCTTTATCTTTGAATGAGAGCGGCAGTCTGACTGCTGCTCCTCGTATATTGTAACTTCCTGCCTGAAGGTAGTTCTGCGGGCCAGATGAACTATTCAGTGAGAGCACTAACTTGCACGTGTTCTAGCACACCTCTCTATTGCACTGTTTAAAGACTTTATCAGCTAGATAAAGCAACATAGCTTTGTGTATACCAGTAGAGAGAAGTAAAAAATTCTTTCTTTCTTTTATTTTTTAAGCCAAATGATTTTGAAACTGTTTGGAGATTTAAAATGGCTGATTTATTTTGCTAATAAATGGATAGCTAAAAAGCTCGAAATGAGTCACAGCATTGCATCCATTGTACAAAGCATGCCTCCTTCCACTGGGAAATACAACCTCTTCAGCTTACTGGTAGAAATGTAGATATTTCATAGATTAAAATCATTTCTAGAGATTCTTGACACCAACTTCTTATTTCCAGGAACAATATACAAGCTTTGAGGATGTGAAGAATAGTGCATCCACTTGAATCTGCAGAGATGTTCCAGATGTACATAGCAGAACTTGGACTGAGTCCAGCACTCAGGGGCTAACACCTCTACCCTCAGATAAAGTGCCACGGGATCTTTTCACAAGAGTAAATTGCAGATTGCGAAACAGTTACCTTAACTAGTTCCTGATGTGCTGTATCACACCACATTCAAATCTCCATCTGTGGTGTCTGCAACTACTGTTCGTAAAATGAAGGTTTCAGCACAGAAATAAATATGATGTAGCTCTGTGATAGTTCCATGGAGCGATTTTCATTGTTTCGTTGGCCCAGCCTTTTAATGTGCTAGGTACTTCAAGCCTGTTTAAATACCACATAGCACTGAGGAACAGTCTGGAGGTCTCACAGAGCATGTGGACATCATTTTCAATATTATCAAGTTGCACTCTAAATATATTTCTCAACATATTGTTCTTTTCCTGTCTTGTCACATCGGGTTGTCATTCATTGTTACAAAGCAGCCATGTACCACCCCAGACATGACAGCATTTTCAAAGAATGAGAGGCTTTTAATACAGCAGTATATATAGTACCCAGGCTTGGATAGCCATGTGGTGTGTCTATATCATACCATGCAGCATTATTGACCCATGAAGCAGAGAAGCATGTTTGCATTCAAACCTCTCTCCTTGGGGCTTCTCTTTTGGTGGGCTTACAACTTGTTAAGACCTTCCCCTCATTCTTGGCTGTTTGGCTAAGCTGAAGAAGAGCAGCAGCAGTGTTCCAACAAAGCCTTCCCATGGTGAACCTATCATAAGCAGATCTTAACCAGTGCTAAGCTACCAGAGTCACAAAAATACATGTATATCAAGTTGACTGGTAGTACTCACAGCATAAGCGGGATGATTTCCCAAGCACTGAGAATTGTACTGACTTATTGCCTTAGCCCAGAACAGGAAACATCTTAAGTAGTAGTAAAGCAATTTTGTTCTTGAAGTAGGGGAAAAAAAAGAAGAAAAAAAAAAAAAGAGAGAGAGAGAGACCAAAGAGCCCAGGAGTGAGAGATCCAACCAGGAAAGAAGAAAAATCCTGACAAAAACAGGGTAAAACACAGCAAAGAGGCAACAAGTGTTTGAGAAAAGTAAGTTGGTAAAAAAAATAAAAATATATATATATAAAAGACTTTGGGGAGGAGAAGAAAAAATCTCTAGGAAAAAAGACAATGTGAGAGTCTTCTTGTGTGAAGCAATGATAAATTGTTCCCGGTAACTCCTCCAGTGTGTCCTGATGTTTGAGAAATATGCATGGTTTGTTTCATGACCAAATTTCCAGTAATGTCTTATTCATTTGGAGGAATTTCATATTGTCTTCCTTACGGAACCCAAAGAAGTAACTAGAAGAAAATGTCTCTTTTAAATACACAGATAAGATTAGAAGAAAATAATTTCACTGGACACGAATGTTTCCTCTTTTTTGTTGTTTTGTTTTGTCTATTTACTTTTTAAGTAAATTTTCAAGTATATTTTTAAGTATCAAATATACAAATGACAGACCAAGGAACCACCTAAATATACAACATCAATACCTTTCACAGTGACATAACATATTTCTTCAAATGTACATTTATGAGAAATATGATTTTAAAAGGATCCTGATGATACATGGCTAAAATTATCTCTGGTATAATTCCACTGAATTAAAGAGGTTGCAGGGGGAGGGAGTAAATTTGCCTCCTGGTGTTATTGGTGAAAAAAATAAAATAAAAAATAAAGAGTTTTATGTCAAGATGTTTTTTATGAACTTGAATCCAGTTTCTAATCATCCAGATTGCCCTGTACAATAAACTCTTGATTATGACTGCTGGCGTTAACAGTAATAAGACAAGATGATGTGTAGCACAATTTTCTTCATTCAGCTTTTCATTCTCCCACTGCTCCTAAAAAGTCTCCATATCTTTCTGTTGGTTTTGTTTAAAAGTCATGTAAAATTAGATATTATCAATCAAGTCACACATTCTCAAGTGCAAAAACATTATTTTGTTGATTGCCACGTAGCTTTGTGGGACGAAGCGGAGCAGCTCTGCTCCTCGTTCAGGAAAGTTGGCACGGTGGTGCTGGTGCAACTTGCTGCTGAGCTGACAGCACAGGACAAAGTGCTGGCTTTCCCTCAGCCTGCAGCAGATCTGTGGAAACTGATCGAAGACACTTATCTGCATTCTTTCCACTGCATAGCTTCAGCCCTGCATTGCACACTTCTCCCTACCAACACTAATTAAACCAAGGAAGGGAAAAAAAAAAATTAGATGTTTGCACTCAAACAAAATTATTTGAAGAGAGAACTGCATGCTGGAAAGATAATCAACAAAAGACTTTCATTTCTAAATCATAATCTGGTGTTTCCCTGTCTTTCCTGTTCAGACTCCAAGTTCAGGATCCTTGTTCCCCTCACTCTGGATAGTTTATCACTGCCAGGTGTCAGTCATAGACATGAGAACTGAAACTTTGCAGTTGCTGTGGAAATCCTAACATGAGCAGCAGGATTAATGGGGTTCCCCCGTGTCCTGGAATTACTGCTGAAAATAAGAGAAATAAGTATATGTGGGATTTCAGACTTCAGGAATTTTCCCTCTCTGTTTCAAGCATCTCTCAAGTGTCATTGTTCTATCAGCTCAGTGATAGCTGGCTGCGATATTCATACATTTTTATTTATTTGGTCCTATATTAAAAGTCTTCAATTTCTGTAATATCACAGACATTTATGTGGTTGAGGTGGGTGAATAGGACTAGGAAGGACGTACCCATGCACTGTGGCATCTCTCCCAGTCATGAAGACCTGCTAGTGTCTGAGTGCTAAGGACAACATAGGGTGCCCTCAGGATGTATTCTGGAGCAAAAAAGAGGCAGGATCTGTCTGTCTCTCCAGCTGATGCAGGCTTGCAGCATCTTGCAGCATCAGAGCATGAGTCTAGGCTGAGGAGCAAAGAGCCCTGTTGGTCTCCCGATGGGCTCAGGCAGCTGGAGCCAGCCAAGGAGCACCACCAATTCCCCTGCCTCTGTGTGGCATGAAAACAGCCTGGGTCCACAGCTGATGTTAGGCTAATTTCTTCAGCCCTAAGAAAGGTATAATCAGTTGGCGTTAGAGGGAATTTTTGTGTGTGTGAAAAAAAAAAAAAAAAAAAAAAAGATGTTTATGCTACAAATGGAAAAATCAGCCAAAAGCACTGGCAACACAACAAAATATCCCACCCCTGAGCAATTTCTGCCTCTCAATGCAGCCCAGAGAGGTTTAAAACAGTGTTAATGCCTTTCCACATTTCTGGAGATTCTGCCCTTGTGTCTGCTGTTTTGTGGTGGAGGCAGAGATTTGATCCCCAGCCGGCCATGAACAGCAGGCTTCCTTGGAAAACCTCATCCTACACAGGGCTGTAGACAGCACTTGCAGCACTCCCTTTCAGTAAGTGACCTCATGCACATGGCATTTTATCTCCAGAGCTCACGCCTGGTACTCAACTGGTGGCAGAAGCAGCTCTCTGACAAAGACCCACAGAGGCAGGAGCAGGCGCAGGAGTATATGGCAGTTTTGCAAGAGCTGCCTTATCTGAACCTTCCTTCTCAAGGCTGCAGATAAAGCTCATCACTGTCTTGCCCACAGATTCTGATTGACAGTGATAAGCCCCCTCCATCTGAGAGAGGCTGAGAAGGAAAATGAAGGTACCCACCAGCCCGTACCTACAAGCTCTGCTCGGTTCCCAGAGCCAGAGTCAGGTGCAACGATGACCCACGGTGTCTCTGGGTACGCCCCTCTGACAGCTTTTGTCAGGGTTTTCTCTGCCCTTAGTAACTGGCCTTTGATAAATCTCTTTTTGTTGCCTGCCACTTTTTTTTTTTTCTTCTTCTTCTTTTTTTTTTTTTTTTTTTTTATGGCAAGTTGCCACTTTTTAAAGATCTTACACCAGCCTCACAGAATGGAACTAACACTCACTGATTTCACACACTTTGGCACAGAAATAAATATTTCATGCATGCAGATAGTCCCAATGAGACTTCCAACCTCACTAGAAGGGATCATCATCAACTGCAGTTATTGCACCACCTGAATAATAATTATTGCTCCTCATTCGGCATCACACCACAAGCCAAAGAGACATGGCAGTGCTTACCTCTTCTGCACAAACCAACAGAAATAGTCGTGAAGCAGAGCATATGCTGCATCTTGTTCCAACTGAGACACTCCAGAAGTTGAGGAGTGTATTTTATCCACCACACGAATAACGCTACCAGGAGTCTCTGCTTATATGATACATCACAGTACCTTATCCCAGAGCAGAGTTGTAACTTACTGTGAGCAAAATGTGTGTTTAGGACACATAGGCACGCATCTATACATACCTGGGTATGTGTTGGTGTGTGTGCTTATGTATTTATAAACATATATACATAAATAATTTACATATTTGTATAAGTGAATATAAAAAAATAAATATTTATATTTCTGCACATGATAATTTTATTTGGATTTTGGTTATCCTCCTTAAGGATTTTATTTGCCTGCAATGAGAGGTAAGATAAAATTGTCATCCAAGGAGACGACATACTTTTAAGGTTATAAAAGAAAGTTGTTTCAAGTCCAGAAATTAAGACTGGCAACCTGTGAAATGTGGCGATGAATTTCAAAGCCAGACCAATCACTTGCACACTAAAATTTGTTGCTTTGCATCCTTCCTCCTAGTCATCAAAATATTACTAATACATATAAATTCTTCAGCAAAGAATGACTATAATCTTGAACTTTCCAGAAATGCTCTGGTGAAGTGACAGCAGAAATACTCAGACATGCACTTTCAGGCTACCACTCCTGACCTTCTGCAGACCATGGAGGTCCCCGTAACCCTTGTTGAAATGACAACCTCCAGAAGCAAGAGATTTCACTTTTTCCAAGGGAAACCGTACAGCTGTTCTTTGGAGTACAAAATCAGCAGAGGTGTCCACAAATTAAGCACCGTAAAGGAGCGTGACATTCCTTTTACAGCTCTTACCACAGTCTGGGTGCCAAAGGTGGCAGTGACATGCAGTGTCTGAGCGACCAGCCACAAGTGGAGTCACAAACACGCACCATAAACACCCAAAATCAGCCACTTCTCTGAATAGGAGCACCTGTTGTGCTGCTCAGCAGAGCAGGATGCCATAAACTGTACAGCTCACGGGCAACAGCTGTATTTGGAGATGAACAAAAAGGCACTGACATTGGGTTAGTATCCTGGGCAGGCTGCCCCCACAGGCTGGTGGGGCTCCAGCTCCTCCTCCAGCTGAGGTCAGAAGGGCTGGGCCCTGAGCTGTTTTGAGAGAAATGGTGTTGCTTCAGCAGCTTCAATGAGGCTTACATGAAGCCAGGGCCATCTACATTTCTAATGAAACACCCAGTGTCCTTTTTCTTACAGGATACTGCTCAGTCCCCATGCAGGCCACGTCACAGAGTTGTACTTTATACTTTTTCTTCTGCATAATTTTAAATGCCTGAATTTACTGATCATTTGACAATTGTTAACATCTTTTTTTGCTTCTTGACTTTCTACGCTGTTTTGTTCAGGGTGCTGCCTGTGCAGCTTTTCTTTGCAAAGGTAAATTTGACCCGTCTGAAAACAGAGCCTAGGCAGATAATCAAATTTGGGTACATCAGACTCCTCTGGAGGTGTGTTTCTGTGGTACCCTGACTGCAGCAATGCCCTTCTCCTCCGCATCTGCTGCTACCACGGGGGCACAGCATAGGAGTGAAATGCTGCATCCATCTGTTGTCTGCTCCCCATTTCTCTCTCCTCTCACCTCTGTGACTGAACACTTTGCACATTGCCAAGTCTTGTTAGCATTTAGAGCAGGTCACAGAGCTGGCCTGGTTGGAAGAAGACACATCAGAGGTTCTGCACTCAGGCAACCGAGATGGAAAAACCGAGATGGAAAGCCTTTGGCTTGTCATCTTCTGACACAACACAGGCTAATGTGTGGTGGGGAGAGAAATCTGCTGGCAGCCTTTTTAACACTTCCAGGTGGATTACTATTTGACACACACTGCAGAAGATACCCATGTTTATTGACATTTACTTTTCCTTTGCAGGAACAGTCACACTCTCCCGTCACTGGTTTTCTAGTGGCTTTCCCACTAAGCGTGTAAGAACAGGATGTTCAAGAGCTGTCCCATATGGTGGCATGCTGTCTATTGTTCAGATGATTGGCTTCACGCACTGGCTGGCTTTCACTTTTTGCTTTGAATGGGTTATGGCTGAAACTGGCATCAATTGTTGGGATGGGGTGGAGAAACAGGGTCTCAGCAAAGGGTGAATCCGCAAAGGGGCTTCTTTTCATTCCACGAATTTAACACATCTGCTACAGCTATATTTCTTTGTGTAGTAGTAAGGGCATTATGGTTCAAATTAGAGGGATATTTTAAGATCATAAGAATAGAATTCTTTTTCAATGCAGTTGTGTGTATTGTGTGTATTTTTGGTTTCATTATAATTTTTATTTATTTTAACATGTTTATGATTTGTCCAGAGCTTAGGATAATATGTCTATTTATGTGTTTATTTTGGATGTTTGTTATATTTTGGTTAAATGTAGATTTACCAGTACATTAAACTGTTTCTCTAGTTTTCTGAACTATTGAGAGCATTCATGTATACAACTGAGTGGCAAGACAAAAGCTCTCTGATCTAAATGCAATAAATGAAGAAAAAAAGGAGAAAAACAGGAGATCAGGTTGACTGCATTTTCTCCTGTCCATAATTCTTTCTTTCTTTCTCTTCTTGTATCAGTTCTTCCACATTTTTCCTCTGGTTCTTTCCCAGTACAGAGAGAAGTTGCAATGCCATAACAGGAATCTATATAGAAAAACTACTCTGTATTCTGGGTAAGAGAATAAAGCACCCTGAGTGCATCAAATTATATAATGCTAAGCCCCAATAGTAATGGTTATGAATTACTTTCTGACCCCAGCAGGTGGCCAATCTCTGTCTTAAAGTGTAAAGATTGATGGTCCCTGCAATTTTGTTCTGGTCATTGTAAATCTGTTTTTCAGGACTCTCAGTGGATATTCATTGTCTTGTCTGGGTTGTCTGCTCCCGTAAACTAGCTTTAGCTTACAGCCTTTCTAGTTTGTACAGGGAAAAAAAAAAAAAAAAAAAAAAAAAAGAAGAGTCAAACACAACCAAGATGGCAACTTTTGTAACAGGAAAAGAAGCCAAATGTCTTAATATTTAAGATTATTCTTTTCCTACACTACAATTAGCAGAATTTGAGGTATATGGAGGGCTAGCTACAGTACAAAGAAGTTTGTTATCCTTTAATTTAATATGAAACACTTCTTAAAAATCTAAATTTTCATTAAGAAAAAAGAAGGAAAAAATAAAAAGACCACAGCTGATAGATACACTAAAATACCAGTTTGTCAAAAAACGCAGAGCAACTAAAGTATTCTCAGTGAGCTATACACAGACTATCCTGCCACCTTAAAGCAAACCACCAAGCTCCAGCCCCCCAGGACCATTCCCAGGGCTGGTTCCTTGCCCGTTCCTATCTGCACATGACCAGAAATCTCCAGAAACCCATGGAGTCAGATGTTATTAGATGTTAGAGTTTAACTCCTCTGAAGATTTGGTTCAAGGAGGGTTTGCACCCACAGCTGTAGCCTCTGAATGCGAGAGATATAAACAGCTGTGCCAGGATTTCTGGAACCTGAATGGCACTGACTTTGTCACAAAGAGGCGCGTTCAGAGTTGGAAATACAATTTTGCCACTTTATAAGCAAGATTGCATTCTCTTCCCTAATCATGTTGTGGCTTTTCACTCTAATTTATTCTTTTCAAGGAGGATTTTGTTGGATTGGGGAGGAGGTGATGGCATCCTTGTGCCACTGAGCTCCGGCTGCTGTGCTCTGATGAGTCCCCAGGGGTGGTGCGCACAGGTTTGGGGAGCACCACACGAGCAGGACTATTAAGTGCACGCTCCATTTGAGCGGGCAGGCACTCCGGATCTCTTTTCTCTCAACTCATTATCAATGGCGTGTGTGTGTTGGGATGGGGGGACTGCCTGAAATTGCAAATGAGCTAATTTCTTTTTGCAACTGTGCATCCTGAACCGAGAAGTTTGTAGCACTTCTTCCTTCCCAAGCAGACTCCACACCCCAAGGAGCACTTTTAAGGGTCCCCCCACACACACCCACACACGTTCTTTTTCTATCTATCCCAATTCAAAATTTCAACAGCACTACTGTGGAGGGAAATACTTGCTAAAATAAAATGTGATGCCTGGAAGAGAAAGAATTATCCAAATCTAATTATTAGACACTGCAAGCATTTTGAGAGTCAGAGATCCTACTGAGATGGCAGAATGCCTCATAAGTAATGCAGCAGACAGGTTTTATTTCATTTCTAGGAGACTATTCATCTGTGGATACAAAGAATCTTTGATAAGCATGCTCATTGGAAAAAAAAAAAAAATATATATATATATATAATTTTAGTGACACTATCTATTATTAGTTAGCAAGTACCACTGATACACCGCTCCACACAACATATGAAGTGTGCCCAACTTGTAACTTGTATAATCAGGGAGTAAACAGCATGCTGATTATTGGCATGTCAGCAAGCGCATGGAGGGAGTATGATAGAAAACAGTTTTACCTTCCTTACCAAACCATCCTTTGCAGAGGTTTTCTGCAGCTCCAGAGGCAGAGGGGAGCAGCACAGTGTGCAGTAAGCCCATAGAGAAGACCCTCCTGACATTGGTGGTCTCTGATGAGGTCCTCAGCGACCAGTGCTGCAAAACTGTGGATGAATTTTCTAATGGTGACAGCCTGACTATGACCCACATTCAGCAAAGATTACAAGATCTTAATGTAAACAAACTAATTTCACATTTTAAGCTAAGTCATTTTAGCCATTATATAATTTTAAATTGAGAATAGCAATGGTAACTGGTTGATAGCAAGATATTCTCATGCATGAAAATGTGGAAAAGTGTGATTGAGTGTGCTACAATTTCTTTAATTGATCTGCAAAGTTTGGTTTTAGACTAAGAGAAGTTTCCTTGTGCAACATGCACCATTTCAACATTTGAACTCAATTTTCCTAAGCAGGGTGACTTCTCTATATTCTGATCCAACTATTTATCTGGCTCTACTTTCCTTCTGTTACACTCCATTGTCCCAGGTGTTGCATTGTCAGGAGGGTCTTGTCAATGGGCTGATATTTGCTCTCACTGATGTTCTGTGCTATCATGAAGTTTTACATCACCTGTTTTTTATTTCCCAGAAGACAGTCTGCTGTCACAAGGTCTGCTCACACACCTACCATTTCTGGAAGCTACAGAAGTAGGCTAACCATATCTTGCAACTACAAACACTGTTTTCTGGTATTGCTGGAGAAAGAAAGGCCTGAATGTGTGATGAAGTCCCGTGAGGAAAAAAGAGCAGCCAAAGTCTAGATAACTGCATTTGTTACCCAGGTTCCAGACATATCAAGTTATACAAGTTTCTTGGAAGTGCAAGAGTAAGGGACAGGACTCCCTTCTCTCTCCTTGCCCATGAGCAGGGACTCTGTCCAAGCTCACTCCTTCAGAGACACTGGAGAATGTGCAGCAAAAGCATCTGTTCTGCTCAGCAATGAGCTTACCTTTTTTTTTTTTTGTACATTGGTATACCTAACTGTTAGACAGAAATCCACAGGAAACCAGGCTGAGAACTGCTTGTCCTGCTTTCAGATGCTGCTTTCAAGTTCTGAGACATATTTGAGGTTTCATATTCCCAAAACACAATTTTCTTGGGGGAGCTTTAGTTTACTGACAGAGTCCTTAAATGATGCCTGGATCAGTGATAGAAATATCTAACAATATGCTTCTAGTTCGCACTGACACTGATAAATTGCAATATTCAATACAATTTCATGGTAGCACTGTGAGTTAAAGTACTCTCAATAACAGAAAAATTACCAAAGTGCACCTCCACAAAACGTGCTGTTCATAATTTTTCAGTCAATTAATATGGAAAATGTAAAGGAGAGTAGATTGTTTTCTATATCAACAGTTCACTGAGAAGATTGTTTTAATTACAAGGCTCTCACGTCTTTTTATATTAGGTGTCTTGTTGAGGTTGAAAAGCCATTAGTGTCTCAATGTCTTGCAAAGCTTTCTCTACAATTGTATAACAGCTACTTAGCAGTTATACGAAGCATACCATTTAAACAAAATTTAAGTCCACAATTACTCTGTTAATAAAATGTAAATTTAAAAATACATGCAACCATCAGGAAGATAGAACATTTAATTCTCACTTAGCTTCCCACAGAATGAAGGGTTAATTTGGTAAAAGAGATAAGAAGACTGCAATAATTGCTCTTATCTGCTGTTTCGTGGGTGAAAATGACTTCTAAGACTTTGAATTCTGAGGCCTAAATCAAGTCTTCATTTTACCTAGCTATAACTCCCCTGGAACATTAGAAGGAACAATTAGCATAGATCTACCTGTGTATCTTAAGTTACGGTTAATGCATGGGAATGGTGTGCTTAATTTTACTGCTTTGAAAATATACCCCTGGAGAATAAAAGAAAGACTTCAGAGTTCTCAATAACAGTAAAAAGGAAAGAGCTTGATTTATTTACTTTCTCTTTTATGATAACCTTTTTCTCTCTTGTCCTAATCCTCTGCAAATAATATAAAAATGTGGAAAATGGCAGTTTTCCTAAGCGAGGGGCTCAGCATGGGCAACCATCATGTCTAAATACTGTTCTAGCACTTCTTAGCCAGAAGAAAATATAGACACTGCAGATTTCTTCCAACAAAGCTATTGTTTGGTGAATTCATTATGCAATGAGCCTTTCTTTGACTGCTACTATTATGGAGGAAGAGTAAGAGTGACTATCCAGGAGAAGTGGCTGCAGAAGTAAAGTCAAGAGAAAAGTTGCAACAGTGAGGGTATGCAGCATCAACAAACCTCTGGTACTGTTTAGAACGAGAAACAGGGAGCAATATGAAAAAGAGGCAACCCAGAGCACTGCTGAACATCACACAGGTGTAAGGGGTATTCCTCAATACAGAGATCAGCACTGAATTTCCAAGAGGGAAGGGAAGGGAAGGGAAGGGAAGGGAAGGGAAGGGAAGGGAAGGGAAGGGAAGGGAAGGGAAGGGAAGGGAAGGGAAGGGAAGGGAAGGGAAGGGAAGGGAAGGGAAGGGAAGGGAAGGGAAGGGAAGGGAAGGGAAGGGAAGGGAAGGGAAGGGAAGGGAAGGGAAGGGAAGGGAAGGGAAGGGAAGGGAAGGGAAGGGAAGGGAAGGGAAGGGAAGGGAAGGGAAGGGAAGGGAAGGGAAGGGAAGGGAAGGGAAGGGAAGGGAAGGGAAAAGTCTCAACATTTAAACCCAGGGAACATGATTGCTCCTGCAAAGTGGAATTAAAAGATGAACCTGAGAGACTTTCACACCCAGTCACTGAATGCCAAGGGTACTTGGCCAAAGCCAAGAGTAAGAGCTCTTTACACATGCCTGAAAATCTCAGCAATACATATCTGTTAACTTACTCCTGAGAGGCTGCTCAGGAACTAGTAATTTGAATATTTACTGTTGCCTTTGAACTACATATATACCACGAAGTCACGCTTCCTTTTGGTGACAGAATCTGTTCCCACTATTCCTTTTCTAATACAACTCCCTCTTGAATTAAGGAACCCTTCTCTTTTACCAGGTGCATAGACCAGGTCAAAAAATTGTTAAGGAACAGATCCGGGAATACATGTAGGCATCTATCTCCTATGCACTTAGGTAGGATTTATGAATCTAAGTCATAATTTATATGGCTCTATATGGCTAGTCTGTGAAATGCTGAAGGTGGGTGAGCTACTCCTGCAGTCAGGGGAGCTCCATTTTAACTCCAGCTCTGCCTTTGTCATTCCCTGACCTTGCCTGTAAAGATCAGGCCATTTATAGCTCCTGAGGAGCTCACATTTCAAATTTTGAGGAAGAATCTTTTTTTTTTTTTAACATTTCAGTGTTTGAAATTTTACAATGAATAGCATTTCCCCATTATGTTCCCCTGCTGATCAGCAAATTATTAAATTCTTTCTCCTAACAAACCACAGTCAGAATGTGGATCAAAACATTAATTTTCATACATAGTTTCACCCATTCCCTCCAATTTTAATTCTCACTATCCACTAGGAATAAGTTTGTCTCTACAGAGGAAAGCTGCCATGTTTTATCAATGTCTTATGGATTTACCATTAAAGGCTACATGAAAATAATTTAGGATTTATTTTTTATAAAGTGCTAAACCATATTATTTCCTGTGTTGTCTGTATTATGGAAGCTCACCCACAAAAAATAAAATAAAAAAATTAGCCATTGCTATTTATTACACACCACCATACCCTATATTCCAGATCGGGGTAATCTCAGTGGGAAGACAAGGAGACACTGAACACTGTACATGGAAAAAAATAGAAACAGTGAAAACAAAAAGTTTACTGCAGTAGCTGGTCTGCAGTAACTTACAAATTACTAACAACTTATGTAAGTTTTACATGCCTATTCCATCTGCTATTCATTAAAAAAACACGTTGCTATGGTAACTGCCACATGCCATGGTATTTATGCTGCTTCTGATGTACAAAGCATAGTTTGTGTAGGAGTGTGTGTATGTATATGATGTGGCAGCTGTCGTCTCTGCCATTTTGTTGCTGCTCTAGAAAAAAAAATAAAGCAAGTAGTGGCTATGAATACTCATTTGAGTAACGATACTCGCGCCCATTTGACTAAAGGCCCACACAAAGCTCCACATGGTTATCATCTGACCAACCCACACACGGGGTGTTCTCACAAGGGGGCAGAGCCGGGTGGGCTACCTTTAAAAATAACACCAGTATCTGTCACAGAATTAACTGGCTAAAGGGAAGAAAAAAAATATCCATATTTTTAGTGACAAACAGAAACAAAGGCTTTAAGAATGACCCTCTTCATCTTTGTTTTAAAAATAAAGATGGGAAATAACACAAATGTCTATACCCTTTAAAAATATGTAAATTTTCTGTGCAATGGAGAAGGAGGCAATTCAGAGCACATCCTAATATTTCTCTTTCTTTACAGTATTTAAAAAAAAAAAAAAAAAAAAAAAGAAGAGCTCATCAAAGATGGACAAGCCAGTAAGAATAAAATAGACAAAAATATTTGTCCAGTACTCAAATCATTCTGAACCTC
This sequence comes from Anas platyrhynchos, assembly GCF_047663525.1. Lineage (NCBI taxonomy): Eukaryota > Metazoa > Chordata > Aves > Anseriformes > Anatidae > Anas > Anas platyrhynchos. The sequence continues at coordinate 81,920,458 of NC_092621.1, forward strand.
TTTTGAGATTTAATAGTTTTGTGACATTTTTATTTTTGCCATTTATTTAACATTGACATTTCACAATAAATATATCATTCAAAAGGTCATTTGCATGCCATTTTAACTTCATATAATATAAATTGGTGTCTACTACACAATTAAGAGATGGCTCTTACACGATGACTAACTTGATACCTGGTGATGAGTTGTTCAGTTTTGCCAAAAAACTGCCAGAAAACTCTAGTTTTCCAGCATAAGCCATCTACCTTCATTCTTATTGAGCTTGCTTGTCACAAGCTATTAGCAAACAGCTATTTCAGAATTCATGAATATGATCTGACCTCAACAGTGACCTGTTACGGTACCAAAAATAAAATCTCTGAACTCTTGTTGAATCTGCTTTCTTGCTCAATGAAAAAAGAAAAAAATGATAAGAGAGAGAGAGAAGTAAAGGAAATTGGCTGCTGTACCTTCACTTGCAATCATTTAAACAGTTCAATGGTTAAGGGAAATCTACTACTTTGTGGAATGTACCCGCTTGCATACAAGTAGAAAGCTGAAAAACTGCCTGTTCTCAGTGGAGAACATGGAGTAGCCTGTTTTCATGAAAACATACCTGCAAGCTGATTAATAAAATGACATGGAAGGAAAGGGCAATACTGATGACACTGGAGATTAGAAAGGCAGTCTGGCTATATTTATTAGCCTTCTTGCACGGTTCTTGACAATGACAAATCAACAAACCATATCAGAGTCCTGTATTACAGGAAATGAACCGAGGCAGCCGGTGCAGAGCTGTTGACTGCACATCTTCAGCTGACTTTCAGGTGTCCCAGATTCATCCCGTTCAGAAGAACTCTATAGATCAAAAATCATGATATACAGCTGTGCAAAGATTACAAGGATGCAAATAGATGGTTTCCTTCAGCAGAATGTGCTTGCTCCTTACTGAAAATATCTCAAATGTGTATGTTGAGCAGAATAAAAAGCAAGAATCACTTATTCATGTGAATGAGATTTCAGGCCTCAGTCTGCATGGCTTTGCACATTATAGAATCATTTATAGCCTTAATCATAAGTGCTTATAAAATGCTCTTCCTCATCAGAATTCTCTATTCATACTGGCATATGAGGCTGAATTCACTTGCACAGGTGTAGGTGACCATACAAGGACCTGACAGTGCTTTGCCATAAAGTGCCTGACCCCGCATTTTTTCTCTCAGGTACGTGCTGAAATGTGCCTCTTTGCTCTCACAAACAAAGGAATTAAAGAGCAAAACCTAGAGCAAAAACTGGCACATTCCACAGGTAGAAAGGGATGGGACTATTATAAAAACTTATATTAATGATACTTGGTGGGAATTACAGCAGCCTCCACTCCTCTCATTTTGCATCTGATACCTTTGACCCCAGCAGGCTGTTCCGGCAGTCAGGGAATTAGCAGAGCCAGCATGTCATACATTGACCCTGAGACAACAGCCAGAGCAGGCTACATTAAGAGATGTTACAGCCTTAAAAATGGCACCCTCAGCTGGCTGGTTAAGCCTGCTTCAAGCTGTCAGGATGATGCTAAGCAGCAACATCGAGTCACAGAAACCGGCATTTTCAGTTTTTAGAGCAAAAGAGTGAATAGCAACCCCATGCTAAGGAGTTTTAGGATTCCTCAGGCATAGTCCCTGCTCTGTGTGCTTTTGATTTTTTCCTAGAGAGCTGTAAACATTTGTAACTAAATCCATCACACAAACAGCATCAAAAAATAAAAAATAAAAAGTAAAATAATTAAAAAAAGAGTCCTGGGCAGTTTGCATTCCCAGCTAGAACTAGCTTTGCATGCGGCTTCTAGGCAATCTTATCCCAGGCCAAATCATACCAATTTATACAACCTGTATTTGCATTTCAGCTCATGTCCAGTGCAAGATATTTTAAGAATTATGAAATTTGGGGTGGGAGTATTTTGTTCCAAAGAAAATAATTACTTTATTTGTTAAACTAGTTTAAAATCAGAGCTCTGAGTACATCTAAGTAATGAGGAAGAACTGGTAGAAATCACAGTAATTCCAGGAGGTCTGTGCCATCAACCATTGCTATTTGGCCCAGGTTGTTCCACATACATAAATGGGGATATTTTATCTACCACTGCATTTCTTCCCTCCATATATCCAGCTTTAATTACCCTTTCTTTCAGGATAGTACCTCAGGTAGTTATGACTGTTGTTCAACAGGGAGCTTGGGAAACATCTCCAGTTTTAAATACTGTTACAGGTTTTAGCAGGTGTGTTGGAGACTAAAACAGCACAAATGAAGTTATCCAATGCAAGAGTTAGACAATATGGACCACATGCACAGAGGGGTAATTAGCACAAGCAGGGGAATAATCTATGATAGTGGAAAAATAAACAGAGCTCATTCAGGTTGAACCTGAAATCCCAATTATATTGCAGAACACAGATGTTAGTCCCATAAAATAAATACAATTGGCACCTTTGGGTTATGATTAAATCCTGCAGGCACTGAACAAAATATATACCTTTTCCCTTTATAACATGTTTTACTTTTAGCTCGGAAGCAAACATTTTTGCACCCAATTCCCATCATAGTTATTTATATAAAGGAAATGATATTTAGTATCATTCCTTTTCTAGCTTATAACGTGCAAGATTCTCCTCTCTCCCTCTCAAGAGAGGGACAGCAAAACTAAGATCAATGATTCTGACAATATAATCATCCAAGCCAGGATTTCCCAGGAGCACAATTAGTCCTCTCTTTCTTATCCTCAAGTATAGACCTCATTCTCTTGCCCCTGGCTAACTCCAGACCATTTAGACAATATATGATTCAACACCATCCCTGGAACAAGACCAATTCTTCAGGATGCCTCTGAAGATATTAAGTGAGACTCAAAATTCCTTCTTTGAAGGTGGCTCCTTGACGATCCTCCAGAAAGTGACCACAGAAAATATAAAAGCCTTTTAGATTGTCATGCACACATATTATGAAGGCGGGTGTTGGGATCACAGTGGTTTACGGCCTTATAATGGAATCACGCTATGTAAAACACTGGTTGTCTGCTTTGCTGTGCATTGAAAATACAGCACAATATACCTCCTGTCGCAGAGTAATGAAGTCTGTCCTTATGGGATATTTCACATATGTATTTCTAAGAAGAAAAGCAGTAAATTGCTATGAATTCCAAGGATAAAGCACAATGTTTAGCATGTAACACTAGCAAGAAATCAGAGCTTTTTTTTTCCTGTCAGCTATACTGCACAAAGACCAAGTTAAAAAAAAAAAAAAAGCCGCAGTACAAGCCACAATACAGAAAAGGCTTGTTTTCTTTCTTTTATTTTTTCCTTTTTTATTTTTATTTTTTTCTTTCCTTTATATATATATATATATTTAATTTTTAATCTAAATAACATCAACCCACCCCTTCACTTTGGGGATTTACTGACTTATTTTCACAGCAAGATTCATATTTAGCCTTAATACTCAGGTCTCTGTAAAAATGACAAGTATGACAACCCTTGGATTTAGGGGGAAAAACAGGATCTCTGGAATTCAGACTTTTAGTGCAATGTTTAGACAGCCAGCCACCCAACAGAACTTCAGCTCTAGTTTGGAAAGCAAAGTGTTGATCACTGAATAAGAGACATTCATGTACTCAACAAGGAGAATCTGGACAGGAGACATGGCAGGTTTCTGTGCTTTGCGAGACTTTATCTTTAGCATTTAAATGAGGCAGCTAGCTCCGTGAATTAATGGTGCTGCCCAAATTCTGCTGGTGTAGCACACAGAATTAGAAGACTTGAACAGGGAGTCAGTAAGGACATCAGGTAGTCAAGGTCTCCACCACAGAAGGAAAAATGACCAGAAAAAGATGTTTCATGAGCAGTGCTCCATGCTCAGGCTGTCTGCAGATGTAGGTTAGGTCTCACTGCAGGTATGTGATGTGTGAAACTACACACCTAGTCATCTTCCCATAGGGATGGGAGGAGAGCAAGTAGAAGAACGTTCTCCACTCATCCTACACAAGCTCTTGAGATCTCATGGAGCCAAATATATAAGCTATGGAGCTACCAGGACAGGAGGCAAAGGGCAACTTGGTTGCAGGCAAGCAGGAGGATATGATTCTGGTAGAATAATGAATTCTGGAGAATTCAGTTCTCTCTCCACAACCTGAGATAGATAAGTCTATCCATAGCCTTAAGGTTGAATGCATGAACCCTTCGATAGCCAGCAGCCATATTTCAACAGGAGGTGAGGACTCAGTACAGAGCACCTGACAAACGGTGCACCCTCCTAGCTGATGGGAGCTCTGAGCCACAACACCCAGGACGTCAGACTTCCCAGGAACCTGAGTAACCTGGGAAGCAGCCAAGCCTGAGCTGCAGTGGGATGTTTTCCCTGCCTTTTTTGATGTGAATGGGTAAATAATGGTCCCTGCTCAGTGACCTCATTATAGCACAGATGTGACAAGAGAGCTTTAGGAGCAGGAGCAGGAGGTGCTCACAGGGATGGCAGGGGTAGTGGTTCTACCTCTCAATATACCCAGTTGTGGTCTCAGTCCAACCAATCAGCCTGGTCTAGTCCCACAGCTGGGAAGGACACTTATCTGGGATTGGGGACCCACATTGCTTTTTCCACTAGAAGCATCCTCTTATATCATCTGCTTTCTGCTTCTCTTGGCCTATGTGCCATTTTGTTTCAGGATGCAGCCCTGTCTTGGATCCTTTAAAGACAGGGGAGATGTTCATTGATGTCAACAGGCCACAGATTTTCTTCTTCACTTAATTAAGACAACTGAAAGACAAGAAGATATCTTTCGATTGAAAGATAAGTAAATGTCAGAGGTAAGCTCTTGAACCATTCCCTTTAAAACTAGCTTAGCACTTGGAGGAAATGAAACAGGGAGTTAAAAACATAACCTCATACACTTACAGACGGTTTAAATCCTTTCAGTAGCATATAGACATGCACTCCTTCCCCAACATTTAGGAAGCGTTATAATGACCAGGCTACTGCAGGAATGATTTTTACCATACACTAATCACCATAAGATACATAGGCTGTGGTCAGGGTTAGCCAACAGGGTTCATGAGAGAACCTGGTGTTTGGATGCTTGGTGTCCTGATCACCAAAGGAGACCTCTTTTCTGAACTGAATTTCTGCTGAACAAATAAACCACTAAGGAAACCTCAAAATACAATTAAATACTGCCATGGAGTCTTTTGTCTAAAACCTAGGTTTCTAAGGTGTCTTATGCCTAAAACAGATTAGACTTTGTTTTTCTGAACTGTTGCCCTGCAGTAAGTGCCTATGCCGTTAATCAGCTGCTGGCTACAGCATCCAGCTGAAATGGAAACTGTGACTAAGCAGTGGAAAATTAGAGCTTAAGACTAACTTTAACCTTAAAATTTATTGTAGTTGCATTAGGATGCAAGGCCCTTAGTCATGAACCAGGGCCCCACAAGACTAGCAACAATATAAATACGTAACTGTTGAACAAGACCTTGCAGTCTTGTGTTTCTTATTTCCTATTTTATGGTCAATAAAGGGTTCAGGGGGAACTGGGGATTCATGAAATTAGGTCTATCAAAATATAAAGAATGCAGCAATTTGCATTTGTGGGATTTAACCTCTTACTCTTTTCCATTAATTCAAAATCTTTGCAGTCTTCCCTTTTCATTGCCTTGCTGGTGTCTTTATGCTATTCCATGCTTAATTTTAGCCTTGTTTTTAATTGAGGCTATTCAAGTTTGGGAACAAATCAACTAATTATCAGCAAGGAAGCATGATGCACTGCAAACTGGCAGGTACTCATTTCCATTTTCAGAATTTAAACCTTCGTCTGAGCAATCTGCCCCTCTGCCAGCAATGATGCAAATGTGATGTGAAGGTCAGGATTCTCTCTGCTGAGAAACGAACTGAGGCGAGGTGCAAGAGGTGCCCGACCCCCAGGACCACAGAATGAGCACATCAGCACAAAATTATGAAGCACAGGTGCTTCTTTCCAACGTGATGCATTGCTGAAATGTGGAGTTTCAGTAGCCCTCAGACCTTTGCTCCCACCTGTGCAATGGTCTAGATTTTATACTCAAGGGAGGCTTGTAAACATTGCAGAAATAATGGCTTTTTTGAGACCTCCTGGAGCTTTTCCCTTACAGTGGCTTCCTTGCCTGCCTAAGTAGCAAAGAAGGAATGGAGAAACATGATGGGAGTCTGTTTTGTTGTTAGCACTTTCTTTGCTTTTCTTTTGCAAAACATATTCAGAAGAATGACAGGAGCCTCATAATAAAAGATCATTACTGAAGATATCTTCTCTTATTTGCAGCTCCTGGAGTGGAATCAAGAGCTTTGGCAGGCTACACTGGCTTAAAATTGTGCTATTTGACAGGTAAAGATTTTATTGCTGGAGTTTTAATTTTATTTCTGCATCCTTTGCATAAAGGCAGGGGATGGGTGGGGGAGGAGAGAAGGCAATGTAGTGAGAAGGCATTTATGCCCTACACAAGAAATCACAGTGACTTGGTGGGTTTATGGGGGAATTCCAAGCTTCATGTTCATTTAAATTCCTCAGTTAGCAAAATGGTTATAAAAATTGAGGGTCTGAGCAATCACGTAGACAAGGAACCAAAGACTAATAAAGGGTAGGAAGAAGAATGGCAGCCATTAAGTTGGAACAACAACAGAAACAATTCCATCACATAAAGAGAGGAATTGCAATGGAAAATGTATAATACGGAACAGCAAAGGAGACAGGATAATGATTTACTGAAACTTCTGTGTCTCATGCTTTGGAGTAACAACATGAAATTTGGCAAAGAAGATCATGCCCTTTGCATGAACCCTTTATCCCCACATCCCAGAGAATGCCTTCAGTAAAACAGCTTCCATTCATACATATTCAAGAAAAGGTATGGATTTATTTTGGCCAAAAATTAGCAGTATAACTGGGTAGGTATAGGTAAAATGGAAAAGGGGTTCCACAAACAAGATAGAATCATCCATTCCCAAATCTGAAACATGCCCAGGAATTCCGGTCTCATTCCCCTCTCTTTTTATGCACTCTTTCAAGTCAGACCACTTATGCCTGGATCTTTCCAATGTCTTTGACCTGCAGGTGATGACATACAGCTTCTTGCTCTTAGTGCATTACTCACAGTCAAAGTAGGCAATTGCCTAAACAAAGCTTGTACCAAAATTGCAATTTTCAAACAGAAACCAGAAATTCTCCTTTTGGCAATTCTTGGCTTTTATACACTTGACATCAAAATTTGTCAGTCTTTCAAACACACTAATTTTCAGACATTTTAAAATATCATGCAGCAATTTCCCTTTCCCTTTCCTTTTTTTTTTTTTATCCTTCCCCTTTTCTCTTTCTCTTTCCCCTTTTCCTTTCCCTTTCTCTAGTTCTTATTTTTGAATATAAACCCTAATATAAATCTAGCTCATAGTAAACTACAGCTCTTTTTTCCCCTAAGGCTGGAGGAAGCATCTGCCTTTGGCAAATACTTCATTGCTTAAGGGAAGGATGGTATGTTGAAAAAAGGCAGGGAAAATGGAGGTAAGGGATTTGAGGGAGGGGAAAGAAGGGAGGCAGGAGTGGAACAGGAATAATGAGTTATATGGGAGGAATAATGTTCAGTAAAAATGATGAACAAATGCATTGCTACGTTGCCCATTACCCTACACTTTGATTCTCCCTCTCTTTTTGCTAAGGTTATGTCAATATCTGAGAGTAGTCACTTAGAGCCTCTATAAGGATCTTGTGTATGTGACTCTACAGTCTGTCCCATATATTCATCTATTCCACAGGGAATCATTGTTCAAATAAGCTGCTATGTTTTTTTATTATTATTATTATTTTATTCTACAGTTGCTATGAAGAGCCAGATTTTGTGAGAAGTGAAACAAAAAATTGCATGATTAGGAAAAAAAAAATTAAAAAGAAATATCATGATAATTGTCACTTTTTGGACCAGGTTCAGTAAAAGTATGTTTTTGTTTTGTTCACTTGTTTACTTTAAAGAAATGCCATCTCTATTTGCTATGATTTGGAAGTCCATACATAAATAACTCTGGGAGCAATTACCAAATGTTGTGATTGTAGAAACATATTTCTATGTATTTACATGCACAAGCCACTGAACATTTTTAAAGATTATATTCCACTGGATTCCTTGTCTTCCTGCTTCCTATTCTGCCACAAATCTCCGTGCCCCCTATCATCCGTGGAATATTAATTTCAGTTTTACAAAAGTAAATGCCACTTATTTGTGAAGGATGAAACCAACCAGCAAAACATGTTTTGAGGGCACGTCATCATGAAGCAAATAAAAACTATAGTCAAGAAATTCCCATCTCCCTGTTCTTGTAAACAGCACAGTGATGTGAGAACGACTTGAAGGAAGCGTGCCTCCAGCACGCTGCTCCCTGCGGTTTGGTTCTGAGAGTCTCAGTTTAGGTCAAGAATTGCAGCTGCTGTTTGAGGGATTTTCCCAGGTCTGGGTGTATCAGGTGTTGGTTGATGCTTTGAGTGCCGAGACCTGTCATCACACTGACAGGGTGTGACATAAGGGGAAGTTGCAAGAAGCAGCAAGGCAAAAATGCAAAAGAAAACTCAGGCAGATACCAACCAATATTTCAAGTAGAAATTGTTTAGAAAGAGGTTTAGAGTTCCCTGAATAAGAGGGAAGCTTTTTGGTTCCAAGTTTCTGATGTATTACTATTCTATCTACTATATAAAGCTCAAAAAAAAAAAAAAAAAAAAAAAAAGAAAGCAATAGAAAGGATTCTAGAAGAAGGAAGTTGTCATCCTGTGCTACACCATTAACTCAGGGGTGGCTCTGCCAAGGGGGTGCTAAGTATTGCATGAGTTTTCCAGTCTGAAAAATGAGAGAATTTAATCTCGGAAGAATGCATTAATCTTCACCTCAGTTCTAGGTGACACTTTCAGCAGTTAATTTAACAGGACATCTTCACAAATGAAAGATCAATGCATGCAGGGGAAGTTTCCCTGAAATCTGAGTTTGTGCAGTGAACACTGTCTAAAACCCATAGCTGGGGCAGAAAGGTGTCTGCAGGTAGCTACCAGGGCAAAGCTGGGAAGCTACGGACATCCAAGACCAATACCCAAATCGTTTATGGACCTCTTACTCCTGAGCATCTACAGACCTTACCTTCTGCAGGAGGAAAATCCAACCAAACCTCTGGCATTTTCCCCTTGTTGTCACAAGCACCATGCCTCCTCTGCACCGCTGTGTGTCCACTGCATCACCGTGTCAGAGCTCGCTCTCAAATAAATAGTTAAAACAAAATTAGCAGCAGTAACAAAAACTAACATATCAACAGGTAACTTTTTCCCAGGAAAGACAATTCCCTGACAAACCTAGTCTCCAAGAATAATAAAGGTGCCAGTGTCATGAAGATTTTATAAAGACAGATTGAAGACACACAGTGCTTGTCCGTAGGTGTGTCAGCACAGCTGGTGTGCCAGGCCTGAAGGGGAAAGGTATCTTGTGGCAGAACATTTGCACACATTTATGTTTTTTTGCTGCTTGCACCCTAACGAGGAGGACAGAAGATCTGCTGCACCAAAGCAAAACAAACAAACAAACAATACAAAGAAACATTTCTCCCTTCTCAGCTTCATAAAGGTGATGAACAATGAAAGACCTCTGAGAGAAAGGTCACCTCCTGCTTACAGAATGACCAATAAAAAGTTAAGCTTCCCACTTTCTGAGCATACCGTTAACACTTCTATGTTATAAAACATAAATTAAAATGAATTTTTGTCACCTGATTGCATTCCAGCTGATTTCTAAAAACACACAACAGCTTTATTACGGTGTCCTTTCTGTTAAAGCGGTTGTTTCATCAACTGGAGGTTTCCTATTCACTCAGTGGGAATTAACATGGGGAAGCAGGAATATATTTAAAGCTCCCAGTACTGCTACACTGCTGGCAGTAGACCTCAACAGGTTCATTAATTTCGTGCTCTGGAAAACAGCAAGTCTAATACGACATGTCCTGAGGCTGACAGCTGTCTTGTTACAGCCCATGTTCACACCCAATAGATACCATGGCACTGTGCAACACTTTATCATCCGTATCCCATGCTGTGTGAACAGAAAATAAAATAAATAAAATAAAATAAAATTTAAAAACTTCAGTGATTCTTATATTTAAGCAGAAAAAAATGAAGCAAAAAGTAGTTCAGGTCAGATTTGGCTATGAGAGTAAAGGGCCACAAGGAAGGTGGAACCACCTTTCTGCTCCTCTGACACCCAGTGGCAAAAACACCATGCAGAGGATTTATTGAATGGATTCTGTCACATGCAGCATGTCAATCACCTTCCAAACACTGTTGTTCTCTTTAAGGGGTTGTAAAGACTCTGTATTTCTGGGTTTAACATTTGCAGGGTTCTTGCTAATCATGAGCACCGGAAAGCATGCGCAGAGCACTAAGTCCACACCCTGCACAGTTGTACCTTTCAATAACAGTGAGACTACTGTGGAAGCAGTTTTAACACACATATCAGCTGCTCTGTTGAAAGAGTGATAAGCATTTATGTTTGCCTTTACAGCAGTGCATCAATGCATGTCTGACAATAATTATGAATGTGTGTTGATTATTCTAATTCTTTTGTTTCCTCCTTCTTTCATATATATATACACATATTTTTTTTTGGCCTATCTGATTAATAGACAATAGTTTCCATGTACTCAGGCTTTCATCTGTTGAGAACAGCATGAAACAGTGTTCGGATATTGCTGAGGATGCAACATGTGGAATTATACAGAAGAATAATCCATGAAGAAAGACTATGTGACATTGATTGTCATGTCATTTGTATTAAGTAAGGTGGGAGGGATAACTGAGGATTTATTATGATGTTATGACTCGCTATTAGAACACTGTACTTCAAAAGATTTGGAAAAAGAAGAGCATTTTATTCTTAGGTTACTTCAGCACAAACTATTCAGTAGCCAATAATAGCTATCACCTGGTAATTAGTTGTTGTCCTGAGCCAGATATATTGACAATGTCAGATGAATTTAAATAAATTATTATTCATGATGCAGCCTTATCGTGGATGGTGATAACTGATAATTACTGCTTTTTTTTTTTTTTTTTGCAAAAATGTATCAAAGATATAAGTCCAGCTTAGACCTCTTCAGAAAATTAAGAAATGGTCCTGTGTTTTTTGTGTGTGATCAAAGAGAAGAACTACAGCATTTTGGGGATGTCAAAAATTTACCAACATTCAGAGAAAATTAAATATACTGAAATTAAATGGTTTTCTGTTTGTTTTTCCAATAATCATAATGATGGCAATGTTATCAACAGGGAAACTACAATTTCTCAACATAATCAAATGGGATTATTTGAAAAAAAATGTTATACCATACATGCTTCATATTTTTAATATGAAAATATGGCTGCTGTATCCATAACTACATTTCAGAGCAGATACAGGGCATTACTTAAACTATACTGTGTAACTTTCCTATGGGAAAACAAAATAAACTGGGAAAAAAAAAAAAAAAAAGGAAAAAAAAAAAAGGAAGCCTGAAGCCTGAGAATATCATTTAATAAAGTCCAGACATGAATCATGGTGCTTAAAATCATTACTATCCTTGATCCAAGTAAAACAGAAAGGCTGAGCTAATTCAGGTGCTGTATAAATAAAAACTTTTTAGCTGTGTTTAGGAAAGGAGAGACTCAGAGAAAGAAAAAGAAATCTCAGCTTAAACCAGCAAGATAACAGCATGCCACTGTTCATTCTGATAGTAGACAAAAATGAACATGGTACGTCAAAAGACTACCAGGGATATTTAAATACTCCATTTTAATCATTTATTACACATGGACAAAGAATGATTGAATATTTTTCTTAATGAACTACAAAGGACACATCACACAGCATTCCCTCTGCCTCTTAGGTAAAAAATCTTACAAATTGACTTGATCTATTGTTGGTAATGCAATATTAATAACAAAATGTATTTGCAAAAACAACCCATCAGGAAGACAATTTGTTGAAAAACAGAGATATCTCTACAGCAGCTACAAAAACATCTCATAGCCATCTGAAACAGGTGTTTGCATTGTTATTAGAGTATTGAAAAGAGAAACTTGTCCAGTGAGTTGCAGCTCCCTGTTCTGTTCAGTAAGTGCCCAGTGGGATTGCAGGAATTGGAAAAAGCATGCTGTAGGCACAACAGGCTGTATTTGCAAGCTCTTTGCATGTGGGGAATGCAAGAGGAAGTATGTAACCATCCTCAACTCATGAGTCAAACCTGGTCCTGAAGGTTTCCCATTATCCCTGCCATAAGAAGTATTGTGGTAGGCTACAGATCACATCTTCCTTCTATCAAAACAAGGAGAAGCAAATGAGTTTAAGAACAAGCACCTCTTCACACCAATCTGCTTTCTTTTTTCTTCTGCTGCATCAGTTCTAATGCTTGTTACACAAGCTCAAGACACAAAAGCAGAGAAAATTCAATCTTCAAATTTAAATCAACAGCCAAGTGATACAAAATGCATTATGAATTAGCCCGTAGCAGCTCTCCTCTAAGATGATTAGCTTCCAAAGTCCATCATCTAACTATAGAAAATTCGGTGAAAAGCAAGTCAAGATTAATCAGTCTCATTTAACAGAATTATAAATATTTCCTACAATCATATCAGGATAGCAGTTGGCCATATTGCCAAAAAGAGTCTTGTAAAAGGAAAAGTTATAAATAAATAGATAAGCCTTTTGGTTGGTTTACTTCTTGCTTAGAAAAAGAGTATGATTTTTTCATCAGGTTAAAAAAAGTTCAGTAATGTTTTTAGGCACTGAAGTAAAGGAACAAATTGAGACTAGGAGTAGAAAAGAAAAAAAAAAAAAAAAGAAAAGAAAAAAGATTATCTCCTATTTGACCATGAGAACCAATCTAATGAATGGTAGGGATTGGTATTTTCACTGATTATCACCAGAGACCGTACTTCTTTCATACTGATAGAAATATCCATGAGGCAAGGAATTACAGCCATCTCAATTTTGTAGAAGGGGAGCTGATACAGAGACCATCGTTAATGAGCTAAATCTCAGCTTTACATCAATAAGTTTCAAAGTTCAAAATCTTTCCATTATCCTTCAAATTATTCTGGAAAGGAATCACACAGAGGCCAAAGGAGAGTTTCAATGGAGTTTGAGTTTGTGTTTGCACTGTTACATTTTTTTATTTGTTTGTTTTGTTTATTTGTTTGTTTATTTTTAAGAAGTTCCCCTGAATAATATGATACCTACTTTTCAAACACCACCTGTTCTACAGCACAGGCATAGCTGGATAGACCAGATATCTGCAGTACAGTGCCGGAAAAGGATAGCCGCGCAAGCCTGTCTGAGGCTTGGTCACCTCTGCATGACGTTGTGGAAATAGACTGCCTCTTTATACTTTTAGTTAAGTTTAGTTCAGTTCAGTTTAGTTTAGTTCAGTTCAGTTTTGTTATTTCATTTAATTTTATTTTCCCTCAACAGTGTTTCATCAACATGTCTGACAGGAATGGAGAATGAAAGAAATGTCAAAGGTTGTTTCTTTTCCATAGGAATGCTAACATCCCCCTCAGTTTGCAAGCAGTAAATTACTTTCCTATTATGCATCTGTGCTTTCATGACTAAAACGCTCAGGTATTCTATTTTACAAATGTGAATTTATACTGTATTTTAATTAGAAATTCATAAAGATTTTTTTTTCTCTGAAGTTAAAAAGTTTCAGGCAGTGATTAGATCCATTCTCCTAAGATTTCCACAGTTTTTACAATCAATCAAAAAACAAGCATTGACAGTCCAAACTATGAAGAAATATGGTTGCTTCAGCTGCCAGAAATCATACCAAAATGACAACACAAAGAAGAAAATAAAATATTCAATTTTTAAATATTCTTAGAACAAAAAGGCTTACATCTTCAGAACACCAAATTTCCACATATTTACCACCAGCAGCACCCAGAAAAAAAATAAAAATAAAATAAAATAAAATAAAATAAAATAAAATAAAATAAAATAAAAAGAATAAAAAAGGAGGTGCTCATGCCTTCTCTTTATATTTATGTAGAAATGACAGAAGGGGCAAGACCTTATTTCTTACCATCCTGTCAAGTCAAAACCAAACGGCAGATTGGCCCTGATGCTGAGACAAATTATTCCAAATAGGACATTTCTGAACAGAAATGCAAGGGTTGCAAAAATTGGAACCAGCACCAACCAGTTCCTGCACCAGCTGCACAACAGAAGCAAAAGTTTTCAGAAATTAGTGTCTGAAATCACTCATTTCAATAATTCCAGTTTAGACATCAAGGAAAATCTGATTTGCATAGATAAATCTGTGGATACAGAGTAACAGATCTCCCCCACGTTCCTGCTCTAGACCCTTGTTTTTTATTGTAATTCTACACAAAAGGGAACTAGATTGAAGACCAATATAGGAAAAAATAGAGGAAAAAAAAGTAAGGGAAAAAAAGGAAAAACATGACACGTATTATTTGCAATACAGTATCTTAATATTTTGTCACAAGATATTTTGTGAAGTTGGCTTTTGAGTGCCATGCCAACTAAAAATACATACCGCATGAAGAGAAGAAAATCTCAGTTCTCCCTCTGCTTTACAACTGATAGTTCTTGTCATCAAACCTGTACTGTTTGATTATGATGGATTCACACTGAAGGGAGAGGCATCAACATCAAGAAAACAAGAGCCACTAAAACATAGGAACTTACCCAGCTCAGGCATACACTGACTGTTCAGGCCAATTAGTCACAGCACCACACCTGGTGCTATTTTTCAGCACCTGGTTTTCATGCCTGACGGCATGAATGAGGTTTGATGACTGCTTTGAGTGGCATTGTTCTCAACAAATCTGGGCTCAGGTGGGGTTCTTGGTGCACAAAATGGATGGCTGGGGAAGGAGCAGAGGAGAAAGCATGGTAAGTTTTACACAGGGGAGGAGAAAAGGTAAGACCCCTGAAACTTCTTCCTTTTTACTTGGATCTCAGAGGGAAGGAAGGGAGCTCACTCATCTTCTGTTTAAGTTCTCAAAAATCTGCCCAGAACATTTCAAGAAGCAAAATGAGAAATGAAGTCTGGTTGCAGCCAGTAATTTTTTTTTCCCAGGCAAGTGGGGTATTTTCATAGATACCATCTTTGAATGTTGCAGGTACAGAGAGAGAGTAATAAAAATGATACAGTTTGCAATTCTGTCCCACTTTGAAAACACTTAATAAATACCAGGAGCTTTGAAAAGGCTTTGCTGGCAGTAGAATATCTGAATATAAAACTGAAAAAACATTTTGAAAACTGAGAGAGGAAATGTGGTCCAATTGGATCAATAATTTGGAGCACAGGACCCAACCATTGTGACCACACAACAGAAATAATTGCAATCACTGCTAAAAAAAGTAACACATCTCAACACAGCTGAGATCAGGCTAATGATTCACTTTGTTTTAAATGTGAATTATTGAAAGCAGGAATCAGAAAGTTCAAGGATGAAATTAGCCTCAAAACAAATTAATCTATTTTAAAAGTTTTGGGGAAAAAAAAAAAAAAAAAAGAAAAAAAAAAAAAGATCCCAAGTTGTACAATACTGAAAAGAAAAAAAAAAAAAAAAAAAAAAAAGAACCGCAGAATAAAACTCCAAGCTTCCAAGCTCAAAGTTAATCTGATGATATATCTGAATGCTGATAACCCAGGCACAGATCCATCTCCAGAGAGAGATATGCCTGCTATGATTATCTCTCTGGTAGCTGTCAAACAAAGAGATGTCATTCTGTCTACAGTTAAACAACAACAGATGGAGCAGACCCTCAGCCAAGGTAAGTAGCATCACTCCAGTGCTTTCACATGGAGCCTTACTGTAGTTTGCACCAGTTGAAGATCTGCTCCAGATCTCTATTCCAAAGCTAGGGTTAATCTCATTTCTAATATAAACTGAGATCATCACAGAAGAAGCTAAGGAAGAAACTATGTCTTTAAGACACAGTCTTATGTTTGTGGTGTCATTATGGCACATACTGTCATCAGTTAGCTTTCCACTTTCTTTAGAGGACACATAACATGTAAAGCCTCTAAACTTTATAGATTCATGAGCTGTAGTATCCTGCAAAACACAAGAAAAACACAAGGTTTTGGGGGATAGAAGGAGTCTAGAATTTTTAGAGAGCAATTTTTTAGTTGTAATGCCTAAAGTGGATCAGATGATTCAAGCCCCCTGCAAATGTACATCTCCTTCTGTCGAGTATAAAGGCAAATAAACAACTCACACTGCTGCTGCTATCTACTCTGTAGTTGTTGACAAGTAGGTGAGATAAATTCTAAACACTGCACCCAACCTATTTGTCTATAACTCTGGAAAATAATGGACAGAGCAATCCAGTCACAACTTTGTTAAATCAATGTTCTCATGATTTCTGGAATGCTACACATACACTAGACACCCAAAATTGTGAGAAATACATTTTCTGCAATTTACATGGTGATCTGAGGCTATTTAATCTCCAAATAAATGATCCACCAAGATTAGATGTAAATTCTGCATCCACATTTTCATGTACAAATACTCCATTGAAAAATAAAGGGGACTGGATAGAATGCTCCCCAATCACCAATCTTCATTCCAATATTCCCATAAGAGTAACAGTATTTGATAGCTTGAACCAAAACTATTTTGGCTAGAATACAGTATGTAAGAAACTTATTGTTCTATTCTCTCTAATCTTGAAATCACCTTAATTCAGTGATATTCTTAATGAATATATGCTCAGCTTGGCCATACATCTGCCAAGTGTTTCTGAAATACTAATGTTTAAGATATGTATATTGGAACTGAAATTCATGGACATCACAAATGGAAAATTTCTTTTAGATCAGCATTTCCACCAGTACAGGTGTACTTTCAAAGAAACATTTCCTGGTCTATTGTCCGGTCTAATTTCAAAGTCTGTCTTTTGAATAGTGTAAGTTGTGCTATTATGAGCAAGTCTGTTATTAAATGTGTGATGTATTTCCGATCTATAACTTTTAGCCAAAGAACTGTTTTTATTACTTATTTTAACAGGAAAAAAAAAAATAAATAAATAACTTGAAAAGATTGTTTCTTTTGTTTATTCTTGGAAGGGACCACCCAATAGCCTACTTAGCAAGTGATCCACATCAAATACTACATAATACTCTGAAGCAACCACAGTGTCTAAGCCTCATGCAGAGATAGCCAAACACATCTCATAAGCTTGTTATAAATGCAGCTATAGCAGACTGGAGTTCAAGGCCGCCTGCAAAAGGCAGTCAGAAAGTTTTATAAGCACCTAGCTGGTAAAGTTCAGCCTCAGCCCCATACTGCTGCAGGTATTTTACATCAGTTTAATGCTAATGCAAGTATCTGCACATAAGCTGTGATGATGCCCAAGTAAACATATGTAAAGGGATTCACTGCCCAATAGAAAAATGATAAAATGGAGACAAGGGGCAGAAAGAAGAGCTTTTAAAAAATCTTTTCAGACCAGTTCATACTTCTGAGATCACTTGGAAGCCTTATATTGTAAGCAGGCACTTTCCTTTACATGAGACCTTGATTGATTTCTATTGATCCCATATAATGCACAGAAATAGAAGGAAGGGACTTTTATTTTACAGTGTAAGCTAAGTGCAACTCTCTAAATTTCAGTAGATAATTCTTCCTTCTTACATGGCCCTTAGTACTCTGAGAGGTATGCAGCATATGGTGCTTAAATGGTAGGGTACTGCCCCAAAATACAGTTCTGCAGTTATGGTAATTAAATAGTGCAGGTTATCCTGTCATTTTTACAAATAATAATAACTTGGCACCCAGCCTCAGCATATAGTTCCCAAATAGAGACTCCTAATATAGTGAAGAACAGACCTGGTGTTTAGAACAGCATTCACAACAGTCAACAACAACAACAACAATCAAATTTGAAGGGTTTCTCAAAGCTTACCTTTGTCCTATATAAAGACATCTGTGAGTTTGATATCTCTACAGGCCTATCGTTGAGTGCTGCAAAGCTGGGACAAGTTAACACCTAAAGCAAATATTCAGACACAAAAATAAATAAATAAATAATAATAAAAAAAAAAAGAATTTTATATGATAGCAAAGGGCACAGCAGGATGGCAGAAGATGAGTATTTAGAGCACACCTGCCTAGAAAGGGAGATGTCTAGACTTCAAGACCTCCTAAATCTGAAGAATACAATCCAATGTCTCAGACATTTTAGAATTTCTTAATCACTATACTAAGAGTGATAGAGAAGAGAGGAAGGCGTGTCTTGTTAAAGAACATACTGCAAGATCACCTGTCATCAGAAAGTAGATAAAATGAGATTTGGATAGAGCATGGCTAATCAAGCATGTGGTGCTGGGAGGGAAGAGCTGAAATACATAAATGAGCAAAGGACACAGCCCAAATGTGAACTCAGGAAGGGACCCTACATGAAGCCCACCTCGGAGGGGATGTACAGAAGCACATCCAGATGTAGACCAGACCCAGCAAGAGCAGTGTTTGAAACAGCCCATATTCACTTCAACCCAGCAGGCCATGCCTAGGGAAGGTTTGTTCACTCAAACGATGTTCCATCTCCCCATAACATCAAGAAAGGGCCCTGAGACCTTCCCATTCCCCACCTCACACTTCATTCTCTGACATTTTGCTAGGACCACAAAACATGTCAGCACTCACTTCAGGGACAGTTTCCCCACAGAGCACTATAGCTGTTGGATGAAATGTGTAAACATTTTCTGTGGAAGTAGAAAGCAGAACCAAGACCTCTGCCTTCTAACCACAAGCTCTGCTGTCATGTGTTTTGTCCTACATGTGTGATTTCTCCTCCTGTGAACCTCAACTCTCCTTCCTGCACAACAAAGCAGCTTCCACGGCAGGGACAAGTCAGCCTCTCCTCTTATTCCAGAGTAAAAGCCTGCAGTAAAAGGCAGTACATTTTAAGTGTCACTTCCTAAAAAGAGCCTACTAGCCATTTCCTTCCACCTCTCAGAGTATTATATCTACTGCGAGGACGTACGAGAAGTTGATGACAGCACTTTCTCCTTCCAACCTTGCAAAATATATACATATAAGTTGCCAAAACCACCACGCTTTGTGCTGAACTCAATGCTCTCTGCACATGCCAGGCACTCAGAGGACACCTAACAGACCAGGACCTTCAGGGATATATCTGATTTGTCACTTCTAAATAGGCTTCAAATGAGTCCACTTCTATTCTCAGCCCAGCTGAGGACAGTGGTGCCTTTGAACACATTTTAAATGACTTTGCCTGTCACTTTTTCTAACCAAAGCCATGGCATCCATGTCCTCTCAGGCACCTAAGCTGAATTTTCATGGAATGCTCCCTTGAACAAAGACACCTAAATTAAGCTTCAGTTACACTTTAGGTAACTAAGTGCTTTTTTGGATGTCAACCAGACTAAAAAATTTGCCCAAGGTCACACAGGAAGTCTATGGCAGAAAAGGAAACTGATCTGGGGTCTCTGAGGTCTGGAACTAGTACCCACAGCACCAGGACTTCTCTCTGCTGCTACTATCGAACATAAAAAAGACCAGAAAAGCTAATGACAGGAATGAACATGTTGTGGAATTAATTCATTTCATCCTTAGGATTCTGAAAGATGATCTATATGTACTTTTATCCATCTATTACTTCTTTACCCTTAGCAGATGATTGCAGAAATGCCAAATCCAGCTATTTATAAAGCAGTGAAACTGCCGAGTGTTCTCTAACGTACCACTTCCAAGTGCAAGCAATATATACTGACCGGCTCGTAGCTATCTTGGCAAGGATTCATACACCTGTTAGGATTTTAATTTATCAAAGACAGACGTATTTATATTTATGTCTATGGCTGCATGCTCATGAAATCAGAAAGGATGTTAAAACGACACTACGCTTTAAGAGCAGCCAGGAAACTCAGAGTTAAGGCTTGTTCCTCTGTCCTCAGCTCACCCATGTTATGCACAGCTCTCGTATATGCATGGAAACAGTTTATGAAGAGCAAATGGCTGATACATGGGGGAAAATAAATAAATAAAAGACTCTGAGGCAAAGACCAAGAGTAAAATCCAACTGGAAAACCACCACCCAAGCTCAGAGGGCTCTGGAGTGGCCGTCCTGAAGTCAACCAGCCTCCAGCAAATGTCAGAAAACAGCCTGAATTGCACCTACCATTGTCTAGACGACGCAGCGTTCAGATTTGGCATGTTTGATTTCTCTTTGATTAATGAAGGCGATTATAGCAGGCTTTCCCATTTGAAGGCTGTTAATATTCCTTCCGTGCTATAATGGCCCCCAAGGATCTCAGGGAGCGTACAAGCACTCCTACTGATTCTCTGCCATTTTCCACAGACTCAGTGCAATTTCCATAGACTTGTTTCTTTCAGACCCATTACAGATATGTGATACACCCCCATTATCAGCAGATCATTGAAGTGATAGATAGTAATGACTCCTTCAGAGGCAGACTGTATATCAACCTGCAGCGGAGTGTGTTTTATAGGCCAGGTATAAATTCCATAGGAAATGCTGACAGGCTCTTGACTAAAGCAGTACCTAACAGCACCACCACTCCTTACTGAAACTTAAAGGTTAGATACTCTGCTGCCCCCAGTCTACAGCACAACTGAGGTTAATGGGTCTGACACACCTGGAGGAGCAACAGCCTCAGCCCAAAAGCTTATAAATAAACCCGTTAAACTGGGACACAGGGCAGTGAGGGGTTGTTCCTCAAGCACACTGCTTTCACTGCCAGTGATAAAACTCCAATTCTCTGTTCATAAAAGGATTAGGTCTCTTTATGTTCAGTTCTTGCTGTCTGCCTCATCTGAATTTACAGCATTTTTGGAAGCTAATCCTGGCATGATGTCAATGTATATTAGTTACTATTCCTAACCTTCCCAATAAACTTCTTGTCATCTCACCAAAGAGGTAGTCATCCACCTGATGACCATCAGGACCATCATTATCATCATTATAACCATAATTTATCATCATTATAACCACAATCACCACCTCTAAAAAAATTCCAAGAAAGAGAGATTTCATTAAAGAATATTCATGTTTTTTCCTGGTTAATAATTTTGTGCATGCTCACTGCAGAGACCTCCCAGCCACCTACCAGGCACACAGCCCACCCCTCAAAGGCACCACCCCAAGATGCAGAGGTGTTATGTGCCTCCATCCATCTGAATGTGAGCAAGTCCAAATTTGTGAAATGAAGATAAAAGCACTTCTTGAATTATCAGGGACTCAGGAAAAGGAAGGGAGCAGAATAAATAAGTAACAAGGTACTAGAGCTGAAGAGTATTTCACATGTACCAGACAATACCACAAAATGCAGAGATACTTCTCACTTATTTTAGGAAAAAAAAAAAAAAAAGTCAAATTAATCACTTTTTTATGACTTATTCAATTTCTTCTTCTTTTTTTTTTTTTTAAGTTTAACATTTGTTGTTGTGCTAATAATTTTCTGAACCATGCAATTATTTGTTTCCAATATATTGTTCTAATATTAATTACTTGTATTTTATAACTGAAACTACAAGAGAAAATAGCATCATTTATGACAAGTAAACAGATAGCACTCATTGTAATAGCATCTTCACAGTTTTTAAATTAGAATGCTTATTAAAAATACAATTATGAACTGACAAAACTTTAATTTTATAGACATAACACAGTGTGAACAAGAGAGACTCCCACTCTGATACTTCTTCATTTCCATGCAAGTCTTCTATTTTCAGTTACTTATAACTTGAAAAGTTACTTCTTAAGTGAAAAAGGCAATTTTCTTCCTGAAAAACCTGTACAAATCCAGTACAGTAATTCTTGACCAGGACAGTGGAAACTGTGCACTTCTCTTCTAATAAAAATAATTCAGTAGTATTTGACTGGCTGACAACCTGAACTCTGACATGACAGGAGAATAATCTTTACTGATCTGACAGTTGATTTTAAGATCACCAAGCTACAACTTTGAAGGTCAATTTTTGCTTATGCACTGAAACACTGTGAATCAGACTCTAAAGAAAATGTATGTGCATAACTAAACTCCAAAGCAAAGGTTGACAAAGCCTGTTCATTTCTAAAAGATACATTTCTTTAGATAACATTTTCTCTGCACAGTTAAGCATACTGAGGTGAAAAAAATGTTCTTGTAAACTTCACTTTTTGTGTTCCAGGTTTAGTTAGGTATAATATATCTAAATGTGTTTGATTTTTTACAAACAGACATAAAACCTACATTAACTTGCATGCAGTGAGTATAACCACATGCAGTTAGTAAGACTAACACACTAAAGAAAACTAATGAGCTGATAACATCCTCAAAATACAAAGTACTATATACTGCATGTGTCTTATTTCTAATTAGTTTCTTAACAGCTACTGGTTGTACTTCAGTTATTAAGTAGACAGATCATAAATAAATAAAATTGATTTTTATGCACTTTCTCAGCCATATTCCTTGTATTATTATTATAGTTATGTTACTTTTCTCCTCTTCCAGCAACCCAATTTCTAATGTTGTGAAGAAAAAAAATGCAGAATTTTTTTTTACTTAATTTTTTTTTAACTTGCTGGAGTTCAGCATTAATATTGGTCTAGATCCCATGGCATAATCTCAACTGTAAATCAAGTATTAGTTGTCTCTGAATTTCAAGAACACTCTGAGAAATACATGCTGGAAGAAAAAATGAATTATAAATTGTAAATATCCCTGCTATCATACAGACTTTGCTCAATTTTTGCCTCAGTCTCTTTTCTCTCATGATACGTCTCATCCTGGTTTAGCTCATTGCCAGAGGACAAGTTTATGGCAACATTAAAATGGTTTATATTGGCTTGAGGGAGTGTTGCCCAGTCAGGGTTTAGACAGACATGGTTTATGTTGACATGACTCAGGTCTGGGCACTCACTTGCCTTCATTTTCTTTCTCATGTACAACACTTTTCAAACTTGATGACATATATCCTTGCCTGGAGGCAAGATTGTTTTTTTCTATAGACACTTGAAACTTTTAGCCATAATTCTGCTTTTAATATGGTTATAAACTCCAGCTTTTTCTTGGTAGTAGGGGCTGGTACCAAAAAGTATGTTACAGAATGTGCTTAAAGCCTAACACCTTATAGAAACCGTCTGCATACATTCCACTGTAATGTACATGAAATAAACAGCCTTTTGTACTGAACATTTTGGAATCTAACTATCTTGGGTCAACAAGATATGGGGTAGGTGTAGAAGGGTGGGGGAAGAGAGAGAGATTTTTAAAATATATGGATTTCAGAGATTTCAGATAATCAAAATTCTTTGTTCAACTAATAAAAACAAATATATATGCTGGAAAATAAGATAAACCCTTTTTTCATCTTTGAAAATGGGAATCAAAAAATTAATCTCTTCAAACAGATACCTTGATTTGGAGGTATATAATCAGTGTAACACCAATGAGAAGCTTATGTGGGATAAGATAAAGAAAGCAGGAATTTAAAGATCAAGAGTACCAGAACCTATAAGCATCTCTGGCTGGGTAAACTTTCACCCACATGGATAAAATAGAACCATAGAACCACAGAATCATTAAGGTTAGAAAATACATCTAAAATCACCTAGTCCGACAGACCCCTACCACCAGTATTGCACACAAAGGAATGAAAGCAGCAGGAGCTGAAGCATGACCCAGAGCCATATCTGAAGTCAATGCACTGTTTAATATCTCACTCATTCAGACAACAGATTGCATTCCCTCTTTTTTTCTCTCATTCTTTTCTTTTTTTTCCTCTCAACTATCCCTAATCAGAAATCCACCCATTTTTCATCTGAACATGATACAACCAGCAAGCCTGAAGTATCAGCCTGAATAAAGTGTTCTTTAATAGGAAACCCTATTAAAGGGTTTCAGGAAACAGGAAAACAGGAAGGTAATAGGAAAACCCTTCACTGCAGTAGAGATATACTCCATGGAGGTTCTGTAATTGTCTCATATCCTCAACACTAGTGAGGTGCTCAGCCCCAAACTGGTCATAAAACTACTTGTCTACACAAAACTAAACTAAAGTACATTTACCATTTATTCACAGTATGTATAGTTCTGATATAATGCTTTCTTTTGGAAATTGACATTAGGACAAAATTGAAATGCTTAGATTTTAGCATATTTTCTATATAAGTATCTTAAAGATTAAATACTTAAATTTTTGCCATTTCTTTTTGTGTCTGTTTCTTTTGTGTATGTCTTTGCTACCCCATTGTCTCTCCTTACTAGCTACAGTCTCTCTTGCCACTTCCACAAGCCCATGCAGCTCATGCTGAGGAAGAGAGAAATGACAGACTTGCAAATTGCTTTGTGAATGATCCCCCCGGTTCCAACCCCTTCTCTGGTCATTGCTTGTTTCTGTTACAGAATATATGTAGTTTTTCATAAATAGCTCTATGCAACTGTTCCCACATTGCTCTTGAAAGTCGACCAATTTCAGACAGTTCTAGACTCAGAAAGCAACCAAAGTGGTTTAGTGTCATTTTTACTCACTTCCCACTTTTAAATGGAACTAAGAAATGCCAGTAGATTTAATTTTCATACCTGATCCAAAGTGTCTTTGTAACATAGAAGTATCTAAGAACTCATGAGAAGATGATGAGAGAACAGGAGCTTTTCTAAACATTCATTTTGTTCTGAAGAGATGTTTTCCATACCTCAGGAAAAAAAAAAAAAAAAAAAGTAACTTTTGATTACCTTTATTCCATTTCTGGTGAAAGCTCAATTTAAGACAGACTCAGCTGGTCAGTAATGCAGTGACAGTTTTTGCTTCCATCCAACCCATTAATTTTGATAGTAAAGAAAAACAAGTACATCTGGCTGTTATGGGCACTGGAAAATGACTGAGTGTAGCCAAGGGTGGCTTTAGAATAAGCACTTAGAAGATTGCAGCCTTCCCATTAGTGCTGCCTGGTGAAAGGCACACTCCAGGTTTCATGCCACCAGGAGTCCCAGAGCAGCCTTGACTTTCAGCCCTGGGGGTAAAAGCCTCATTGGTTATCTACTCCCATTTGCAGGACCTAAGACAACTCTTGGAAAAGGTATGATCTGCATCTTGGAGAGGTCTCACTCAATTGCCAGCAGTAATTGAAAATTCAAGTCTGGTTTTATTCACAAAAAGCACTCAAAAAGAGAGGGCTTGTTGGAAGATCTGCGCAATCATTTTTGAGCAGTGTCTTGTGTTTTTTTTTTCCACAACGTTTGTTGTCTATTTCTTGACTTTTCTGCCATGTCAACTAATGTCAGAGAGTAGATAGTGATATGCCTGGGACAGAACATCTTGCTCAAATGTTCGGTACAACATTGGCTTTCTCTCATGCTCATAAACCTTGATGGTATTTCTTAAATACATATGTAGCCTCTACCAATGCATTTAGTCTAAAAAAGATTGTTTTCTCCATATTCTGTACTCAAAGGGATTCACCTCCTACTTTTCCTTATACCTCGATAAATTTAGTTCTACACTTCTACAGAAAATAAATACTAGTTTTCTACATGTGAAGAAGCATAATACAAATTTTGTTTAACAGCATTTGCTTGAAAATAAAACAGAATTCACCTTTTAACATAAATATATAATGACCCATTCATCTTTTATTTGCAGAAGTTCCTTCCTAAACATATGCAAAGATACGTGATATTTTCACCAAAGTCAAAAGTACTGCCAGCTTTCAGAATGCATTTCCTTGATATTTCCCATTGGCAACTGTAGCCAGCCATAACGGGAACACTAACCTTATTCCATGGGGTCATGGGTGAAGATTATGCATATAGATCTTCATGGATGATTATGCTAGGTCAAAAATAAAGACAATTTGAACAAATAAAATGATTTATACTGGCCATAATTTCTTTGGATTCAAGTTTCACATTTCAATATTTATCCTTTTCAGTATTTCAGGGAGGACTACAAGGTAAGGCACAACCAACCATGATAAAAAACACTGCGACCATATACAAAAATTTTCTTATCATACTGTAAGGCTTGTTAAGTCAAACTGCAGAAGGCTAAATATTGTCTGGATTTCACATGTAAATGCATGCTAGCAGTAAAATACCATGGGTTACTAAAACAAAGGTAACCTCACCATTTAGATCGTGGAAAATTAGGAAGGAAAAGAAAGATTAAAACTCAAATATTTTACTGAACAGAAAGTTGGTCATTTTGTAATCCCAAAAAGTGAAATCCTATTTATAGTAGCAGTGAAATCAAATAGTGTGTGATCACTCTGAGGTTTGCAACATTTGACAAATTGTAATTTTGTTCTTCACAAACTCCTAAACACTTCCTGCTAAGTGACAACAAGCATCAGCAAGTTTCCACAAACCTTCTGCAGCTTCTTTATCTCACTATAAAGAACAGATGCCGTTTTGGGGCTGCTGTGAGCTCTTCTGTTCTTTGTGTAATATGCACATGTATATGAGAGTGCACATCACATGAAAATGTGATAGCCAAGGCCCTTCTCAAATGTTTTTTCCATAGTGCACAGTAAGCAAACAGCTGGCTCCAAGCAAGAATCCTCTGTCAATCATGGCAAAAACATGAGCCACATGAAATTTCATGGCAAAAGTGGCAGAATTTTCAGCATTAATAACAAAATCATTTGGGCTGTTAAAATATACAAAGATGCTCCCACAGTGTTTTCTAGTGTGTCTGTGAAATATCTATTTCTGCCCTTTAACAGTACCAAGAGAAAAGTACCATAAGTACATGTTAAATAGAGTTAATGCTAAATAATCACTTTCAGGCTATTACAGTGCTTTTAAATTTTTCAGCAAAGATCTTCATGTGAAACAAGGAGCCCCATGAACTGCCATTTCAGGATGGTAGAAATGTCATGTCATCAAGTCAGAACAAATGCCATCTACACACTAGAACAGTGTTAAGTAAACCTTTGAATGTCAAATCCTTTGACTGTAGGCACTTTCCTGTGATCCTCATTCCTCCTTTCTTGGCCCCTTTATCATTAGGAGCAAAAAGACAAATTTTAAAAGTCTCGCTAGCTGCATAGACAAATGACTACAAGGATTCCTCACAAAGAGAAGAAGCTCATGTCTCGAAGGCAGCAACTTTCCTGATGCACACAGAAAGCAAAAGGACATGCATCTTGAAAGGGACATAACATCAAAGGCAAAGCAGGAAGCAAAACTGAGAAGTAAAAATGGATCACTTTTCAGTGAGGGAAGAGAAAATTGGCAAAGTCAGAGATAAACAACTTAGAGCAAGTACAAAAGAGAGTCATAAAAAAAATGTAGTACATTTTAACAGAAATCTCTGAGAGAAGCAATGTCAATTTACATTACTGTTAACATGTGGACAGCTGTATCATTACACTTGCGTAGAGAAGGAGGAAAACACAGGCATTAGAAGTATATGGCATCTCTCCTGCAGTTGCCTTGTGATGCCATATTCTTCATCCTGCACAGTCTTCCAGTTTAATGCATTCAAGTTTTCCACCAATAAAATTAAATTTGAAAAACTCATTGATGCCAAAATATTGTATAGGAGAAAATACATCTGTTGCAGCAAATAAAGACTTTTTATTCAAGAAGCCTATAATATGCATATGAGAATAACCAGCCTAGTGACAAGAGCCTCTTCTTGGAGGTGGGAGACCCAGGTTTGAGCTCTGTTCCCCTGAAGTAAGAGCAAAGACTTCAGCTTCAGCCTTTCTCCAGTAAGCCCTCAAGGCTATCCATTACTCTTGATGGAACATTTTCAATCTCAACTATTACAGCAGCTCTATTTTGTACAAATTGTATTAAGTATTCATTGAATTTTGGGCTTCAACACCAGGGGTTAGTGCCCTAATAACCTGGTTATTCTGGGAAGTCATGAGGCATGGCAGATCATGGAAGTATTCATACAGTAAGAACCAACATCTTTTAAAAATTTCCTCCACCAAGCTCCACAATCCATCACTACTGCCCTCACTTCTGGGAGTCTTGACGCCTTTGCAACCTCCACTCTGTCACCAGTAGAGCTGGTTGAGGTAATTCTTTGATAATTTTGACAACTCCTCCTTTTATTAATTAATTTATTTATTTTCTCTGAGACTGCTAAGAGTGTCAGATTTTCAGATTTAACAAGATATGGCCTAGGACACTTTAGAAGTAACGTAACATTTTGCAGTGAGAAAATAATTTCCTGACCACGTCTAAACATAAAAAAAAACATATTAAAAAAAAAAAAACACTTGTGTTTCCATACTATACAAAATTAAATTTAAAATAAAACAAAGCTGGAGAATACAAAAAAGAAATTTTTGAGTGCA
Source organism: Anas platyrhynchos (assembly GCF_047663525.1). Lineage (NCBI taxonomy): Eukaryota > Metazoa > Chordata > Aves > Anseriformes > Anatidae > Anas > Anas platyrhynchos. The sequence goes on from NC_092621.1 coordinate 81,948,819, forward strand.
CAAGTTGGCCGGATGTTTATCTCTGTATGTAGTTTCTTTTTTAAAGTGGAGATGTAATTCCCAAGTATCTGTAAAGGAAAATGAATAAAATTAAGCTTCAGGGACTTTCTTTAGTCAAAGCATAATTTAAGATACAAAATAATAATATCTGAAGTTTAAAATTACATGAGAAAGCTTAAATTTTTTCTTCATTTTTTCCTGTTGTTGAAAACTACATTTAAAAATGTCTTTTGCTATCATCACAATAAAGTATAGCTTTACATATGCCCATACAGTAAGTTAAATAGTTCATTTATCAAGAATGGAAACAGACAAATGAGAAATATCAGAGCTCAATACTGTAAAACAGAGCCGTGCATGCATATTGATTTCCCTGGGCTTGTTCCACTTTGATTGCTTGTTTCCACACAGTTTATTAGCCAGCCTCTTCATACATGATTAGTTCACCCAACCTCCGTATGTAGCACTCACTGCACAGACAGCAGGTCAAACTCTTTAGCATGGTGCTAGACATGAGTAAATGAAGGCTGCAGCAGAGTATACACAACTTTCACTCTGCACACTAGTTTTAATACGTAGGCCAAGCAGAGAAATGCAAAAGGGTACAAGAGGAAAAGATTCACCAAGTAAGGGGAGCAGGGGACGGTAAAGGTAAATAAATTAATGGTAATGGTAAATAAATTAATTAATGAAATAAAATAAATCCCAGGTCAATACACTCCAGGTATGCTGGTGCACAGATGTTTTTTCCCAGTGCTAGATCTCTCCAGTATCCTCAGACTTAACAGGAGCAAGGAAAGCTGCTGAATCTACAAAAGGGCGTTAAGTAATGTTTGTCTCTGAAGAAATTTGCAGAATATTCTAGTTTATACACCACATCCTGGCAGGGTTATACCAAAGATTAAAATTTCTCTGTCATTTTATAATCTATTTAAAGTTAATTGAAGCATGAAGTAAGGAGCTTCTTGTATAAAAGGTAGTGAAAAATCTTGCTCCTATTATTTAGTACTTTTCACTTTCCAAACCTCTCATATTTTCAGAGAACTTATTTTTTGTCCAGTTCAATTATTCTTCTCATATGAACAGTCCATAGTAAAGCAAAAATAAATAATTTATTCCTATTTTCTAGATTTCATGGCACAGGGTATGTTTCCAAAACCTTTGTATAAACAAGAACTTTGAAGCTATGGGAAGATCTACACTAACAGTTTCAAAGAAAGTTTTAACATAACTCCATTCTGCAACAAATAGGTCGGCATTTTCCCTGTCACTAATTATAACCTTTCCTTTTCATTCTCTTTTTTTTTTCCATATAATTCCAACAGATCTGTCACAAAGAAGAGCTGAAATGAAAAATCTGAATGTTGTTGTGATATTTACAAGCCATCTCAACTTATAGAAATTGAAAATGATGTTGTCTCTACCTCTTTTGTTAAATAATCCTTTGACCTTTCTTGATTAACCACGGACCTAAAAAGTGAAATCCAGCTTGAGAAATAAAATATGAAAAAGGTACGTGTTACTATTTGACAAATCTCTTTCAATTTTCTGTGTTTTGAAGGCAATTGGTATATATGACAAACAATGACAATCAAGTTTCAATGGATTCAAGTGAAAGGTATATCTGACCTAAAACATCCACCTGTTGTATGAGCAGTGAATAAGAATTTGCCAATAGCTTCAAGATCTTTGTGTCTGTCAGTGAGTAGTGTAGTGTTTATATTTTTTGCTTTGAATTTCAAAATGTGTGGAAATAATCAAACCAGAAGAGGTGTCAAAAGAGAATATGAAGATTCATGTATCACTGAGTCTGAGGGGTATAGTGATTTCAGGTCTTAATTTCCAGCAGAGCATACTGACCAATCTCACTATCGAGGAAGAAGAAAAGGGTGTTTACATCAGGAAATGGAGTGTGACAGACATGAAATACAAAAAGCAGAACACATTTTTCAGTCTTTGGAACAAAGAGTAATTTTTGGTGGCGTATTTTTGCTTGAATAGACACATTACAGAGGACCATATGATTTGCAAATCTGGTTTAGTTCATCTGAAAATCTCAAGGATCAGGAATGTTCTTTTTCTCTCTTAATCATTTTGCTTGGTCCCCAAATTAAATGCAATTCAAACCTCTCTATCAATATGCATTCAAAATCAAAATTTCCCATTAGTGCTATTTGTAACTAAGAAATGTGTGCCTGTTGACACAAGAGCAAATGACATGAATGAATCTGCAAACCTCAAGAGAAAAAAAGAAAATGATACCATAACAGCCACCCGTCTGATACTGATTTCACCATCTTTCCACCCAAATGTTTTCTTCAGCTTTCATTTGTAGCTTTCTCCTACTGACAGATTAAAAAAAAATAAAAATAAAATACCTTGCTCTGAAAAAAAGCATTTTTGAAGGAATATCACATGTAGTATAGTGACGAATGTAGTCACACTTAGTCACACTAATATCAGATGTAATATAGTGACTGAAGTGCTATTAGAGCTGATATTGCAAAACTGAGAAATGCAAGTGTATTTTGAGGTTCATCCAAAAAAAAAACAAAAACAAACCAAACCAAACCAAACCAAAACAAAACAAACAAACAAACAGAGAAAACACAAAAAACACCATAGTAAGCCACTAATGACCTGTTAATTTTATAAGGCTCACTCAAGTTCATAACACCAAAGTGAGTGAATACCAAAATACCTGATTTCAAACAAAGATTATTTGGGATTTGAGAGACGTTGGGTGTCTATATTCTTATTCTTGGTAAACCCAGATTGCTGTAAGTCTTTCCTATTTCTCCTTCTCCTTCTATTATGGTGCTTTTCTTGTTTTCACATTCACTGTCTACTTTTTTTTAATCTATCACAATATGCTTCCACGAGCGGGTCCAACCTAACACTGTCCCTCAGAACTGTCTCTACTATTTTCTTTGAGGAAAAGGAGGAAACTTCAAGTCTCATCCACAACACAAGAGAGGAAAGGAGTGAAAAGTCACTTGTGCACTACCAGGAAAAACAGAATAGTGAAATGGTCTCTTAAAAAAAGGCATCTCATATGTGCTGACTATCAAATATTTGTAAAAGACTCATTTCCCAGCAACAATATGTCCTGCTAGGCAACAATGATTTTATTTTCATGATTCAATAGAAGTTTTTAGTACCTCAAATGAAATTGCTTATTCTTGTAATAAAATAGATGGTAGAGGTAGAAAAAAATAAATGAGCAAGAATTAGAGAATAGGGGTATGATTCATTTTGCCCTGATTACAAATAAAACACTGAAGGATTTGTTAAAATTTGATGTGGATTATCATTACTCCTTAAAATTTACTATCCAATATTTCCTGTTCCTACCCATAAAATGTGACTGAACACCTGTTAAATTGACTGACCCTAGTCCTTAAAAACTCCTGCCTTCAACTGCAAACTTGTGGCTCACCTGAAACCTAGACCTTGGTTAAAGTTGTCTCTAGGCACAGTCAACACTTTGTAAATGTATATTCTTAAGCCTATGCCTGTCCATAATCAAAAAACTGTCCCCTCAATCATTTCAGATTCTAGTTCCAAGCAATCAGTTCCAACTCTCTAGATGCTAGTAGGGAAAAGAAGACTGCCCAAGACCACTACTCCCCAAACCTTATATGTCAATGACTCAAACTCATAAATCAAAGATGAGAATTTCTCTTGCTACCACAGCAACCTGAGCAACTGGGAATCAAAGAGTCATGACCTTCTGCCACTTGAGGAAGCAAGTAAGAGTGATGGTGAGACAGAGATGGAGGCAGGGAGGGATCTGCAGCCCTTGCAAGCCAATTCTGAGAGGATCTTATTGTTCAAACAATGGATTGATCATGGGCTGTGAACAGGCCAGCTTGCAGTAGAGAGTGGGATGACTGGGGGGAACAAACAGGTTTGGAGCAGTAGGGAACTGAGAGTGAGGAGAGCCAGCTATGCTCTGTGCCATCAGCACTGACGTGGCCATGACTGCTCAAAGACAAAAAATACAGAGGAAGAGACATTAAGTAAGCCCATGACAGAAGAGCTAGCTCAGCTAAAATCTGGCATGGGGAAGAAAAATGATTTTGAGGCAGAAAACAGAGTGTCTGGGTAGGAGCTTCCATTGGAGTGAAGGGGAGCCATGCTCTAAAAGTAGACCAAACATCACAAAATAAGTTTGTGAGTATCTCAGCCTGGGTGACCCAAAACTAGTGAACAGCTTTTGTTTTGGTCTCCCTCACTTCCTTTCAAAGCTAAACATGAAATTTTTTAGCATTTTGCAGCTTTTATTGTATTCTGTATTGTATTATATGAAGCTTAAACAAGTTAATTTAAAGCTCTACTGCTGCCTCCCTCTCATTTGGGCAGCAATTTCAGTGCTTGTGCTTTGTTGAAAAAATTGTTACCTAAAGAAGTAACAGTATGAATGTCAAGGTACAAATAACTCCACATTTCACTTCTGGACCTACTGTAGGCTACAGATTAATGGAAAGAAGATATTCATTTTATGTAAAAACTGGTACCAACATTAAGGGTTTTTTTATTTTAGAAATCAATCAAAAGAAACAAGCAACAAACAAACAAACATACAAATAGAAATACTGCCTTAGACACCAGGTTAGTGCTGATTTACCCAGAGCAATATTTTACTGTCCAAGGCTACATCAAACAAACTCTGCAGAGTGGTATTATGCCTGCAACACAACCATTGGCTCTGATGATCTGAGGCATATACCACATGGGTTTCATGTTAGGTGACTTTGAACAAGGTGAAATTTTTGGCCACAGTCTGAGCAAAATGAACATTTTTGGGGAGAGGAGAAAAGATCGTACACCACTGTATAACTGAGGCAGAAATTTTCTCCTGTGGACTACTGACATTTTCCCCTTCTTTTTCCTTTAAGATTCAGGACCACATGCATGAAAGTTTTCCATGCTGTAACTTCATACTAAAAAGCACCGTGACAGCAGCAGTGAGTTGTTTAAATATTTATTAAATCGCTTCACAACAAATAGTAACACATCAAGTGCTATCCTCACTTGCAGTAGTCTCATTCCAACACAGAAAGCACTAGCCAAATGATTTTTTATGTCTTTAAGATATTAATTTAATTAATATGTAGGATATAATTTTCTCTAAGACTTCACAAACAATTCCTTTAATTTGTATGAACAACACCATGCAATATATTCATATATGCAAATATTGAAATTGATAAAGAACTGATTGTGGAACTACCCAATATTTCATAAATGAAGCAGTGCTTCATTTTTAGTTTATTTAGTTATTTAGTTAACATATTTTAGTTTACAGGGCAGTCAAGAAAACACAACTGAACACATATTGGTAGTGCATGTCTATTAAATTCATGCAGGGCTCAGATTTCATAAACTACATATTAATGTATTTCATGAGTTTGGGTCAAATAGGACTCAGTTCACTGAAGCATATTAAAATAAAATACAGAAAGAAAAGAAGAAGGAAAAATACAAAATTAGCCATTTTTTATTTCTTGCCCTTGCAAAACTTACATGGCTATCTCTGAGTTTCCTTTCCCTCAATTTTCTTCACTTTACTTAAAGTTTTGACAAGACAATGATTTCTTCCCCCAGTTAAACTCTTTCCCTTCTTACTGTTCCAACTTCCTACCTACCATGACAAAAAGTTCTCTGAAAATAGCATACAGTATGAACAGAGAGAAACTTTTCATATATATTTTAACTAAAACATGTTTTATTTCAAACAAACAAACAAACAAAAAAAAAAAACAACTGAAGTATATTATAGCTAATTCTAATAATTGTACTATAAAAAATATTTTGTATGCCCAGTTTTTTTTTTCTAATCAAGTTTTATTTGCCCTTTTTAAACTGAAAAGTAAATGATGAGGTTGAAAATTCTTCCCTTCCCTTCCCTTCCCTTCCCTTCCCTTCCCTTCCCTTCCCTTCCCTTCCCTTCCCTTCCCTTCCCTTCCCTTCCCTTCCCTTCCCTTCCCTTCCCTTCCCTTCCCTTCCCTTCCCTTCCCTTCCCTTCCCTTCCCTTCCCTTCCCTTCCCTTCCCTTCCCTTCCCTTCCCTTCCCTTCCCTTCCCTCCCCTTCCCTTCCCTTCCCTTCCCTTCACCAGGGAAGGTACTCACACTTTACTCACACTTTGTGAGTGTGGGTAAAGGAAGTCAAAGCCCATGGAGTGGCAAGAACAGGAGCCCATGAAGTGCATGAGAATCTAGTAGCCCTAAACCTCACCTTTCAAATTAGAAAATACCTGCCAAATGCAATGCACAATAACCATGTATCTTATAGGCAAAGCAACTATATTTCACTAACGTCTTATTTTACTGATTCAGTGATATAATGCAAGGACTTCAGCAATACCATTAACCAAGAAGCTATGCAAGTGAAGACAGGAATTAGTGTTATAGCATTGTCAAAGTCCTATCATACATTGCATAGGTGCAAAAAGTCTGAGCAGATAACGTGTTGGCAATTCTTCTGAATGCTTGAGTTCATCATCTTAGTGCATAGCTTTTTCTCTGTAGGTGTTAACAGCAAAAAGTTCATATCCAACTATAAGGAAAAGAGAAAATTTACAAAGTTTTTTTGATGACAAAATAATAATTAAAAAAAAAAAAAAAAAGACAAAAAAAAATCATAAATGTCTGCAATTTTTTCTATTTATTTTTTTTAATTTTAATCTGTTTTTCTAACTGTCTTTAATGTTAAAGGCAGAAGTAAACTGACCATTATAGTCACTCTGTAGGCAGAAAGTTTTGAGGAGATGGGAGTTCCTTAGTTTGTGGGGATTTCACAGAATCACAGAATCACAGAATTTCTAGGTTGGAAGAGACCTCAAGATCATCGAGTCCAACTTCTGACCTAACAATAACAGTCCTCCACTAAACCATATCACTGAGCTCTACATCTAAATGTCTTTTAAAGATCTTCAGGGATGATGACTCCACCACTTCCCTGGGCAGCCTGTTCCAATGTCTAACAACCCTTTCAGTAAAGAAGTTCTTCCTAACATCCAACCTAAAACTCCCCTGGCGCAACTTTAGCCCATTCCCCCTCATCCTGTCACCAGGCACATGGGAGAACAGGCCAACCCCCACCTCGCTACAGCCTCCTTTAAGGTACCTGTAGAGAGCCATAAGGTTGCCCCTGAGCCTCCTTTTCTCCATGCTGAACAAGCCCAGCTCTTTCAGCCGCTCCTCATAGGACTTGTTCTCCAGGCCCCTCACCAGCTTCGTCGCCCTTCTCTGGACTCGCTCAAGCACCTCGATGTCCTTCTTGTGGCGAGGGGCCCAAAACTGAACACAGTACTCGAGGTGCGGCCTCACCAGAGCCGAGTACAGGGGGACAACCATTTCCCTAGCCCTGTTGGCCACACTGCTTCTTATACAAGCCAGGATGCCGTTGGCCTTCTTGGCCACCTGAGCACACTGCTGGCTCATATTCAGCCGACTGTCAACCATCACTCCCAGGTCCTTCTCTGCCAGGCAGCTCTCCAACCACTCATCTCCCAGCCTGTAGCTCTGCTTGGGGTTATTGCGCCCCAGGTGCAGGACCCGGCACTTGGCCTTATTGAACTTCATGCAGTTGACCTCAGCCCATCTGTGCAGCCTATCCAGATCCTCCTGCAGAGCCTTCCTACCCTTGATCAGATCGACACACGCACCTAACTTGGTGTCATCTGCAAACTTACTGAGGGTGCACTCAATGCCCTCGTCCAGATCATTGATGAAGATATTAAAGAGGACCGGCCCCAGCACCGAGCCCTGGGGGACGCCACTAGTGACTGGCCTCCAACTGGACTTGACTCCATTTACCACGACTCTTTGGGCCCGGCTATCCAGCCAGTTTCTAACCCAACGAAGCGTGCGCCAGTCCAAGCCAAGAGCAGCCAGTTTCTTGAGGAGAATGCTGTGGGAAAAGGTGTCAAAAGCCTTGCTGAAGTCAAGGTAGACCACATCCACAGCCTTTCCCTCATCCACCAAGCGCATCACTTTGTCATAGAAGGAGATCAGGTTCGTCAAGTAGGACCTGCCTTTCATAAACCCATGCTGACTGGGCCTGATCGCCTGCTTGCTCTGCAAGTGCTGCGTGATGACACTCAAGATAATCTGCTCCATGAGCTTCACTGGCACTGAGGTCAAACTGACAGGCCTATAGTTCCCCAGGTCTGCCCTCCGGCCCTTCTTGTAGATTGGCATCACGTTTGCTAGCCGCCAGTCAACTGGGACCTCCCCTGATAGCCAGGACTGCTGATAAATGATGGAAAGCGGCTTGGCCAGCTCCTCTGCCAGTTCTCTCAGTACCCTTGAGTGGATCCCATCCGGCCCCATCGACTTGCACACATCCAAGTGCCGTAGCAGGTCAGCAACCATTTCCTCATGGATAGTGAGGGCCACATTCTGCTCCCCATCCCCTTCCACCAGCTCAGGGTGCTGGGTATCCAGAGAACAACTGGTATTGGCGCTAAAGACTGAGGCAAGGAAGGCATTAAGCACCTCTGCCTTTTCCTCATCTTTTGTAACAAGGTTTCCCCCCACATCCAGTAAAGGATGGAGATTCTCCTTAGTCCTCTGTTTTGCACTGATGTATTTGTAAAAAGATTTTTTGTTGTCTTTAACGGCAGTAGCCAGATTGAGCTCCAGATGAGCTTTGGCCTTTCTAATTTTGTCCCTGCACAGCCTCGCAACATCGTTATAGCCCTCCTCAGTGGCCCGCCCTTTTTTCCAAAGATTATAAACCCTCTTTTTTCTCCTAAGCTCAAGCTGCAACTGTCTGTTGAGCCAGGCCAGTCTTCTTCCCCGCCGGCTCATCTTTGGGCATGTGGGGACAGACCGCTCCTGCGCCATCAAGATTTCCTTCTTGAAGAGTGCCCAACCTTCCTGGACTCCTCTGCCCTTCAGAACCGCCTCCCAAGGGACTCTACCAACCAGTGTCCTGAGCAGCTCAAAGTCAGCCCTCCAGAAGTCCAACACAATGGTTTTACTGGTCCCCTTCCTGGCCTTGCCAAGAATAGAGAGCTCCACCATTTTGTGGTCACTCTGCCCAAGACAGCTTCTGACCACCACGTCTCCCACCAGTCCTTCTCTGTTTAGAAGGTCTAGCGGGGCACCTGGTAGGCTCACTAACCAGCTGCATCAGGAAGTTATCTTCCACTTTCTCCAGAAACCTCCTAGACTGCTTTCTCTGGGCTGTGTTGTGCTTCCAGGATATGTCAGGGAAGTTGAAGTTCCCCACGAGAACAAGCATCAACGATTTCGTAACTTCTGTCAGCTGCCTGTAGAACACCTCATCTGTCTCCTCATCCTGGTTTGGCGGTCTATAACAGACCCCAACCAGGATGCTAGCCTTGTTGGCCTTCTTGCTGATCCTAACCCAAAGGGACTCAACCTTGTCATTCTCAGCCTCAAGTTCCACAACATCAAAAGATTCTCTAATATAGAGAGCCACACCACCACCCCTTCTGTTATTATTGTTGTGTGTTTTTTTTCTTTAATTTATCCAGTACTTAGGCAATACTTTTAAGCATGCTTGAATCCTAAGTCACCACTGAATACTCTTTAACTGCTCAAATACTGTCCATAGAGAAAAAAAAGTTTCCAAGATAATTTAAAAAAAACAATATGAGGCACTTGTAATTAGGTGATCAGGTTTCCTGGGCAGGGTATTTATTGGCTGTGAGCTAACACTGGTAGAAAAAGCAAATAAAAAGAAGAAATATCTCAATTTTGAGCACTCAGGAGAAAAAAAAAATAAATAAATTGTAAAGTGTTCAGAGTGTTCATGAACATTTCAACACCAATTTCCATGCTTTGTTTAGCAGAATACTGGTGCACAGATGTGAAATGGTTATTCTGGTTTGGGGCCGAGAGCCCAAAATTCTGTTCTTCCAACTAATTAATTCAATTTCACAATTAAAGCACAATGCTCTTTCCTCCCTCCTCCAAATGCTCCCTCTCCCCCCACCCTGTTCTCCAAAGTAAAGTCTACGTGCTCAGCTCCATCATCCTCCTATCCCCTAACTCTCCCTTTCCTTTTCTTCTCTCAGGCAAATACATGTAATCTGGGGGGGATGACATGGGACGTGTTACAGACAGGAGATGTTTGAAGGAGACAAACACATGGCATCTTTTTTTTTTTTTTTCTTCCCTGCAGAGTTCAGATTACACAGAATTGACATTACCAATGTACAAGTGCATGTTTTGTGGCTTTGAGAGGAAAGAACAAAAAGATTTTAAATGGCAAGAAGGAAAAAGTAGAGCTGAAGTTAGTTTTCCATTAAGGAGCACACTACATAACAGCTAACTCTAAAGAGCTACCACAGACTTTCTGATCAACTTGTGATGAATTGTGCAGTAACTGATAAAAAAGGTTCAATATATAGTTCTGTATTCCTCAATGTATGACAAACATCTTTTTGTTACAAATAATCCCTTCCAAGGTGTGAAAAAATGAAATTTCCCACCAGATGATAGTGAAGATATGACATGGCAAGTTTTTCAAACTGGAATTTGTGCAAAAAAAAAAATGTACTTTTTACTGTCAAGAAAACAGATTCTCTGAAATCATCTAGGCTTGCAGGCATCATAATAAACCCATCTTAAAGTTAAAAACAAACAATTTCATCCAATTGTTCTTGTGCCTGACCAGAGGTTTTTAAATTATGGACGTTGACAGCTTCTTTCTAAAAGTTCCTCTACAACTTTGACAACTGGAGTTTCCAGTCTGTTGATATGAAGCTGACTTTTTTGAAGGTAATGTAAGTACTGTGTAATACATTAAGATAGATTTGACTCTTTAATATTTATAAGATTAGCATTTATATTAGACCATAATGAGCTCCAATTAGTATCATTCCAATCTAACCTAAGGTCTATAACCCAATTTTCTTACATTTCAGACATCATCTTGAAAAGTAAGATGGAAAAGAATTGATTGATTCGTGACAACATTTTTTAGGGTCTACTGGGAAGAAGAATTGCTTGAATGATTGATCAGCATTTTTTTATCTGTCGCTTGAGGTATCTTTTATGAAAAATACCTTGTAAAGCTAAAAATTCACTGATAATAGCAAGTATTTAGAAATCAACTTTTTCTTTTTTGCTTGTTCAAAATCTAAACATTTCCCTTGCTTGTCAAATAAATCTTTAATTAAATTGATTTCCCTTGTTTCAACCTTTTCACAGGTAGATTGTTAAATCAGCTGAAACCTCAAGGTGTTGCCAGGCTGGCATCTAAATAGATTTATTCTGTATAACCCCTGCTGATACCCCGTGTTCTGCTCTAATCAGCAGTGCTGATCAGAAAGCTCCCTTTGTAAGGTTTTTGACTCACACTTCCAATGACCACATGTCTTTTGATTGAAAATATTTCATCCATTGAGAGGTGTAAGGGGAAGGAAACACCTCACTCAAACTGGAGAGAAACCACTGGACATGCAGCACTTGTGCTTTGTGGAGGAGACACAACCAATGCCTGCATACACAGGGGGATAGAAGGAGAAAGGGAGTTATGATAGGGATATTTGCCTCATGGAGATGCCAGGAGGATGAGCCCCTCTAATTTCAGGAATCAGTAGACAGCCAGGGATACACTTGTGAAGGTAGTTATGAATGGACTTGGGTAACTATAAACTATGGGCTCTTTTATGGGCTCTTTAATGGGCTGTAAGTTTTCACAACAGCAATTTTTGCTTTATGCATTTCAGTCAAAATAAGGTTAACAGTTTTTAGAAGAGTTTCAGAAGAAACTAGTCCCAAATGAGACATGTTAATTGTCCAAGGGAATAAAAACACAAGAGTTGAGAGGTGTCAGAAGGTGACATATTTGGCCAGTGATGATGCAGTAAGATGAGACCAAATAAAGCTGGACCTGTGAGGGGACAGTGCTTTGTGTGTGAAATCCCACATTCCTATCACCTGGCCTCTGCAGTATGTATTTGCTGTAAGAATAATTCTTACCAAAGACAGAGTATATTTTTTGTTCCAAAGAATGCCACAGGAAAGATTACTTCCTCACAAAAGAAAAATTATTGTCCCTGGTGTTCACCCTACACAAACCACAAGCAATTTACCTATTCATACTTACAACACAAGTTAGTGTCCAGACACAATACAATCTACACATGCGGTCTTCCACTTGATGTTAAGCTCTCTCCCTTCACCCTACACAGTTCACTGGTAATATACACTAATCCGTTAGCAAGCCTACGCTTTTGCACATGCTCCACATTTAATATTTTCCTACATTTAATTTTCTAAAACATGAACAAAACAAATAGCAAATTGCAAAATAGCATTCAAAAAGGTTACTTATTCTCCATTACTTTAGTTTTCTACATGCCTTCCACAGGAAAGACACATTCTTCAGCACAAAACTGTTCTGCACATTCACTGTTCTATTGTTGTGCATACATGATTTTGCCATGAGCCTACCACAATGTTTTTCATGGCTTTTCTGTCTTCTGCAGTGCTGTCCCTGTCTTGTCCCTAAACATGAAGCCACAAGATTAAGACTGTGACCCAAAGCCTAGTTTCAGGCAACATATCCCCTGGTAGATATGCTTCATTTCAATTTATTTTACAAGTTGATTTCTATTCTTCTTGCTTTCCAGTGAAAAGAACAAAATCTGTCCCACGTGCCAAGTGAGTTCTAATAAATCATTACCCTCTTCTAGTCATTTCCATTTTCAATTCATTTCATGCTATCAATTCCCCCGAAGCATGTATTCAAGTCAACTCATAGTCTGTACTCCACCAGTGCTTATGGCATATTATCCACTTTGTTTAAAGTTTCTGTTCTCTCAGTACCAACAGAAGACATTAAATGAGCATAACTGGAAAAGAGTAATCCTTAGTACTCTTGTTTTATGAAGTAATCTCAGTGATCTTTACTGTCTTGCAGCATTCCCCTTTCAAGCAAAGCCCAGTAACTCTCCAGTTCAGCAGGCGTTGTATCTCCTTTGTTACTTCAAATTTATGTTTTTCTCTATACCCAGAAATTGTAAAATCAGTTTGAATCAGCATACCATGCAATAAAGGAGGGACTATACATGTGTCACAGGATGTCAGTGAACATCCTGAAATGGAGATGTCTTTTAGATAGTTACATAATTCAAGAATACTGTTTCTGTAAATCTTCTCTGCTACAGCACCATGCACATGCTGATCTATTGAAATCTTGCCTTATATAACCCACCAGTATTCAGGAAACTTAGTACCTTCAATACATCAAAATGCACTACACATGTTCTGGCACACTTACAGCTGAAAATCAACACAGCAAGGAGAAAAGGTGTTGTTGATAAAAGAATAAAAAATTAACCACAGGGTAAAAAATAAAACCTTTCAAGATTTTGAAATTACATACTTGAAGTAGAAGAAATGAGATAAAGCCTTAAATGTCCTTGGGAGCTGTGGTTCAAAACAGTGCATGCAGCACACTTAAATTCAAGGTAATTGGATACTTGAATTGTTTAGAAGACATAAATTTGCTGTTGTTAAAATCCTTGGGGTACTGGTTGTCTCTTCAATAACACGCTTCATAGAATCACAGAATGATTTGGGTTGGAGGGGATCTTAAAGCCCGCCCTGTGCCACCCCGTGCCGTGGGCAGGGACACCTCAACCAGCAGGCCCCATCCAGCCTGGCCTTGGGCACTGCCAGGGATGGGGCAGCCACAGCTCCTCTGGGCAGCCTGGGCCTGGGTCTCACAACCCTGCGAGTGAAGAATTTCTTCCTAATATCTAATCTCAATTTACCTTTCTTTAGTTTAAAGCCATTCCCCCTTGTCCTATCCCTATACCCCCAACACAGAGTCCCTCCGCAGCTTTCCTGCAGGCCCCTTTAGGCACTGGCAGGCTGCTGTGAGGTCTCCCCAGGGCCTTCTCTTCTCTGGGCCTGTCCCAGCGTGTCTCCATTGCAGAGGTGCTCAGCCCTCTGATCATCCTCATGGCCTTCTCTGAGCCCACTCCAAAAGGTCCATGTCCTTAATGGGTTTCCAACCCTCTCCTAAACTGACAGAGGTACCTCAAGCTCGTAGCTTTCATCTGGCCTTTCAATGAGAAACCAAAAAACTCAAAAGGTGTAACAACTGAATTAGAAAACATCTTGCAGCCAAACCTTGTAACAGCACCCAGTATTACAGACAACAACGGGGAAAACAAAAATAAGCAGTTAATACTGTACTCTGTCCTTTACAGAAAGGAAGCCTTTCCTTTACAGAAAGGAAGCGTTACATACATGGTCTGTTTTAGCACAATATATATATAGCTAGTTAGTTACAGGGAGAGAGAGATTTTACATTACAGTAAACATGGTTATATATATATGCATATCCTGTAATTCTTTCTGCTTCATCCAAGTTGATTACCAGTTTGGGGCAATTAAAGCAAGTGTTGCAAGTGATGAATTTGAGTACCCATTTTCTATAATGACTGTACAGTACTGGTGGGAGAAAAGAGGTAGTTAGCAAAAAAAAACATGAAATAAGTTATGTATGCAGACAGAGAAGATGCGCTGAAAACAAACAGGCAAGAAAAGCCCTTCTGGATCAGACCAAGAGTTATCTTGCTAAGTATTACATTTGCTGTGGTATTTGGAAGTTACAACAGAGGGAAGCTTAGAACTGGAGAGTATGGAATACATTCCCCAACTCTCTGTTGGCCCCCAAACCTTTTCATCTCAGGGTCTTCTTGAACCACAGGTAATATTCGTTTAGAAAATAAGCTCCAGCAGATTGCTTTGCAGCTTTCCTATGGTTGCATGTTATCTTGGTGTTCACACGCTGGTTTAGTCGGGAGATCCATAGCTTGAATACACATGATGAGCACTGCTTTCTCTTGCCAGTTTTTCATATGACTTTTGCTAGCTTCTTTATCCCCTCCAGAGGATCTGATAGAAGTTGCACAATATTAATTCTTTCCAATAATGTTTATAGTTTCTCTGTCCATTCATTACAAGTATGCTTATCACCATGATGTCTAGGGGCTCTTTCAGAGCTCCTCCTGGTTTCCCAGGGAAGCTGCATTAGCCAAAAGTGCTTTAATCCATCTGCATTCAGTAATAAGGTTGTGACCTTTATTCTCTAAGGCAGATCTCAAAGTTAACTATGCATTTGTGACCAAGAGATTCAATTGCAGCTGAGGGTTCTGCAAGAATTGCTCTCACAGAGCTCTGATATGACTCAAAGCAGAATATACCTGTCAGTGATGTGGTAGATTTGATACCACAGGTCCACGCAGAGACATTGTTTCTCTTTGCCTACAATACCAAAAGAAAAGTGAGGGGGTAGGATTTAATAACAGGTATTTTATGTGCCAATGTTAAATGCACTTTTTTTTTTCCTTTTTTTTTTTTCTATTTCAATTTCAAAGATTTTTTCAAATTTCAAATGTTATTTCTAGGATTTCCAATACCTGTTTGTTTATTTATTTATTTATTTATTATTTTCTTAAAAATGCAGCTAATGTTCACCTGGTATTTAAATGGAATATTTTGGTTTAAGCAGATTCTCTTCCACCAGCAAACTAGACTGCCAGGTTAAGTGAAATACATTTTAAAGAGCTAGGTTCATTTCACATTTGTAGCATGGCTAAACCCCTATTTTTGAGAAAACATTTTTAAAACTGAGTACATCTAATTTATGAAAGGTCTTTGAATCTGTTTCGAAAAGTACTGCACAACTTCTGTATCTCTTAGGATCATAAGCTCAGTTTAAATGTATAGAAAACAGCAGGTTTTAAATTTCAGATCAAGTATTTTCCTTTAAAATATTTGTTATAGATACAATCACTTATTGGCTTTTTAAATAAACTGAAAGTCTTCACTATTTCCTAAAGCTTTTTGGGGGGTATCTTGTCCAGAAGAGCATTTCCCAGAAGCTTTTATCACATCTAGAAAAGGGGCTTATTCACAGAGCATTATTCATGATTTGTCTTCAAGGTATTTTCTATTTTTTGGACAATGTCTTCTGAAGAAAAACAAATAGTTCAAGACAGAATACTTTGAACTTCAAAACTGCCTAAATTTCCCTGCGACACATGACAAATAAGTCAGCCTTATGTCTCTTGATATAAACATTTCAAAATATTCAGCAATAATCTGACCTCTGGATAGGGTCAAGGAATCCTAGCTACTAGTGATTCTGGTGCTACAAAATATTTTTGCACCATTTCCCTTGGGGGGGGAAAAAAAAAAAAAAAAGAAAAAAGAAAAAAGAGAGAGAGAGAGAGAAGAGAGAGAGAGAGAGAGAGAGGGAGAATTTTAGATCTCAGACTCTTGACTTGACATGACTTCAGCAAGAAAATGGAAAGTGGTTGGCCTTGTTTAGCAATAAGCTCAGAATTTCTCTCCACGTGTTGATGTGCCATGTATTACTGTGGGCCTCTACATATTCTCCTGAAAACTGAGATTTTAATACTCAGTGCTTTCCATCATGGGTTCAAAACTTTAAAATTCCTTCTTTTATTTCCTCACAGACCAACAATGGACTCAGAGGAAGATCAATTATTTATCATACCTTAAATCCCTGATCAACATCAGAAGAATCTACCCAGATATTCCCAAGACACTTCTTTTCATTGCCTCCCCAACAACATATAACTGAAAGTGTGTATAGCTATTTAGCTGTTTCAGAATTCCAGCAATAACAATAGTCTACAAAATGAAAGCTGTACTGCAGCAGATAGAAAGAGATGGAAGACAATGCAAGGACACTGGAGGAGATAGGCTGTGGTTCTGAATTTCTTGCATATGTACAATGAATACCTAGCAGATCACTCTCACCCTCATGCTTAGAAGAGAAAAAAGTCAATCAGTAAAGCATGTGTTGCTGACCAAACTGTTCAATGTAATCTGACTGGAAAAGGAGAGAGAAATTTGGCCACCATTTCAATGGTGAGAAACATACCTGTATTTATTTCACTGCAAGCACCACTGGAAATAATGTGTCCATCAAAGTGGCTTGTTTGGAGATGATGACAGTCTAATCACTGCCTTGTTTAGGTTGATAGACTAAGGCAAACAGACAGTTTAATCAGCTCTAATCTTTTCCATCCCTGAAGCTGTATTGTAGCTAGGGTTGTCACTGAGGATATGTGCGCTGTGTAATGGTTGTGTACATGTATAAGGCATTTGGTTACCATGTTGGGAGCTGCATGTACACCTGACTAAACAAACCCCCTCTAATACTTAATTTAATGTAAGGTTCTGTCTCATCATATTAAAAAAATAAATAAATAATAATAATTATAAATTTTAAAAAATCTCCATAGCATCAGGATTAAAGGTCTTTTCAATGTCTGTATTCAAAATAAAAATTGCAGTGATCTTTTTTCTGTTTTCTTTACTGAAAGAACAGCTCCTCAAGCTCTGTAATTCAGTTGTGATCAGCGCCTATCTTGCATAATGCTTTTGTTCCTCGATTAGTAAGCTGAGATTTCAGGAGCAAGGGATCCTATTTGATGACTTTAAAACACGTTTTTCTCTGCTTAATGTTGTACACTAGTTTAATAATCCAAATAGGGCTGGTAGAAATTAGTCAAAAGTGATCCAAAAATGATCCTACTTGAAAACTTTTCTCTTGCGATCCCATTCAATATATGTATTTCTCTGAGTCCTGGTTTGTCCTGGTTTACAATGTTGCAAAAGAGAATGTGGTGAAGAGGATTTCTGAAACTGGAAGTTAAAATATATTTCAGGCTTGGCTGTTTTAATAGCTTGTCCAAACAGAAGTGTTCATTGATACAGCATTTAGTTCAGTTTTGTTCCTAACTATCAGGGTTCATGAACAAGAGGAAAAAAAATTTTTTTGATTCTAATCCTGCTTTCTGCTTTCCTGTTTTTTTTCCAATCCTTATGAAGGGTGTATATAAGGATAGATAAATCAGCTTGCTAAGGTAAAACTGGTATTTAGAAGGAAGATCTTGTCAGCACAAGAACTGACAAAATAGCTGCAACAAATGAAGCATTTATTGTGAGGAGTCATGAGAATTATTTTGCCAATTGTCAGCTAAGCATCAAGCATTTTCATGTTAACTTGGAAATAGCAGTCTCCATTGAGAAACCCCAGCAGCTGAAATCCTGCTATTCACAAGAAAATAATAAGAAAAAAACCCTTAGTAGACAATATTACTTTGTATTATCTACCAAACCCCATGCATGAGCTCTCCTTTTGAATATCCCCACTTTGTTTCACACTGATGTATTTAATGGCCTCATTTGTGTATTGGTTCACATTTTCATTATATTTTGCCATTTAGCATTCTCCATGATTGTGTTTCATTGAACAGATGCACTACAGTTTCTCTGCAGCAAATTCTATGATCCATAATTAGATGTCAATATGTTTTCTTGTAATGCTATTGTGAATTAAACACATTTTTAGTTACATGGACATTAATTAAAATCATATGCTGAATTGTTACATCTTTTCAAGCCAGTTGGAGAAAATATTTCTGGTTTACTTCAGTGCTAAAGAACATTCCTTTTTATTTCTTCATTAGTTACTGTACTGGAAGAATCTACCCCTGTCCCACCCCAAATGACGCAATAGTATCATTTATAACAAAATGAATCCTGCCCTGCAATGAATGGATTTAAGTGGTAAAAAATGCCCTCAGTCATATGCATTTACTTTGGAGGGGATGGCAGTCTCTCTAGAAATTGAGACCCACATCTCTTAAATGCTACAGAAGGAAGGCAAGACCCTGAGCTTATCTCTTGCCCATTTGTCACTGCCTATACAGGGGCATGCTGGAGAATAAATGTATGGCATCAGTAAAAAGTGACCTTAAAACAAAGAAGAAGCAGGTCTATAGTCCCAAAGTTAGAGCCTACAAGCAAAGTTTAGAAACCTGACTGCTGTTAACAAAGAGGAGGAACACAGGGAATAAGACTAATACTAAGATCTTACATAATCATTGACATGTTTTATATATGAAATGATGTAATTTTTTTTCGCCTGTAGGGGAATCAGTTTTGATGGGCAGGAGCTAAGAATTTTCTTTAAAAAAAAATCTATAGCAGTAAGTTTTGGAGGAGGTTTCAAGCAGGTCCCAACAGAATGAATGGCATAAGGCTGGCATAAGATGTGTGAAATAACTGTAAACAGCTAGTGGGATGTGAGCTAGTGAGGAAAAGAGCAAAGAACAGCTTAAAATAATAAGGCGAGCCAGTGAGAACCAATATTCTTCCCTATTATTGTAGGTGGCATGTCCTTCCAAAAACACCCTTTTGGTTAGTGTAACATTTATTTCTACTTCCTACTCACTGAGGGCAAGTTTTGCCTCCACTTTGCGGTTGCTGAATTTTCCAAGACATGCTTGATGTAATTCTGCTCCAGAAGAGTAAGAGCAGGATTAGGAAAGGAAGTCAGGGTTCATCCTCTCCTGTGCATGATGGAGTTTTACTCTGCAGAACATACTGCTGTGGATTGAATTGGGTAGAGACAGGTAGAAGAGGTGCCCACTAAAATAATAAATAAATAAATAAATAATAATAGTAATAAATGGCTAGGTGGTTCATTTGCACAAACTATCCATGTAAAACAAATTCTGAACTGTTCAAGGAGAGGATTCTGTGCTGCCCCTCTTACTGCCCTGCTATGTCACATCCCCTGCTGCCCAGTCTTAGCTCCAGAAAATGTACTTACAGTTGTGAGTTTGCTCCAGGAAGAAACAGTGACCCAGATAACAGCCAAATTCTGCTTTTACACACAGTCATATCATACAGTACCATACAGAAATACAACGCAGTAGCTCATTATAATCTCAGTAGCTTTCGAAGGAATGGCTAAGGATTTGGTTAGGAAAGTACAGTAGAACATACAGGGGAGAAAGAAAGAGAAACTAATCCAAGCCACCAAATGAGCTCCTTCCATCTGTGGACACTTAAAGCTGTCCTATGACACTTTGAAAGCCCACAGGTATTTTTCCACAGTGTGAACTCATTACTAACTCAGGTACAAAATGAGTTTTTCTGCAGCATTCCTTGCACTCAGTCCTCCCTCATCCCCTCTCATACACAGCTATATAGGGTAGTTTATTACCAGAGCCTGTGGGGATGTTACCTTTAGCATTTTCCAGAAGATGTTAATTGATTAAAACTTTAATGTTTAAAAGATGGGTATTTGCAAAATTAGAAATTCAGAAGGAAGAAAAAAAAATCTTTATCCCATTTCATTGTTATTCTGGTGAAAATTTCAAATTTTTAGCTCTCAGAAGATACATAAAAACTTAGTGGAAAACAAAAAACTTGTGAGTGACTGCCTTTTTCCAAGTTTTCAGCCTGTGAAAGTTAGATTGCAATTTCTCCTCCTGACTTAGCTCTATTTTCAGTGAGAGCACATGCGGTTCTAATGAGTGCCATTAGGTCCGTGACAAATTTTCTGAGTATCAAACCTACTTATGGTAAAACACAGACTTCACAAAATTAAAAATAGTGTATTGAGTTCTTAGGAGATTGAAAGGCAAACATTCTGAACTGTGAATAAGTCAATTTTTTAAAACCTGTAAGAAATCTCAAATTTAGAGAGGAGCTCAATTTGCATGCAAGATTTACTGTAAATTTTAAACACAAATGTCATTGAAATGTTCACAGAATTAGGTTATACAAAAGACAACTTCTGACTGAAGATTCTCTACTGTTTGCAAGTATCACATAGGCAAATAGCTCAAGCAGTTATGAGTATGAGTTTAAAGTCTATAGATCAAGGCTTGGATTCTGTGAACACATCAAAAGTCTCATAGCAGCTCCCAAGGTTCTGCTGATTAACCCAGTAGGATATTAATTAAGGAAACATCTGCCATCCATACTCAGCATTCTCTTTCACCAATTAGGAGAGATCTGGGTAATTCAGACTTCTGAAGCACATCATTTCTTTTTTTTTTTTTTTTCCCTCTTTTTTTTTTTTTCCACAGAATTAAGTCTATACAGCACTGACTGAAATGAGCCAGTTTACTACTAAAACAGACTGTAATACCTATTGGAAATAGCAGAACTGAAGGAAAAAGGAGATTATCATTTTAAAAATAGTTCAAGCTACCTGACCCAGTTTTATGTAGCTGCTGGATTCTCAAGCAGACATCTTCCCATACCACATATTGGAAGAACAGGGGGCTAGAAAGTCACTTCACAGAGAAGAAGCTCCGGAGTAAAGGAAAACAATGCAGAAGTTCAGTGAAGCTGTACAAAAATGACTAGTTAGGAGCAAGATATTTTTTGAAGCTGTATATGAAGAGGTCAAAGTGAGAAGCATGCTAATCATTTTCCTTGCTCTATTACCTGCCTTCACAAATATGGAATGTACTGTTGTACTTTATAACACGACAGTGACATCTTCATGACTGCAGCCAAAAGTACTGTGCTGCTTGTATGGTGCCCACTTTGAAGAGGTTGCTACAGTTAACATAAATAAATTTCTGGCAGGTCTTTCTTATACATCTGGTCACTGAGCAGTCTTGTCCAGTTTCGCCTTTTCCATCTTGACTACTCTAGTCAAAATCAGGTTAAGGCTGAAGTCAGTCATGGCTGTACAAAGCTACTAGAGGGATATCACTCCCCGAAAGCTATCCCGAGTCCACCACTTTGATCGTGCCAACTTCCTTGCAGCCCACTCAGTTCC
Organism: Anas platyrhynchos; assembly: GCF_047663525.1. Lineage (NCBI taxonomy): Eukaryota > Metazoa > Chordata > Aves > Anseriformes > Anatidae > Anas > Anas platyrhynchos. The sequence goes on from NC_092621.1 coordinate 81,970,446, forward strand.
CCTTTCTTTAACCTGCTGTAATCTTCAGCTTGTGTTCACCACTTACATGGTTCAGCTGTGTCCTGGTTATCACGCCTCTTACACCACTGAGATACCAAGGACTCCAAACACTCAGCAACAGACACTTCCTTTGTGCTTACATTCTCATTGCCCAAAAGAACATGGGGCTCCCTGTAAACACAAAGAAGCACTTCATTTTCCTATTTCAACACTAATCTTAAATATCCTCCTCTGCCATGATGCTTTACAAAAATTGTCCATGGTTAAGCAGCTGGTGTGCCGAGACCACTGCCTACTGTGCCAGTCAATTTCCTCTTATTTTTAACATTCCCCATGCAGGACCAGCCATCTGTTTCATGTTTTATCCTTTGATTACAATCTTTTGGGGATGGGTTTATTTCTGTACATTTAGCACCAGCCAGACTGGGGTCAATGAACCCAGGCAGCCCCATTCAGTAGTATATAAATACATAGTATAGCCCTTCATACAGCAGTTGCAGGGATTGGGTTTGTTTTCCTTTTGCCGTTGGAACGGGAAGTAATCCAACATTTTTCATTCAGTTCTTTTTATTATTTCTTTAATTAGAATTCAAAAAATTAATAGACAAAAAAAAAACAAAAACAAAAAAAAAACACTCTCTAGCTTTTTTCATTTGCACAGGTATGTCATACAATAATACATTTGAGAATACAATTGATTACTGAATACTGTATTTTTGCAGTGATCCTTTCTCCCTCTCTGTCAGAACCCTGAATGTCAAAGCAATGTATGATGCACCAGGTTTTGTTGCTTAATTCTTAATTACCACTGAGTCAGAATATGTGTGGAACTGTGATTAGCTTTATAACAAAAGAAATAAAAGTAGAGAAGAACTGAAGGAGATGGGGATAGGGGGAAGGGGTGATGGGACACAGGATGACTGGGTGTCTTAGGAAACTTTCTTCTAGTTTTCCTAAGGTAGTTTCTAAAATATCTTAATTTAAACAATTGTTGCATAGTAAGACCTCTTTTAAACCAGTGAAAGATCTACAGATTAGAGGTTGTATGTGGATGGTACCCTCTGGATTGGTAATATCTGAATGAATCATTGCTAGACTGCAGGCTTTCTCAAATATATGCCTAGCTTTTCCAAAGGTGCAGGCTTCATTGCCACCAAAGAGATGAGTATTTTGTCCCTGCAGATGTCTTTTCAAGCATGTTTTAAAGAGTTCTTGTTAATGGGCTTTTCATTTTGTTAATCATTTTGTTAATGGGCTTTCATGGCACAATAGCAGAAGGTGGGAAAGGCAATTGCAGATTTCCCTTTTGCCTTAGGAAGGTTGAACACATTTTCCCCTACTAGGTCCTTAACTAGCCAGAAACAGGCACATCTATGGTGAAGCTACACCAATTGCTTCTCCTGAAGCTGTTCAATTACTTCATGCAAAATTAGGTAGCTGTGCTTCCAGCATTAGCCTTTTGGCGGTAGACTTCTGTTTATTCTGTACCAGCCCCCTATACTGACTTTCCATCCCCTTCCCAGACATTTGTCCAGAATCCAACATATTTTTACAGGTAAGAAAATGTGGAAATGCCTAATTTATAATTATCATAGGGCTTTAAACATGCTAGTGAGTATTTCTCAGAACTGAAATGTCTTAGTCCCAACCATGACCAAAAGATAAGGAGCATTTCTGAAATTTCAATTCTGAAAAAGCAGGCTGGAAATTATCTGAGTTATAGACGTTACATGTTGAAGAGGTGTGTTTAATCATAAGGATTTTGGCCTGAGGTGTAGAATGATTATTAATTGCCCAATCACACTATTTTCAACATCTAGTTATGCATACAGTGTACTTCCATTATTAAATCGTCTTGTAGGAACAATGGCAGTATAGTGTATCTGGTATACAGAAACAAGAAAGTATAATAAACTAGCAAAAGACCAAACACATAAACAAACAAAACCAACAGGATGATACAGAGGAGAACAGAAAGACAGGAAAAAAAATAGAACAGTGGTTAACCTTTTGTTATACCTCACTGTTGTTCTGGGTTTATGAAATCCAAGGGAAAAAAAAATAAAAATAAAAAAAAAAATCTGTACCTTGGATATTTGCTTATATTATGGGTCATGCTACAAGAGATGTTTTATTTTAAGTATTTTCAGAGGATAACTTCTCCCATATCTCTCTTTTGAAATTGACATTCATGAAAAGGAGAGACCAATAAAACTAAACAGATCCACATTTGTACAAAATCAAATAACATATCGCACATCCATGCAGCAAACCTCAAAACAGAAGAGCACAATCCTGTAAGGATTTGCTCAAGGAGGTCTCATGTCTGTAAACACAGCCCTAGAATACCAATGCATATTATTTCACAAGCACAACATATGCATTACTTCACATCTGGAGTGCTCTGGAGCAGAAGCTCAAATGTGCCAAGTTATGTGGTGCTTTCTGTTGTAGCAAATGTCTGCTAGGGATTTATAGGGGAAAATTTTGCTTTGGCAAGGGTGAGAAACATGTACTAATAATACTTTTCCATCTCAAACGTTCATGGCTCATGGGTAGATAGGGACCCACAAACTTATCCATTGGTGATCTAAACCAAAACACAGGCCCAGAGGTGAAACCCACTGTGCCAATAAATGATTTTTCCTATCCTGAATCCACAGGTTGCAGAATAAAGGAATTAAAGCTATTATTCATTTTGGCTTGCTCCTAGTGTTACTGTATGAAAGCAATAGCTGATTAGCAGCTGCATCATCTTGGTGCAAACTCAATGAATTTGCCCCAACATAAAGTCGAATCACTCCAGTTATTAAGAGAAAAGATAAGCAGTCACTAGGAGAGGAGCTGATTATTCTCCCATATTATACTATCCTCTCAAATGTCTTGATTTTGTTTGATTTTTTCCCATCAAGTGCCAGAAAGAGCTGGCTGTCAACAACTCGCAGGTTCCTTTTACAGAGTTGTAGATTTTCCAAGACTGTGCACCAAACCAGAATTTGTGATGATTTACACCCACGCATGCTGTACATGCAGATGGAAATCTGAACAATGAAACAAAGCCTGCATATATCCTTCCTTTTGTGACCTGCAGAGTGGGGATATATGTAGAGCTCCCATCTGTAAAAAATACTTTGTATGGAGTACTCCTTAAAGATTACCAGGACGCTACAGCTCACCCACAAGAAAATAGTTAATTAATTAATCTGGTTCCTGACACTATTACCCACAGGAAATATTCTACCCATTTTCTAGATGAGGGTGCTTTCTTATGTGCTTCAGTGACACCAAGTTTTATTTCTAAATGCTGAAATTTCTGTGTGGTTTGAGCAACAGAGAAACTATGCCCCATTACCCATTCACCCAAGCTATGTGCCAATGCAGCCCTTACTGTCTGTGGATTGCTTACCTCTAAGGAAAGAAGCAATCCTACCTTTGTTTGCATGTGCCAGATTTGAATGCCTAGAGAGTGGAGAAGCAGAAACGAAGGTTTTCCTTCAAAAAGTTCTCACCTCTGTTTTTTGTCAATTTTCTGTCAATTCATAATCCATTGATTCTTAGAATGACCCACTATTGTTAGGCTTTTCATTTCTGTGATGAATGAATGTTGCTGAAGAAGAAGCTAAACTGTTAAGTTCACAGAGATAAGCCTTCAAAACTGGCTATAAATCTAAGTGGATGAGTGCTTCTTAGCCTGCTGAATATAGTTATCCAGCACATTACTACCATAATAGACTCAGACTTGCCCTAGGCACTTACCTGGGACATTTCTAAGATTCTTGGAAAGAACTAACGGCTTCTTGTCTTTACTTTATTTCAACCTTCCCAGGTATCTTATACCACTCCTCCACCAGTACTTGGCAGTATCACTGTTTGGAGTGGCACTTCACACCATCTCATCTCAGACAAAACTTCTATGTGTATTATTTCAACAATCAGAAAGATCTGCCTTGGATATACTCCTTATGATATTTAAGATACATGAACTAGAACTCGTTTCATGGATGTTATTGTTTGTGGGTGTTAAAAAAATAATAATAATAATATTAACTCCCATTTTATATTACTAGGAAATAGTAAAACATAAAAAGCAATTAGATATTATGGATCTATTGATGATTTGACTAGTATTCCTCAATTTTCCATAGATTGGGTAAGGGTGAGGACTGTTCATATCTTAAAGCAGTATCGTATGCGGTCTTAGCATTCCCAGGAAGAGAATGATTATGATGAATTGAGCAAATTCTATTAAAGATTACTATTCCAACTAAAGTGAGAAAAATGTGTAATTCTGACCAAAGGTGATGCAGCTACCTCTGATTTGGGCTTTAAAGTATCCACTGTCAGACTTCACAGAATTTATCAAAAAAAAAGTAAGCACTTAATTTCTTTATTTCCCTTCTATCCTCAAATTTCAAAGTCTTTTAAATCATAAAATCAGGAAAACCACAGCCATTAAGACATGTACAATGTTAATCTAGTGTGCACACCCAGTATGTCTTGTCACTTGCTAAAGACTGTATCCACCCATGCACCAACCACTTCAGATGACTATCATATGGCTGATGGATCTCAGGATTCAGCACAGCTTATGCTGACATGGAGAGCGCAAGCTAAATCAGAAAGAGTCCAGATCCTGAAAGACTCAGTAGTTACATTTATGGACATTTTAGCCCAATATGTTGAAAGTGTACTACAGACAGGGTATGACTGTTATCATACCAAAAAGGCTACAAGCTAATGTTCCTCACCTGCACTAAGTGGAGAGCTGAAATCTAACATTTAGGGAGAAACAACTGAGTCTAAGTGCCAGCTGTTTCCACATCTGAAAGCTATTACATGCTTCTGTAACCTAGCTGGATCACATACATGTTTCACTGTGCAGATAAATGAAATAGGTAAATCTTAGCATACCTTGAACTATTCGAAAGTGCTGGTAAATGGAAACCAACAAATCTGACAGTCCTTAAGTTCTTACTTTCTTTGAAAAGAGATGGCCCAACCATATAGTTCATATACAAGTCAAATCTCAGATCTTTCTGGGTAAAATCCCTCCCTCTCCTTCTCCTTCCCTTTACTTGCAATTCCACATGCCCACACAATACTGGAGAAATTTGTCCGTGCAAGGAGCTGTGCCAGGAGGAATCAGCCCCTGCAGCTATGCAGAAACAGGCACCACAGCCCCACTGCTCCTGTGCTGGAAAGGGGTGAGTGTCTCAGAGAAACCACCTTCCCTTCCCATGAGAGAAACAATTTTTTTTTGTTTTGTTTTCTGTTTTGATTTTTTTTTATTTTTATTATTTTTTTTGCAGTTCTTCTTTACTCACTTTCGAGTCTGTCATGAATACTCTAAAAGGGATTTTTAGCAGTTTTGTTGCCTTTGTATATGCTTAAAATACCATATACCATAGGTTCTTCCTATAACAATCAGGATGTTTTGTTGCTGTTATTGTGGTGGTGTTTTTTTTTTTTCATTTTTTATCCCAAAGCTATTACTTTCTGTCTGACAGACTGCTGTTAATCACATGCATAAAAATATTCTTGAGTATAATAAGTTTACGTGGTTTGAAAAACTGTTATGTAGCCCCCCCTTGTCCCAGTGACTGTTACCACAAGTTATTTCACAGGTTGGTTTTTGGATTTTTGCTGTTGTTTTTGGTTTTTCTTCTTCATCTAAACACATCCTTACAAAACTGAGATTATAAAGCAGAAAGGTGTTTTCCCCATGCTTTCACTATTTGCTGATTACCTACTTGCATTGAAGGGAGTTCAAACAACCACAAGAAAGTAGCAAAAAAATGCATAGGAACAACATACAGGTTGCAGATAACATCTCCCTTCTTTCTAGGCAGTTAGGAAACCTGTCTGCATTGCGAATTTAGGCCTTGAGCCCCTAGTTTAACCAGATGTCAATAGAACTTTGATTTATATGCCATTGTTTCCTTGAAAGATTAAAGATGCTTCTGCACCTCAACTCTAGCCCAAACCATTCAAGTTCAGAAGGTCACCATACATGTTCCTCTTCCTTAAGGACTCTTTTGCAAATTATAAACTTAAGTGTAGAGTGGAAAAGAAATGCAAAGGCAGCTCCACCTCTCCCAACAGCATGTAATCTGCATGGACAATTTATTAGGTTCACATTTGTTTTTGGTTTTGTTGTTTTTATATGCAGTGCATAACATTTTATGACAACGTGAATGAAGAAACCTAATTTAATTTCATGAGATAACTGTTTATTAAATGACAATTTTTCTGGTAGTATTTAGAAACCTAAAAGACAAAGTTAAAGCAAGTCACTATTAGTAATATCCATACATACAGAAGCAGCATCTCCTCTATCCCTTTGCTGTGGTCAAGGTGGGAGATGGTAACAAGCATACATCAGCAGACAGTGAGCAGATACAAACAGTCTGCTCTAAAACAGCACAGCAAGACAGCATTATTGATCAAATGAACATGAGGAAAGCTAACAAAGAAAGCCTTCTGCTGCCTTTACCCTTACATCTTTCTTTACTGTGTTGACAAGGAGCAATCTAGGACTGAAATCTGCACAACTGACCAAGCAGAAAGTTCTACTTCAAGAGAAGTTTTTAGTGGTCATTTACAGTCAGCCACAAGACTATGCTCTGTGCAGCTCTCAGCAGAAATTCACATTCTGTGGCCTCATTAAATAAAAAAATAATTATAATAATTAAAAATAAATAAATATATATATATATATTTAAAAAAGAGCTCTGCCTCATATTACTCTTTTATCCAGGAAGGCATAAAGTTACTATTGACCATATTTGCCGTTTTTTTCGGAATATGCTCAGGTTCTGTAGAAGATTCCTGCGAATTAAAAATTGTCAACTGATCTGATCTGGGCTTCTAAAAATGTGGAATGAAGTATGCATTTCACAACATGAAAAGCAACCACACTGAAGACAGAACAGGTAAGGGAAACACGGTCTCTGTTGTACATGACTAAGCCAAACCAGATACATAAGCCAAATATTGAATACTGTTTTCTTATGGGAATGCCTAGTTTCAAGATGGATTATGGTGTTTAGTACAGCGATAATCAATGTGAATAGTATTACTACAATTTGTGACTACACAAAATAGCAATGTTGTATTTGAGGTTGTTTTTCCAACAAGCCCTTGACAGAGAGCTTTCCTTCATCAAGCAGAAGGACTGATTTCCCTTCCTCCACTGGCATTACTGAGTCCAATGCTTATTAGCTACATTTATCTCCAAGGCCTCTAAATTGTTATAGGAAACAAATTGGTCTAATTTGTTGTTCTACTGCTCTGCTATCAAACATCACCATGTTTTTACAAACACTAATAACAATACGAAAATCCCCAAATTTAAAGCCAAAAAGTTCAAACCCAAAGTTTTTCCTTTTACAAAAAAATTAAAAAAAAAAAAAAAAAAAAAAAAAACACTCAGCAAAATAGCTTTTTCCCAATTAAAAGCATTATATCAATTAAAACCCTGTTTTTTTCCCAATATTTAACACTACTTAAGAAGACAAAGGAAAGGGTATTATCCCATGTTCAGTGCCAAAAGTAAGTAGCTGAATTCCACCCACCTAAGTGCTTTCTTTAGTTTAATTGAATGGTTGAATTGAAGTGTTTTCATTTCCTGAAGTAAAATGGTGTGCAACATCCCAGCTCATTCTTATCCACCTTCTATTCAATCAGCAATATGTTTCTGTGGAAATTTAAACCATTCTGTTATGTATATAAACTCATTTGTGATCTCACATGCCAGAGGACACTGATAAAGCATGTTATTTAGTCTGAATTTAATACTACAGGCTGGATCATCTGCTGGGATTTATGGCTTACTGATGCTTCTACTGACTCCAGCAAACGAACCCGCTCAAGGTAACAGTTATAAAGAAACTTTCAAGCCTTGTACAATTGCTACACTCATTTAACAGCCAAATGAATCAAACAGATACAGAAACTATTGAAGAGGCTTGAGTGGAGAAGTGGAAGAGCCAGAATTGCTCCTGCCAGGCATTGCCTGCCAAAAACATTAGGAAGCTTTCTCTATATCTAATATTAGACAGCAGAACTGGACCTCTAGCTACTGTCTCCAGAAATGCACCCAGCAGGAATGAGCGTGTCTCCACATGACAAGGCAGGAGAGCACATATGTCATGCCAGGCGATCACCATGCTTCAGGCAGGTTATCAGAGATGATGCCAGAGGCCAGGTGCTGCCGGGAGCAACGTGCTTTGCCCACAGGAGTGATGCTTCTTCGGCAGAGCACAGCATATGATGCTGCTGTGGTTTTGAAAAGGCCCTTTGATGCTGCTGGGTGGATGGGGGGAAGGGGGGAGAAGAGAGAGAGAAGGGGGGAGGGCTAGGACAATGGCTCATTAACTAATTCCCTCCAAAGTATACCAAAAAAATAGTTTCTAATTAAAAATGTTGCCAACTACAGAGAGAATGATCTGAAAATAACTCTTACTTCTCCTACTAACTCCCCCCACCCCCCATTTCTTCAAGTTTCTTGGCTTTAAGACTTTCCACACTCCTCTCTCTGCTTCCCCCTCTCCCACCTCTCACCTCCTCCTCCTCCAATCTGGCTTCCCCGCCTCCCTTGGCAGGCTCTTTAGCTTTAATTCAATAGTCAAAAGGCTGAATCAAAAGTTGCATAATCTGTTTGAACCAACTTTTACTTCCTATCAGAAAAGGAGCAGAGGCTGAGGCCAGCCCAGCTGTGATTTCAAATGAATGGGAGCAATAGGAGTGAGCTACCAGTATTTTCTCCTTACCATGCATGTCTTGTTTGCCATCAGAGAAACCCTACCTGCTGCACCAGGTGTACCAAGGTGGCATCTCTCCAGTGGGTGCAGGGCCATGCCTCTGGCCATTTTCATCTGAGACATTTCATAACTGCTGTCACAGGAAAGCTAAAATTAGAAACTGTTTTAGGTTTAGTGGATGACAAATTTCATAGGGACAAAGGCAGAATAACTCAAGGAAAGGGAGGGGAAGAGGCAGACAGAAGGATGGGAGGAAGTATGAAAAACAGGAGAAAGATTGTCCAGTTTTATTCTTCCGGTTGAATTTCAGCAGAAATAGTTGCAGAGCATGCAGATAGAAATTATGAAAAGCCTACTGTGCAGGGAAGACCAGAAAATGCTTTGATTAGCTTGATAAAAAGTCTGATGTGTGGTATGACTGCTGTGTCTAATTGCAAAGAATGAGCCCTGGTGAAGAGGAATATCTCTCAAAGCTAGTAGACTGTATTAAAACAAAAACAAGTATAAAGTTACCATAAATATATTTAGACTGTAGATAAGGAATTATGTCATTAGAGCTGGGTGATTCCTGAGCAGAGTTGCAGGGGCGGGAGTTTACTACCTTTAAGGCACAGGTCAGTAGTATGCCAAGAGACATGTCTTCATCACAAGAGGACTGGCGAGAAAGGCTGTATAGGAGGGCAGTGAAGGAAAAAAAAGGATGTAAGGTCAGTGAACCTAGTGGGTACTGATGATTGCAGCTGACGGTGACATGAACATCTTCAACTTCAGTGCTGCGTTGGCTGGCTTCAGCACCCCAAAATAGTGCAGTACCTTATGCTGAGACCAATAACTGGATCTCCACAGCCCGTGTAACACTGCTGCTTGAGGTGGTTGAAGCCTTGTCACAGGAGAAACATAACCTTGTCTTGATCAGGAGTTGAGTAATTAGGTATAATGAGCCTCAGCCGACAGGACGACACAAACAGGAATCAACAAGCCACAGCAGGGCAATGCCTGAAACTGCTGGAAATGTGTAACAGGGTGTCACCACAACCTGAATTCACAGGTGGTTTAAAGGTGGGGCTGGAAAAGGGAGAAACAAGTATTATTTACATGGAAAACTCGTGCTGGCTTTAGCTAAAAAAATAGCAATAATAATGAAAAAAAAAAAAAAAAAAAAAAAAGCTTCCTTATTCTACTGTTAATAAGCATAAAAACACTACACTATGATTTTTCAGCATGTCAAGTATACAGGCTAGTATTGCACCAGTACTAGCATTGGTTTAACTTAATTAACCTTGTCTGCTTAAACTCTTAAATTCATTCAAAGATTTCCACTCACAGAAAATGTCACCCACTTATGACTGCTTAAGCCTAGAATTTGTTTGTCTTTTAGCTACTTCCTACAAGGTAAATGGTGAAATTCAAAATCTGTATTATAGGAATTTCTTCTGGCTGTCCTGGCTTCTATTTTTTTCCCTAGATATTTGAGGGTTTAAAAATAAACCAGCAATACCACGTTATTGGAGAAAAAGAAAATCTTAGATATAATGGGCAAATTTAAATTTAAAAAATAATTATAATTGAAGGGGTTTTTAATCTGCAAGAGCATGTGGGAACAACACACACATCTTCAAATGCATTGAAGCCTGACACTTCCACAGGACTGAGTTTCATCTGTAAGGTAGCCCATGAGGATCTTTTATCTTCTGAGAGATGGGGCACATACCACAGCAATGGCACCAAGTGTCTCCCAGATCCCCACCACCCATAGCCACATGGTCATATTTCTTTGAATGTTACACATCCAAATTACATATGCTTTAAAACTTAAGCTAAAGAATTTACCAGGTTACAGTATCACAAGTATCACACATTCAGCAATTTCTTTTTGGTTTTATCTGGATTCTCTCAGCAGACCATCCTTGTTTTACGTAGTGACAAAATACAAATCACAACTGTTATTTTTTTTTTGTGATCTAGGAAAAATAATAAAAAAAAAAAAAAGTACAGTAGTTCAGAAAATACATTTAATTTCAATAGTCACAATCTCCCAAAGAACATTACCTGTTTTCAAGGCAGCTTAGGACAGCACTCCTACTTTTTCTCTGCTTATTTATTTACCCCTGTTAAGCAATAAAATTTTCCTTCAACTTTTAATTATTCAATTAAAATAAATAGAAGGGAAAATAAGACCTTAAATATATGCTGTTATTATGAGTTTTCTTATTGCAAAAAGCAGAGATAAAAGTTACATTCATTTTGTCTCCTACGGTTCCTTCTCACACATTGTCAACTCCCCTCATGCACACAAGTCCATCCTGCGTAGAGTGAGTGCATATGGGACATTGGAATAGCTGCGGGATAAGTGCAGTATTAGCTCAGTGTGGTAGCTTTGATATGTGATGCTCCACAGGGCTGCCAGCAGAGTGACAGTCTCCTTCCCTTAATGCAAAGACTATTCATCTATTCAGTTCACTTGTAATAGTCTTATATTGTCATTAGTGGCACGAAGCAGATTGTGCATCGCGACGGAAAGCCTTGCATCCCTGAGGATTAGTTCTTGCTTTTGAGTGCCAGTTCTGAAGCATACAACAATTTTTATCAAATGAAAATAAGGGTCAAATACAATCAAATGAAAAGAGGTGAAAACAAACAGGACAAAATAATACAAGAACATAAGCAATAATTCATATTTCTACTGAATTGTTTTCAATGGGGATTTTTGTAGTAAGGTACTTTTCATATCAGCAAAGTTATGAGTTTATCTCTGAACACAAAGAATATTGCACTTTGAATTAAAGTACACAGATTTCAACAGTTAAACATTAACTGCTTTCTCCCGAAAATAAAAATAAAAAAATTTAAAAAAATAAATAAAAATAAAAATCATTGCAATGTATTGTTCCATGGTAAATGTGGTGCATTTAATCTATAAATTGTGCAAAATTAAACATTAGAAAACCATCAGAAATACCTGAAAAGATAAAGGAGTTCTGAGTGCTTGTGACCCAGTTCTAGTACCAGCACTCATGATAAGTAGAACTTTCCTTTGAGTGGGTTTGCAAATTCAAGGAGAGAAAGTGTCACATAATTTGTCAAATGCGTTCTTGCTAAGGTTAGAGGACCACTGTGCTAGGTGCTATAGAAAAAAAAAACCATCTGGAGGGTTTACAGCACAAAGAGACCAAATATGACAGATAAGTAACTTCCCTCTTCTGATGTAGCAATTCAGCGGTAGAGCCAAGAACAAAGCAAAGGTCTCCAATCCTAGTCTAGCAGTTCTCTCCTCCCCCTTCCATATTACTGTGTTTTCAAGGACTAAATTTTAAGGCTCTATATACCTGTAAATGTGGGAACATTCTGTGTGGAGGAGTGCTGGTAAAAGGCTATTTAAAAGAACAAAAATACCATATGCTTCCTGGATTAATCTTGAAGCCTCATTAAGGTCAACATAGAAGCCTAAGATATACTTGTGATTTGGCGTGTACTTTCACTTGATCGGAGAAGGATGGTATTTTTGTAAACAAAGTCGCGAATTTAACCAAACCCCAAATAAACTCATGTGTAAATATGTTGTAATAGTGCTGTACCTTGGGAGCAAACACCCTAAGGAGATGCTGCCCCTGAGTTTACTAATCCTAAATACTAATGGAATTACTTAATTTACAAACACAACAGAGAACGAAGATCATTCATATTATATAGCCCCATCTAAATGGTTTCCTCCTGAGCTATCAGCCAATTCTTTGAACTGGTAATTTAAAACCAAGACAGTGGCCATGCATGCTGGCATGCATAAGAAAAGGTCAGAAGGGGCAACAATCTTTCTGTAGAGTAACAGTAGATTAAATAATGCACTACATTCAAATACTGCCATTTCATTCTTACTACTAAGTATAGGAAATGTATGAGTAGCAAAGGCTTAGATTATTGCCTAAATTATTTTACTGACAACAGCCTTAATCCCACTATCCATGAAGAGCCAAAAATGCAGGAAGAAACCAATATTACTAAATAAATCCTAAAGGCAAAATTCTACTCCAATATTGGTTCTGTAAATAGAATAGTATTCATCTCAGTGAACAGACTGGATTTGTTGTTTGGAAAATATTTACTTTTAAATTGCCAGCCCCAAGCCCTAATACTCAATTTGGAAAGCTCTGACATTTATTCTCATGTTAACAAAACATTTTTCATTTCAATGGCCTATCAGTGGAAAAATAAAGTCAGGAAAATCAGAAATTACATCTCTACAATTTCTAATCTTCAGGGGTTCATTCTCTTGCATTAGATTATCCCAAAACTAACAGCGCTCATTATTTGAAGACCTGGCATTTGTAGAAGTTTAATTTAATCCTACAGATCACAAACCTGGTTTGACACTGAAGAGAAGGGCAAGGAATGATGCACTTGATCAGAATGTGCATGTTTGTTCATCTTTAACATTGTTCTCTACATAAAAATGTCTTAATATTTTTTATCTTTGATAGGATATTGGACCTGATGATCTTGATTTTAAATTGATTCCTTAAAAACAAGACTTCCAAGGCAATCATTATAATAGCAAAGAGCAGAGGGTGCCAGGTGAAGAAAATAAATTTGATATAAAGGACTCGCAAAAATGTAAGTACAACTGGTCAACATTCCCAACATTCATTCTCATGCATATATTCACATTTAAATTGCTAAGAATTCCTTTACCTTTGAAAGAAGCCTGTAAATCCTGCTTTTTAGATCTATAACAGACTGTACTTTCAGTTTAAAGAAAGTTGAGTGATAAAAAAATTCTTAAAGAAATTTGCAACAAAAGTAAAATTTTCCCAAGGATTATCTAGATGTTTATAAGACCACCTGTTTATAAGTCCACCACAATATTTCTAAGCACCTCCAACTAAGCAATTCTAACTAATTACCTCAAGCAATTTTAATCTAAGATTAAAGTAGGATTCCATTTGCTTCCAGATTTGTACCCATGTGTCAAAGATATGCTACCTTAGGTGCAGCAGAATAATTTATTTCACTACAAAATATTTAGTTTCCCTGTGTAGATTAATTTCATTCACATCCAAGAAGGAGGTCTGAAGAAAAATACTTCAATAGACTAAGCCCATTGACTACAGCCAGAGGTCTTGGTGTATTAGGTCTCTCTAAAGTCGTCTATAGTACAATTCAAAATGTCTTAAGATACATGGTATGAAGGTATTTTCAACCAACCAAAAGGAAAAATACGCCTACATGTCATAAGATAGAATTTCAAACATCTGAGTAGAGCAGTGTCAAATCAAGTGACAGCTGTGTGGTTTTGGTATTAGAAATGCAGTAGCAGTATGAACCCTGGCTAGTCAATCCTCCTGTACAAGTACAAGCTCAATTCTCCCTCATCACATCTGGCACTTGTAACAAATTTCCTCCTAAAGGTCTTTGATGAGGGACACTGCCTGAAAAAGACCATGAAAACTTTTCCAGTATTTCCCTTTCAAACCATAACAAGCAGTTTTCCTTACTACAGTTAAAAATAAAAATATAAAATAAAATAAATAAAAAAAATTGACCTATTCAGCACATACAGGGAAAATATGTCACCTTTTGCACTGGAAAACTAACACCTTGTTAAACCCCCTGCCACTGTAATATTCTTTGAAGCTGCATAAGCCCAGTTCCGTCAGTCTTGCCTAGCAGGATACTATTTTCTTGTTCTCCAATCATTCTTGTTTCTAACAGCCATCGTGAGAGATGTGAATCCAAACTTTCTTGGAGGATGGACTTAAAAACTGGACTTTTCTTCAACTATGATATCATCAGCCAGAATAGAATGGTTTCCTCATCTCTTATAGACAAACTCTGTTTCATTACATATTTTTTTCTGTTTTTTTCCTAACAGGATATTGCAGGCAAGTGATTCCAGCTGACTGACTTCTCAGCTCATTCTCTTCTACCTCATTCTCTCCAGACAGAGGATGCATAGAGATACATAGCCTTGACTAACATAGGTCTTTGCACTGATCCTGGATGGGCAGCATCTTGTTTTCTTCAACTTTGTCAAGACACTTTTCACTTCTGAACACCAGCCACCTTCCAACCTCTCATGCCATACACACAACATGTGGTCATCCAGGATTTCAGATTTTTCATTAATACCAGATTAAGAGTGATCCTCACAGAAGCTAATTTTGACAGAAATCCATTGATACCCACTTTGAACGTGATTTTCAAATAGATTCGTATTTTCTGTCTGGTACTTTAATTCAGATCAGTTGTAAAGAACTGTGAAAAGATGTTCTCTTAGCCAGAGGGTTGGTTACCTTATTATGGAATGTATGACCAGTGTGAAGAAAAACTGCTCCCAAACTGTTTCTTAAATTATAAACCAGAAACTAAAACATTGTCTTCTGTTGTAAAGATGAAGAGAATGAAGTTTTAATAATAATCATAATAATAATAAACAACTTTTGGGGGGAAGTGGGGCACCAGGAATGATCCATTTCTGTCCAGTTTTTAGGGACTGAAGAGGTGCTGATAACACCACCACAAGACAGGTTATGTAAAAGAAACCTTCAAAATAAATATGAAATTGTACAGAATGGAGAGAAAAAAAGAAAAAAAGAAAAAAGAAAAAAAAAGAGCAGGAAGGTTTCTAATTGAGTGTGCTCCAACAAACGTAGGACAAGCTTACAGTAATGGGAGGTTGGCAGGAGAGAAGAGAGGTGAGCAAACAATTTGAATACTATACAAAGGTAAAACACACTACCACAGCATGAACACGCTTATTTCTCCATATGAACAAGGAATAAATACATGAAGAACAGATTTAAAGACAAGAGAAAAAAAGAACAAAAGCACAACATATCTTGCAACAATCCGCTAACCTGATCAGTCACTACAGGAGGAAAAAAATATATTAATATTAATAATATTATATTAATTTTATTAATAATAATAATAAAGATTAATCAGAAAAAAAAAAACATGCTAAAAGTATAAACAAAGAAAAAAAATTAAACATAATTAACATCTATTTGGGCATTGCTTTAAATTACTTTTTTTTTTTTTTTTTTTTACTGAAATGTAAGCAAACGTCAAGTTAGGCTTAATTACATGTTCTTTGTAGGTAAATCCCAAAGCCATTACCAAGCCTCGTTGGATTTAATCTGCATCACTCTTTAAGGAACTCTAAGGAAAAATTTAAGGAAATGTCTGAAAATACTTCATGCTTCCTATCTATTTACAGGCCCAGCAACTCAAGAAATCACAAGGCACTCCTGGCCCTGGAGGAAGTCATATAGGCACACACACAGCAGGGATGTTCAGAGGTTGTCTGTGTGGAGAGCAGACATACTTTTGACTGTCTCTCAACTGCAAAAGCACAGCTTCAACAGCAAGCAGCAAGGTTCCCATATTTTTTTTTTTCCAGCAGCCTACAATTTGCCCCACCATCCTTTGCTCAATGTAATCCCTACTGTGTTAAAGCTAGTACGGACCTTAATGTTTCTTGTGCCACAGCTGTCATTTTCTGGGAAAGAAAAAAAAAAAGAAAAAAAAAGTCTTTGCAATTCTCTGGAGCTATATAAATAGTTGACAGTAATTAATTATTATTATACCTGCCCCAAAAATGAAGATGGTGATCTATAGCCAAAAGCAGAAAATTACTAAAAGCTATACTTCAGCCAAGCTCTCTCTCTCAAAGTGTTCTGATGTTCTTTTTCCTCTCATGCATTTACCTTCTGATATATGTATTAAATGGTATATCTTACACCAAATAAAGATTTGCTGTACATTTTCACTGATCTCCTGAGGCACAAGCAGCAGGTAGGAAGTTAATATACTGTCAATATGTTGATTTTAAAAGCCTCTGCTTTTAACACCAAGAATGGTTCAGAGGATGGGATGATGTTTCTTAGTGAACCTATAAGGTGAGTCAAGTCCAGTGACACCACAGCTTCTCACGTGCAAGCTCAGAGCTCTCCAGATTTCTAAAATAGATGACCAGTTACTTCGCAGCAAGAACTTTTTTCTCTGTGTTTGCAATGATACAAGGAGATGTTATCCCAGCAAGATACTACCAACAAGAGAGGGACACAAATGACCTAAAGGTGCATTTCCATTGATGTGGACAAATAAGTCATCCTTCGTTTACCATATTTACTTGCTGGTGCCATTGGAGTCATCTAGGACTCAACCACGTGGTACTCACAATGAAATACAGCCGTATCTGCAGGTAGTCCAAGTTTCAGGAGCTTCTTGGCTTTCGGTGCAATTCCTGATTAGCCAGATGCACTAAGTGCAGGTATGGCTGGCATTCCTTGCACAAAGCAACTGAATGACATGGCAGACCAATGGTGTACGTCCAAGTCTCCTTCATACTTTAGATGAAAATCAACTGTATTCTCAGCACTAATACAGTAGAGGAAAAGCACAAATATTTCCTGGACTATTTACCTTATATTGATTTTGTGAAGTGTTTGTACTCCTTCAGTACTAAAGACTAACAAAAGATAGATACAAAGTTATTTTAATTGCTATGAGTGCAGCAAAAAAACCCTTTGATTTCTCGGAGTGTTTTTTTTTTTTTTTTTTTTTTTTTAAAGCAAAATTTCTGCGTTGGTGTAAGGCAGATTTTCCAGGCTTCAACAAACCAGATGGCCATCCAAAAATGCGATATGAAATTTTTATAGGAAGCTAAGAGCTGAACCCATCTTAGGGAGAGATTTTTCAGAGATTCCAAACTTTTAAAAATAAATATTACCACAGGATCTTATGTATCTACATTTTGAACTGTAATGAATAAATAAATAGCCACAGCGACAATTACCTAAATTCTATATTTAGAAGGAACAGAACACGTGCAATAAACAATAGCACATTGTGGTATTAATGAAGCACTTGCTTTCTCTAAATGTAGAAATTCAGCAATTATCACTAGAATTGGCATGTATAAAGGTGCCGGTGACAATTTTAAAAAGGCATATTGCTTATCTGATAGACCAGAATGCATGCTTTGGACCCGAAGCATTCTGTTATGAAGCATTCAGTGACACAGTCCCACACGGAGCCAAGCTTATGCTCAGCACAGCGACGGCTCTGGTGGAGAGGAAGAGGTGATTGCAAGCCTTCCTTCTGCTTGCCCCAACTTTGTGTTGGCTGGAGGCCAAGTCAGCCATCAGCACAAATTAGAGTTGCTATAAAGATGTTCTACTTTACACCAGCTAGTTTGGACCCCCAAGGAGTGCACCACTCAGACATCAGAGCTTGTATTGAACTTCAGACCTTTCCCATCAAACCTCCGTCAGGCTCCTTCCCTGCTAAAAGGTATCTGCTTTATGCTCTCAGGCTTTTCACCCTGTGCTTTTAGCGTGTGTCAGGAAAACCGACAGAGCAGGCCAAACTGAGCTGAAATGTCTCTGAGCCACAGGAGTCATCAGCTGCCCTCTTAAGCTCTAAGGTCACTCTTGGTAATGCTGCAGTGTGGCCAAAGACGTGGCCTGGAGATCTTGCCAAAGAAATGTCTCCTGGCAGCTTCTGTTATAAACAAGTCGGCTCTACCTGCATCTCAGGTCCTGAGCACACACAGAGAGCTCAGAACTCTGCTGCCAGCACACTGAACTGTGCCTCTCAAGCCTGTATGTGTGTCCTCAACCCTCTCCATCTTTCCTTTCTGAGTGAAAAATGTTGGTCTTCCATTTTTCGTTAGACTTCTCAGTGCAGCCTGGTTTCCTATGACCCTATTCTAATTCACCCACAGAAGGAAAACAGACTTAGCAGAATGTGGGAAGGTGCTAATTTACCACCTGGATGAGTACAAGGTCTGAGCTTTAGCTTTCCACCCTATTATGTGCCAAGCAAAGCCAGTCACAGGATGGAGGACGCAGGCAGCAGATGAAGTCTTCCCTCATTCTCTGAGCACTGAGGACTTCAGACTCGTCTCATCTGCACACTTGCTGCACAGAAAGCACTGCTGAGCTGCTAGACCAAATTTCCTTAAAGTACACTAACTGACCAGGGAATTTGTGGCACATGACGTTTCACTCCAGTGACACCTTCAAGTGGTCAGAAAGCTCTCTTTGTGTGTTGGAACTTGGCACAGGATAAACAAGAAAATTAATTACTGAAGGAGTATAGTAGCCATGTTTCTAAATTACACAATTCAGCTACTTTGCTCATTCATCAGCATTCAGAATGTGTTTGTTCTGCAATATAGATGTAGTTGCTTACTGTGGCTCCACTCCTGCAAATGCCTCCTGACAGGCAGACACCTGCCCCAGCACCACTACTGGAGCTGCTTGCATCCCTGCTCCCACACGACAGTAACTGCTCATGAAGGGACAAAGAGACCTCCTATTACCCTAACTGGTCATGTTCCCTTGCACTCATGAAGTTTTCTTGATTTTTGCCCCAGGAAGAATCATCAAAAGTTGACTCAGAGGTCTGCAGAGATGCGTTTGCTCCCAGTCGACAGGGAATTGACGACCATCACACACCATCCGAGTGGGAAGAAAAACTGCTGCACACATTGGGACGTCACAGCACTGAGAATACACACAAACCCGAGGAGAAGATAACATACAAGGAAAAATTCAGGCAGCATCCAAAAAAAGAGATGACTAAAATGACTGCAGCTTGTGCTTCCCTCCTCCAAGAGGAAATGTTACCAGAGGTCACAGTGTATGGGAAGCTCTTTGTAGGCTTCTACTGAGGCATCATAACCAGTTTTCTAGAAGGAGTGAGTGCACTTTTTCCACTGAAGTCTTCAAAGGTGATAGAATGTATAACAAGGTCCACATCACTGAGACTTTAAAAATAACAAATCTAACTCTTTGTTGTCATAAAGTCCTCATGCTAACTGGTCCCATAGAGTAGGCACTCAGAACCTTGTAAGTTCAAAAATCAACCAGATTCCCTCAGGAGTCGTACTGCCTCAGAAGTCCCCACCATCATCATCATATACTGTCTATCTCCACAAAGGGCCAAAGACAGGTGTTTGGATTAATTGCCACACAAGGTCAGGAGACACACCACTTCTCAGCCACCTAACATCTGGGTGGCTTTCTCAGGTGGCAAATACAATTTGTCATAACACCTGCTGCATGGACCCTTATCCCAGCGCTCAGTGCCATTTGAGGTGGTACTGAATCTGCACAAGGACCACAAAGCAGACATACAATCCAGCCACTTGGCTCTACTCTTCTCAAGATGCTCTTTGCTCACTCCCGCTTTTGTGTCTTCCCCCCCTCCGGCAGCCCAATGACTGCATACAAAAACATGTAGTTATAAATGAGTACACCAACTGGTTCTCAACACCGAGCAGAACAATCAGGCAGAAGAATGCACTGGGAAATGCCCCGCTCTACGCCTTTTGTTCCAGGGCTGCTAATGTGTTTTCCATGAGAATTTCTTCTGCAATGGAAAAAAATAAACATCTTCCCAAATGTTAGCCAAACGATTTATTTATTATTAGAATGAAAGGCAGAAAGGGGAATCTAGCAGAGCTTTAAACAACAATTTACTGTGCAGGCTGAATATTTTTAAAATGCAGAAGCACATTTCAGAAAGAACCCCATTTGGCAAAAACTGCGACTTAAAGGTGTTATCATCCAACTCTTTTGAAATGCCATTCATATTAGCTGACCTGTGATCTGGGGAAATACTACATGCTTACACAGGGATGCAGAATTGTCTTTATTACTAGCTACGGGTCTACACCATCTTAGGGACTCTTCTCAAGACCAACCTCAATGTCCCTATAAAGACGGAGACATAGGCAGTAAAAGAAACCCCCTCAAGCAAGGTAGATTAAATTTAGCATGTTAACTGGCATCAGGGTACTGATGTTGCCCCACACAAGGTCATCCAGGAGGTATTCAGCTCTGGAGCAAACTACTCCTGAAGCAGCTCTCCAAGAATGGTTTTGGCTTAACTGTTGTCCAACAACCTGCCTCCAAACATGAAATGGTGGAGGTAAATGGGGGTAAAAGTGGGGCAGGGGGTAGACAAGAAAGAAGAAATGGTGAAACAAGCCAGCAGAAGAGAAAGGTGGGGAAGGGAAAAGGAAAGGAGTGGTCTGCAGAAATTCTGCTGCTAAGGTCCTACTGCTCCAGGTGTTTTTCAAAACATCTCTCTAGTAACAGATAATCCATGACATTTGTATCTTAATCCTCTCAGCATGCCTGAACAGCACCACAGTCCATTGATTGAATACTGCAGCATTGACCATAATCACAATACCAACACCCTGCTACCTACAACAGTCATAGCCCATGAAAAATAAAATCCCCACATACAAGAACATAGACAGGAGGATTAAATTTCAAGCAGCAGTAGCTCTACAAACGTGCTATGGATTTACATGCAGCTTTCAAACAAAAATCTTTTCTGCAAGGAGTCCATAGCAGAGGGCTACATAATATCTTTTAGCCTTTCCTCAGTATTTTTGAAGTCGTTTTTCCTCTGGCTATTTTCCTAAGGCACAATCTGTTTTTAGGCTGTGCAAACAAAAACATTTTTGCCTTTTTGTTCAGGGGAAGCAGGGCTTGTGGTGGCAGAAAGGGCAGCTGAGGTGAGTACGATTGGTCTCGTCTCTTCTGTGGTGGCATTGTGGTTTCGCTATGGGGACCAGCCAAATGAAAGAATTGTGTGTCTTAATAAATACAGCCCTGTGCAATGCTCACTGTGAACATGTGTACTGGCCTTATGAGTGAGAATAAAAGGGGTGTACACTGCCCATAATTGATTTTCTTGTGCAGTTGTCCACACTACCCTGTACCCCGACCACATACCCTTCTGTAGCAATCTTGTGTTGTGTAACTGTTTATCATGCGGATTCAGCAAACCTATGCACAGCTGAATTCTTGTGCAAAACTTGATTTATGGTCACAGAATTCATTTTTAATGAGCCCTTTCCCAAAATACCAACAGCATGTTTTGATTTCCAAGAGCAGTTTAATAGTGAGAGGAAAAAAACACATACAAACACACACACACCAAAAAAGAAAAAAAAAAAAAAAATTACCCTCCTTGCTCCTTGACTTAGGAATGCCACAAAGGCTACATTTTCCTCCAGTGTTGAATATTACAGCACACAACATCAGCTGACCCTAGTATATGAAGAATACCTGTATGTGTAACACAGCTACAGACTCAGAAAAGTCTCTCCATCTTCCCAGATGCAGGATGCAGGGCAGACACAGAGATTTTAAGGGTGAAGAGATAAGAGGTACAACTACAACATCTCAAATTGCAGCCTTGAAGAACCAGTAACCTATCAAGGGATGGAGACATTAGCTACTCTCGAATGCATATGGTCACAAAAATATCATACAGCATTTTAAATTAATGTAATAAGGTAATATTTATATAATAAATAATAATAATTCAATAATGTAGAAAACGCTGAATGCCAGGTCTTCTTTGCTACCTTCCAATGCTAATGGCCATATATATTCATGAAGAACACCTTGAGGTCCAGTCAGGATCTCAAATGCTTGATATTATATGGGCTTAAGAGAATGCTTTCTTGCCAGGGAACCAAAGTATATATCAAGACTAAAGTAAATCAGAGCTTTCCCCATCAAAGCTAGCTTGTCCAGAGGAAATATATATATATATAGACATATATATATATATTTTCTTTTCTTTTGCTTATTTTATTTAAACAAAGCATGTGGAATATCACTATGTTTCAGAAGAACACTGAGTTAGAAAAACCAGTAATTTCTCTGTTGTACAATCAGTGCATTATGTAAAATTCAGCTTGGTTACACCACCTTTCAGAAAGCACAGGCAAAATAGTTCATCTTATTTAACTAATCTCTCATAAAAATGAAGCCATTCTCCCCCTCATCTCTTCCCAGTCTTCCAATCTTCATGCCCAATTAGTGCAGCCTTGCCCTCCTGTGCTGTCTTGGCCCTTCAGCTGAGCAAATTCATATTGTGGAAGCTGTAGAAAGTTGTCCTTCCACATTTTTCCAGCCAAGCAAGTGCATCACGTCCCTGGAGACAGTCACCAGAAAAGAAAGCACACAGCTCCAAGAATAGGACTGGAGGTCTTTTAGCAGCAGTAAAGTATTCAAGGTGTGCATCTCCTCTCTCATCTGCCCATTTGCACTACCACCATCACACACGCACCACCACCCAAGAAATAAAAACAAATTTAGAGACCATCTAAATAGAGACTGCCATATTTTTTCCCAAAAGTATTTCCACGTGTAGACCACTGTTTTTGCCCATGAAAGGGCTCATCACAGCAGACAGCTGTTCCCACTGGTGAGTTTAAACCATGGAGGGAGTTGAACCCATCCAAGGCAGCCTGGTCTTTTCACTAACTAACCCTTTGTTGAGTACTGTATTTTCCTGACTGATTGCTGAGGCCAAGGAAGCATCCATGCTAGTGAAGACACCATGACGGAGCAGGACTAAGAGGAGCAGCCAACCCTGGTGCTCACCATGTAACAGCTATGAATGCATCATGACAGGGCAGATCAACACCAGGGGTCATAAAACAAACAACCCTCCATCTGTTAGGACAGACTTAAATGTCAAGCTAAGCAACTGCATGGTAAACATAGCTTGTGTGCATTCGCTAAGCAGAGGAAAGTCTGGCTTCTCTTAGAAATTCCCTGCAACCATATGCAGGTTTGCCTATTGCCCTTCGTTCAGAAAGGACCAGAATATTATCCCCTAATTAGACAAATTTGCAATCATTGCATGTATACCTTCAAGCACCAGGCAAGCAAAAACAACACAGAAGTTAGAAAAGGGCCTGGCAGAGGCTCTTGTAAATATTACTACCAGAGATATTTTCTCCTCTGAGAAGTGGTGTTATAGCTGCAATAGAACATAAAATCAGAAAAAGACTTTGCAAAAATCAGAATGACTATGTCTGTTTGGAAAAACTGCATCAATTTTGGCCATGAGGCACAGAAACAAGTTTTTACTGAATTAAAATTCTCTCCAATGATCAATGATAAAGGAGCCAGATAATAAAAACTTGAACTTTGCAACTATATTTGAGTCACGTGTTATTATTTCAAATGTCTTTAAAAGAATATTTAACTTGATTCTAGAATATCCAAGAAGCCTTGAAACACGTATTTTATTAGTTGAATAAACAGCTAACAATAACGGACCACCATTGTACCAGAGGAGATTATCAAAAGATCCATACACGCAAAGCAGATAGCTCTCACGTGTGGGAACAATATCATCTTTTAGCCTCCTCCATAGGGCATGACATACCGTACAAGTGATTTAAAGGTCTGTCTGCAAAGGCAAGGATCATACACAAAAAGCAGAAAAGTTCAGGGAAAACTGTCTCCGTTCTGGTATTCTTTTCTGAACTGGTTGCCTGTAGATTCCTGAAGAAAAGCTAGATTAAAAACAGGAGAAATCTACAGCTTCTTTCTATTCCAGTTTCTGATGTTTTTATTTTTCATGCTTTCTCTTACCTGTTGACTTTGATTTTTTCCATCTTTTTCTTTTTTGTCTCATTTATTTGCTTTCTTGTTTTGATAGATGCCATAACAATTCATGTGCTGAGATCATGACATTTAGAGCAGAAATTGAAGTATTTTTTGAATACCTGGGGTCTTTTCTGAGACACAGGAGTTTTGTATACATTTGATATTTTGGCACATAGAATGTTTGTTATAAAATAAATTTCAAACGTTTAATAAATAATACTGATAAAATATTTTCAGCATGGAAAGATACCTGTAAAATGTTTCAGTAAAAGTAGGTTAGGGAAAAACAAACACTTGAGAGTTTTTTCTTTCATTCTGTAAAGTTGATGGTTAAGTCATGGATAGGTTTTGCTATCAAACTCCCCCCTCCCTCTTCAGCGTATAACCCAAAATCAGTATTTGTTGCCTAGTCCCTTTAGACCTGGTGATTCAAGGGAAGGAGGTAAGGGGATTGTGCCTTAGCCTGACAGGGAGCGAAGCACCGGGCGCTTTCTCGCTGAAGTCCCTTACAAAATGCTTGCACAACTAACAGGCTAGGACTGTTCATCCCACCATGACATGCAGTGGTTGCCTTGGTTTCTTACCCCTTAAAACTACCTCTGCCTTCAAACCCAACAGTTCCATCCAATTTTGTGTGTCTTCATCCAAGCACCAGAGGCTTCTCACTTGGGGTGAAGTATGAGTCCAAACGTTCATTGCTGAGCTAACACTGTTCCATCCTCAGACTAAACTGAATTATAGTCGTTAAATTTTGAAGAGACTATGAAGCAGAAACAAAGCTCAAATATTAGTCTGGTCAATAAGTTATGAATGAAAAAATAAAAGGGGAGGAGGTGGGAGGATATATTCATTCCATTGTTTTTATGGCTATGGATTAATTATAACATTCACATGAAACTCCAGAAGTACCATGGAATGTGTTTTTAAGCAAAAGTTTTCATTAAAATAAGGAAGTTACACCAGCAGCCCTGCCTCTTCAGTGCTTTTGAGTCAGCTTTTTTTGCCAAAGGCCCTTTTCTAATTTCATTCAGGAAAGTCAGAAAGTTACATGTGAGATGAAAAGTGGTTGTAACACCCAGAAACCCATGTACTGTTTACTTTCAAAGAGACTTTCCAATGCAAGGTGCCACAGCTACTTTTGAAAGTGGGAACAGGTCATCCAAATCCTGGTTCTCAGATGTTTTTAAGAGCACAAATAGGCTAGAAAATCTTGGCTGACAGTGCCTCAGAGTCTCCTTCCAAAATTAAAAGGCACATCCACCTCATGATACTCATGAAAAAAAAAATATGATTGCAGATTTGGAGCCTGAGATTCTGGCCTTCACTTACGATTTGCCTCAGCTTTTTGAAATGAAATGAATATTACTCTGGACATGGTTTCTACTTCTCTGTAGCACAAAAAAAAAATAAATAAATAAAATAAAAAAATAAAATCACATGAAAAGGAAACCGATACAGGAAAACCCTGATGCATTTTAATTGTAGACACAGTAGGATCAAATCATCTGTTCTGGTGTTACTGAATGATTCCCAGCTTTGCCCTTTATACAGTCCTTCTCTCCTCTTTCCTATCTGCTTTTTAGATATAAGATAGTAGTAGCAGCAGTCCATCACCTGTACTGACAAGAAGATCAAGATTTTTCATTTTTCTTCCCCTAGAAAGCTGCTTTCCCACAGGCTCTCCTTCTGCTGTGGTGACAACAAAAATGAAGCATCCAAAGGGTTTACCTCCGTGTCCCAGTTAGACCCATGCAGCTCCCCAGTACTGCACAATTAACTCTGCCCCACAAACTGCACACCCTATAGCAACACCTCAGCCCTTGTGCCTGATGGATTTGCCCCAGCTAAAAACAGCCTTGCCAATATTTGAGGTACAATTACAATCAAGCTTGGAAAGAACATCATCAGAATCAACAACTGCAGAAGGGTGTGGTGTGTTTTTTTGTGCAGCTTTCAAAAGTACTCAGTGAAAATGCCAATGATATCAGTCACTTAGAGCTAAAAATGATATGAGTCTGAGATATGATACGCACCATTTTACCATGTTCTAGCCAATTACAGAATCACAGAAAGATTTAGGTTGGAATGGACCTCTGGAGCTTATCTGTTCCCACCCCTGCTCCAGAAACCCACACAGAGCAGGGTGCCCAGGCCCACATCCAGACAGCTGTTGAAGATCCCCAAGGAGGAGACCCTGTCTGGGCAGAACCTGTCTGGGCAGCCTGTGCCACTGTCCATGACCTGCACAGCATAGAAGTGCTGCCTGGTGTTCAGAGAGAGCTTCCTGTGCTTCAGTTTGTGCCCACTGCCTCTTGTCCTGTCCTTGGGCACCCCTGAAAAGAGCCTGGCTCTGTCCTCTTTGCACTGTCCCTCCTTATATTTATGGACCCTGATGAGATCCCTCTGCATTTCCCCTTCTCCAGGTTGAGCAGTCCCAGCTCTCACAACCTCTTCTCACAGGAGAGGGGCTCCCATCCCTTGATCGTCTCGGAGTCTTTCCAGTATGTTTAGGTCTGCGTTGTACTGGGCAGCCCAGAGCTGGACCCATTGCTCCAGGTGCAGCCTCACCAGTGCTTAGTAGAGAGGAAGAATTTCCTCCCTCAGCCTGCTGGAGATACTTTGCTCCTGCCAGCCCACCTCTCCGGCCTGCTGAGCCCACCTGGATGGCAGCGCAGCCCTCTGGTGGGTCAGCCACAGCCCCAGTTCCCTGTCATCTGTGAGTCTATTGAGGGTGCACTCTACATGTCATCCAGATCATTAAAGAAGTTGTTAAACAGGACCAGACACAGTGTCAACTCCTGGCCTCCCACCAGGCCTTGCACCATTGACCCTCTGGGTCTGGCTATTCAGACAATTTTTGATTCATTTTACTGTCTGTTCATCCATAGAATCATAGAATCATATATCAAGAATTTCTGTATGAGGATCTATGAGGACCTGGGGGTCCTGGTGGACAACAGGTTGACCATAAGCCAGCAGTGTGCCCTGGTGGCCAAGAGGATCCTGGAGTGCATTAAAAGGAGTGTGGCCAGAAGTTCAAGGGAGGTGATCCTCCCCCTCTATTCTGCCCTGGTCAGGCCTCACCTGGAGTACTGTGTCCAGTTCTGGGCTCCCCGGTACAAAAAAGACAGGGATCTCCTGGAAAGAGTCCAGCGGAGGGCAACAAAGATGATATGGGGCCTGGAGCATCTTCCCTGTGAGGAAAGGCTGAGAGACCTGGGTCTGTTCAGCCTGGAGAAAAGAAGACTGAGGGGGGATCTCATTAATGTTTATAAATACCTGAGATATGGGAGACAGAGGGACATGGCCAACCTCTTTTCAGTGGTTTGTGGGGACAGGACAAGGGGCAATGGCCACAAGACAGAGCACAGGCAGTTCCACACCAACGTGCAAAAGAGCTTCTTCACGGTGAGGGTGACAGAGCACTGGGACAGGATGCCCAGGCAGATTGTGAAGTCTCCTTCTTCGGAGATACTCAAGGCCCGTCTGGACGCCTACCTGGGCAGCCTGCTCTAAGGAAGCAGCTTTGGCAGGGTGGTTGGACCCAATGATCTTTCGAGGTCCCTTCCAACCCCTACAATTCTGTGATTCTGTGATTCTGTGATCTAAAAGGGGACAGTGTCAAAGGCCTTACTGAAGTCCAGGAAGTCTAATTAATATTTGTGTTTCTCCAGCTTTCTCTTTACAGCATCATTTGGGAGACAAGGGTGAGAGGAAGTGCTAGGAAAAGAGATTTCTTTTCAAAACAGTTGTCCAAAAATGTGTGACTTATCTCAACATGTAATATAAATTTTTAAAAGCCTGACTGTGCTACAGCATTTCCCAACTACCAGGAACTGTTTTACAAAAGATGACGTACTAAACTGAATCTAAGGTGAAAACTCTGAGAACTTGCCCTCCCCCCACACTCTCTTTTATCAGTTACCTATTTAGCTTTTAGTATTTGCAAATTAAAGAAAGACAAACTAAGAACTGGAAAATACATTTGGTTTTGAACATGGAATGTAACCTGTTTATTAACAACAGGCAATCTTTCATCTTTGGGATTCAAGATCTGCACAGATTGCGGTGTCACCTCCCGGCATTCCCCACTGCGAACCTTGAGTTCATGGGAATGACCAATACTAATGATCCCTGAACTGTTTCCCACAGCCAAATGACAGCTGTGATTCTTTAGCCCCAGCTCTCCTCCTTAGAGCTGATTCAGCGGTAAATTTATGGCACTTCCTCTGCAGTGTCCCATGCTGGCTTTGGACATTTATCACCCAACCTTATCATTGAAAGATGTATCTTCCAAATAACTCACAGTCAAGTGCCTACTTCACGAGACCTTGGGTAGCAGGGAAGGCAGGTCTGGTTGTGTTCTCGGGGATGTCTGAAGCCTTTATCTTGTTATCGTGTTTCTAAAGTGGAGGCTGCGTAATGGTAGAACTTTGTGCAAAATGTGAGGGAAATGCGTCTGAAAACATGGGCTTAGAGAAGTATTGAGCATTTTCAAGCAAGGATATAAGCAAATAAAAGAAATAACATTTTGAACCTATTTCAGGTTTAAGAACTTTACTCTGCCAGTCTCAGAATTCATGGGAAATATTTATGTGTGAGAGCATCTGCTGGCATAGGACCAGTAAAGTGCTATGGAGGTTAACAGGAATTATTTAGATGTTAATAAGTCAATCCATAGCAGATTTAGTGTTTTCTATTCTGTTCTTTATCACTGTATTCTGCAACAAGTAACAATACCTTCTCTACCTTGGTCTTTCCAATTGTAAAACTGACCCTTAAAGTCAGTACAAAATGCAGTCCAGGAATGGCTACCATGAAATTCTAACCCAGATTTTATCCTGACTGGATTGTTCTTTCATAAATACTCTGTGGTTTGACTAGTGCAGTTTTTTTAAACTGGTGTGTGAGCAAGGGACTAACAGCAGAAATTTCTTCCAGGTTCAGACATGGATTTCAAACCCCTTCTCTCTCATCCTCAAACTCAGTTCTTCCAGGCAGTATTTTATTTTTAAATGAGGGCAAAACCCAGTGTCTTTAACTTCATAACTTCTTGTTCAGAAACTCTAGCAGTGTGTGATAGTCTGGTTAAGAACTGTTTATCCTGCAGCCATGCCAGCAAAGCGATGCACCCTTGATCTTTCCATATGAGCTGTTACACTGAGAGCAGGTTTCACAGCAGGTTCCATGGCACAAAAGACATCACGATGCAGAAATAATGCTCCAAACAGCCAGACGCATTCTCACTTCTACAAATGTCTGAGCAAACATCCGCATCTGGTAGTCTGATTTTTTTTTCTCTTGTTTTGTTTTAAAGAAACTAAAATCCTAAGGATTAGCTTTTGAACTTTGCCATAGAGAAGTTCCTTCACCAGCTCAAACAAAAGTGTTGTTGCTTTGGATCTAGCTGGAATTAGGTCATTGAATCAGGAGCATGAATTCAACATGTTCTACACAAAATAGTCCCTAAATACAACTTTTTTCCTTACAGTAGATGTAAGGATAAGCTTCTCAAAACAAGAACACCAAAAAGTCAACATGTTTTCAAAGTTCTTTGGACTACATATTCAAAGGCCATTTTAAATTGTGCTGAGGAAAACATTTTTACTCCGTTTTGAAATATCACAAAAATTCTCATTTAAAGTGTTGCTATTCCATCTGGTAGTCAAAATTAGAGAAGTAAATCCTGAGCAAACAAATCAGACTTTTGCACCTCACTCTGTAAAGACAAATATTAAAATTGCAAGCAGTGGATAAATAGAAACATTCTAAAATGCAAATTAATTGTTACCAGTGATATAAGGCCAAGCCAGTAAAGCGTTCTCATTAAGAAGCTTTATGGAGGCCATAGATTTAATTATCAGGGGCAGTTGTACAACTCGTTCTGACCTACTCGCAGCATTTTTGGTTTGCACAGATGGGACATAGTGCTGTCTCTTTCCTCTGTCTGTCTTTTCCGTTTCCCGGAACAGGCAAATTACTGAAATATATGAGTATTCTGCTCTCACCCTTGCTTGTCAGTCTTGACTACAGCATGCTTTCTGCTGGCAATAGAGGTGGAGATAATTTTCAAGGCTGTGAATATCTTATAGGTTTTGTTCCTTAATAATTATTATTCTGCAGTTGGTAAAGATTAATGCAGACTCTTGTCCTTGCTCATTTTCTACTCACAGCAGTACTTGTCCTGCAGACTTAAACCATGTGCTCTGGACATGCAGGGTGGAGGACAAAGACAAAACTTACACAGCTGGCTTAAAAAAATCAGGGGCTTTAAATATTTCACAAAGTATATGTGGGATGTATAGCACTTTTCTGTTCGCTCACTGGGAAATAACAAAGTTTGGGGCTGCTGAAAGGACTTACACTATATCTAGTCTTGTTGGAGGACAAACACTTGTCAGAGGCTCAGCCTTTTTTTTCCTTGAGAGGAATAGTAATATTGTCAACAGCACATTGCCAAGAAGTCCACAAAGTAAGGCCCTGGAAATTCTTCAATATACTTGTGCAATATCTCAATAGGAAAAAAAATATATATATATAATCTTGTTTATTGGAGTGTGATAACTGCTGGATGGACTTCAGTAATAATGTATGTCATCTGTGCATACCGGCAGGAGCCTCTGCTCCTATCACTCTGGTTATTCCTTTGAGTAATCAGTTTACTGTGACCTGCATTTCTGTTCTGTCACCAGCTAAATGTATTAAAAGATTACATTACTACTCAATCTGTGCAAGAGTTGCCTTACAAATTTTGGACCACCGTCAGCAAAAATTCTCAATTCTGTGTCGTGTGCAAACAAAATCCTAGGTCTTTCATCATCTCCAGGACTTTATTCGTGGAGTAATAATCTTGGATCTCCTACCTGCAGAGTGAAAACTTCTGCCTTACATTCCTTTTCTTACTGATGATAGACAGCGAAGACAGTGAAAAGTACAGCTGTTCTCTGCAGCTGTGTGTAACTGCATAAACTGATTCCTAACCTGATCATTTTTCTTGTATTGAAAAAAATATAACTCTAAATGAGTGCCTGAAAATACACTGCCAGCTAATGTATCCATAGGGCACTTCAGAACTTGGCTCTTTTTGTTTTCCTTCTTTAAAAAAAAAAAAAATAAATAAATAAATATATATATATATATATATATATATATATATATATATATTTAAGAGGACCTGTCTGACTTTTGTCTCAACACCCTCCTTCAGCCTGTTAGATGCATTGCTTTGCAAAGGGTAAAAGAAAATGCATCTGCCAGGGCTTACAGCCCCTGACCTGTGCCACACAAAAAGTCAGGGCATCGTCGAAGGTAACAGTTTTCCCACAGAACCCAGTTGTGAACTAGACTCGCTTTTAACATACTTACATTTTAAAAACAATTTTCTTGACATTGATGTATCCATGTACTTAAGCTACAGTTGGGATCACAGGGAGAATATTTCCTTATTTCCCGGCACTAACGTTCAATTTCTCTTTGAGGCATCATAACTGCATTTTACTTTCACTGATCCTTGGTGCCAGCCAGCCCTAGTTTGCCTAAGTTTCACACAGTGTGGCTGCATTCACTGTGCTAATCTTATGTTACATACATTTTTTTGTCACTCCATGTGTTTCTAATTGGTTTCCCAAGCACCCGCAGCATTACAGCTGCTCTATTTGGCAGCTGCAAGTGCCCACAAACCCCTGTGTCTTCCTCTTCTACACTGTTTTAGGTATTCTCTTTTGGCACTAAAGTGAAAACAGTTGTAATCAGATGTAAAGTATAAAAAGAAAAAGAAAAAAAAAAAAAAAAGAGTATGGAAATCTTGTGGCTTTGATGTTGCAAGGGGAGAGATGTCTCCTCCTGCATTATGCCTGCTGCACCACCCCACCCCATGGAAACTGGCATCTCTCTGTGTAATCTGGAGTTATTACAAGAGATTACAAGTGAAATAATCATGAGCAGAGGAAAAATGATCTGGAGTGCACAAGCTGCAGTTGCTGGTGGTCAGGGCAGCGCAGGGGCAGGGCTGACCATGACAGCCTTGGCTACCATGTAGACACTGCCATGTCTACACTTAGAAGCTGGAGCTTGAGCTGTTCAGCCAAGCCCTGCTTTGCTTTCCTTGTTGGTAAAATGGGGCACTAGGCATTATTATTTTACAGTGGGAAGTGGGAAATGTAAATACTTTGTAAAACACTCTGATTCCTGGATAAAAGGACAAATAGATTACTTTTAAAGTGCTAGGCTTTATGACTAGCAGGTGGGTAAGCACACCAAGGTGTTTCATAAGCTGCCTACAGACAAACAATGCTGAAATGCCGTTGCTTCTGGAGTAGAAGCACACAGTATAGAGAAGCGGGGAAACCTATTTAGGAAAGGGCTATGTTATCTTTCATGCCCACATAGAGCAGATGGGTCTCACCTTGGCATCTGTGATCCTGCTGGAAAAAAAAGGTGCACAGTGAGTGAAAAACACGATGCTTGTTTTGGCTATCATATCATACAGATATGAAGAGTGGAGCCATGACCACCACCATTTGAATCTATGGGCCTAGGTATTTTACAGCCTCTGAGTTGTCTTGAGTAAAGATGTCCTAAAGTATTGGGCAGGCCTTGACCACAAGCTTCAGTCCACATTCAGACTAAAAGCCAAACTACTCAGCCTGCACAGGTTAAGAAACTGTGCTGTTTCAGTGTCTATCCCTCCAGTCTTAATGCACTAAATGCTCCAGTACGCCCATAAGACAAGTTTCTCGCAGCATGTGAATAACTACTTGTGCATGGAAAGGGACCCAGAAAAATAATGAGTGACTCTCAGTCCCATGTTCATTTTTCATGGAAAATCCCAGTGGGATGGACTAAAAATAGGCTCCCAGGACAGCAAAATTTTTGCTTAATAAAACAAGGGTGCCCAATCTACACATGTAATCCTTGTAATGTTTCTGCTGAATCGAGCTTTATATGGAGGTAGGAAAGAACTCCTACAAAATATGCTGTTGCATTAATTATAAGTTTTCCATTTGACAGCTTAATTAAGAAAAGAAGAGTTAGTGTAAGGCTTGCAGAATTCGTGATGAATCACACATATTCGTACAGACTTCATTTTCATGTTTCAATTATACACATTCCTAGCTGATGAACAGCAACATAGCATTTTCTGTTTAATAAATGTGATATCTGTTGGAATTGATAACATTAGTTCAGTAATTACTGAGCCTCTATTGTCAGGCATCAGGAAAAAAAAAAAAAAAAAAAAAAAAAAAAAACAGTGGAAGGATGCCCTAATTATTAAAGTTTAGTATCAGTACTTTAAAAAAAAAAAAAAAGTGGGGGAGCTTTACCTACAGGCATATACTGATACTTAGCAGAAGTCGCTAATAGAAAGTGTCTGTGGACCCAATTAAGAGACAAGGGAGAGGAACAATAGCTTCATGACTAAAGAACAAGACAGAGGGTTGGGAGATCTGCATTCAATTCTTGTGTCTACCACAGATTTCCTATGCAGTTTTGGTCAAGTTATCTAATCTTTTTATGTCTCAGCTCCCTATCTGTAATAACACGATACACAATAGTACAATATCCTCTTCTCCCATACTGTTGTCTCCTCTTTTCTATTGCAGGAGCTTAACTGTTGGGACTATCTTCTTCTCTGATACAACAGGCTTCTAATTTTGCAGGGACCCATCAGATATGCTACCATAGCACAAATAAATGTAAATCTGTCTTTTAACTCACTGGAAAAAAAAATAGGAAACACCTTCTGTTCTGATACTTAGAACAACAGCATTACAGGAAAAGAAGGCAAGTATCGTCTCAGGTATCCTTTCTAAAACAGTGGTTTTAATAGAACATTTATTATTGAAACTTTCCAAGGAGAAATTTTTTTTCCTCTTCTTTTTTTTTCCCCAAATACAGTAAGACAACAGAGATTAAAAGAAGGCAATACCTTTCTGAGTAGAGAAGACAGATGAAGAGAGCTATGGGTGACACTGTTCTCAAAAGTTGAGCCAAATCCCGCAGTTTGTTCCTGAAGCAGGACAACTTTCTCAGCTCTAGGTATTCAAAATCTGAAAGGGGTGAGCATGTATACAGATGACAGGGGTCTTTTCCTGACGTCTTTTTTCCTTTTTGCAATAACAGCACCTTGAAATCAGGTTCAGAGGTTTATTTCCCCAGTGGCCAATGCAAAGCCTCTTGCACTGCTATAACAGCAACTGCTTACACGTAAAAGAGGTTTCTGCTATAATTACCCTTGAATGTATTCATAATTATCTCTAACAAGATTACTGATCAAGAGCCTTGCCTGAGAGAACAGCTGGAAATGGCTCCTCATTCAACTTGCTAAGGAGCAGTGTCTGCTTTATTTTACTTCCTCATTGCCAGAGAATGATAATAAACAAAGCACCTGACTCCTATTACCAAAAAAAATAATAATAAAATGCATGCTACTCTTCTGACTTGATGAAGTGTTCTAAGTGTTCTATTTTCATCAGATAAAGTATAAGAAGTATAAGGACATTGAATATAGGGAGCAACAGTAGATGGGCATTTTGTATGTCCCAACAAGAATAACCAAAAAAAAAAAAAAAAAAAAGGGTTAAAAAAAAGGGTTATGGTCTAACATTTGTACAACAAAACAACAAGGGATGAAGGAGAAGATGGGAAGATGGCATCTCCCTGACACCTGAAAGTTTTTGGTGCTTAAGGAAGTCTGTCACAAAGAAGCAAAGAATTATGACCTCACCATTTGGTGCAAATATTTTGGCAGGCACAACAAATAAACAGCACAACAAAGGTTGTGACCTCTACCTGCTATGGTAGGTCACCGTGTTCAGCGTAGTGCTGCGATGCATTTCCACTGCTAGATCCGTTCTCCAATTTATCATCTCACAGCTGATTGTTGCTAGAAATGACTGCAACAGTTCCAGCTGAATGTTTTTGTTTTTCTTTTTTCCCACTGGAAAATGCTGATTTGTCAAAAAGTAGCTGCTCCATGGGAACAGAACGATTTTGAAGTTCTGGTTGAAGCCAAGGAAATTGGCAGCTGTGCCAGTTTTGAAAATCTCTTGTTCAGGCAGGTTTCTAATATTATCCTGTGTGACTTTCTTCCTGTTCTGCCTCTCACCTGTGAGAGAAGGACTCCCTTCCCTCCCAAGAGAGACCGAGCTCCCCTGAACCGTTGGCTCTTCAACAGACTTCTCAGGGCTGGAGATGCAGACACCCAAGGTGTTTCTTGGACAAACACTTCTGGAGTTTGTGAAGACTTGGGAAAGTTCAGGAAGAAACGTTTTGAAATTGTTCAGAAAAACAGCATTTCAACTTGTTTTAAACAGAACTGCGGACTTCTTACTCAGGATGATACTTTTCACTTGAGATTTTGTTTAATTTTGAAATTTTTCACTTAGTAGCTGAAAGCTGGGAGAATATTTATCTCTGTTTTGTAACTCCCACTGAAAGACATTTGTACTGATCAAAAATAAGTACGCTTCTTCTGACAGGCTTTACCTTAACCAAAGTGTGGAGAGTTGACCTATGGAGATATCTTCATTTCTCCCTTGGCAATGGAAAGAGCTGGGCACCTAACTGAGGCTAGACACTAACAACTTCAAGACAGCTACAATTCAGTGAGATAATCCTACCGCCTAAGTATTAAAAAAAAAAAAAAAAAAAAAAAAAAAAAAAAAAAAAAAAAAATCAAAGAGATTAGGCATACTACTGTGGCTAAACACAGTAAAGGTTATTGCTTATCTTGCTTTTTTTCAGATGCAAAACTCAAAAAAGAATTTGTGATGACAATGAGGGTCTGTGTTCAGTTTAGTTTTATTCACAGCAACTGAAACTATTAATGTAGATCTCATATCAACATTTTCTTGACTACTTAAAAGTACTAAAATGACAGCTCCTTTCTACTTTCCAGAGGCCATCTAAGCATAGTTGTTTCCTTTATATTTAAATGTCAATTTAACATCTTTCTTCACCTCCCTTTTGCATTTATTGCCTCTTCACTGTGCTGAGGCTCTTAGTGACTTTTTCACACTGTTCCTACTGTGGCCACTTGGTCTGCAGTTTTTTGTATTCCTGTTTCCTGGAGAAATGATGTGGTGGGGCAAACATAATGATTATGGGCTTCAGCTTTAAGCTGCACAGGTTTTACTCGCTTTTCCTTTTCTACACAAGCTAGAAAATCCACTCTCACAAGTGACACCTCAC
This sequence comes from Anas platyrhynchos, assembly GCF_047663525.1. Lineage (NCBI taxonomy): Eukaryota > Metazoa > Chordata > Aves > Anseriformes > Anatidae > Anas > Anas platyrhynchos. Next base: position 82,006,837 of record NC_092621.1, read on the forward strand.
CTCAACCAGAGAGGGAAAACTACAAGGATAAAATCTTCCCAGTTTTGGTTATTGCTGCATTACCATTCTGCCAGCACCTGCTCACTTTGGTGCTGGACATCAGTGCTGGACACCTGAAATTTGTCATCTTCAGAAAGTAACAGAGCCCACCATCACTGTAGGACCTGTGCTGTCTCTCTCCCCTCTTCCACATGATGAGCTATAGTTTAATAGAGAAAAACTAGTGGGCTTCTACTTTCATTCTGCCAGTTCTGCTTTATGAAATAGATTTGTAATAATGTAATTTATTTCTAGACTGTGGGTGGTGTGCAGGTCTTTAGATGCCTGAAATGAGTGCCAGCCCAAGAACTTATCCTTTCTATGTAATTCAGGTTCCAGGTTCTTCAGCATCAATGTCACCTGCTTGGCAGGGCACAGGAAAGTCCTCAGCAGCTGTTCTTTAAAACATGAGATGATGATTAGCCATCAGAATAAAAACCACTGCACTGGTCAGTTTACAGAGGTGTAAATTGTTTGCTGGAATGCAATGCCAGCAAGGCAATTTTGTTTAACAACCACACTAAGAGCAAGGGCCCCCAGGGTGGAAATAAGCAATCAAGCAAACAACCAGGGCTGAAATTTTGAGACAGCAAGGAGCTTTCTCTTCCCAGTGTCTCTGCAGTACATTGAGACCCTGTACAAAACATAAGAGAAAAAAACGGTCTTCTTTTCCTGTGACCCTGGCACCAGTGCTAATGTGACTACTCTTTATTCACATAAGCATATTTATTCCTTAACATAAGAAAAACTGGGAGACCAGGACTTTACCCAAGGTTTTCAGACATGCCCAGCACCAACTCAGCCCTCTTTGAATTCTTGAACAGTTTTGCTGGCAATCACTTTGGGATTGCAAGTACACAGAATTAAAACCAAACCAATCTGCGCTGGAAAACCCATCCTCAGAGTACTGGAGTTACACAGCATTTCATTTAATCACTCTTAATCAAACCATCCCAGACACTCAAGAGACAGCAGAATCAAGCCATTCAAATATTAATGTCTTGGTACTGAGATTAACTTTGTGTCTACATCCAAATGGGTGTGCGCCCATAAATCCAGAGCAAGAAGAGTATTGTGAGCATTGCTCATCACTTGCTGCAAAAAATCCATCAAAATTTATTGAATAAAAGTGGCTATCTTTCCCCACAAATTTTGCCTCTTTCTGCTGTTAGGCCATCACAGGTCCCACCAAGCTATTACGATCAGTCAGCACACTGAAATGAAATGATTGAAAGGCAACTCTCAGCAGAACTGGAACAGCCCCTTCATTTTTTATTTTTTACTTTCATGTGTGTGAGACAGGGAAAGAGAGCAAGAGAGAGACTATTGAACTTTAAACTTCCTGATAAGCTGTATTGTGGGAAAGTGCCATTTTTAGGTTTACATGAAGGAGCTACCTCTGAGAATGGCCTTTTAGCCTGTGAAAAAACTAGAAACATCCCAGGAAGTCTCTGAAACATTGTAGCACTGTGAGAATTTGTATAAAAATAAACATTGGATTATTTCAGTCCTACTCCCCTGAGAAAATGAGACCAAATTACTCAGAGCTACTAGTGTAAGCTTGACAGAGGAAGGGAAATTAGCAGCTAATGCCAGGGCTTTCTGTTTTGTTTGTGTTTTTTCTTTTCTTTTCTTTTCTTTTCTTTTCTTTTCTTTTCTTTTCTTTTCTTTTCTTTTCTTTTCTTTTCTTTTCTTTTCTTTTCTTTTCTTTTCTTTTCTTTTCTTTTCTTTTCTTTTCTTTTATTTTCTTTTCTTTTTTCTTTTCTTTTCCCCCTTTCTTTTAAATGTATAGCAATACTTGGAAGAGCAGCAAAGGCAGGTTGTGCATGTGGTTGAAAGAGGCTTGGAGCTGAGACCAAACCCAGGAGGAGAGTGAGCTAAATCAAAAGGAGCACTTTTAAAAGGTGTAAACTGGAATTCACAGAAACATGAGAGCTTGGAAGGCATCCACCAACAGACACAATCCAAAAGCAGACAAATCCTGGTCTCTGGAGTTCGGGGGATTTTTTAAAGCTTTTTGTCGAGCATTTTTCTCAGGAGAAATTAAGATGTAAAAGGCACAAGGAGTCAAGCAGGGTCCCATGTCACTGCAAAAGCTGCTTCTAAGCCTGGTCAGGAAAGGCTTTCATTTCATGGAAAAATCACTCTGACTAAACTCTCTTCCCATTGCAAAGGTCTGAGAATCCCACATGATAATAAACCCACGTTTTATTCGTCATTGCTCCCAGGACTAGTAAAGTATGATAAGAAAGAACTTAAGATGTTGTGATTTCCATAACTACTGGCAAGTGATAAACCCAAGGAAAACTATGTAAAGCAAGGAGCAGAATGTCCAACAATGTCCAGATATTCAGGGATATCTGAAGTCGTAATGCTGAAAATACATGCGTAAGAGAAGTAGAATGAAGGAGTCTCCTCCACAGGGACATCTCCGCGGCTGCAGGCTGCTCCACAGCATTGAGTGAGATCGAGCAACTGCTTCCTGGTTTTGTAAAAACAGGTTTTGTAAACCAGGCTTTGTAGCTGAACATCTAACAAACACACACTTCCCTGAGGTGAAGCACAGATGGGAACTCCCAGCAAGCCTTGCAAAAGGACTGCAGAAATAGTTGCTGCCACTCATATCCCTTTCTACAAAAATGATTCCAAGCAATTCACAGGTAGCAGGAGACAGGATCTTCTCCTTCTTTTGCTGTCACATTGGCTGATGAAGAAAGGCAAAGGCAAGGATCTCCAATGATAATAACATGAAGGCAAAAAAGAGTTTTCCAGACACATGGAAAAAATAAATACCTTCAGAAACAGGAGAAAATTATATTCTACATTTTTAGCTTCACTGCCCAATCAAGTTAATAAAAACCTCCAAAAAATCACTATACAACAGTATGATATCTACAGAGAAAATTCAATATCTGCTGCCATTAACAACATCATTAATAACAAATGTCTGTTTAATTACTCTTGCTAAGATTAAAAAGGCCATTATTCTTGTAACTTGAGAAATTCATTAGCTGGAAAGTCTGTTTAATGCCAAATGCACCCCCCTTAAAGGCACAGAGTTTAGGACTTGAAGGTATTTCTGACATTCAGGCACTTGTGTTGCTTGAAGACACACTTCCCAGCTGGGTTGAAGTTCATACTGTGACAATGATCAAGTGCCGTTACATTTCTGAAACCTAGATGAAGTTACAGGACAGTGCATAGTACTATCTTTCCCCTGGGGCCGTTAAAAGGGCTCTCAGAAGTTCCTAAATCATTGAGGACCCTTCATCTGTCAGAAGGAAAAAGAAACGCTTCTTAAAATTGGGTTTAGGTAGGTGTATCCCTCAGAAAATTCTGAAAATGCTGCCCCATAAGCTAATCTATACAACTCAGCTTTCTCTCATTATGTGCTGAGAAGGTCTTACACCAGCACTGTGAACACTAACTCTTGGGATATTAAAGGTGCACCTTCTGAAGGCTTGCTACACCTAGCACTCGTGTTTGCTTTGCTACCAAAAAGAGGAAAATGCAGCAAATGCAGTAGGCCCTGTTAATGCAGTTCTTTGGCTGATGTCCATTTTTTAATAGCACTAAACTCTTAACACACATTCCACCTCCAGAACTGAATGTGGTTATATAAACAGGTACAAACAGAGCAATTACCTCCTTCTGGAACACGAAACACTATACTCCACCAGCATGCAGGGCAGGCAGAGGATATGGCCTGTGGCAGAGACTGACGTGGAAAAGTAAACACGTTTCCCACCTCTGAGCTCTGTGGAAGGTGCAGAAGGGCTACAGAGAAAAAATATTGAAGTTCACAGCAACAGCAAACAGTGATGTGTTTAGCACAGTAATTCACTCTGACAGAGGGAAGAGGCTGAGTAATGGAGTAGCATCCCAGCTCCAAACCCCTCCAGCTGGCGGAGTTCCATGTTGTGCAGGCCTGGCCGCGTCCTGCTCTGGGACCACAGTGCAAGACAGTCCGAAGTATACTGGAAAGACTCCAACAGAGGGCCACCACGATGATCAAGGGACAGGAAGAGAGGCTGAGAGAGCTGGGACTGCTCAGTGTGGAGAAGGGGAGGCTTAGGGGGATCTCATCAGTGTCCATAAATACCTGAAGGGAAGGTGCAAAGAGGATGGAGCCAGGCTCTTGTCAGTGGTGCCCAGTGCCAGGACAGCAGGCAGTGGGCACGAACAGGGTCAAGGAGGTTCCCCTGAGCACCAGGCAGCACTTCTGTGCTGTGCGGGTGGCTGAGCACTGGCACAGGCTGCCCAGAGGCTGTGGGGCCTCCTCCTGGGGGATCTTCAAAAATCACCTGGATGTGGGCCTGGGCACCCTGCTCTGGGTGGCCCTGCTGGAGCAGGGGTGGGACCAGATGAGCTCCTGAGGGCCCTGCCAGCCTCAACCATGCTGTGATTCTGTACAAAAAAGGGAGGCATATCTAGCCAGGAGTGGGAAATGGATCTTTCAAATTATGTGAACAAGGTACCTGAATGACAGGTATCTCTAAAGCTATGCTAACGAAGACTCTGTGCTGAACTTGTTCTTGCAAGGTCTTGCTAACCACTGTCCGTGCACCAATATAAAACGTCTTATATATTTCACAAGAGTTGAATTAAATACCAAGTGTAACATATCTGTAATAATGGGTTGAGGTGCATTAGAAAATGCTAAAATTACAGGATTTGTTCTTGTGCCCAGGGCAGGGACTTATCCTCTTTCCTTTCTTTGTCAGAAAGTGACAACCTCTGAAGAAGTTACAGGTGTCCCCACTGCTGTGGTCACTGGTACAATGATAACAACAAACTGTGAGTTGCAGTGCTACTGGATGTGATACCAGCACAGCAAGCTGAGGTTTAGCAGTCACATTGTAAAAATGTTATTAGTATCTCATATCTTAAGAAGATCTCAGAGCCACCAGACACAGACTTTGGTCACATTTGTTCTTTTTATCTGCTTCTGGCAGAGGCCTTCTCCCACAAACAAGACTCCAGCCTTTTTATGTTATTATTTTAACCCTGAAACATTTCTCCCTTGCTGGATCATCCCCAAACCATGCATGTTTGAAGGTGGATCCATTTTTTCCATCATGACACCTAGGTAGCTCAACTACAGCATAATAGAGTTAGTTTTCCATAAAAATTAAAGTTCATACCAATGGTTAAGATTTACTGCTCTGAAATAGTCCTTACAGATGACACACTGGGTGCTTTGACATAGCAGAAGCAGAAAGACTTGAAATTATGAGAAAGAAGTTGTCAGGGGATCTGACTAGAAGTTCTGATAGTCTATTACTTTGGCTCCCAAATACGATTAAATTTGCCATGCCCTACTTATAGATGTTCAAAAGCTTTGAATTTTACAGTCCCTCTCCAGTAACATATAAAAGTGTCTCCTTCATGTTGGGCACCAATATGTGAATGTCTACCACAAAGTCACAAACATCTTTAAAAGAGCTTTTTATAAGCACTTCTCCCACATTTCTAGGTCATGCAAGAAGGTACACTAATTTAGCATCAAGAGCAGTGGTATTGTGGACAAGTAATTATGTTAATAAAGATAATGATATGTACTTGTATTACAGATGCTTTTTCAGAGTTAATTTTATAGTCAAGCAATTGCTTTGCTCTGTTTAGCTTTGCATTTGGATAGCAAATGAGGTAAAATGACAACCATCATTTTGGTCAGTCAGGAGTGCTACATGAGAGAAGTGATACATTGTCTGTGAGCTGAGGGCCTTGCGCATTTTCTTCTCAGCTCTGTTTTTTCCTGCCTCTCATGAGCCCTAATGACTGGCTTTGAAATGCCATGCCCAGCCCATTACATCTTCTTTATCTGAGAAATGCTACAACAGAAGCAAGAACAGAGCTTGCTGAAAGACAATGCAACAAACTAAACCACTGTTGTTGAATTACAGTTGTCAACTAATTTTTGGAATGGGTGAGGTGCTCCCAAGCTTTGATGTGTCCATCACAGAACTGAGCTGTGAAGGATGCTGGCAATTGTCTTTGGTCCAGGTGGATGGGTAAGAGCAGCTGTAGGGCCAACTCATTTGAAAAAATGGGCATACTGTGAACATTGCTCAGGCTTTCATACATGGGGAGCTAGAACCAGCTCTGTTCCTGAGCAATCAGTCAGCTCTTACATCAAAAGTGGGAAAATCAGGATGCCTAGGCTTCCTTTTTAACTTTTAGAGCTTAAACCCAAACACGATTAGTAGATACAAAATCTATCTGCACTTTCACAGTCAAAAGTGCACTTTATTAAATATGTGAAATATGTGTAAGCATAATACAAAGGAGAAAGAGTTAGAAGTGAAAAAGCATGATATTGCCACATCCTTTTTTTCTCAGGAGCAGTATGGTTACTGTACATACCCAGCTATCACACACTGGGTTAAATTAAGCTACAGTACAAACAAAACCAGCTTTAATGATAGTACCCCAGGGGTCAATCTGGCCCATCACATGCTAATTACATCCCTGAAAATTAATACCTGTGTTTTTGTTGTTGTTTTGTGTTTTTTTGTTTGTTTGTTTGTTTGTTTGGTTGGTTGGTTGGTTGGTTTTGTTTTGTTGATGTTGTTGTTTAAAGTAAATAGCCTTTTCTAAAATTATTTTTATGGAAAACAGGTTTTGTTTGTTTTTTCAAGAAAATTTGGTATTTGCAGAGTTCCCGGCCTTTTTATGCTGTTACAAGTTACATCTGTTTTTCTCCACTGGCGTTGTCCAAGCCAACTTTAAAGGTAAAGCTAATCCAGAGTAAGCCGAGGATCTGACTGAATCCTGTAAACCCAGGAAAAGCCAAGCCACGGGGAATATTTAGGCAGGAGAGCGCTGCCCACAGCCTGGTGCTACAGTCCCCAGGAATGCACCAGGATCACTCCACAGCCTGGAGGAGCCCAGGGACTCCTGCCTGCAGCCACCTCTGCTGAAACATTTTCTTCCAGCTTGCTTTCTCCTCATCCCTACATGATGGGGACCAGAGAATAGAGTAAAGCATGGTCACGAGCCACCAGCCCTGGGCTAGGATTTCAACATCTCCCCTCTCCAGCAGCTGCCCATTGACACCTGATGAGGTTATGGAGAAGGATGGGCAAACTTCCTGAGGCTTGGGGCTCAGCAAGCACTCTGCAAAAACAGCTTCTGCCCACAAATACCTCTTCTTTCAAGACCAAATACCTGTCCCTGCTGTCTCTTTTTTCTTTGCTTTAAGTCTGCTTGTTTGTTTCTGACTAATTGGAAGACTTTGTATTTCCACCCCCTGTTAAGTTAGGCTGGCAGAACAGGGTCATCTGTGCATTAAGTGCCCAACTATACCTCTGATTCACTTTTCTGTTGTATTTTTTTTCTCTTTCTCCCTGTTCTCTGCTCTGTAATTTTGTTGTCTCTGGTATAAATAGAGAGCATGAGATTGCTAAGCAAAAATCTGGCCCCAAAAAGAGTTTTGCAACTGATTTCAGTGAGAGCAAAGAAAGAATAAATATTTATCCCTTGGAAAAAGGCATAGTATTAGCTATATAAGTTTTAATATAACTCCTCTGTTATTTGTAGTGATCTGGCATAAAAACCAGCTGCAGGGCAGTATATATGTGTAAAACCTTATTTTATCCCATGATAAGAATCCCTGGCTAAGACACTTGAATGAATGCTCAGCATGAATTGTAGCCATATAACTGAAGGAAAGACTTCTGTTTCTGCCTCATGTTACTGTAGCTGTAGTATTTGAACTTAATATGTTTCTTATACCTTCCTTTCAAGAGGTAGATCAGATGCAGGTAGAGATGAAAGAATTTAAATAGCCAAAGAAATGTTTCACTCTGGAAAAGTTCAAGCTGGAGGAGCACCTAGAAGCAATTTATTAAATAAATGAGCTGATGCTATCTTGCACACAGCAGATATTAGTGTATGTGTACATGTGTGCACATATAAGTGAGTCTCAAGGCAGCGTGAACTGCAGATATGACTTGTGATTGCACTGCTGTTCTGTGGAAGATTTAAACTTCCCACCGAAATGCAATCCCTTCTACCACTGTCTCCCCATTTTGCTTTCTAATGCCATCCCCAAAGCCTGGACAATGGAGCTCTGCAGTCCCTGCAGGGATGTGACAAAGCCCAGAGTCCAGTCCTGTGTGCTGGGATGGCACAAGGCTGCAGAGCCTCTATCGTTGTCCCCTGGGAGGCTTGTGTTTTTCCCACGCCTTCTCTCACCTTGCTTTTCTCTATGGGGTGCTCTCCTTGGCCCACCAAGCTCCCCAGCAGGGTCCTTGTGCAATAACATGCCTCCTGACACTGTCTGGCACAAAGTTTAATTGTTTGCAGCATCATTTCAACAGATTGTGTCTCTCTGCTTTACCCAAAAGCAAGATTGCAGGAATGGGACTGATAATCACATTTTACTTTTTTTTTTTTTTTTTTTAATAATAGATTGCAAATCAGGTTCACGGAGCAAAAGTTACAATCACAGAACTGACCAGTCACACATGTTTTTTTAGCACTTTTTCACTCACTCACTCTTCTTGTGTTTTCTAAGCCCTGCTTTGTGCTAGTAACCTTCTTGGTGGATGTCAATTTTGTTTAAATCACAAAGAAAAGCCATGTTGTATGATTCTCGCTTGTAATCTAAACAAATTGCAAACTAGTTATTCATAAGCAGGACCATCATTCATTCCAGAAAGTGAGAACCTAAAGGTTTTGCCTTAAAGTGGCAGCTCTTTGATTTGCTCAGACAGAAGTGTCTTATTCATTAGGATAAAACAATAACAAATATGAAGACCACACTGCCTAAACAGTGTTTTTCATGCCATTTGGAGATATAAATGGTGCAACAGAGATTAAGTCAAAACAACTCAAATTTTAGGATTATACTAGGAATAAATGTGCTGTTTTTATGATCTTAGTTTTTCCACATTCTAACTAGCCAGCTTACTTTTAAATAATCTTCTTTAAACTAGTTTTTCTTAACCTTTTTAAAGATTATTTAAAATAGCCTCAATAATTTAAAGTTAAGCCTAAATTTATATGAAACACCTTATGTGCCTATTGCATTCCAGTCCCTTTTTTTTTTTTTTTTTAATTAAGGAGATTCTAGCAGTCATTTCTGACTGCTGTGGCATCGCTCTGCAAATCCTTTCTGCAGCTCTGCTACACTGAGGTTCATTTGTGTCATTCAAATCTTTGCTCTTTAAATATCCTCTTATAAATTTATTATGGCAATACATTCATATCTTTAAGTTTAATCTGAAACTTAGATAACAAGCAGGAGATGGAATAAATGAGTAGAAAGGAGACCAGATAAAAATTAAAATACTGTTCTGTCATTACCCATATAAACTATTAGGGACACTGACAGGACGGTATTTTAATTTTGTCCTGCTCTCCCCTCCTTCCTCCACTCTCCCTCCCTCTTCCATCTTCAGCTTGTTACCAAATCCTCTGATGAAACCCAGGAGGAAGGTAACACACGCAACATGCTGGGGAGATCTTTAAAAAGCAGGAACGTGAATGACACAGGTAAGCATCAGCGTGCTACAACCCAGCAGAAAGGGCCTTTTCTTTCATTAATTAGACACCCTGGCGATCCTTGCAGAAAAACACCCCCGTTGCGTAAATAACAATAAAATAACGACAGCATTTAACCCCCTCTCCCCGACCTCCGTGGAGATTTACAGCGATATTATGCGATCAATTGCTTATTTCACAATTACTAACATGTTGCAATGCTGCTACAGAAGCCATGGGCAGGCCGGTTTCCAGCCCTCTGCAAAGCAAACAGTCCAGAACTGTTTCACCCCCACACCCCGTAACTAAGAATCTGAGTGTTGCTGGATTTTTTAACATGCAGGTATGACTGTTTTCTCTTTTCTTCAGTTAAGGGAGAGGAAAACAAGCCTTTTTTCAGTTTTCTTATTTGTTGAGTATCCAGGTAACAAACTACTTAAAATCAAGCAAACAAAACTTGATAATTGGCCCCTATCCCCGTCTGAGCCACGGAAGGATGTAACCATGGCAACGTGTAGTTTAGAGCAGACCATTTCGTGTACCTTTCAGAATTTAAGCTTGTGAGAATCTATCCATTCTTAAGTAGAATTATCACTCCGGGAGCAGTTTGTTCTTTATTTTAAAGGATGGTTAAAGCCAGGTCCAGGAATAGTCCTTCACAATGTGCTCAGGTACCGGGGAGGAAGAAGGTGAAGCTGACACAGATGCACACATAAAAAGGAAAATAAAAACAAAAACAAACAAAAAAAATAAATAAAAAGTTCCTCTGGGCTGGGGAACAAACAGAAATGGGCACTGGAAAAGACAATAATTAAGGATGAGTCAAGCACAGCAGGTTGTCAGGAAGTTCTGCCACAAATGTGTTTTCTCATGAGCTAAAAAGCTTGGAACAGAGTTAGTCATATCTCTGCCCTCAGGTCCAGTGTCCCCTTCCTTGCTTATGTAAGTACTACTGCATATATATATGTCCTTAAAAAAGTAGATCTATGGAAAGAAACTAAGAGGAGAAAGAAGAAAGAAAGAAAGAAAGAAAGAAAGAAAGAAAGAAAGAAAGAAAGAAAGAAAGAAAGAAAGAAAGAAAGAAAGAAAGAAAGAAAGAAAGAAAGAAAGAAAGAAAGAAAGAAAGAAAGAAAGAAAGAAAGAAAGAAAGAAAGAAAGAAAGAAAGAAAGAAAGAAAGAAAGAAAGAAAGAAAGAAAGAAAGAAAGAAAGAAAGAAAGAAAGAAAGAAAGAAAAAGAAAGAAAGAAAAGAAAGAAAGAGAAAGCAAACACAGCTTTGTAATAGGGCAACTTCTTAATCATGAGGAAGGAGGAAGGAGGCTCAGAGGAAGATAAGCCAATTTAATACTTCTGTGCATTTTTTCCCCTTTACATAAGGTTTTCTTTTTTTTATATATATCTACATAATCTAACCATGACATCCCTGTTTACAACAAATACCTCAGTAATGCTACTACTGTATTCATAGAGCTGAACATATTATTTTGCTTTCTTCCTGCATCCCACTAATTAAATTTTATTTTTTAATGTAATTAAGAGTTTGTCTTGAAATCCATCCTGCTAATGTGAGTTTTTTGTTTTCCTTATGAAACGGAAACTACAAACACAACAGATTGTAGCTGTCTCTTTTTACATAAGACAAGTCGCATTGTTTAACCAGAGCCTGATTAGGCAAATCAAGTGACATGAGAATGAGTGGTTGCACTGAAGAGGTAATATGCTGCACAAGGCAATGCTCAGAAATATCTTGACATAAAAATCTAAAGGCGAGATCTGTGCTCAGATTTGAAAGGAATTAGATTTGAATCAGAATAAAAATATTCTAGTCAGAGTGAAGCATATTCTATTCTCACATATTATCCTATTATCCTCTGCAGTGCGTGAAAGGGAAAACCATTATATATAAGATCTTTTTCAGGAGGGGATATCCTTTCAGTGGACAAATTCCAGATCTGCTGCAGGGCTCTAAGCCTGGAGGCCAGTTGGTTTACTGGGTGGGGTATGTGGCAGGGAAAACTACATCACAATCCAGCATCATAAAATGTAGCACATGCAGAAACATCTCTTCTAACAGCACAACAGTCGGAGCTAGTGCTGCTCACAGGGAGTACACATCACTACCCCTAATTAGCACATTTAATCCTTTTTTTTTTTTTTTTTTTTTTTTTTTGCAATTGGTTCTATCCCAGATATAATATGCATCTTTCTAAACGTAAAGTGGTAGTTTACCATAAAAAAATAAACTGTTGGGAGGAATTTACATTTAGAGGTGGCCTACAGTCGATTTTGCATTTTGCAAGATATCTAAGATTACATTTTAGGCCTCCATAAAAATGAATTCTCTACACCATTTCTCTAATTTCATGGTGAAACCTAAGATAAGCCATCTGGTTAGATTATTATCACTGTGCTCCTACCAGTTTTACTGCCATTACCATTGCTACTACTGCCATCACCATTACTAATACTATTTTTTTTCAAGGAATAAGCAGGATTTTATTTATCAGCAAATAAATATTGCTTGCTGTTTAATTTTATCCTCAGAGAATTTTGCATCTTGCAGACTTTGATAGAAATATAAGCTCATTAACAGAATATTTTTTAACCAGACCATTATGACTTCATTTTGAATCAAAGCTCATTAAAACAATTATAATCAAATGTTTCATTTTCTTTTTCCCTTGTGAGGAACAGCTGAAAAGGTTATGTTTGTTTTTCTTTATCTGAATCTCTAGGGCTATATAAACAGACTACATGGACTTGTTTGTGCTCCTTTTCCTTTACATTTCAGGGTTTGCTCCACAGAGTATATGTGAGCTCTGTTCCTAGGGTCATCCACAAGTTGTTGCAGCACAAAGAGTTGCAACCTTGACCAGATGAAAATCAGCACCAGTTTTTTTTTGGTGACTGGCTCATCACCAATGGTTCAAAAAGCAGCGACTTCGTATTGCCACATCCTGGACAGGCATTTGAGACTGTGTGCAATGGAGAGACAGCTGTGAGGTCTTTTCCTTCCCTTTCTCCACCTGAGTGGACAGACATACTGTGAATTCCTCTGGTTGCTTCTGCATCCACACAAATGGAGCTGGAACTCCTCAACCTCACTGTCCACGTTTGGTAAATTACAGGAGTCACATATGGACAGTTGCATGCTGCAATCGCTTAACACTCACCCTGTTGAACCTTAACATTCAAAAAGCATTGTGCTTAATTCTCTGATGGAGAAAAATATCTCTTTTTCTTTCACACAGTCACATAATAACAACATCACTGTTGTTATTTGCAATAAGCACTGAACTATGCTTTTGGTAAAGCATATTTCTATTAAGCATACCATAATTCACAATAAAAATGACCAACTCCAATTAAAAACACCTTTACAGTCAAAACTTAGTAAGCCTATGTAACAATAAACATGGAATTAAAGGATTTTCTGCAGAAACAGCATTACCTTCATAGGGAAAATGGTGTTTTGTTGTTGTTTTTTTTTTTTTTCTCTGAAATAGCTAACAAGCACACAGCATTTACAAGCAACAGGAATATCCATTAGCTACAGGAAGTCCCACATCACTTATTCCAACATCAAACATTAATTGTCTTTCAGTCATGAAAAGAAATGGCCTAAAAGCTGATGGCTCTGTGTACAGTATTTTTCTGAGGAAGACAGGCCTGCCTGTTAGTATTGAAAACACAAATCTTTTCTATCTTGGTATAACAGAATTTTTCTTTATCCTGTTATAAACTACATTCTCATGCAAACAATCATCCAGTGCAAGGCAGATGTGCAAGGATATATAATGAGTAGCCACCAGTGATGCAAACATTAAAAGAATTATGCCAACTTGCATAGTTTTTCTTCTAGTAATTGACCTAGAAGTTGATCTCTAATTTTGAAGGAAGAGATACAATATAAAAGGCTATAATTTGAAGTAAATAGTATCTGGATGCTTTCTAGAAGCCAACTTCCTAATGACAGACACATTTCTGGGAGGCTGACATTCTCCATGCAGACATTTATTTCTCCAGAATTCCTAGTGCCTCATGCAAGCCTTTTCAACCTTTCAACAAAAGAGAAATATCAAAAGTCACAGCATTCAGATGACTTTGTAGCCCAGTTTACTCTTGCCTGCCATTCTTTGTACCCCAAAATGTTGGGTTTTCCTTTGCCATTGGGCCTCTGCTGAAAAGTGTAAGGGAGCTTTTAATCCAGATTTCCAATGGTTAGAGCAATCTCTTGGACTCAGGGGTTAAAAACAAAATTTTCTGAGCTGTAAGAAGAGCCTAGGACACTTCTCTTGCATCCGGGCAAAAGAGAAAATACATAAGTATGGAAAAAGTCAGTGTTTTTTCAGGACCATGTAGGACTGAGTTGTTCAGTCTGCTCTCCCAGAGCCATTAGGTGTCCTTTTCTTATTCCCAATTTATGGACCATTTTCTAGTCAGGCAATGACTAGGCACAGGGTTTAGAGCAAAATCTCTCGGCAGTAGGTAGAAATGTCTTTCACAACATCCTCTGAATGAGCATATTCAAGGTTCACTTACTACAATGTGCAATTCCACAGTTCCATGTTAACTTTGAATGTCCTATAAATCAGGATGACGATGGTCTTTTTTTCCTTTTTTTTTTTTTTTAATTCCCCCCCCCCCCCCCCCATGCCCCATTTTCCATTGTCAGGAGAGACCAAAGGATTTCAGAAACACAGACAAGAACTGCATATCCCTGCATTTTAATGGAAATGGGAGCTCTGCTTATTCTAGGTTGCAACATACCTGTCCGCTTCTCTGTAGACAGATCTTAACATGAAGACACATAAAAGTTAGATGGGCAAGCAATACAGCACCTAAGCATTAAATAGTTCTCCATCTCTGGAAACTCAGATAATTCTGTATCATAAAACATAACAACAACAAACAACAACAACAACAATAATAATAATAATAATAATAAATGTTAGGAGTGCTGTCACTAAGTTAAAAGAGAGGACAGTCTGCAGTTACAGTGCCATTCCTTAGATCATCTCCAAATGCAGGCCGGCAAACCAATGGACATTAAACTTATTTCAGATTTGAATCAGTTTTGCTGACAGGTCAAAGCTGTCAGCTATGCTGTCAGTCATCCTTGGTAGGCTGTCAGGGGTGGAAAGAAATACAGCAGGAGGGGGGACAGAGGGAAGTGAAGAAATAGAAATTTTGGAGTATCAGTTCTCCTGCACACATTAGTTCTTTCCTTGGCCCTTCTTAGTTGAAAAGCTGTTTGCTAGAGAAAACATGGTTATGAGATGTGAAAAATAATCATATTGAACTTTTGCGCATGTGTAGAATTTAATTATTTCCTTTAAAATCTGTTAGGAGGAGCAAGCATGACCCTTGTGTCAAGTCTGGTCTGTACCTGAAGCATTATGCAATGGCTGCTTTATTTGTGGCAGAGGGAGGAATGTTTTGTCCACACTCCTGCAGCTTCCACACTACGTCTCAATTGTCCACACCATACTCACTCACTGCTGCCAAATGCAACTCTCTTGCCTGTAGAAAGACAAAGTTTTCCCCTCTGCAGGAAGCTTTCCCTGGAGGACCAGATCTTTAGCAACAACAACAACAAAAAAAGTCACAAATATTTTCTTTATATTTTTCTTCTTGTTGCTATTGTTAATTACTTGTTTAAGGAAGGCAGCAGGCAAGAAAGAAGTGACCTACTCACAGATGCTGAGATAATTTTAAATTGTAAAATGAAGGCTTTGTGGCCAAATTCAGATGTTCCAAACTCATGAATCAGGCTGCACAAGCCATGAGATAGTCTTAAAATAATGATCTCTTTAATAATAATAATAATAATAATAATAATAATAATAATAATAATAATAATAATAATAATAATAATAATAATAATAATGAATGTTGGTTTCTCTAAACTGCCTTCTGGCTTTGTCATCTTTAAAGTATACAAGAGTGCAAATTTTCAAATTTTCCTCTTTTTTTTTTTTTTGAAAGGAAATCTGAGATTGTTAAAATACTGCATGATACGAGGAACTTTGGTTTTCAAGAAAAACATCAAACATTGCCAGACTTCTGATAACATCATAAGAGCTGGCAACAAAGGAAAAACATCTATACATTGAAATAGTCTTTCCCAGGCACTTTAATAAGACTTACACATTTTATATCCTAGCTGTGCTTTAATTAAAACCAGTTACTTTCTTTTGTTTGAAATAGCTTAAACAATTCAGCACTTAAAAAAGAAAGGAAAGAAAATAGAAGAAAGAAGCTATCTGGATGGGTTTCTAATAGTGGGTGTAAAACTAGTCATAATCAAAATTTATTTCTACAAATTATTTCAGTGGGAAAATAGAGCCTCCAAAGTGTGCATTCAATTAAGTATCATACCAAACCTTTGTAATCCTTTTGTTAGACCTGGCTAGTGCCTATGTACATTGTTAGTTAAACATAACAATATCATAATCATAATTAATTCCTATTTCTTGTGAAAAGTTGACTCCAAGCTAAACCACTGGGGCACAGCATTTCTGTGGGTACTTGTAATTGCCTGAAAGCAAAAGCAAGTTTATTATTATAGATTAAATTGCAGTCAAATATTAACTTATGAACTCTCTTCTGACTTCACAAGATTGTGTGACATTTTTGCCTGTTATCTGAAATCCTTAATAATGCATTAGACAAAAGAAATTTCAGAAGAATTTTTTTGAGATTTCTTCTTTGGCTTCATCTGCAGTTCTCAATGAGCAATGCATCATCCAAACACATTATAGAAATTAGAGTCTGCATTCCATTATGCATTCAGACATTTATAGCAGAATGATAAACCTGTCTGTACCTCAGGGAGTTGGCTTTATAAATCAAGGCTTCCTGTAAAAAGATTACATTCCTATTTGAAATTATTGGGGTTCTATATCTTCTTTCTATATCATGTTATAATAAACTTCAGAAAAGGAAAGTAGAAAGAATTAATGGGGGTGGGGGGAAGAATTGATGTTTTGTTAGAGGCAAAGTGTATTACTATTTTATTTTGATTTTCAGAAAGAAAACTGAGATTTCTGGAGTTTAACATTTGAATACTTCACCATTCTGGAGCTCATGTAAGGAAAAAAAAAAAGCAAAACAAACAAACAAAAAAGATCTCTCGATCTATTTTTGAAACTTATCTATTTCAGTAGTACCAGAAAACCTCAGAAGTCTTTCATGTATTTGCCATCATTGAAATCCTCTGAGAGAGGAAAATGCTGTTATCGCTACTTTAGATGGCAGATGTTAAAGCACAACTGCTCAGATCTCATAGGTAAGTGCTGAAAGAACAGGGGATTGAGACAGTGCCTCCTAAACCCCAGGTCCTGCAGGAGCTTCAGGAAGGGGAAGAGCAGTCACAAGAGCATCCTGTTTTCTAAAAGCAGGGCACAACAGGTCAGAGCACACACCCTGCATGCCTTAAGAAGGGAGCTCTGTGAGTCCTTTCTCATTATGGGGATGCTGGAGGTGCCACAGCATGGTGCATCCCAATGCTATGCAAGGTGTCCCATCCCTGTCAAAATTAGGAACTCGAGCTAATTGGGTAAATACAATGAGAAATTAGTCTGCTAACATGCATGTAGCAGAAATTTGAGCTCCTCAGACAGAGGGCACTCATCCGTGTCCATCCCTATGTCTTCTTCCACCTCACTTTAGACGTTCCCCCAAAACCTTTTGACTTCCTGAGATGACTGACTTGCAACATGTGATCAAAGCACTGTGATAATCACTGGGTGAGTAGAAATATGTTGCAAGACAGTATGTTACCTCAAAACAACAGGGTCTCTATGATTTCTGGTGGGCATCATACCCTGCAGAAAACATTTGGAAACAAGATTATGTGCTGTGGCTTCTTAGGCTAAGATACTTTTTAACATTATGAAAATAGGGAATATAGGAAATGGGACGAAATGGGTGAAAATATCTGTTCTTTTATGTTTATACATTTTATCACTTAGCTTCATTTAATTTATAAGTCAGTGAATTCAGTATTGCTGTCTGTTCCTCAGCAGACCCGAGGAATTTTCATGGAGAAGCATTAACAACAACCATATCCTATAAAGGAAAGGGAAGAGATTAAATTCACAATGGAAGTGCATCAGAATGGTAAATATGAAGACAGGAGAATGTCCAGGTACCTGGGTTACTGGTGACTGAAATTTACATGTAAATGGGCAAACATGCCTGTTTTTTTACTTATAATTTTACATCTGAATTCCATAGCTCAGAGGAAAAAAAAAAAAAAAAAAAAAAAGTAAAACACAGAGATAAATTGTATTAGCCCTGCTCTCTGAGGTCTAATCACTTTGTCCAATGAATAGTCTGAAATACTATTAAGACAATCGAGTCACGTCTTCTGGGTCCTTAATTTATACCACAAGTGATACCCACAGTGACTTCAGCATCTACACATTAGCTTAATTTAAGCCACAGTGACTTATCATCTATGCATTAACTTTATTTTATTCACTGATTTGAACAGAGGTCTTTAAGGTTAAAATGTCTCTTGAGAACTACAGGTTACATCCACCCTAAACTAATCGAAAGGTTCCATGGATCTGAAAACCACTAAAGGACACTGCTGTGTTCATATGACATAAGACCCTTGCCTCAAAAAAAAACAAAGTGTAAATTCATTCCCTTTTCCTTTTTTTTCTTGTTCTCTTTTCTCTTTTTTCTTTTTCTGTTTTTTTTTTCTTTTTTTTTTCTCTTTTCTTTCTTCTTTTTTCCTTTTCCTTAATCTTCTCAAAATTTGAACTTCTTTTTTATCACATGATATTTAGACATTTCATGTTAAATGTAAGCTATTTATTACTGATAATACTGGAAATGTACCCCAAAGCTAAGTCTGATAAATTAATATAAAGATAAAAGAGAATTTATCCTGCATTGTTCACTTAAACTGGGTTTCAGACTCAGGAAATCATGGAAGTGAAATCTGCAAGATGAATCCAATTTTACAATCAATAATCCTTACTCTTTCCTAGTTCATTAAAATTAGAGATAGCACAATATCGAAAAGGACTCAGGAAGTTTGACGTATACAGTATTGATTCCTTTCTGCATTTTTTTTATCTTATTTTTACATTATAAAATACTCCCAAGAGATGCAAACACAGCCCAAGCAGGCCAGAAGTAGATGCTATACCAGCATTACAGAACAAAATAATTCAGTGTATGCAATCTTAAAAGCATAATCATTAATCTTTTCATGCAGTGTATGTCTAAGCGCAGAGTCATCAGGCATATAATAAAACACAGATAAGCCACAACAAGTGAAACGACATCCTGCCTTTACTCAGCCTTACAACAGCAAAATAAGATCAGAGGAATGAGTACAAGGTAAGTTCTACAGTAATGAATGAGCAAATCTTTTTATGGTCTTAGCACTTAAATTCTGCTAACGTTTTGAGTTTTTTCAGGTCAGATTATAAAATTACCTATTCTCAAGTCATACTGCATTTTGGTCAACTGACGTTGTCTGTTATCAAGCACAGTTTCACTGTCTGAAACCTTTAAGAAAAAGTAATTGTCTGGGTCAAAATCTTTCACACACAGTGTGTGAATTTGTGAATACTTCAGAACAGGATTAGCCATATCTGAGATGGAGCATGTGAAAATAAATAAATAGATAAATCTTATTTTGTTATCTTTTTCACTGAATAAATGACCAATGTGTTTTCTCTGAAAAGCTGTAGTTACACAGCTTCTAAGGAATGTAATTGATCTTTGACAAAGGTTGTCATATGCATCATGTGTGTGGCTTTTGCTGTTCTTGGGAAAGTGCATCCAAATTTAGACAAAATCATAAACCTATTTCACAGCTCACAGCTGCCAATGAATTCAGTGGAAGCTGAACTTCTGTATAAAACTAAGACTACTAAAATAAAAGAGAACTGCTTATCTGACTGCCCCATGTTTGCCAACTCTTTACTCAATGCACAAGTAAAAGTATCCCCCTTTTTTTTTTTTCATGAAGCTGTGATGGAACTCAGGTGAGAGAATGTTAAAGAGTAAATAATACTGTTTTTACAGAAAAGCTTTAAACAAAGCACAGAGTGACATACTGAAGAAAGAAAAGAAAAAACCAGATATCTCATCATTAATCATCAACCATCCTGTGCACTGAATAAGATAGTCATCTCTGAAAAGACGACAATGTGGTCATACAATTTAAAGTTGAATAATAACGTGTAGGCACTCTCTTCTGCTGTTTCCTTACTTTCAAGTGCCTTGCTTTGTGCTCTTATTAATGTAGTCTTAGTGACAACAATGTGATAGTCATAATGAGCAATGGTGATATGAAAAGCTGGATTTCTGGGAAGACAATGCATTTCAGCAGGCAACAGTTGGGCAGGCAAGCTTACAAACTGCTTCTCTGACGTTCTTTAACATGGTAGGAGTGGTGTGTGTGCAACTAATATATGAATAATGTAAGAAAGACGTTGTTCATGTGTGAGAGAAAAATCCCATTGCAGTATAACATTCCCAGATGTTATTTTTCTAGTGCAGTGTATATGCAGAGAGCAGCTTCCCCTTAAATAGCTTGCAAACCTCCTAGTGCTGTTCACTGTATTCGTTGTTTCAGAGCCACCAGAAACCAGCCAGAGCAGCAATATGTATATAACCAGGCCTTGCATGTTTGTGTATTTTTAGTAAACATAGTTATTTGGTACCCAGCTGTGCCCCTGTGGTTTTTTCATATTGTTTTTGTTGTTTAAAGATCAAAAAGCACAGGCATATACTGTACATTGTAAAGAAAGGAAATGAGGAGGCAAAACTTAGATAATTTAAAAATCTCTCTGGCACTTCTCCAAAACACAAAATACAACTCTAGAGATATCCTTGAATATTATATTATGTACCTTGTGCAGAGCCAGGATCTCTGCGCTGTTTGGTTTACATTACTCAGACTTCCAAATAGTGAAATTCTCTTAGTATTGGCTTCCACAACCTCATTATCTTCTGTACCATCAGCTACATGGGCCTCAAAGAAGCAATTTTTAACTTTCAAATGTGACTAATGTAACCATTTAACTCTAAAAGGCCTTTTGTTTCATGTCTGAATGTGAAGATGTTTTTCTTCTAATCTTCTTTCCTTGACAATAATGTGAACTGTTTCACAGACTGTCGAGAACTTTGTCTCAGTGAAGAGTTATTACTGATTTCTCCATTTACTCTGTGGGATCTGAAATCACATGAAAATATCTCACAAAGGAAGAAAAAAAAAATACTTTACAGAGTGGTAAGGTGATTGAGATGTGTAAAGGTAATATCTGTGTGAAATGCTCTTCATTTGAGCAAAATTGCAAGAGCAGGGGAGCTCTGTCTACTCACATACAGCTCAAAACTGAGGAGGTCCTGACCAGGGAGGTGGCAGTGGTATGGTGAAACCTTGGTGGAGTTAAGCCATATGGATTGAAGAGTTTGATGGGGATAGACAGCAAAGACAGTAGACCTTAGAACAGCTGGTTGCAAGAAGAAAGCAAGCCAGGAAAGTGTATAAGAAATTATTTTGATTTTAGCACAAGGGAGAGGTCATCTTTGCATCCAGTGTCCTTGAACAGCAAACTCAGATTTACGAGCAAAGCAATTTCCCATTGTTTGTTTCTACTACATACCAACCCAGATTTTTACATCAAGAAATATCTCATCTCTTTTCCAAAATTTTTATTTTTCAGATAGAAATAACATTTCAGTGCTTTGTATTTTAGTTTTCACCTGAGCCCAAACAATATTACTGTGTTTGAGTTCAGGAATTATCATGAAGTATGCATATTCAACACAGAAAAGACACACAGAAATCTGTGGAGATCATCTCCAACCATCTATATTTTCTGAGATTTATCTTTCAAAGAAATAGAATAAGCCCAAGAATCCTTTCATTGATGAATTCTCTGTGTGCTCCACCTGAGGAAAAGTTTCTGGATGTGAGCAAGCAAAATGCTTTTATAGTAATATTCACCTCCATTAGACAATAAATAAAATGCATGGGGATGTGTTGATGTACCTCCCTAGAAAATTCAAATAACCCAAGTATTATAGATTATCATACATAGATCATGGCAAAGTATTTGTAGATCAAGATTTTTCCAAACTGAAGTCTCAGAGCAAAAACATCATATCCTCAAGATGCATGTGAAGTTCCCGATGAAAACAAAGGAACCTGAGAGGACACACATCCAAAGCGAAAGCCTGGACTTCATTCAAGCCACAGGAGAAACTCTCAGGCTGAAACTGGGTTTATTAATACTTTGAGCAAGATATCAAAGTATCAGCAAGAGATCGAAGTATGGTCTCTCACGGGGAGAGAGAGAGGGAGTTGCAAGTGCTCTAGAAGAAAGATGCGAAGTGGCATGTTAGAAAAGAAAACATCTGGCATACATTTACATAGAGGTTGTTTGGATAAACTGAAAAAGCAGCAGCTTTAGGATTACGCATAAACCTACATATGAAATATAGATGAGAGGGCAGTAATGAAAATCCTTAAAAAGTAAAGGAAGCTTTTAAGAAGCTAAATTTTAGGTGGGTCAAAATAAGCCCTGGTGGAGCAAAGATATCTGATTTTTAATTTAAAAATCTATGTACAGAAGAAAAATGAATAGAAATCCACATTCATTTGAATCATATCATTCCTAAGTACCTCTGTGTACAATAAAGACAAGTCTCATCAGGAGATAAATTTCTTTAGATATCTATCATGTTCTAATATAGTAATTAATCTAAGGAAGCCAAAAACTTTGCATTTACTTTGAATTCCATGGAATATAAATTGTCTTCCTTGAAATGTGGAAAAGAGACATAGCAGATGAGTATATATGCGTGTGTGTGTGTGCACATGTGTAATAAAGACTGATGGACAGATACATATGCATGCCAACATATATCTATGGATTTTTATTTAAAGTTACTGTAAAACAGAGTTTTTAATTCTGAGGCTGCTTCCAGAACCCTTAAAACAGGTGTATTGCAACTCCCACCCAAGTATTTCCATGGCTAAACACATATAAAGGTGCTGTTCATTTAATGAAAGGGAAATACAATGATGCTTTCTTCCCCAAGTCTATCTGTTGGGAAGGTCTGTCTGTCCAACATCATGCTGTTGGAGGGCAGGTGGCCCCATCCATCCTTTCCAAATCCCAGACCCATTCCTGAAGAAACTACTGATGGGTTGAAGCATTTTGGCATTCTAAAGCCAAAAGTGAATAATAATAATAACAATAATAACAATAATAATAATAACAATAATAATAACAACAACAACTATGAAGGATTGATATTTTTTCATGAGAAATGAAATATTTTTTGAATATTTTTTCATTTTGGTTTTGGAAAGAATGCCTTTTCAGCTGTAGCATTTGTAAAAAATGTAGCATTTTTTCAAAGAAATGTTTTCTCAAATGAAACTTGAAAACATAAAAACACTTCCACAAACAATTTTTTAGAAAAATGTCCTCACAAGCTCTACTGAAGACAGTTGTTGCAATGAGCTTATCCCCTAATTCCTTTTCAGGCAATGCTCTCAATAACTTTACAGTTCAGTAAAGTTTCAAGATTTGACCTTGAAAGTTTTCTTCTTTTGCCTTTTCTGCCACAAGGAACATGCATAGCTTGCTTTACTCGTACACACACACATTCACACACACAAAAGACACTTTGAAGAATTAATTCGTCAAATTGCCCTATCTCCATCCTCCATCATCTGCAAATATTTACAGGCTGAAAAACAATAATCTGATTTAATATGATCTTATGTACTGAAGAAAATAAATATATTCTTTTCATCTGTCAATTAAAACTTTTGCTTGAAGTGAGGAGTTAACTTGTAGACAATGCTCCTTAATCTCATTGCTTGAATAAGGCAAAATATATTTTTCTCACATTAGTAAAAGAAATCCAGAACCTACTTTGTACGTACCATAACCAACATAAGATCCTATTAACTTTTATTTAGTCCAGAAGGTACCGATTAACACTTCCTCTATCCTGTATTTTTTTTAAAGTTCCCTATATACTCCTTGTAGAGATCAACTCATTTATTAGGAATTTTATCTTTTTATCAGTTATTTGCTAATACAGTATTTCACTTAACATGCATGATTTGCTTGAACAGCCTTACAATGAAACATCTTCCTTTAATCATTTCAGATATTTTAGCAGGCAATCATTTATGTATGTATGTATGTATGTTAGCAATTAAGGATACCTTTAATATTAACCTAATCAAGCTCCAGTTTGTGGTTAAGTAATCATCCCTTTTGCTTCAGTGAGATTCTGCTTTTTTATATTTTACTTAACATATATACATACATACATAAAATGAAGTGTTATAAAGGGCAGAACAAGGTTTCTGTAGTTATATATTCTCCTTATTTTCTTAAATATATTTTCAGACTGTGAAACAAGAATCACTCACAGCTTGTCCATACTTGAAACTAAATAAGCATGTATGTTTATTGCCTCAAACTTGCTTTCCACCAACACATTGTTCCAAATGCTAAACAAAACATGGTACTATATGAAGCAGCAGGTGACTGCTCACAGTTTTCTGCAGAAGAAAAAAAAAATATCTCTGAGATCTAGCTAGACAAAAAAGAAACATAATGGTCAGCAGATACAACAGTAGTAAAATGCGATTTGGTGACCACGTAGACCTGAGCTTGGACATCAGCTATAACACCGATATTGCCACCGCTCCTCTTCAAGGCAGCAAGATCTACAGCATGAGGGATTATTCCACTGGCAGAGGGGAAATCATCTGCAACAGCTGTGGGGAGTTGCAGCCAGTTTTACAATTCAGTAAGCCAAACTCTTGTCCAAGGAAACACCATTGAACCAGGGCCTGGTGGACAGGTTACATGGTAGTGGCGGTTCTTTGGGATCCTAGACATGATAGGTAAAACACAGGGAAATGAAGAGAAGATGGATGTCCATCTTCTGCAAAAGTTTATTCAAAGCTCACTCCACCACATTCTAGAAGTGATAACAACCCTTCTCCAGTCACTCTTTAGAGCCCAAAATAGACTCTAACACCCTCCCCAGATACTAGATCAGCTGTATGAAGGAAGGTTCATTGGAAAACACCACTTCTGCAATCAAAATTTTTCTTGCAGAGTGAAACGGGTCACTCCACACAGAAAAAAAAAAAAAAAAAAAAAAAAAAAAAAAAGGTCATTTAGTTCCTCTTTAAAATAATTAGAGTGCAGAAGCAGAGAAACACTTGAAAAGGACAGCATCATTTCATCGTATAGGCAATCACCTTTCTTTAACGCAAATGAGAAATTGCTGATATGGGACAGATAAACTAAGATAAATTGCTGGTGACAGAGATTGGAACAGAGAGAGTCTAAGGACCACTGCATGTATGTTTTATCTCCATGAACACAGATTTTACTACCTTATGTTTTATTTCTGTACAAAATGAGGCTCGGTTACCTTTGCCTAGTAGACATAATTGTCTTTTATAAAAGAGAAAAATGTATAAATTCCGGAGGAAATGTAATATCTTTTGACATAGCTTTAGACCACCCACACAGCAAGATATGGAAGCCAATAATCCTAAACCAAGATACGTTTAAATCACTGAACAAAGCATTTGCCTTTTTACACATCTTGTATTGTCTAGTAAAAACAACATGAGTTGGTTGTGGACTATTTACAATTTTTGAGTCACCTTTCTTGTCCCATCTAAAATGCAGTTATTATTTTCCCTTAATATATAATCAATTTTCAGTAAAAATATACAATCTAAAGTATTCTGGAAACAGGCTTCCAATTTAGAAGAAAAAGAATGTCATCTATTTTTAGTGCTGCATATTTTTTAGTACCCAATATGAGGTCAAAATCTGCTCTGAAGCAAAATGTTGATAAAAGACAAGGATATAAAGATATATATACTAATATATATAGATGTATATATATATATATATATATATATATATATTAGAATCTGCTTTATTTCTTTACTTAAAAAACAGAATTACTGCTGGCCTGATCCTCAACATTTTTAGCACTGACTTATGAAAATTGTGTCTACAGAAGTTACACAGCACTTCACAACACTTAGTTTATACTTAAGGGTTAAAAAGGACATGCCCTATATAAAGTAATTACCACTCACTCCCTTTCATTTCTGGTCCCTAGCAAAGGGAGAAATTCATATATTCGTGTATTTGGAGGTGAATTCAAGACCAGTTTCATTTGATGGCCCTCAACCAAACCCCCCTAAAAGCATCAGAAATGGTTATCCTGAAATAAAATTGTCTTCTGATTAGATTCATAGATAGCAAAGACAGCATCAACAAAAGAGAATTTATTTATGGATTTGAAGATTTCTGAAGAAAATAGGCATGAAATCTGGGAGACAGACTTTTGCAAGTATCCAAAAAAGTTCCGAATATGACCCTCTTAATTAGAGCCAGGATCAGATTTAGCACCTTTATCTGCAAGGATTTGCACTGGCTTTGGCAGAACTGTTAGCAGAAGACATAGTCAACAGCTCCACACAGGTATGGACTGAAAAACCCTAGTGCTTTAGTTCTCTTTGCTGTTTTCTCTGCATTGTCTATGTCTCTAGAGTAGGGAACTATCAGGGTTAAGGAAAGCAATGTTTTCCTCTTCCCCGTCTTTTGTTCCTGTTATAAGCAATACCAAGAGTAACAAAAATATTTCCAAGAGAATGCTCCAGCCCTGTACCTGAGGTTATTCTGGAAAATGTTTTTGCTTGCCAGAGCTGCGGCTTTGCATGAGGTAAAGAGCTCTGTGCTCTCTGCACTTTCTCCAGTAACAATGCTTTGATTCAGTCAGCCACCAGCTGGAGTTGAAAACAGTGATTAAGCTTGGCTTAAGTTGTGAGAACCATATCAAATCTCCTTAAGTTCAGTCCAAACAGTGGAATGAAAACATATCTTTTCCTTTAATAAAAAAATTATGAGCTTTTTAAATGGAGCTTAAAACAAGTGGTCTGAATTAAGTTTTATTTGTGACCTCAGGTATTGCTCTTTTTCTTTGTAAAGCCTGGGATTTGCAAGTTATTTGGCTAAAATTTCAGTGCAAACTTGAATAAAGCAGATTTTCTAACTCATATTTTTGCACAAGAGGAAAAAAAAAAAATGAGTTAAGTGTGAAGCTGCGTAAAAGGCAGGAGAGAGGAGAAGTACAAGGGGCAACAGGCAGACTCAAGTGTTTTGTCTTTCTCTACAGGTTTGTTATTTTAGCAGAAATGAGAGCTGCCCATACATAAGGAAAAGGAACTGTGTGCTAGAAAGGCATGTCTGCCTAAAGTGGGTATAATTCTGTTTCCTGTGACTCTTCAGTCAATGAAAACAAAAGCCCTGAGACACTGCCATCACTGCACACTAGTAGGGTTGTCTAGACCTAACCAAGGTTCAAACACTTGGTCAGGTGCCAGGAATGCATCAGTCGTCCCCCACTCGCAGAGGAGGCAGCAGACTGCCTCTCCCTGGGTATCCCTGCCTGAAATGCCACCTGGGGAGCCCAGCAGCTTTTGGCAATGACAGCTTGCTGCTAACGATGAGCAGGACAGCAGGATTTGTTTTGCCACCCAAGGAGCAGCATCCGGGCACGCGCAGGATGTCGCTGCACTAGAGCCAGGGAGCCTGGGCATGGGCTTCTTAAGTCAGGACCCCTCATGAGATGGCCTTCCAGGAGAAAACCCTAAGTGAGGCAAAATGTCTCCATCAAAGCAGATATTTGGAAGCTGGTCTTGTTTCCCCTGTTTTTCTATTCCATCCTTCCTTGATACAAGGCAGTTTGCTTCACTTTGCTTGTCTTGTCTTACCTGTTTGGAGGCTTGACTCGGGGTCTTCACAGCAAAACTAAGTAACTGCAGGAAGACTTTTCTTTTGTGGTACAATTAACATTTTGATGGTTCACATCTTCTAATATTTTATAACTCTCAATATTCCTTTTTACCTTAACAGAAGCCCTTCCCATGCACTGACAAAAACCAGTCCAGCTTAGCTCACCTCTGTGTGTTGGAGGAGACATTTCTTTGCTGCGGAGGAGATTTGTGGTGTTTACCAAAATGCAGATACAAACCTGTAAAGCAAAGCTCTGACTGATCAAACATTTTACTGGGTATACTTGCATTAACCTGAAAATGTGTTTAAACACTTTGCTGGTGTGGACAGTGCCTGTCATTGTCCCCAGTGTGTGTGGGCATCCGTGTCAAAAACCCAAACGTAGCATTTTCTTTCGTGCCACATGTATCTGTGCACAGCCGCCCACACATAGGTAATCAAACGGAGCCAGAAGACCCAAGGAGCAGGAGGTTGAAGAGGAGATGCTGGCACCATGGACTATACACTGTGCAGATTTGCTGAGAGGTTCAGGCATAAAACTTCCCTAATTATAGCCTTCTTAAGTTGTCACTCTTTCTTACCAAAAAATATGGCTCTATGTCTAGAAATCTCCAGTAAACTGTATGCCAGTCTGTGGAGAGACAAAAGGCTGCTGCAAGGTCTGAACAAGTCACAGGAAAATAGTCTCCTGAATTTCTGTCTACATAAGAATTTGCTCATAGGAGTTTTGTTAAGAAGAAAAGAACGTAATTCTCTCACGTCCAAAGGAACATACCCGTCTGCCAAGTAACATATAATGGTAGAGTTTTTAGCATTGAAAACACCTCACCTGATTTCAGCATTTTGGGGTCTGCATCCCAAAGAACACAAATCCTCAGGTGCAAGAAGCTGATCTACCACAACTGCACTTCTTTGGGGGTTTAACAATGGGGACAATTTGCATCATTTCAATCAAATATCCCCTCTCCCCTGGCCCATAGTTTGGGAAGACAGACATCACTTATAAACACAGATCCACCTCTCCCAGCTTTCATCTGCTGTTTTTAGTACACTGGGGCTGAAAATGTTTCATTGGTGTGCATTCCCATGAGTTCACATGGATTCAAAGTGTTTCACCACCCTATTGTATTGTATTTGCATTTTTGAAGTGGGACAATGCTACACTAGAAATAGTGAGGTTTTAGGGTACTGATCTGTTTAAAAAAAAAAAAAAAAAAGATTTTAATATGGTAAAATCAATCTAAAATCTGTACTAGGCAGGCAAGTGGCAGGGGATAACATGAGCAAAGGGAATAAAAAGAGCTCTGAAGAGCCCATACCAGTTGCTAATACTTAATCTCTTTAAATAATGAATTAGCTGCTCATATCTACTGTCGCTTCTAAGAGAAAGCACTTTCTTTGTGAAGTGAAGTAAAGCTTGAATACCCATGAATTATTCAATATAAAGTGTGCCAGTTAAAATGCCTTGATATTGGAAGTCAAGTGTAAGATTATCTTTTGTCTGTCAGAAAGCATCTCTCCCATGTTACTGAGACTTGAGGGGGTGGAAAAAGGGGCCAAGCCATGCACAAACACATCAGGAAAAATAAGGGAGGTGCAGTAGTAATACACAGGCCCTTCTCCACCTATGGATGAGCTTCAGTCACAAGCAGGCGTAATTCTTTTGGGCTTTATTCCATGTACTGCTTCTGCTCTCCTTTGCCTTCATGATCACTCTGTGGTCTGTATCTCCAAGTGAATCACTGGTGATGCAGCTATGCTGCTCCACCATTCCCTCCAGGAGAGACAGCATCAGCTATTGATCCATCAGCCTTTGCTGACGTGGAGAAATATATTTCCTTACTCATGTTTCTAACAGCTTCCAGAGCTGAATAATGGCCTCCCTGCTCTATCAGAATGTGTAATCTAGATGAATGAACCTTGCATGAGGGTCTGAGTGAGAAGAACAGAAAATTACTGTTTCTCGGGGAGTTTTATGTTGTCCATTACTGTGGTATAATATAGCTTTCCAAAGGGATGGATGATTGGCTATGTCTCAATGTTTCATCCTTCTGTTTTTTCAGCATTCCCTCTTCATAAAGTCCAAATTGTTGGTGGCACCTCCAGATATACAGGTATCTCAAACAACATTTTTATTTTCTATCTGTGTTTTGAATATATATATATATATATATATATATATATATATATATATATATATATATTTAATTATTGCAATTGAGTTAAAAATACCTCTAATTTCCGAAACTACAGAGAATGTCATCTCTTTTTTCCATTTTTTCCCTGCAAGTTATTCCAATACTCAGTTTGTCTCTACCTCAGTGTCCCTCCTTGTAACTTTTAATTTTATGGATACGTTGTTTGTGTCTGGTGATTTTTCAGGTAGCGTGCTGCAACATTAGGAATCACAACACAGATCAACAAAAAATCAAAATGGCCCATGTACAGACTGCCTCTTAAAAAAAAAAAAAAAAAGGATAACTTAAGTATCCATACTCTTCTCTTCACCAAATATGCAAGCAGCCCACAGCTGGGAGCTCTATTAGATAATGCGGGTGGGTCATTGTGATATTGAGCTGCAATGCTCTCAAAAATGTGACAACAAAACTGGCCATCCATAAGTGGCTTGGAGGTAGTCCAAACTGATTTCTGGGATATGTTAATTGCCATTATTGTCCATAATCCAGTTTTTATTGATTTTGCCAAAGAGATTACCCTAAGCAAAGACCTGTCAGAAATCCAACCCTGGTCTTTCAGGTGAAACTAGAGAAGAGAAAAGGTGTCTGGATCCCTGGTGACACTCTAAGGAGGACTGTGCTAGTCCTCCCAAGGATGATCTATGCAGACTATTCACTTCTCTATTTGTCAACTGAAAAGACAAAAAGATGAAACAGAACACTGAAACGTATCCCAAACTGTAACAAATGTCATTAAAGGGATTAGACTTCAAATTGACTCAAACTGAAAGGAGATAGAAGAGTTACTGCATACTTTATAGATACAATTTCAAGCTGTTCTTTCTCTGTATTTAAATAAGATTTATAACCCTATCAATTAGTCAAGGTTTGGATAAAATCCTCAATAGATGAAAGTGATTTACCTCTTTGTCTTAACAGAACCACCCATCCCAGATCTCACTGTACATTTTCATGTTTATGTTGAAACACAAAATGCCAGATTTCTTAACCAGACCTAGCTCAGCCTTGTGATTGTCTTTCCATTTCAGCTGTGTTACCTATGCATTAATAAAGAAAGTAACACTTTCAAAATTTTACTATTTCTATTTTCTTGTCCACCTGTCTGCATGTCAGATGCTATATAAGTTCACTTTGGAATTTATATTAGTCAAGCTGAGCAAAGGTAGAGAAGTTCTTTTATCTTCAGCTTCAAATGCATCCCAGTGAGAATAAAATCTGAATTAGTTTAGGAAATGAGAGGGAAAGTAAAAATATAACAGTAACAATAGCAATAATAATAATAATAATAACAACAAAAAATAATAACAACAACCATAATAATATTATTGATAATAAAAATTATCAATATTCATATGGTGACTCCACCATAATTATTATTATTATGGTGGAGTCACCATCCCTGGAAGTCTTTAAAAGAAGTTTAGATGTAGAACTTAGGGATATGGTTTAGTGGGGAATGTTAGTGTAAGGTCAGAGGTTGGACTCGATGATCTTGAGGTCTCTTCCAACCTAGAAATTCTGTGATTCTGTGAATAATGATCAATTAAAGTTAGATTCCAGACCTTTTTATCTGTACAGATAGTTGCATGACTGCATGGTTTGAAGGTATTTAAAGTCAGGGTTTTTAAATGCAGCTTTGATACAAATTAATACAAAGAACATAACCTTGGTTAGAAGATTCAGAATTGGGAAAAATAAAAATAAAAAAAAAATAATTCTCCTCTATTTAGGGAAGACAGTTGCGTGATGCCTTTTAAAATATGGCTTACAATGTCCTCATTCAACAGATTAGGAATATATAACATGTTGCATGACAAATCAAGGCACAGTCTTTAGAATCATTTAAGATTGATGTTTAGCAACAAATGAAAACCATTTACCGTTCTCCCCAGAGAAATTTTGGAATGAAAGATTAATTATCCATATTATTGTGAAAGCTAGATCCAGAAAAACTCTCTTGGTGTACGTCTTTTGTTCCAGAAATTAATTTAAATGTCTTGAAAAGATCGTTCAGAATTTATATGGTGCCTTTCCTCATTAAAATCCATGGATATAAATTTTACAGTATTTAAAAGTATACAGATTTTTAACAGGAAAAAAATAGAGGCCTGTGGCCTTTTAAATGTCAGGGACCAGATTATGGTCTCAGTAGTATGTATCTAATTCTCACTGAAATTAATAGAAGTCCCATATATACACTGTCTTCATAATCAGAACCAATTGTTTTTGTTTGTATGATTCAGTCTGTATGAATGAGAAAACACAGGAAACCAGGCATCACAGGATAATATCAGTCTTCAGATCTCACAGTCTGCAACACACTAGTTCTGATTTCACTCATTTGTGGTTTTACACAGAGTTAACAGGCTTTTTATTAGATCTTCCATATTTTTACAATGAGAAGATCCTCCACAATTTCACTTAATTCACCACCCTTTATGTTTCATGGAATTATGACCATTTTTTATTATTCTTCCTCAGTAATAGATTTTACATAGCTAACTTAAATGAATGTGCTTTTGTACCTTTAAAACTACATGTCCATAGAATAAACCCATATGCATTTAGTCCATCATCTTGAGCATGGTTTCATTCAGCTGTGTGGCATCTCTGAAATTTTCTTCCAGAGCATTTTCCAACCTGCTGAAGATTTTGTTTTTAAGAAGCCTGTGATCTACTTACAGTAAGGGGTTTCTTGATTTGGTTTTGGGGTTGTTGGGGTTTTATTTATTTATTTATTTATGAACTGGCAACTGTTCTTATTTACACACTGTGCAACATGTATGTCTGTTAGACCGACCTAGTTCTTGAGCAATAATGCCAGATGTCCTGTGCTTGAAAATACCTACACTAATGCTACAACCACCACTGTCACTGTTTGTTTATGTAGTAATCAGCTGTCATGCTGTCTTTTTATATCACTGTTTGTATTGTTTTGGATTGAGGTCTAAAAGAGATAGAGGAAAGAACAACTTATTGGGCTTCAGGCATCCTTGTAGAAAGCATTCCATAAAACTAGTTTTCAAAGTACTAAAACACTTTGATTTCTGCTTTATCTGCTAAAGAGGAGATACACTTTTACACTTTTAAAGTGTAAAAGAGGAGATACACAGGTACACTTTTAAGATACTATGTGAACACTGAAGGGCAATACCTTAAAGAGGACATCTGGAACATTTTTTTTTTCATGGGCAGGGCCACAGGTTGGACTTCTGTTTTTTTCCTTGCTACTTGTGCCTTGGCAGACACAACCGAGGTAACTGCATGTCTACCTGTGGGGAATCGGGAGTCATTCAGATTCACTTAACAGACAGACATTTTCTCCGTTGGCTGATCTGACTGACCCATCTCTATTGGCTCTGAAGTTGTAAACTCAACATTGAGAAATCTTGCAACATAAAGTTCATTCTGGGAATTGGAATGAGTCCACAAACAGATTTAATGAGATATCAAACAGTATGGTTGGAATAATACAGCAGAGGATTACAACAAAAGATACAAAAATGTTCTATTGACCATCTTTAAAAACATATATCTTTCTCAGCCCAGATTCTTTCCTCAGAATATCTTCTAGGCAAAAATCTCAAGACTTAGCTAAGTCTCCAGTGCTTTTTGTGCCAGGATGTAAACTCAAGACCTGGTGGTTACTGAAATGATTCACTAATATTTAAAATTAGGTGCCTCACACAGCTGAAGGATTATTCTGACTATTCTTCAGGATCCTATTATGAGCTAACTCCAGCAGTTTGTAATTCCTTCCTTCCTTCCTTCCTTCCTTCCTTCCTTCCTTCCTTCCTTCCTTCCTTCCTTCCTTCCTTCCTTCCTTCCTTTTTTTTTCTCACTCTCTCTTTTTCTTCTTTCTTAGCCTTTCAAAAAGCAACATATTAAAGCAGTAAATCAAAGTGGAGACAGTAAACATGCCCGCTTCAAGCAGTAAATAACTATTTTGACCAACCAGCTGCTAGCAGATACAAAATCTGAGACAGCTGGTTAGCCAACTCCTTAGGGCTAACTGCTCTAAAAATCACTTCTTTTCTTCTATTCCTTTTT
This sequence comes from Anas platyrhynchos, assembly GCF_047663525.1. NCBI lineage: Eukaryota > Metazoa > Chordata > Aves > Anseriformes > Anatidae > Anas > Anas platyrhynchos. Next base: position 82,040,451 of record NC_092621.1, read on the forward strand.
TTTTTTTTTTTTTTTTTTTTTTTTTCACAGCACATATCCAGATACAGAATCTCTGAGCTAATTATCAGGGCTGGGATTCTCAACTTAATCATCACTACCAATTCTCTGGAGTATAGTGGCATCTAAGAGCTAACCCCTGCCATGCTGAATCACAGCCGCACAGATGAAGAGCCAAAACCCACTGAGATTTTCAAATGAGGAGTCCTGTACACATACACAATATAATCCTGTACTTTACAATTGAAGTGTAAACTAGGAGATGCTAGCTGATGAAATGCAATTAAAAGTTAAAGGATGAATGTTATAGATTATTAGTTTAACAAGGCTTCAGGGAAGAGAGAGTCCATCTGTCTGATTTGTCGAAAAGTATTTCTGTGGTGGGCTATCTGTAAGTATTAACTCATGCTATGTTCTACGTGAATTAAAAAAGGTAGAAAGACAAATAATCAGTTGACTAAGTAGCTGTAACCATGCACAAAGCATTCAGCTTCTGGTTAAATTAAGGGCAAAGAAAAGTAGATTGCAGAATTATTTCTCTCCGTCATCCTCATTAAATTTCATTTCAACAGGGAATGGTGTCACTGCTGCTTTAGCTATCTATTATGAATTCAACCTGATATTCAGCTTGTGTACACCCTGTGCTACTGCCTCTACATGCAGGTACACAGAATGGCATGCAGTTCTATGATGCCAATAAATGGCAGGAATAATTGTTTTTCAATTATTCCATGAAATCATTTATTTGCATGAATAAACACAGATGCTTTTATTCTTTCCCGGTGTAAATCAGAGTCATTCCACTGACACCAGCAGAGGTGCACTAATTTACACCGGCTGGAAATTTGGCCTGGTTATTTAAGGACCTGAGCTATTTGGCAAACACTGCATAGGCACTACTGAATTGTGAAGTTTCCTCTTAGGGCATTTCAGCAGTAAATTACATTTTATACAGAAACTTCAGCTGTCTGGATGTAAAATCTTCCTGGAGTAACTGCGGTAAATTAGTTGGTCTGTCAGATGAATGTTATTTGCTACACCACTTGCAGATGTTCAGTCCTATGTGAGATTTCCTTGATGCAACTGCCTATAATAAGCACATATTTATCACACTTACAGCTGTCCAACCTTTAACTAACACTGCTCAGATGGAAGACACTTATTTTCAAGAAATCTAAACTATGTTAATATTTTTTGTTACGGTTTGGGTGTCATTCACAGCATTGGCAACTTACAATATTATTGTCCATAATGCAGTGTTTAGTGTGTTGTTTAAGGCTGCAGCTTCAGCAGTTATGAAAATATGTCAAAATTTATTCTTAACATTTTTAGACATAAACATCTTTCTAGCACACATCACGGAATAATATATATATATATATATATATATATATATATATATATATATATATTCTCAATGGACATGGAAAGTTGAAAACTACTTGTTTAAGAAAATTCTCCTCAAACGTTTTCTCTCTTTTATTTCTCTATAGGTACAAGAAATTCATAATTTTGAAGCACCTTACTTATTGATTGACTTGTGACTTTGGCAGCACTGCAGTAGTACACTGTTTTTCGCAAAGTTATAAGGGAGGATATGAACCTTCTGCCAAGAAACCATGGTGTAATTTAGCAAGATTTCAGACTGAGTGGAGCAGCCATACATACATTGGCAGGATCATGTATATCCAAACAGAAGATCATGAAATGAAATAAAGTTTAAAGGATACGAAAGGGACAAAGAAGCTCTGGTTTTTATTCTTGATACTACCAAATTCTCACTTATTCTTTATTTGTCTCCCTTTCTCTGGCCAAAAATTAAGAAAAACAGTATTTCTTCATCACTTAATTTGTTCACTTTTGGAAAAACATCCAGAATGGGGTTGGCCATGTGAAGTGTCACAATAACTGCTAGAAGTACACAACAGCTCTTAACCTCAAAGATGGCTGTTTCTCTGCATGTCTTTAGGACATAAACCTCTAATTTTCATTGTTGTGCAACAAAATTGTCCTCAGCTGTTTCTAGATGAAATTGTATAGCCTGCCAGAGTTCTGCAGCAGTCAGATTAAGCTACAGGAACACTTGGTTAAATAGCTTTTTAAATGCTTCCAAAAGACAAACACTATGGCTTATTCTATATTCTATCTTGCTCAGTGCAGTGTGATATGCTAAATAGTCAGAGGGAACACCTTGGATAGATTATTGTAATTCTTGTATACTTCTTTTTTTCTGTAGCAGCATGTTCCTCCATACTATAAGCAGAGATTTATTTTATTTGGTTTCATTCCATCTGGTGGTAAAGAAGATGGTCCCTATTTGAGTTTCCTTTGGAAATGTCAGGGAAGGGGAATTTCAGTATAATTTCCACCCTCTTTTCCTTCCTGGGCACATACTAACCATCTAGTGGGTTTCTTCCAGCTTCTCTCTGGACTAGGAATAATCTGACTTTGTAAACTTTTTTTTTTTTTTCTATTCATTGTATGGCAATATTTCACAGCTGAAGAGCAACCAGAGACCACCTTTAAAGAACCTTTCCCTATTGGTTATTCTGGCCCATTCTAAGGCAAAATGAAATAATGGGAGTCAATTTTCTTAATGATATAGGTCATATTTCAAAATCTTTATTTATATTAAAACAAAGTCAAATATCCCACAAGGTACTCAAGAGCTCTTTGACAGCTGTTTCTGAAATTCGGCCTGTGAAATTATTCCGACCTCTAAAGTAGTAGAACTATGACTGCATACATTTAAAATACTGACTAAATAACTTTAAAATCATTTGATCCATGATCTCCCCTAGTGGACAATGCTGAACCTGGATGCTTTGCTATCTATTCAATTCCTTGTTTATATGTCTGTGTACAAAGCTTAACTGCGGAAGTTTCATGGTGATATAGGTGCTGTTACTTGAACAATTGTATGCACATTTATTATAGTGCGTAGGCTGCCCTTGCCCTTTATTCTACTTTATGCAAATAGTATTGAATTTCAAGAATGGGTTGGTGGTGAAAAGGCCTCCTTAGGGGCTTCACCTGAGTTTGGGAACAGTCTCATCCACTTAAACATACCTTCCAACTATGTTATGATCTTAAATTTATATCTGTTAATGGATTTTCTAACCAAAATACAACAAACACTTAGAATTTAGCAGCAGACATCCATGATATTAAAACTCAATCTCAGCTTTGGAAAAGTGAACTCTACCATAAACCTTCCTGAGTCAAAATCCAACAAACAGAAGTGCAGAATCCTGAACCTGAAGAGGAATAACCCCAGGCACAACTACATGCTGAGGGCCACCCAGCTGGAAAGCAGATTTGCAGAAAAGTACCTGGAGGTCCTGGTGGACATCACGTTGAACATGAGTCAGCAATGTGCCCTTGCCACTAAAAAGGCATATTCACCTTTTTCTGCATGTGAGGTCCTGGGCAACCTGCTCTGGATGTCCCTGCTTGAGAAGGGGTTTGGACCAGATGACCTCCAGAAATTTCTTTCAGCCTCAACCACTCTGTGATTCTGTGAAAATGAACTGCAGCTGCAGTGTCCTAGCTACAAGGATGAACGTGTGCCTTGGTGAGGTACACTCCCTTTGGGGGAAACAGTATGGTGGTATTTGGGGGCAACTTTTCTCTAGCCTTTTTGCACATGGGTAATGCAAAAATAATAATAATAATAATTATTATTATTATTATTATTATTATTATTAACAATAATAATAATTATTATTATTAAATAATACTAATAATAATAATAATAATAATAATAATAATAATAATAATAATAATAATAATAATAATAATAATAATAATAATAATAATAATAATAATAATAATAATAAAGCTTTTCTAAAGTTTCCACAGTGGTAGCAGCCATCTCCTTTCCCTCAAAGCCATGACTGGTAGTGATTTGTGTCCTTTCCCTTCTGCTCTGCTCAGAAGTTTCTCACAAAACTCTCTAGGAACATGCTTGTTTATAGGTACAACTCTAGTGTGTATTGCTATTTTTTTATTACAATCAGCTCTGCTCTCATTGTAAAGGATTTCAAAACGCATGTCTAGCTCTGAAGTACGTTCTTTTTTCCCACTTAATTTCCCTTAAGCAAGCTAATAATGTGTATCATGTAAATCCCATAACAAGCACAAGATAATATGTTTGGTGTAGCTTAATTTAAGCTTTGGTAAGGAGCTATGGCCTTTTCCAAACCCCTCAAGTCATTGTCATCTGTCAAAACTGCAAAGGAAAATGTTCCAGAGGCTTTAGCACAGAAAGGAGCATGGCTTTGGGGCACATTGGTAGCAGAGATGTTGTGAAGAGCCTTGAACTGTCAGCAATATTGAGAAACACTGAGAGCAAGGGATAGCAAACACCGGGAGCCAGAGCCTCACGGGTAGATAAGGGGTGTGTGGCTCCTGGTGGGACTCCAGCTGGTTTAGAAAAACTTCTGGATATTCACCTGAAACTCGCTTCTGTTAATATCACTGGCACCATTTTTCATCTCCCTAGTCTAGCTACAAAATGTCATGTTGTTCTTGTAGACATAATTATCTAATTGTTATTTGAATCCTCCTAAACCCTTTCACTGTTCGTTTAGCGAGTTACCAGCGAGGCTAATGACATCAAGAAAATTGCTCTGATAGGAGTTGCCTGTATACTGTGATGTATCATAAATATAGATGAATGCAAAGTAAGATGCTAGGAATAAAATGCAAATGAACCGGGAATGAGATTCAGTTGTTCACAGGAGATTCAGATCTTGATGGAGAAGCCTCTGTAGGGCTACCAAGCAAAAAACAGGCTTGTGTTTCTACTCCCCAGCTGCTGCTGAGTAGGGACCACAACCTGTCATAGAGCACTAATTGAACAGGATGCTGCTAGAAGGAAATATGTGTCAGCACCAGTCCCCCAGCGGAAAGCCATAAGGCAGATTCATGGAGGAGCAACACACAAAGAACAGCTTGGGCCAAAAATGCAGCCTTGAATGCAAAAGAGTCAGGAGGGTAAGCAGCCACAGGAGAGCTCTCCTGTAGCTGAGAGAAGTAAAAAAAGGTTAAAATGCCCCTAAGATTTAAATGGCCTTGGTGAGAGAAGCAGCAGAAAGACCGCTGAAGGGGATAAACAGCTGTCATGGGAAGCAGTAATTCAGTACAATACAACTTTATTTCACTTTGCATCATTTATACAAACCCTCTCCCATACCATTTCATGGGCTTAAATACTCTATGACAGCAAACTCCAGCAAGAGGGGGGAACAGGTACTGCTTTCCAACAAGCCAGCTTCTTCAGCACGTGGGCATGGAGGGAAGTTATGACAACTGATGTTTCTTCTTGAGGAAATGGCCTCAAGCTGTGCCAGGGGAGGTTTAGGTTGGAAATTAGGAGAAATTTCTTTTCAGAAAGAGCAGTCAGGCATTGGGACAGGTTGTCCAGGGAGGTGGTGGCATCACCGTCCCTGCGTGTGTTCGAGGAAAGGTTGAACATGGTGCTTGGGGACATGGTTTAGTGGGTGACATTGGTGGTAAGGGGAAGGATGGACCAGGTGATCTTGGAGGTCTTTTCCAACCCTGATGATTCAGTAACTCTCACTGCTGAAGTCCTATGTGGGGCAACTCCAGTGGGTATACTGGAGGCTGACCACCACCAACAGGCCCACTGAGGCCAACCCCACAGCTTGCTATGTCAGCCATGTGTCAGACACAAGGAGAGCTGGGACAGAAGGCATGGCTGCCTGCAGGCCCCAGGTGCTCTGACAGGCCCCGGGCACCAGCAGGCCTTCCACGGGCACTCATTGTGGGCAACAGAACACCTGACAAGAGTTGTGTTAGGGGCTGTGTGTCCATGCACCCTGGTTCATGTTTTTTTGTTTGTTTGTTTGTTTGAATCTCTGTTATCATCTTGTTCCAGATCAGAAACAGTAAACCTCAAAACACTGAGGGCTCGCAGTCAGCCAACCCAAAACACCTATAAGGCCCCTGAATTTTTGAATTTTTTCCCTGTTTGACTAACAAATCTTGCATTTATTATGCTGAAGAAATAACCACTTTTGTGGTGGTGCTGGTAGTTTGCAGTGGGGAAAACTTCTTTTCCCAATCAAGTCTGAAATCTTTGCTCTGCTCAAGCTGAAAATACCATTTCACAGATGAAGAAATCTTTATACCTCATTTTGTCTTTGTCTTTGGGCATACTGGACACTCATCTGTGCTAAACCTATGGTGCATAGCTCATGGAGCTGCATACAAGTGTTGAGATGTGTGACGTCTTAGAAACCGTTGGGGAGAGCTTGGATGTCAGTTTGCTGTCACCGGACATGACGAATCTTTAAGCAACTTCCTCATTTTCCAAAATTCTTTGTTAATATTTGCCTCATATACTCTTTGGATACTTTGTGATGTTAGTACCTGGGTGATTAACATTCAGGACTGGATTTAAGAAAGTCATCTAAAATATCATTTAAAAAAAATACTTCTTTTATTTGTCTGGTTAATTAGGCATGTTGCTGATGGTCAGATCTGATGTTCAGTTATGTAAAATTTTCAGGCTGCGTATTTTAGCCTAGAATCTCCATATTAGTTGTGGAGGTCATATTGTTGTGCAGTTTTAATCCCCTCTTCATCAAAATATCACCTGCAAGTACCCTTTATATCCTCCAAAGCATGCTGAGCTTTCTAGAGAGAAATGTGAAGGGCTAGTCACCAGTCCAATGGCTGTCTGATGAAACTGCTTCTCAACACAGTCCCAAATGTACACAAGCGTGTGCTTGATTTTTGCACTGGGCCCCGCCAGATCATGGCTTATACCACTGTGAAAGTAGGAACAGAGCATAAATTAAGTAGATGTTAGAGAAGAGAAAAGAAGCCTGAAATTATAATAACAGAGAAAGAAAAGCTTGAAGAAGCAGTAAGAGCTGCAAGAAATAAAGGATCACAAAGCCTAGAAAAGAGGCAGATGAAGTGTGGGGAGCTGGAGCTGAAACTGAAGGGGAAAATGGGGCAACATCAATAGCATGATGCTTTGGAAAATTTTTAGTTGACAAAAAATATATATCTGTGTCTGATGCAAAGAAATTGTATTATTGTTTAGATAAAGAGTATCATTGTCTCCACTAACAGTTTGATATTCCTCAAACAGACTTCCTACATAATTCAGATAACTGTTTATTATTACTCACCATTCCTTCATTGAAAACCTTGTCTTAGGAACATCTTAGGGGTAGTCCTGTAAAACACTTTTACTAAGGGAATGAGATTCTGTATTTTGGATATTGCTTTCTGTTCCCTAAAACCTCTCTTATCAAAACTCAGATATGTTCCTTGAATTGCTTCATTGCAAGGGTGTTGAGGAGAGGCCCAGGGAAATTGTTAATGTTCCAGTTATAGGGAAAACTATTTTGTTGCCGAATTGTTTTCCTTTTAGGGGACAGCCCTGTCAACAACTCTATCTATACCCTACAGAAGAAAATCATAAATAAAAACTAACCATAAGCCTAGTTGAAAAGGACAAATACAAATGAAAACTTAGAGGAGAAATATGGAAATATATTTTTCAAAATCCCTGCCTGTTCTGAGCTAGCAGCTATTTGAATGTGACTGTTGAGCAAGAATCCACTGATGTGATTTAAAAATAAAAAGACTCTAGGAAAATACTAGTGGTTTTCATTATTTCTCCATTGGGAATTTCTGGCTTCGTTAGTAGATTCAGACTTTGTTGTTAGCAGCCAAATGCTGAATACTAAACAAAGCATTTCCTCCTAAATTAAATGAAGCTTTTGAATTATGCAGTTATAATGCTTACTCCTCTGAAGAGAAGAAAGGGTTAACAGCATGAAATATTACCTCTCTGTGCAAGAGGAGGGATTTAATTTCAGAAGGCAAGATCTTACAGCATATCCTGACTCAGACATGCTTTTACTGATTCAGCCATAGCATTCACTTGGAAAGCTTTACATCATGGCCTTGGCAGACTCCCAGGCTTTCCCAATGCAGGCTGCTATTTTTCCTTTAGCTTACCAAAAATAGCCGTGCATAGATTTAGTGTACTTGGTTTGCTGGTGTTTACAGACGTGTGAGTGTTGTCGGGATTGCTCCGGGCAGGCAGAGACTATTGCAGGTCGGCAAAGAATGAGGGAAACACAGGTTCTCTTGGCAGTCAGAAGCACACACCCTGCAGACCAGGAGACCTCCAAGAGTCTGACCTGCACGCTTGTCTCACTCATTACACTGACCTCATCTTCATCATTTGTATTCACAGCTTGGGGTCAGCCTTTCTGTCCAATCTGCATAGTTGCTACAGGATTTATTCCCCATGACCATCACTGCACAATGATGACCAGGGCAAAAAAGAGAGCTGTGACTTCCCTAGAGGCATTGCTCTAGAGTGAGGTGTGCCCAAGTTCTGCCTTTAAAATACTGACCAAAATAAAACTCAGTTGCTGTGAGAGGGAATGAGTAGCACGGCTATGTCCTTGCACAGAACTGGTGACCTCTTTCTGGGCCTTTTCCCTGCAGCCGGGAGGACAGAGATGCAGCTGCTATCACAGCTGTCACACACTACAGCTCCTGGGCGGATGGGGCTGCCTTCTGTTTCGTGCTCTGTAATGTGAAGTGACTGACACACCCCGGCGCGGAGGGTCCTTGGGTATGTATCACAGAAAATCGTGAAGGAAGACCAGCCAGATGCCTAAACCAGGACAGCCTCAGTGCTCAGCAGCCGGTACGGGTATCCACAGTGCGTTCTTTGTCCGGGGGGCACGGCGAACACCAGCTCCAGCATGTCCATCACTGCTGGACTTCCTAAAGCTACTTGTCTAAAAGGCAGCGTGACTGCCAGCATCTGGGCTTGTGATGTAGACTGCAATTGTAAGAGGAACACACAATCACTCCTTGACAGCTTGGCAATAGTAGTTAGCTCTCAGCAAGGTTTTCCAGGGATGGCTTACCTAAAACAGATAACAATAAGGGTCACAACATGTTACCATGTGCTTCTGCTCGAATTCCCTACCAGATAGCTTTGTTGGTTCCCTAGCATGAACTCAAGAAGGGTGATGCATTCTCCATCCAGGCCCAGACATTGTTGCAGTAAGAAGGTGAAAGGACCTGATGAATAGATCTGAGATAAAATCCTTTCAAGAAAATTATCTAAAAGTCATCTCAAGGCCTAGAAGACTGGTGAAAGCTATCACTGAAGGAGATAAGTACAAAACATCACAAGCTGTCCTAGCCCTCTCTGGTGGGCTCCTTGTCTCACCTGTTATCACCAACACCTGTGGCAAAAATCAAGACAGAAAAAAAGACCAAGGCACAATGGCCATATGGTGTGTCACTACAGCATTACCTGCTCCTCCCTTTCTCACCCTCCACCAGGGAAGCACAATATCAAGCACTAATCTGAAATAAGCTCCAGCTGGAATCTCACTTGGAGCACAAGCCCTGTTGTGACAAAATTAGTTTAAAAGCCTCAGTCAGAGCTCACCTGCAGCAGGCAAAAATGCTGAGCAGATATCAGTCTGGGAAATTATTTGCTTTTGTATGTATGAAAAGTCTAGCCAGGGAGGTGAGTGCCTCATTTAGTGACTGGAGTTTTCTTTGATTTCTGGTCCCCCACTAACAGTAAGGAGAAAGCTCGCTGCTTGCTTCACTTCATCCCAGTGTCTTTTGTATTAACTTGCACAAGACCTCACTTCCCAAGTAGACAGAAAGACACACGCTTCACTTTGTGATACTGCTTGTTCACATTTGCGTTCAGTTGCACGGCCCTATCCTACCAGCATGTGCTCTTGTTTCATCATCCAACACTTTCCTTTGTCATTTTTATATCTTTTTACAGGTGTTGTCGTAAGAGCTGGAAAGAACAGAGTATCTGGGAAACCTGACAAAAGACAGTTGATTTCACCTAATTCAATATAAGGGATGGAAGGCTGTGCATATGCATTCATCTACATCCAGATACACACAGATGCGTGCATGCATATTTTCTTTTCATAACCTTTTTTACGTGTGTCCTTAAATGCTGACAATGCAAAACAAGCAGCCCTGTGCAGCTCTGGCAAATTGGAAAGTGTAGGTTGGGCAGCCAGCACCAACCTTAATAACCAAAAATAACTGCTTGGGTCTGAACCAAGTATTTTCTCATCAGTATGCAACACCAGGGTGTAGTAGGAGGAAAATGAGGAGTGGGAGGATATAAAACAAACAGTGAAAAGGAAAAATGTCAACTGTGCTCTGGCCTTCTTTTCTGCTTCTCACAGCCCACCCCAAGCAACGCAGTTGCGGTATGCAACGGGCTGCATACAAAGCCGTGGTAGCACGCATACATCCCAACACATCTGGCAAACAGTTGTCCGACTTTGTGCCGCGAGTCAGCCAACGGCATCCACATTTCTCAGCGAGCCCTCTGCCATTGTTGCAGAGTGGTTTATGACTTAACTTTTCCTTTGTAATAGGTTCAGTCCTCTAGCCAGAAATACTGCTGTCACTCTTTCATCTTTGCCTCCTCTCACTTGCTGCAGCCTTCATCCACACATCCATGCATGCAGTTAAACTCAGGGCAACTGCATCAGAGAGGGACTAGATGTCTCAGGATTTGATATAAGTACTTTATCTGAAATACTAACCACCTTCCCCTCCCAAGACCGTTCCCTTCAAAGCAAACCATATTTGTTGAGGTGTGTAATACCAGCTTGCAGGCCTGGCTTTGGCATCAAGGTAGAAACCTGTGGCTTCAGTTCTTCCAGGTACAACACAAGAAATATGTAGTCTTATGTTACCCAGGGAAGTGTAAGGAAAAAGAATTACTTTTTTGGTTTAGACTCACTTATCCAGGAAAAGCACATCTGTCCTTTCCCTTTTCTCTGCTGTCCACATTACCGGGAAAGCTGTTAGGGACAATTCCCTCCTCTCTGAGCTTGGCTTGGCATGTGGAGCTGGTGGGGTGGGGGGTGGGGGGTGAGGAAATCCATCACATTGCCTGCCTGGTTTGTGTTCTCATTTCATTTCTATTATTCCATCCTGTGAAGAAACTGAAGTTTCAGTGGGGCTGAAGTTCGATGGGAGTATCTTGAGGAAATTTCAGATAAAGAAAAGAAAATGAATAGACAAGCAGACACTTACCTGTGAGGTGGTCCATGAGAATGGCAAGAAGAAAGGTTAGAGAAGAAACTCTTGCTAAGCATTGGGGGTTGCATCAGACAAAAGAGCAGAGATGCAACCATGGAAATACAGCTGTGCACACTGGAAGATGTGATAGACTGGCAAAGTCAAATCGCTTCTGAAGCAAAATTAACTGTGATTACTTGATGCAAGACATCACTCAAACCAATCAAATTGTTATTTTGGGAAATCATAAATTTGTATCCAGAGTCAGTTTGTCACTCATTAAAATCTTATAAGAATGATTAGGAAATTATCTTAATAAGTAAATGTTCTCCTCTTTTTCATTTAATAGCTTAAAATATAAGATGATCTCACCTGTCTCCTACATGACCACCTCACAGGTAATTATTTTTATTCTCATGCTCACTGCTAGGATTGGGCCCAATTTAATTCTCCCTGGAGCAAGCTTAGCGAGGTTCTACACCATTGTCTTTATGTGGGTAAGGACGATTGCCCTGATATGATATATCTTTAACTCATTTATTCCAGTTCAGGTCTTGTTTTCCAGAGATAAGGGCAGAATAATGCTGCAGTGACCATGAAGTACGTGAAGAAGAAAGGAAGAGGAACCTTTATGAACCCTTATGAAACAAGTGAAAGGGTTATAATTTGGAGCACCCTTGTGATTAGAGTATATTATAAGGTGAATTATTTTGGCAGTTATATCTAATAGATAGAAACCAGTTACTCAGACCACTTCTACCAGCCTTTTTGGCTCACTTGAAAGGTATTCTTGCTAGGAAATCCCCTGCAGGAGGGACTTCACAGATCAGTATGGTAGTATTCATGTATGCTGCATATCATTAGACTCAAGCTGGGGACCTTATTTTATTTTAAGGAGCTTCTGTAAAATTCGCTGTTGTTAAGATATGCAGTAGTAGGCACAGTGATTGTTAAAGTATCCCTTAAATTATATTTTGAAAGGGGGACTTAAACACATATCATTTATTTTGACTACATGAGGGCATATTTTGCCCATATGCGTATGTCATATTGCTTAGTGGAAAAAAAAATAGAATCTTCTTTTTCCAAGAATTACTCTTCTAAAACAATGGACTGGATGAGTGCATGAAAGAAATATATATCAGTATCATTGTATATCCTTAAATAAAATAATAAAATAAAATAAATAAAATAAAATAAAATAAAATAAAATAAAATAAAATAAAATAAAATAATAAAATAAAATAAAATAAAATAAAATAAAATAAAATAAAATAAAATAAAATAAAATAAAATAAAATAAAATAATAAATCAATGCAAAGTATATTTGAGAAACTATAAAACAAATAAACCAGAACACAAATTCAAGAACAAACTGTTTTTAAAAAGGAAAAATGTCAAGTGCAAGTTGCTAATATGAATGCAGCAGTGAATTCACTTTGCCTTTAAATTTTACTTTTCCTTACATTGAGCTACCGGCAATTGAAAAGCTGTTGAAATCTGTACTTCTTAAGCTTCCTTTTCAATAGAATAACTACAGGAAACCCATGGGATTCAAGTGCCCAACAGGTTAAGAGCAGTTTTATTTAATACATTGTCCTGCTTTGCTGAAAGAGAATGGTGATCTCTTTAAGAGACCTTTTTGATTTGCTTTCAGCTCATCCCTGCTTCACAGTGCAATTCTCTATTTCTTTCTCTCCATATCTAGAAAAAAAAATGCCAGTGTGACACATTTTCAGAAAGTGACAACATGGTTTAGAAACTGTCAGTACCTAATGAAGCATTTCAGCTCTATTTTATAAGCTGTGATTATCATGATCATTTTACTGATACATATATGGATTTGACATCTGCAGCCCTTTAGCCTTTTAAATAATCTGGTCAGCAAAGTTGCTAGTATGTAGGTCAATTTAACCACTTCTTTCCAGATTTTCTGGTGCTTTTTCAGTCATATGTTTTGGGTATATTTTGTTTCTTCCCTGTACAAAACAGAGCAGAGAAGACTTGGAAGATATTCAAAAAACTCAATTATAAACTCAGGAACTTCTTTTTACTTACTATATTTGCTCAAGGCAACACATCTTGCAAGTAACACTGACAGAAGGGCTCTGACCCAAGATTTAAAGCACAGACCGGAACTTTTGCTCCTGCTGCTGTTAGGTTACCAAAATGTTTGGTTAATTTTAAGTCTTCTTGTATAGATCCTGAGATGACAGGATTGATAATGTAGGAACTGGGTGACGAGCAGGTTGTAAAACCTGAAGAAGGAAATGAAACCCTAAAGCTTACAGGGTGGACTGGCATTAGGAGAGGGCCCGGCTAGGATTTCTGGAAGACTTTCTGAAAGCCTTTATCCAGCTTTCAGGCCCATTCGCTTTGGCATCAAGCCTGTGCACTACACTCCACATCTCATCTGCTTTTGTGCAGCAGTTGCTCTCATATGAGTAGCCTAGAGACAGGACTTTGGTGGTCCTGGCAATGCCGAGTGTTTCCAAGCTGCTGTCCACCCAACCAGAAGATGGAGACAGTGCAGGAGCAGTACATGGGAGCCCAGAGGACAGCAGTTGGGTGAGCCACAAATATTTCACTTACATGCAAAGGCACAAAATATTAGACACATGGATAATCACAAAATAATTTGTGTTGGAAGGGAAGATCAAAGCATTTGAATGTGTGATTCCCTTAAGGAACACAAGTGGTCCTGGTGAAGTTCAGATGCCTTCAAAACATTCCCATGGATGCTCAAGCTGAGCTGATTTCTTAGATGACTGTGCAGTCTGACATACAATTTGTTTTCTTGTTCATTGCAGAAGTCCTCTAAAAATTGATTAAGCTGTGTCCCCATGCTTTGATTACCACTAAAATTTTACTGGTAGTCTCAGAGATAAGGAAGCAAACTGTGCCTGATTTGCTTAGTGATTTTATTTTCTGTAGAAAACAGGAGGTTTTTCATTGGAAATGTCCAGCTGCTACATTGTTCCAGGCTGGAGATCTGTAACTACGTTTACTCTTCAAGCAATTTTGAAAAGCATTTTTCAGACCAAGGTTAAAAGTGTTTTGTGTGTGTGTGTTTGGGATGTGACTGATTGTTTTTGAGCTTGGTCCTGCCATTATAACACATTAAGTGATATCTTTTCATGGAAATAGATATGTCTGTTCTTTCTCACTTTGAAATTAAGGTGAGTGCCCGACCAGGCAGACACAGGGAATGCAGATGTTACACAGTTCCAAACCTGAGAGCAGTAGCATAGCATGAGTGCTATAGTACATGAGTAGCAAAACACAAGGCAAGTGGCACAGCATTTTGGACACTTGTGCTGACTATTCATGCTGTCCACAACATGTTTCCCTACACAGAGCTGAAGGTAGGTTTGAAAATATGCGTCACAAAATTCGAGTGAAAGCTAATGATTCATATATTCAAGTGTGTAGGTACCAAGCTACTTGCACGTACAGAAAAATAAATGAATAACAGCTAGGTTTTACAACAACTTATAGGTAACCGCTTTCTGCAAATGCCAGTTTGTGTCTCTTCCTGGAAACCACCTACAGATAGCCAAGAAGTAAAGAAACCCTGAAAACTGTCATAGCAACATTTAAACTTACAGTTGGGAAGCTTGTGCCATATTGGTGCGTTGTTTCAAAACTGCCATCCAAAAGTTCTCATTTAACATCAAGCACCTGTTCGGTGCTTTTCTGAATCAGGGCCATTCACAATAATCATTTACTCATGCTATGACTACACTATCAATTTTTAAGTCATGGGATGCCTTCTCAATACAAATTGACCAGTAAAACTACATTCTCATTATGAATTGCCTCATGAGCATTCTTGAAATAAAATATGCTCTCTCACATGAAATTATAACATAATCTTCCTGAAGCAGTGCTCACAGATGGGAACCCTTTCCCCTTTTCAGTCTTCTTTGTAAAGAGATTTTTCCTATAAGAAATGAAGAAATGAAATTCATTCCTGGAACAGTGAGTACAGCCCTGTGTCAGAGCCCAAGGATCTTGCCCTCATTTGCTCAGTTATTTCACAAATGAAATAATCATGCATGCCCAGTGCCATCCTGCTCTGGGTCAGGAGGTCTTCTAAATTATCAGCCGCTTATTGCACCACAAAATTTACTGCTACCTACCACAGTTTAAGCAGGGATGTACAATAGATTAGCTACTAATTAAGGACTAAACACTCAGCTGAAGAAAAGCTGTTGAAAACACACTCTTTTAGACAACCTATTGGTCTGATTACAAAGTTTATGAAAGGGCCTGTGGTTCAAAGGAGCAATACCTTTCATTTTCAAACAGCAGAGCCAATGGGTGAAGACAGAAGTACAACTGCAATGCAAGAGATTGGAATATCACAGGTCATCTTCTTTATACACTGTGCACATTTTTGCTGTCAAAATCTCCTGGATGTCTCTAGTGCAAGTTCGTCTACAGCTTGTCAGGGCTGAGTGTAAGACCCTGTATGGTCCAAGTAATTGTAATTTCTCTCTGCTTTTGATGGTAGATTTTCTATATTCAAAATGCATCTTGAAAAATGTAAATTTTCTTCTATAATTAGTGTTTTTCTTCCTGATTGATCTCAGCTGTAGAGTGATCTGTTCATTGACTTTCTAGCTAGTGTTTGAAAGAAGAGTCTCATCTGACAGTGAAAGCAAGTGCAAATGTTTGTGAAGAAACTTCAGACAAGTTCAAGAGCAACTGGCTCAGAGACGCAAACCCTGTAAAGATGCTTCGGGTTCCCTCATCCCATAGATATTGCTACTCTTGTTTGGGCCCACTTAAAATACGTGCACGAGTTGTTTCTGTCCTCTTATGTTCACTGAAGGCTTGCAGACAGAAACTTTGTAAAGCCTGTTTACTGTCTCTTTCTTGCACTCTTTTTTTCTCTCACACTAACCAAAACAGAGACACACACACACACACACACACACAGAGCCACAGCTTGTCAACAGCTTTAGCAAAGTAAAATACAAACGATAATTAGAAACATGTGACCCTAGGAAAAGAAGCACAGAAACTAAAAGGTCATCTTTTTTCCAAATGACCTAATTAGAAAAGCCTGGAGTGTTGGCTACAGCATAATGGTTTTACACAGCTTTTTAGCATAGACTTCCTGTTTTAAAATGGTACAATTTAGTGCTCCTGAAAAAAAAAAAAAAAATATATATATATATATATATATATTATATATATATATATATATGTATACACGAATTGGCATTTAATGCCAGCAAAATTAGGCCTCACAAGGACACCTGCCTCAAGCAATCTCCATCCTGTTAGATCTATCTTTGCCATCCCATAAAGACCATCCAGCAGCCAGTGCCAGGACAACTGCCAGCTGACAGGAGAGGCTGCAACGGGAGCAGGCAGCATCACCTGCACATGGCCAGTGCATGGTGAGCCCATCATGCGGGTGGTGCACTTTGCTGCCATCTCACCTCGCCTCCACAATGGGAAGAGGCATGGCAAAATGCAGAAAAATGAGTCAGGGTAAATAGGGATTAGGGCACACGGGGAGGGGAGGATGAAGCTTTCTTGCCCAGGGTCTTCTCAAAGAGAAGAGCACAGGACATACTTGGGGAAATGGCCAATATCTCACCTCTGCATTACTCCATGCTGCCATTTAGTAATTTTCTTTGTTCTGGTGAACACGCATGCCATTGACTTCTACGGAACTATTAATCCCGACTTGTTCATCGTTTAGCAAAGCTATATTTAGTTTATGGCTTTTCCCCATAAATCAAACCCTGCAGGCTCCTCGATGTTAAACAGCTTAATGGTGGCAGCTATTCCCAAGCCGTAGGGCATGTCCCCGCTGCAGCAGGAGCACAGAGGGCTGCGAGATCGGCTCAGGACAGCAGCGAGGGGAGGACGTGAGTCCGCTCCCAGGCTGGACGTTGGATCACCAGGACACCACAGATCTGGCCCGAGCTAATTAGAGAGAGGGACAGAGTTCATGGAGGAAGAGCCGGAGAAAATAGCTTGGGAAGTGCTGGGTTAAGGCTGTAGCATGCCTCTGGTTTATTAGAAGCAGCCAAAATAGGTTTCTGTGAATCCAGCTGAAGAGAAGCCCTAGCTTTCACATGGCAGAGCAGCTGAGTGCTCTGCAGCCATTGCAAAGGTGGGAGGGACATCCAGCTTGCGTGTCCGTGTCCCCAGGGGCTTAGAAGTTCTCCACTCGTCGTGGTTTCATTTGGAATCGACGGCATTGCCCATTTCTCAGGCATCTCTGTGTCCCATAGGATTGAGCTGGATCAGGCAGCATGGAAAAATAATATATACTGTGCATGTAATGTGCTGCTTAACCATTTTTTCCAAGCTTACAAAAGCATGTGATCTTCATTGAAAACTGTGTACATGCCAAGTTTTGAGCTTTACATTCAAACTCTCAAAGAGAGTCTGTAATGGAAAAAAAAATAATAAAAATAAAGTTAAAAAAAAAAAAAAGCCATAATATTTCCCTGGCTTTATTGTTCTGAAATGACTGGATGGCTTTTATTCAGCTGTTTGTTTTTTTTTTTCTTTTTGTTTGTTTGCTTTGGTCTGAGAGGAACAAATGTCAATTTTTAACCTCAAAGGTAATTTTACTATGAGAGGCACTGAAAATAAAGGTTGAAAAATAAAATAATCTTTTGAATCATAACAATAGTAGTGATAGCACAATGATATTATGTACTAATAATAGTTCCCTTGTGGTAATACTGCTGGTAATGGTTGGTATCTCATCCATAATTAGTCTGGGGCATTCAGATGTACTTGGTTCTTACAATGCACAGCCCAGAATCAAAAAAAAAAAAAAAAAAGGCAAGATACCGTATCATTTGTAACACAAGTTTAAGGTTTGAAAGTGGCAATTTGCATCTTCACTGTATTGCACTGAAAATGTAGCCATTAGCGTGAAGACTTTTTTTTTCTTTTTTTTTTTTCCTGTGTGCATGCAATGAGTACCTCTGTCAGGGAGAGAATCCGGTCCCTTTAAAGCATTCACACCTGCATGGGGCTGTCTGTTGATCTGGGGAGAATCAGGTCACTAAGACATAACTTGGTTTCAAAGACTGAAAGGTACTAATTTTATATGCCAGTAAATCCATCAGATCACAAGGAGACTGAGGAAATGCTTTTATCTTTAAAATGACAGGCATTAATAATGTTACCAGAATTTCCCTTATATATAACTTTAATAGTTCAGGACTCTTCAAGATCCGCACAATGTGAAAGCTTCTGAAATATAAAAGGCAGTGTCCCCTTCAGAGTTACTAGCATTGCCAGCATGGGCGTGGGAAGATGAAATATGTTCTCAGGAAAAAGAAAAGGGTGGACAGAAGACAGGAAAAAACTACAACCATTTAAAAAGAGGTATTTGATATAGATGCTTTTTCTGACAATTTAGCTGGTTATGAAAGGAGAAAGACCAGCTCCAGAGTGGGGTTACAGCCACAAGTTCAACCAGGGAAAACACATGATCAAATTCACACTCAGAGGTGCACATACACGTGCACACACCTTGGAAGGCCACAGCCAGTCCTGAAAAAGCTCAGTGAACATCAGCAACCTCCTGCAGTAACACGAGCAAGGCTGCCCCCAGCTCCAGAAGCAGCCAGATCACGAAACCAGCACAACCCTTGATGTACTTGGTGAGCAATAAAGAAATGGGACGTGGGTTTCCAAAAAAACAGCCCGTGCTGGCTATCTCTCAAAGACAGTGGGAAATTTACTACCCACTGTGAAGCGAGGTCAGCAGCACGCACTGCTGGAAAGCTGAACTACAAACACCAGGTGTGATCTGGAGGGGAAATGTCCTGTCTGTCTGCTCAGAGTGCTGTAATCTCTGCAGCTTCCCTCATATTTCCTCGGGTGAGGTCCTGGGAGCCAACTGTCAGGAAATGGATGCCCAGTTCTAAACAAAAAGTGGATAAATGAAGCACTCTGCTGGGACTGCAGGTCACGTTTTAATAATCTCAGGTTAATGAGATGTCAGTCTTCTCTCCACCCCAGGATAAGGCAAAACTGCAGAAAACTTTTTATCTTATGTACCTGCTGCTAAAAGAGTTCTGCATTATGTTCCTCTGATATATACCTGCTTGGGCCATGTCAGCAAGTACATGAGAAAAACATGATAGGCACAATCTACCTCAAGCCACTGATAATTTCCTAGCAGGGTGCCAGGCTTCATCTCGGCTGAACGAGGCTGGAGCGAGCATGCCAAGATCTGAGCCAAGGCTAATCACCACAGGAACTGCACCCAGGATGAAATTTCCCCAAAACACATGAGAATTAGCAGAGAGGCAGTACCTCCCGGGCAGAATATAACGCACTGATGAGTCACAGGGGCTGACTGGACACCCTTGCAGGTAGTACTTGCTGGCTGCACTGAGCATTTAGCAGCCCCTCCAGATCGTTACGTGCCTGCTCTTTTCTTCCAAGGCTAATGGAGGTCCTGGGAACGGTTCAGTAATGGAGCTCTGCAGGGAGTTAGTGTCACTGCTTTTTTGTCTTCTCACCTTACTTAATCATCTATCTAATATAGGGCCTATATTAGCTACCCAATATAGGAACTGAATCTTTGCCAAAATATGGCAGAGCTCAGAGAGTGGGGAAGAGACATCACAGGAGCAGCAAACCACACAGCTTTTTCGTTTTGCAGCGTGAATTAGTCATTACTACCCCACACCTGCTTCTCCTTAAAAATCAATGAGAAAAATACCCCGGTAAAATGATACAGGTGAGTGATCATATTTACTGAAGTTCCTGTAATCTGAACTTCTGTTCTTTAAGATACGTTTCATTAGTATCACGTTAGGGAAGCACACTGAGATTTTTACAATGGCAGCAGCGATTCATTGCCTTTGTTAAAGGTTATTTGAAAGTGTGCGCAGAGCAGATCTATAGAAAACCTACAGGATATTCCATTTGGTTCCTATGATTCAAGCTCGCTGCAGACTGTACAGTCACAGCTTCCCATTTCTGCTGGAAATACTACAAGCTATTATATTTTTTTATTAGCTATAATGTGCAGATATGGAAACTGAAGGATACCCAGCTCCTTCCACTTCTCACTTCCAGTCGCCCACTCTCTCTTTCTTTCCCTTTCACACACACGCTTCATTGATCTGAATTCTGCATTTATTTTCATCAGAGAACAGATTTGGTTGATCACAGAAGTTGCTCATTCCAAAGTGGAAAGATTTTTGCTTTGTTTGGCAATGGGAAGCATTTTTAACAGGTTTGGGCTTTCAGAGTTCGCATTTCATAAGCTAGCTGCATGACTTGATTGAGGCAGTCTGAGCAGGAAAGGCACAAGCAGCACTGCGAAATAAGCTTCCTCTCATACCAATTGCTTTATTGCCTCGGTATCAGGTTTGCAAAGTTTCTTAATTCACAGAAATCCCATTTACAAAATAATTACTGGCTTTCCTCTCAGTCTAATCTTTTTTTTTTTTTTTTTTTTTTTTTTAACTTTTGTGCTCAGTGAGCACCAGCCCGGAGAACTGGCAGTGCCTGTCATTCCTGCCTGATTACGAACACAAGCTGCAGGGCTTGCAGGGTCTGCACAAGGGACCGGCTTGTTTGTGCCGACCTACCAGAACCCCAAATTGGCCCGTAAAAACCCGGAGCACGGCGCACCAGCTGCAGCGAGTTAAAACCTCAGCTCCTGGATGGAGTCGCGCGAGCATCCCACTTGTGTCTGACAAACAGGGAAGCGTTGCAAAGGTTATCCATGCCTGGAAGGCAACACCAGACCCAGGAACTCACATTTTTGAAGCTGTCGCTCGGGGACTGCTGAACATGTATATTATGACTGTAGGAGTGAAGCTCAGAAGCACGGTGTGCAAGAAGCTGAGTTCTCACCAGGGGCTGGGAGGAGAATAATTCAGGAGAAAATCTTTCTCTTTTCAGTGTTTTTTTGTTTTTTTTTTTTTCTCTTTACATAACCAATTCAAATAGTTATATTCCTCAGCTGTTAGGAAATCAAGCACAGAGCTGGTTCCCAAACCGTATAAAGCTGGCCAAGAGGAGGACAAGGGGTGGTTGTTGGGGGCCCTGTTAGTGGCCCTCTCCCTCGCCCCCCCCCCACCCCCCAGGAACATAAATCAGGATGCCACCCCAGAAGAGCCCTGTGCTACTGCAAAAAATGCTGCTTTGCAGATCTACAGCTGATGGGGCACAGCGCTCCCTCCAAGGAGCAAACCCTGCTCCAAGAGGGTTCATTTGGAGGTTGTGTTTTGGAGGGTTTCTCCAAGTTCCTCCACCCTCAGTGGAGATAGGAACCAGAATACCAAGTGGCTAGGCAGCATCCCCTGTGAAAACACAACCTCGCAGCTGTTGGTAAGTGGCAGAGCAGGTCCCTGCGTGGAAGCCACCATTTCCAAAGATGTCAGTCCAACAATAAAACATGCTCCTGTCATTGGTCCCCACAGCTGCAGTCCCCCTGTTGGGTTGCTCTATGGCTGGAAGGAGCCGTGCCAAGAGGTGCTAAGTGAGGCGCAAGGCTGCAAACCTGACTTTGCAACCAATTTTTTATACCCATGGAAAGACACTAACTGACTTGGTAAGCATTGCTTCTGGCAGGCAGCATGGCCCTGCACAGGAGGGGTCAGCAGAACAGTGTGTAATTGCTTAAACAAGAACTCCACTTTTTTTTTTTTTTTTTTTTTTTTTTTTTTTTTTTTGCTACCAGTGCAAATTGTTTCTCAGTGCTTACTCAGTTATATTCCAAGACAACCTTTAAGCTTTTCTGAGAAGGAGCCATGTAGGAGGGTGTAAAGACACTGAACAAAGATCTTAATTTTTGTTGTTGCTTTTCCATTTTTTGAACATTCAAACATTTACCTTGGTGGTATTTGGACAGGAGCAGCACTTCACCAAGACAAATGGCAGCTTGAATGGAGCATGCCAATGAAACACACATGCACAAATTAGGCTTTGTCAATATTAATGATATTTTCCTGAGTGAGGGTCCTTGACAAGTGGACAACATCATCACAGCATGCCTTTGGATGGGTTGGACAGAAGCTTCGTTGTCTTGTGAGTCTATTGCTCAATAGCATATACTGTCTGATGATCTGCAAGATCAACACCATATTTTGTTGGAGTTAGTAACAATTTACTAATTATCAGCAATGGGTTTCTGAAAAACATTTTTTTCTTTCCATTACATTTGACTCTTACCTTTTCTCAGAGGCAGAACTGAATATTCATGTGTAGATCAAATCACTGTTAATTTGGCTCGTTGCTATTTTTTCAGATAGACTGTTAACCCATCATTTTTATGGCACTTTTACAGCATTTGCTGTATTTTTAGAATCTTCACTGGTCTGTTTAATTACTTGGAAGGCTGTTTTTTTAAAGCTAAATAAAAATTTTGTTCCAAATCAAACATTTATAGATTAAGAGCCATACACACAGCCTCTTGTATCTGCACCTACAATTTTGTGGTTGGAGTCAGCTGCACATGATAATTAGGCATTTGGTTTTTCAGCATTTTTGAAACCAATCTTCAACATTAAGCATCTGTCCAGTCATGAGTACAATTACACAGTTTGCACAGGTAATTGCAATATTTCAACTTGAAGACTCAGGGTTCAGTTCTGCTCTGTTTGGCACCAAAAGCAAAATCCCATTGATTCCTACGTCGGGAGCAGACTAAGGGTATGCAGCCACATGGTTCTCAGAGCCGAATAAACCTTAATTTTTAGAAGTTCTGTCATCTGATCTCACCTCGCTGACATGCATGCTGCAGAGTGCTAAATGTGTGTGGCCATGGCTTCCTTTTAGTTTTGTAGAGCAACACCATCACCACAATTGTTATTGTTTCTTGCAAGTTGCTTTGGCCACAGCTCCATGGTGCAGGGCACAACATACACAGGAGATGATCACTGCCAACAAAGCATTTATAATCTGAGTAAACTTTTAATATTGAGGTTTTGCTTTTCCTCACCCCAGCCCCATCTCAGATTATTTACGGCAGAAATTACGTCTTCATGTTTAGCCTACAGACAGTGGTAGCTCGATATTTTCAGTGCTAGAAGCTGAATGCTGGTGATGGGACGTCCTCTGAGAGTCTCCATCTCGTAGCCAGCAGTGCTGGTAGACCTGAAGGTTGATGCAATGCCAGCAACATCTGGTACATCACACTGCATTTTCGGGAAGAGCAGGTATCAGGGGCAACTGCAGCCTTAACTGAGACATTTTGCAGACACCTCAGAAGTCGTGCTTGGGCTTATCCAAAGCCCATTAGTCAAGGACCACAACACTATTTGCTGTGTCAGTTAATTCAATTTTACAAACTTACCTGAAAAATACCCTAGATGGACTGGGCATGTAAGAAAACCAAGTATGACGAGTCAGGAGATTGAGGGGTTGTTTGTTTCTTTCCTTTTAAAAACAGCAAGAGGATTACGCCAACAAACTGACCTTGAAAAAAGATCTGAGTTAAATTCTCAGCTTTGCCAGAAATTTCTTGTGTGATCATGGGAAGCCTTTTCATTTCTCTCTGATTCTGCTTCCCATCTTACAAGTGACATAGAACCTCTTACTTTATCTCTCCCATGTATTTAGACCATTAACACTCCCTTTGCCTCTTCCAATTCTGTCACTCCTAACACATCCAGATGCCAACACCAAACAAAGAACGGCCACAGGTTTCATACCAGGCCTTCTGGGGCAGTGTGAGAAGGACTGAGATTGATGGGACTGTCCTGGGATCACAAAGGAAGTCCAGAAATCTAAGGCTTTAGAAGAAAAAATAAATAAATATTTTTTTAAATCTTTAAATAAAAATTCATATTTTTAGGAAAATAAAAGTTCCTTTCAGGAAATTTTGGAAATAATAGTTCCTATTACTCTAGGAAAACTTGTCAAGACTTCTGCCAAATCCAATAAACTTTCTGTACCTCAGTTTCTTTGTCTACACAGAAACAAACAAAAGAATCTTTACCACCTAAAGGGAATACCAGCATTCAGCCTTGAATGCTCATGAGGCTCTCTGTTACCTAGAGAGAGCTCCAAAGAAGATGATCAGGAATAGACTAATTTTCCCATCCTGTGAGTTCTGTTCTGCAGTTCCAAGATCACAGTCCCTTCCTCTAAGACACCTAAATCTGGCAGTAATTCAGATAAGGCTTCTCAAAGCCCCTTTCTGGCTGAAAAATAAAACCCAGAAATATGTAAATCAGAAAGTAAGGAAATACTTTTAGGTTATCAGGAATCACTAAAGGAAAAGAAATGTGAAATGTTCACATTAATATGTGTGGGTTCATAAAGAGGTATTCTTTTAATTTCTCTTTCTCAAAAAAACATTAGTCTGTATAATGAATTGGACTAGCAGGCATGCTATAAATGTAGCAACTACTGTAAAATGCCATAAAAAATGATGGGCTAACAATCTAGATGAAAAAATAGTAACAAGCCAAAATAACAGTGATTTGATCTTTCATGTGAATATTGAATTCAGTCTGTGATGAGAAGTAACATTAATGATAAGAGGATATAACTGTCAAAAAAAAAAATCCTAGGAAAGAAACTTAATGGAAAGAAAAATATTATTTAAACCCCAATGCTGGTAATAAGTAAATTATTACCAACTTTGATAAAATTGGACAATTAATATGTAAAAGTGCCATAAAAGCATGTAGAGTCTCCAGCATGCAACATGAGCTGTTGCTTAATAATAGAGGACCGGGTTTAGTCTAAAACTTTCATAAACATCTTTTTATATTGTCCTTTACGTTTGGAAAATTATCCCATTTTTCTTGAGCTCTTTTCTTAGGGTGTTAATAACAGAGTAAGAGTTTTTGAAAAGGCTTTTCAGATATAATCTTCTCAATTTTTAAGGAGTGACTGCACTTCTCATTTGATAGCAGCAATTTTACTTTTAACTGCATATAGCTGCCCTTGACTATAATAAGATATATTAGGGATGTAAATATTGCATAGGCATACATCTGTAAGTGAGCCCGCGGAGCACATGCAGGCTATCCACAGCTTTTCAGGGCTGCTTCTGCTGTTCTGCAGATACACATCAAACTGATAGCTGAGGCACTGTCAGACATCTTTGGGAATGCACGTGAGTGGTAACACACAGGCAGTGCAGCACACACAGCAAATCTGGTGCAGACAGCTTTTAAGGCATCTTGCTGCAGATCCAGAAACATTAATTCAAGCCATGCCCTAAGCTCACTCTGAAGCAGCCTTCATGTCTTATCACCCCAGCTGCAAAGAGTTAGTGGTCATTTTGGTTGGAAGAGCAAAGAGTGCCCAGATGTGCGCCTTCCTGTCCCCCTTCTTTTTGCACCTACTTTAAGGAGACTTCAGAAGCAGTCCAAGGGCAGTAGCCTCAGGTGAGACTTTGTTTTAATAGAATAATGATGAACATGCTCTGACATCTTACAGAAGGGATATTTACAACACGAGAACATCGTATGGCGAAATCTATTCCAGAATATGTCTGGGCAAAAGGGGATGTTTCCCTACCTGCAATGGACTGGGATTGCTTTTACGGAAAATTGAGGACAAGGAGCACATCACAAACCAGGCTTTCTCACAAACCAGGCTCTGCAGGCACAGTCCTTCATTCACTTTCCTTCACAGAGTTGGCCCCCGTGATAAAGAGTAATTTTCTCCCATGACCTGGCAGGTAGATGGAGCATGTGGGATCAGTCATAAAAGCAGTATAGCAAATCCCAAAAGCACCTGGTGCATGAAGATTGTCTCAAACAGGTTGAACTGGGATGATATCTGATATTAACCAGGAACTGAGGAGAAAGATCTCTTCCACCTAGGAAATGCTGCCAGAACTGCAGTCAGCAGAAGCTATGTGTTAAAAAAAGATGAAGCTAGCACAGAAGCGATGTCCTTCTGCTCCTGAAGGCTGCAGTTTGGGTCTGCTTGTCTTGTTTTTTCCTCCTCGAACAAGACCCAGCCAATAAAGCCCTATATAATGCATTCAGATTCCTGTGGTAACAGTGGATCTTTCTTTTTGTATGACATTTTTTCAAAGTCAGCTTTATGTATATGATTCCCGCCTGCCAAATATCTGCCCCATTTGAAATCTATATCTAGCCTGAAACATTGTGTTTTGCCCTCTGGTTGACCGTCTGCGCCACTGAAAGACATCCTTGTGAAGAAGTGCCCCTTTGCTCCTGTGGTTACCAATCCTGCTCCACGCAGTTTCCAAGGGTGATGCTATTATATTGCTCCAGCCACTGTATGCACCCTATTGAGTAATTTACTGGCCAAGATCCTAACAGAGGAAGGGCCTGTCTAGGATCCTGCTGAATTTTAAAAGGTAGGAATATTGCACTTCATAACAAGCAGCCATTAATGATAACCAACAATATAATTCTTATGGAATTATGCCTTGCATCTGCACGAAATTCCCAAGCATAATAAAGAGAGAAGCAGAGACGTTAACCTCTTGTTTGCCGCGCTTCCTGGAGCATAATTGCAGAAGAGTGGAAAGAGCGTGACCCCTCAGCTTTCCAGCATTATAATTAGCATTCCCCATACTGAAGCCTATTGTCTGCAGGACAGTTTTGTCTCTCCTCTGTTCTGACTTGTGCAAAATTACACCCCTAAATGTGAGTTCATGGCCCTTCCTCAAAGCCAGCCTTTTGTTTTCAGCGTAGTACCAAAATCAATGGACTGGCAGGATGTTCAGCATACACCCACAGGGTCAGTTTGATACTCATTCACTAGATACATACAGCGCATTGTGAGGATCTATATGAGATAACAATGATTTTCCACTTTCTAAGTGTAGCCACATGAGATTAGGGTATTCGGCAGAAAAATGCTGCCAATTCTTTTTGTCGTGCTATTAATGGTGAGTAGCAGAGGCTGTACATTTTGCTTGGATTACAGAGCAAAACCTGTTCAAAATCATCCTGTTTCTCTTCTCATGTATAAATGAAGCTGTGCATTGTACCTCATTAAAACAAACTAAGGTACCTCATTAACACCAGCCAAGAAGTAGTCTGAATGTCAGAACTGGAAGTCTGTATAATTCTGACATGAAAACTTTTACTGAAGAAAGGCTCTGTTTAATTAGGGAGATACTGACAGGTTTTAGCAGAAAGATTAACAATCTGAAGTTCAGAAATTTGTCTGGACTGAGTCCTGATGAAATATCATGATCCTTACCTCAGCCTGTTTTTTCTTTAAAATTTCTGCCTCTGTTAATGAGGGGGGCTGATTTTTTTTTTTTTTTTTTTTTTTTTTCTCATGACATCTTTTTTCTCTCCAAGGGGAATGAACGGACCTGCACAGGTAACAGTAGTTTAACTGTGGGCAAGATTTCTAAAAAAGATTTCTAAAAAGTCCAGTTCTGGGCTCTCCAGTACAAAAAAGACAGGGAACACTCTCCTGGAAGGAGTCCAGCAGAGGGCCACAAAGATGATACAGGGCCTGGAGCATCTTCCCTGTGAGGAAAGGCTGAGAGACCTGGGTCTGTTCAGCCTGGAGAAAAGAAGACTGAGAGGGGATCTCATCAAGGTTTATATATACCTGAGGTGTGGGAGACAGAGGGACGTGGCCAACCTCTTTTCAGTGGTTTATGGGAACAGGACAAGGGGTAATGGCCACAAAATAGAGCCCAGGAAGCTCCACACCAACATGCGAAAGAACTTCACGGTGAGGGTGATGGAGCACTGGGACAGGATGCCCAGGGAGGTTGTGAAGTCTCCTTCTCCGGAGATATTCAAGGCCTGTCTGGACACCTACCTGGGCAGCCTGCTCTGAGGAAGCAGCTTTGGCAGGGTGGTTGGACCCGATGATCTCTCGAGATCCCTTCCAACCCCTACAGTTCTGTGATTCTGTGAAAATTTCTAGCAGTCTGTTCTTCAGAAGCATTGGTCATTTAAAGTTGTTCTCATTGAGCTCAGGTGAAAGGAGTCAGCCAGAAAACATTTCAGACAGATTTAGTGTTTACAAAGCACTTTCTGGTGGGACCCTGACAGTCACACTGGGTGATCAGAACCCAACAGGGATTAAGGAGCATAAATCAGGTCTCCTGCTCTTGAAAAATCTTACTATAGATGTTCACAGAGATGCTATATATAGAAATTAAATCAAAAACTTCTGCTTTTTGTCATGATTTTTATTTTTCCTGAAACAGTAGTATAAGAAAACAGAAATTATATACACCGTTGTCTCATTGTCTCTGGAATACAAACATCCAAGCCTACTCCAGTTTGAGTGCTGAGAGTATCCCTGAGTCCAGTTTATCTTGACTTTTTTGTTCTTATGGATATTAGGAACTGACAGCACTGGAAAGTGAAGTCCACCACTTATTGTAATGAGGAATTGAGGATGATTTGCAACAGGAGATGGTTCCTAGGGATGCACAGAGGTGGTCCAGGGTGAGGGCTTCACCCCGTGCCAAAACCATGTTCCCTGTACCTATAGAGGAGGCTTTGCACACATCAGGCACACACCAGCCCTGATTGTCTGGGACTGCAAGGGAGATGAGAGCACTGTGCTAAAGGCAGAATTCACCATCTGACTGCTGAGGCTTTTTCCTTATATGGTGTTTTTTACTCATTTCCCATCTTACTCAAAACCAGAGTAGAGCAAAAAAATTGCCGTAAAAAATGAACACAACAAATTTATATATTTTTTTTTCCTACTCCATGAGCAAGCAGCAGGTTTTTTAAGCAAAATTCTATTCAAATTTATCAAGCACTTGCTGTAGAGTTGTTTGGTCTCTTCATGGCTGAACACAAAGAGCTCTACAATTATATTAGACACTCATTTTCCGAAAGGTTACATAAGCTTTTTACTTGCATCCAGTTGACCAGGAGTTTTGGTCTTATATTCTGAGTGAAGTGTCAGGAACGAGTTGTACAACTTTTCTCCATTTTCCCCCTTTTTTCTGAGGCTGATACATTATTAATTTCTCCAACTGCACGAGGTACAGTGAAATCAATTTTTTTGTTGGTTTTGTGGTTTTTTGTTTGTTTTGGTTTTGGGTTTGGTTTGGTTTGGTTTGGTTTTAACTCTACAGATTGAACCATCCAATGTGTTCAACTTCTTTCCTCATTCTTATCCTTATATCAATAACTTGTTTATTTTTAGTGTTCTTATACTGCTATTTCAGCTTTCCTCAAGGATGAAGAAACCTGTGGCACATAGCACACTGACTTATTGCTGGCACTAGGCAAGTACTTTCATTATAAATGTATGCTAAAAAATTACCTGTTTAGCTAATTGCAACAACGAATTTCAATAAATTGACCTCAATAAAAAGTATTTCAATTTCCTCTTGATTTGGAATCCAAGGTTTTTCTGAATGCTTCCTTTATTTTCTATCTGTTGTACTTTTGTGTAGTTAGACATGTTAGATTCTTATATTAATGATAAGAAAGTTGGTATTGTGTGCTTTTCATAATTTTATAATAAATACATGAATAGTCTTAGTTCATGAGAATTTTTAGCTATTGTATGCAGAGCCTCTTAAGTCATATAGCTAACCCCTCCTATATTTTCTTCTTTTATACCAATGTATTCAGAGAAAATAGCTGATATTAAGTTTGTTTCCATTATTCAGTGCCAAAAAAAAAAAAAAAAAAAAAAAAAAAAAAAAAAAAAAAAGCCCTTGAAAAAGAAAAGGAGAAAAAAAAAAAGAAAGAAAGAAAATTGACCTGTTTTTTAGCATCTGAAGTTCCCAGTCCAGTGCAGAAGTTAAATGTCTTTGCTTTTCCACTGTGCAATGCAGAGAATGTGGTGGGAACAGAATAGCAAGGCAACTCAGCTGGAAAATATCTCAGATAGATGAAATATTTGTCAAGCAGTTTTCTCATGTGAATATGCCTCTAGTTGGTATATGCCAGTCACCAGAGCATGGCATTTGTTTTATCTTCTGTCCTGAGGATTTATTTTAAAGGAAAAACTGCTGTGTAAGGCATCAGAACTGTAGAGACAACAAAGCAACGCAAGTTTAACAAGAGCTCTATCTTTCATGAGGCTAACAGAAAAAGAGTCAAGTTTTAATATCCTCAAAAGTACCTTTTTCAGATAAGAATTTTATAACAAAGGAACCTTAAGGCAGGTTCCCTTTCTTCTTCTCTGCTAGACTCGTATTCATTACTGCCAACAAGGCATCATTTTGCATTTTTTAAAGATGCAGACATCAAATATGATAGTGCTGAATTTAAAATGAATAACAACAACTATAATATTAAAAAACATGTTTTCCCCAGATGTGCTGATGTCTCAATAGAATCTTTATGCAGAAAAGGAAACAAGGCACATATAAGTGTTTATCAGCTTTGCAGCTTACAAAACCAATGTCCTGAACAAAGACAGCAACATATCCAGTGGGTGTTATCTGATCAAAAACATTCCACATGTACAAATCAAAGCTAGGGGGGAAAAAGAGCCATATAAAGATGAGATAGCTAAGAAAGCAGCCACATTAGGAAAGGGTCTCATATTAAAACAGTTAGGCTTTAAAAAAGGCAAGATGAGAGCTAAGCGAATCCCCCCTCGGGGTTCATGTTCTCACAAATGGGTCTCTAAATTGGATAAAGATACATAATGATTCTGTTTTCCAGCATGACGTGGGCACTAACCTCTCCACAGGGCATATTTGAAGGTGGGTATGGACAAAAGAAAGAGAGAGAGTTAAGCCCAGAAAGGCAGGCAAGCAGCAATTGGATTCAATTAATATTACAATTAATATTACAAAATATTAAGATTACAAAAGGAAAGAGCCCTGTGGGGCAATAACGAGCAATACCTGCACCATCCTAATTTACTGCTGACCTGTATTAAGTAAACCCAGTTCCTCCGTCTATTACTCATCTCCTGGATGAGGCAGAAAAGCAGTGAGAAAAGGGGTCTTTCCACAAAATAATAAAATTCCCTTGGAAAGTTTGCCCAAGTATTGGCACTTTCCTCCCCAGGAAGACTGTCCTAGGATTGGCTTGTTTCTTATTTAGGAGTTATGTGGGCCTCTGACCGTAATTGCTCAATAAGTAGTTGAATCAGTACTGAAACTACAGAGGCTACCTCATTTGCCTATCCACTTTGACCTCACTTTCATGCCTAAAGTGTGAATTCCTCATGAAGATCTTCCCCATGAGGGAGAAATATAGATGAGGTCTCTCTCACCTATGCTCTTGGAGGTCCAAAGGATATCACGCTATTTTAATGTCCCCCCACCACATTTGAAGCATAAGTAGATGGTCTGATATCTATTTCCACGGGTATTGAAATATTCCACAAGTATATTCCCAATGTAGGTATTGACAAAAGTTTCTGTTGTATATTAATTTATGAATTTTACATTTTGGGGGTTTTATCTCCACACACATGGTCCTGAAAATAAAATTGCAAACAAACAATATAAAATGTTATTAAGTTTACATTAAAAAAAAAATAAAATAAAATGTAATAAATAAAATGTAATGATGTGACTTCTGAATTTGGACCTTTTAAATTAAATAAATAAATAAAACCTAGAATTTATAATTTTTTTATTTAAAAAAAAAAATAAAGAAAAAGAAAAAGAAACATCATTAGTGCTGGCAACACTAAGACAGTTTCTTCATTTCATTTGCCAAAGGAACCTTCCAGGAGAAAATTCTTTTTTACTGTTTCTAAGTAAAAAAAAAAATGCTGGGAGGATGAGGGGGAAAACCATTAAATATAGGAGATGAAATTATCCCTGTGTAAGTTAGTAGATGAAAATAGCCCTGTGTAAATCTTAGATTTACCTCTTCCATATCATTTTCATTTCTGCTTTAAAAGAGCAAAAAATAGTAATCTGTTGATGCATTTAAGGAGAGGAGCAGAAATGCTGTTGATACAACAGAATCAAATATGCTGGAAAGACAAAAAGTCTTGGACAAGCCACCAGGCTGAACTCATCCAGGGTCTTAAGTGTGGCAGGAATTACTTACTTGGAAAAAAATCTGAAGGATTCTTATTTATCAGTCTATGATCTGGAGGCACCATCAGCTTCAAAAAGCAAATTGTTGCTCTACAAATGGTACAGGAGGCACTAACACAGGACAGGGACACTATAAGCTACTGGGAATCTCTTGTTTGCATCTCTTTAGTCACCAGATGATGGCAAACAAACTGAACCAATTGTCAACCACATGTCCCAAACCTTGTCCTGTGCCTCCTGATGTTACTGTATAAACTGGACAATAGGGCTTCTCTGGGTCCTGCCTGCAGGACCTGTGGTTCTGGTAGGTAGAGGAATTAAGAAACAGTTTGAGGTTACCTGTGAGGGATGGTGACGACGTGGACCAGCTATAACTCTTAAATTATTGTATTTAATTTTATTTAAATGAAGAAAAAAAAATCTTAAGTGTTTATTCACTTTGGAATGTTTTTGTGTTGCATATCTCAAGTAATGGGGAAAAATGCAGGCACACCACCCATGATTTACTTTTCTAGGGATGGGAACAGCACCATAAGAGGAAGACAAAGAGGAAAACTGAGTCGTTATTACCAGGGTGAAAGTTCAGTGTGCGATAGGATATGAGAAGGAGGCACAGTGCGTCTGACCCAAAATTAGGCAGGAGTTTCTGCCTTGCTTGCTGCAGGTAGTGCGGGCAGCTCCCAGCAAAGGTTCCTTGAATGGCTGCAGTGCCCCGGCCCATTTCCAGCTGTTCATAACTCTGCCAAGTGCACTTGTATTCTTTTCAATTGAACCTTTTCGGAGAGGGATCCCTTCTGTTTCCCTTGCCAGCGTTGTCAGATGAGCTGTCTGCCTGCCTCTGGAAATCTTAATCAGTCCAGTCACTGTTCCTAAAAGAACAAAGGAAACCAAGAAACCAAGGGAACTATGAAGAATGTGCTATAGCTGGCACCTCTCAGCAATTAGGGATAGCTACTGCCCGTCTCTTGCATCTGCAGACCCAGCCAACCCTGCCTGACATGGCTTAGGGTCAGCGCCGTGGTACTCAGTAGGCTTGAGTCAGAGCTGCTGGTGAGATAAAACAAACTACGTGAAATGCCTGGTATTAAAGGCAGAACTTCTTTTGCTCTGAGCATGCCAAATATTGCTGATGCACCTGTTTTATGCTGAGAGTGGGAAGGCAGTCAAAGAGGAAGTGGCCGGCGTTAAAAGAGAAGCAGCGTTTTCAGTCTCTGAAAATAGCCCAGATACAGAACTGGGTAACAAGAATACGTTACCGAGTAAGCGCCTGTTGGAAATGAGCTGGGGCAGTTTTTTCATCACCACACACCAAGAGTGTGTTCTCAGTGAGCAGGTTCGGGAGCACTTGTTGTCTGCCTGTGACACTTGCAGGGTCACAGCACGGCTTCAATGGGCACAGGCTGGC
Source organism: Anas platyrhynchos (assembly GCF_047663525.1). Lineage (NCBI taxonomy): Eukaryota > Metazoa > Chordata > Aves > Anseriformes > Anatidae > Anas > Anas platyrhynchos. The sequence continues at coordinate 82,073,847 of NC_092621.1, forward strand.
AAGGCAGCTTGCAGCAAAGCCCCCTACACAAATTATTTGGCCTTCTTTCCTGATTCCCTCCAGTTTTCGCACAGACATAGCTGAGAGCAATTGGGTTGTCGGTGTACACAAGGTAGCATCCTCTGGCACACAGAGTTTCTAAATTTGGCAATTATTTCCTAAGCAGCATATTAATTTCCTCAGTACTCAATGGCTAAAACTGCACCGCAGGTAGGGAAATTATAACAGGTCAGAAACTTGTAGTAGCGTTGGAGAGCAGAGGGAAATATTGGTCGTCAGTGAAAGAAACCTCCATTAGACATGAAAGCGTGCAATATCCTAGGATGTAAGGGACGGGGAAGAAAGTGTTTGGCATATGACATATCAGCTCTCCTTTGCTGGCTGAATCCAGTTAGAAGGTATACAAAAGTGTCTTATAATGAAGTGAACAAAGATTTTGCACACCTACTAGGGTGGTAACCCTGGGGCTATGAAAGAAAAAAAAAAAAAAAGAATCTCTTAGAAAACTCAGGACACTTGTTAGTACTTTAAAAGATTGTACAAGACAGGAGAAAAGGGTTTTATGTTGGCTAGTTGAAAGGGACAAGAGAACTTACTAAGAAGTATGGAGTGATATATATGTGTGTATATATATAAGTTATATATTTCTTTTCAGTTTGACCAGTTTGAGTCCCTCCGAGCAAAGCAGGATCTCAGCTACCTGGGAGCTTGGATATGGGGGGGAAAGGAGCACGAAATGTGCAGCTCCCATACTTGAAAAGAAATCTTGGTTCACTCCCACACACATAAGAAACGTCCGTGAATCACAGCAGCACACAGAACAGTCACAGTGTGCTTTACAGGTAAGTTAATACAGGTGTGCCAGGTAAGCGTGAGGATCCCTCTGCCCCACAAAGCAGAGCGGTCACTGGGCAGGCGGATAGCACAGAGCTTTTTCATTCAGCTCGTCTGCCAGGTCTGTACGCCTCTGCATGGGACATGGGAATCATGCGAGGGAGGGATTTTGAAGGGGAAAGGACAAATCCCCAGGGAGAGCCCTTGAATCATTAGAGCTGTTGATCCAGCATACCATTCACAGGGCAAAGCCTGCTCTGCGGGACGCCCAGAAGGACAGGGTTTGCTTTCCGTGCAGCTATCGAGCTGAGGAGTGAGTCCAGAGGAGATTCGTGCACAAAAAAGTGTGTGACAAACAATTGCCCCTTGGAAGGGTTATTTTCCCTTAGAGTAAAAATCTCATCCAATTTGATATATTAATAAACAGTCATTCCACATGGAATTTAAAAGCAAAAATCTGCTTTCAGAAATACACACAGCATCTGGACATGCTGCATATAGAAAACCAAATAAATATCTCGAGAGAAAATGTTTAATTTAGAGCAGAGACATGTCTAGCGTTTAGAGCACGGGGTTTGGTTCAAGTCCACCTCAACTCAGAATCATCTTCATCTCAGAATCTGCCCTCTGAGGACACCTCCAGCACTTAAGAACTGGGGTGGGGAGCAAATTTGTGATCCATTCCCTGTACACATATGGGTACTTAAATACCTTTCCCCATCTAATCAAAAGAGAAATTCACACCTTCAGAGCTCTTCCACAAGCTCATCAATTTGTTCTCCTATGGACAGTGTTTTGGCATGATGCAGAGAGGAAGGATTGCAGAGAAGTTCTCTGTCCTCCAGTTTGTACCCTACCTTTCTGGTGCTGAGTGTTATTCTCAGCTTGGCCCTGAGAGCCTCAGTCTGTGGTGTAACAACTCGGTATTGGGTATTCTCTGTATCCAGACAGCTGAAACCTCTCACTCTGTGTGAGCCCATGCCTTTGAATGAGGCTTTGGACATTGCTTTTTTGTTAACTTGGACAAGAAACGGTATAAATAATACGTATTTTTAAATGATATATGGAGGCTTTGATTTCAGTGTATTTTTGAGCCCTCTGTAATAAGTGGTCTGAGGTCTGAGACCAATCGCAGGCTGGGCATTGGGGGCAGCAGCATCTCCATCGGGAGCCGTAAGGGCAGCACACAAAGAACCAGACCAGCAGTTGCTACAAATCAACCTCGTGATATCAGCAGAGCGGGGCTGACCCACTAATCTTGCAGTCCCACTCCAAATTCCCCAGATGTCCAGCAGTACTGAAAATATCCTGTCTGGGATGGTCAGGTTTTGAGGCAAATTAACCTCTCCCTTGTAGTTTTCTAATGTTATGTGAAGCTCGTCTGCAGTACTATTTCCATACCTCACACTTTTTTAAGACAATCATCTGAAAAAGAATATGCTATTTTTATAGAAGTCTGAAATGGTGGAAAGATGTTCAGAGAACTCATTGTTGTCATTAAAAAAAAAAAAATAGTAATAAAACCAAATATTCTCTGCTTAAAAAACATCAAAGAGGCAGATATAAAATTATCACGAGTCTTTAACACAAAGGACTCGAGGAGCCCGGAAAAGTTCTTATAGCTTCTGAGAGTCTTCTCAGTGCCTGGAGAGATGCTCGAGTGTTGCACATTCAGCAACACCCATGGCTAGCAATACGAATTACCAGGATCAGCCATCATAAAGTACTCTGCAGTCCTCAGTTGGATCACTCCAATGACTTCCTCTGCCACTGCTTCATAGTGTGCTGGATTATTCTGTTACAAGGAGGTTTGTTACCAGAGATGCCTGGCTTCTGCACAGCAGAGTTCGCAGGAGCTTTCCTAAGGAAGGAAAAAAGGGGAATGGGTGAGGCTGGTGCAGGGGGAAGGATGGGAAGGATTTGGTCCCTGAAACATGCCGGGAGGTGCCTGCAGATTCTTGTGTTGTGATGTGGTAAACAATCACAGCTATTACACAGAAGAATAATCCTTAATAAAGATGATCGCTAGTTAATAGCTATGCTGAGTGCAGTGAAAGGAAAAGTGGAGTGGAAAAAGCTGACTGACTGCCTCAGATTATTTATTTCTGGTGGCTACATTATTTTTCATTGCCTCTACATATAAAATTCCTCACACGGAGCAGCTTTAATCCTCCTCAGATTCTGTGAGCAGTGGTTAGCATCAAGATATTACTCCTGAAAACTCCCGTGGCACTGCTTGCTATTTTGACAGGGAAGATTTCTTTTGCAATTACACCACCATGATGGAATTAGCAGGGTCAGAGGAGGTAGCATGAGAGGCGAGGAATGAGTGCATGCAACAACCTCCAGGAAACAATTTACGTGCCCAGAGACAAACGTTTCCAAAACTAGGAGCCTGAAGCAAGCACAGACATTCGCAAAGGTGGCCTGCCTCGGGTGGACAGACAAGTGCTGGGACAGGACCGAGGGTTATCTCCTGGCAAAGGTCAGAAGCTGGCTTCTATGGGCAGAATGTGTTTTCCTGACTGGGGTGCCTCCCATTGCCCCCAGTTTGGGTCAGCATCCGCAAAGGAAGGCACCTGGAGTTATAGCCTTAAAGGCTGGCACAGACCTGGCCTCCATCACAGCCTGCAGGGCTACAGCCAGCCTCCCCACCACCGCTGGTTGCCTGCAAGGGCAACCAAAAGTTTGGACCAAAATCCATCTTTCTGTCAGCCTGATCTCATCACAGGTTAGAGTGCACCAGGGCAGTAAGGGTAGGCGTTCACCTGTCAGCCTGCTGCTACGGAGACACAAGCCTATCTCAACTCTCCCATGCACTGACTTAAAAAAAAAAAAAAAAAAAAAAAAAAAAATCACATAGAAAAAAAAAAAGAAAGAAAAAAAAAAAAAAAAAAAAGAAACAACATCTTTGCTACAGAGACATTTTTAACAAGTATTCCAGAAAGAGCACCAGCTATCAAAAAGGCTGCCAGGACCAGAAGGAGCCATCAATCGAACAAGTTTACATTTCAAAGTTTTCTGAGAACAGTGAAAATGTCTTTACCCTCCTTGATGGGAAAACTGCAGTGCTATAGGAAAGTAGCTATTTGCTGCTTCTTACTAACACGCATTTCTCTGAAGTGGCCCTTTAACCCTGGGAAGGGTGCTGGAATATATAGACGTATATATATTAAGTAGCTCTCTTGAGAGCTCTGCTCAGAGCTGCTGCGAGAGCGTGGAGTCAGTCTGCTATCTCTCCCCTTTGTATCTGCCATTGTTCAGCTCCGTAGCTCCTCCGTCATATTAGAGATGAACTGGTTAATTTTTTAAAGCCCTTTCCTGATAGTGTTTAAGAGACGGCAGAATGCATCTGTCTAATTTTGACATTTATCAGATAATTCAGTCAAGTTCCCTCATGTGACACAGCTTTGTTCCCTTGAAAAGAACCTGCTGCAAACAAAAGGCCACGGTATATTGCATGGCATTGCTGCTCCCAGATGTTTCAAAATTAAACTACCAAACCTCTCTGGCCCCATGATAGGGAGAAGAGCACAAAAAAAAAAAAAAAAAAAAAAAAAAAAAGACTCTTAACAAGCTGCGTTTTCTGTTTCTGGGCTCCGTATTTCATCTCTGTGCTTGATTTTTCTGAGTCATTTGAAAATGATTAGGCAGCTCAAATAATTGTTTCCTGGGTATATTAGCGGCACTATAATTGTCATGTTTAGAGCTAAAGTTGGTAAAGACTGCAGTCTGGTCTGGAATATTCTAACTTCCAATACACAACAGCTCACGGATAAATATTTTGAAACTTTTATGACTCGCTTCCCCCTCAGGTTCCTCTTTGTTTCCTTGGCAGGACCCCATGCAGATCCGCGCTGCCCTGAGCTCTGGGTGGGGAGGTTTTCACCCACAAATCAGCCAGCACCTTGTGGCCACTGTCCCATGCTGAGTGGGAAGGGTGGGAGATGGGAATTGTCTTCTTTCCTACAGGCAGGAAGAAGCAGATGCCATCCTCCACCACACTTGCTGGATGCGAGCACAGCCACAGCCTCGTTATTGCGCTTAATTGTTATACTTAAATTATACTCGGTGTAATTTATTTGGAAGTTGGAAAAAAAAAAAAAAAAAGTTATCGGTTACCATGCCAACAATTCTTTGTAAATACCATCAGTTCTCAATGAACTCCTCTTGACCCGCTGGTCTGAGGCTGCTGCCGTGTGATGTACACGATCCTCTCAGCGCTGATCCATTACTTCTGCACGGTGTTGGGGGTCAAGCCTGTAGTGTAAAGTCAAAGACAATTAGCAGCCCTATCAATAACCAGCTGCAGGACCGCAGCCCAAATGATAGACCAGAAAAATCCAAGGAAAGATGAATAAAAAGTGGAGGAACATGCATGTGCATTCTATAGTTTGAGCAGCTGCTGTGGACTATCAACATCATCAGGAGACCTCAGCACATTAGCATAAATTCAAATGACAAATGCACAGTGCTATTCAGAGACTCATTAATTTGCAATGGGTGCAGCGCTCATGACATATTAGTGAAAAATTCAAATGTCTTTGTAGCATCGTGAGTTTAGTTGCGGGACCTAAGTTGCTAAAATGAAAACGTGTGCAATTTTTTATCAGTTTATTAAATTATGAAGTGTGATGACTATATCTGTGCATCTTTTTAAGCAGATGAGGTCCAGCGTGCTTCAGCACCAAATTGCACGGTTTGTGCAGAAATCTCCCCGTCAGACAAATTTCAAGCGGGAGCCGCCGCACGGGCTGGCTGCCGCAGCACGCAGGCTGATATCTCCCCCTTCTGGGTGAATCGCACTGCCACGGACAGAGATGGAAAACCAGGCCGTGCCGTGGCTTGCACGCTTTGTTACGCCCGTAATCACCCAAGATTTTCACCGGTTGGGATGGAAGGAGGCAGCCCGGGCAGGGGTGCAGCAGGCACAGAGGTTTTGCTGTCACCATCCCCTCTGCACAAACGTGGCCCCTGCAAGGGTAACTCATAAGCATGGGGCATAGGAAGGCTTAAATACAAGCCTCTTGTCTCGAGCAGTTGCTTTGTTGATGGGCACAAAAGGGAAGAAGGAAGGGTTAACACTTCTGTGTGGAGAGCAAGCTGCCTGTTGTACTCTTCCATTACATCCAGCCAAAGATTGCTGCTGTGTCGTACAGCGTTTAAAGGCAGGGCAGAGCTGCTTATTCTGGGTGCCCTGGCGCTGCCCTCTGCGTGCAGTCCTGACATGCGGCTGCATCTACCTGACCCCTACGAACAGAGCAAGCCCTGCTCTATATTTCTGCTTCCTCCTGGACCTATAAGTGTACCACTCCCTGGCTCTGTGCAATTGTGTCTTTCTGTCCACCTGGCTGTCACATCTAGTGTGGGCTTTACCAGGAAAACATACTGTAAGATAATTACTAGTACTTTTTGAGGAATAAAAACCTTAAAGTGCAGGAGCCACAATACGTAGTCAGTAAAAAATAGCTTACATTTTCAAAGGGACCAGTGATTTTAGCTGCAGAGTCTCTGAACAATTTCGAAGCCACTCTGATATTTAAAGGGAGAAGAATCTGCTGCCGGTGGCGTGTCCAAAACCATTAGTTGCTTTTGAATGTTTGGGTGTCTCTGTATAAAAACATAATATTTTATATGCACAGCAGTCATTAGGAAACACAGTAATAATAGCCTTAATAAGGTTTGCCGTGCCTCCCAGCATATGTCACGGCTCGGAGTGAAAGGAAAGCCATTTCTCACTCTGGCTTCTCGTCTGTGTCATGCCACCTGCCAATGTCACAGATCAAAGGAAGGGGGGAAAAAAAAAAAAATGAAATGAGAAGAGGGTGGTGTCCCTGTCCCATCCCTGGGAGGCGCACCACGTTACCCAGTGCCCCCAATATTTGGGCAACCCTGGCTGACCAGGCCTCTCATGTGGAAGGTGCTCCCACAGCCTGCACAGTGCTAACTAAACCCACGTGCTCTGCCTTTAAGCTGCAGTCTCCCAAATTGCACAAACAGCTGAGGAAGCAGGCCCACGCTCAGCTTCTACACCCTGCTAAGGCTTCACAGGGAGGTGTCTGGGGCAAGGTCCTAAAACCTCTGCAGGGCCTCCTGTTAAAGCCAGCAGAAGCTTCACCACACACTAACATCATGTTATTTTTTCTGTTTTACGTTGCCCCAAAATGCCATGAACTTCCACCAGCACAAGGGGGAGAGGTCAAATCCCCCAGAAAGGTGCTAGGAGAGGAAGGGGTGGGTTTGGGCGCGTGGACGTCAGCATCAGGCTTCGTGCCGCCCCGGTCCTTCCCCCTCCAGGTTTCGGCCGTGGGAAACATCGGAGATCCAGAGCAATGTCTGAGGCTGGGCCTGTGGTAAATTTAGACACAGAAGGGCACAGAGAGACCACTCCAGGGGATTGCAGGGAAGCACGAGCCAAGGGAGAGCAGAGCTGTGCCTCAGTGGTGCGCTGCGATGGGGGAGCGGTGGTCGCTGCTCTCATTTCCCACTGCGGCTCTGGTGCCATGGACGACAGCCCCGTGCGATTGCTGGTGCCTGCAGGGCCTCAGAGCTGAAGTGACAGCCATCATGTCCCTGAATCAGGGGAGTTTAGCCATGAATGAGTCGTCCTTCTCCACCCACCACCCACGTCAAAAGTGCCACGCAGGAGCTCACTGCAGCGGAGGCTTCCTCCCATTAGCTAAATGTCACCTGTGTTGTGAGATGAAATCTTATTCTATATATCTCTTTAAATCCTGGTAAAAGGAAAGAGGGCACAGGTTTCTTTTAAGAAAGTACTCTGCATTTCTTCTGAGGAGCAGCTTTCCTTCATTAGCAGACAGCACCACACAGCAGGGTCTGGTTTAAAATATAACCACCCTATCTCCACCACCAATTCCAGAGGTTTCCATGTGTTTGTGGAAAAAGGAAAAAAAATTAAAAAAAAAAAAAAAAGGGTGGTGGGGGGGAACACTTCATTTTGGACCTGATCAACAATGCAGGCAAAAAGAAATCTTCATGGCAAGGAAATTGTTTCTAGTTACTGCACAAGCCAGGATTTAGCTTTTGGTTCAGAAAAGCCCTAAGCTCTTTCTTATTTTATTCATTGTTTTTTGTTTGTTTGGTTTTGTTTTGGTTTTGACATTACAGGCCACCAGAGGCAAACTGCTATGGACACAGCATGTGCAAGTGTGGCTGGAAATGACAACTTCAGGAGCTGGTTTCAAGGAGAGGGAAAACGTCATAGATTTCAGGTGGCTGTCTGGCTAACAAGCCAGAATGGAAAAAAAAAAAAAAAAAGAAAAAAAAAATCTAAAAGTCGTACGAAATGATTGTTACCTAGCAAAGAAACCCTACCAAGGGAGTTTGATAAGACAAATGTGCCTTTAAAGATTCATCTTAGACTTGTGTCTAAAAACTGGTAGAACCAGTGATCTCCCCCTGAAAAATGCAGTCTGTTCCCAGCTACACCAGTAAAACTCCAGTCAGCCTACTGGCTTCAGAAGTAAAACTAGGTGTAAAGTGGCTGGGAAGAAGGAGGTGACAATATTATTAAGCTTATGACACTGTTTGTGTTAACATCTTTTTTTGTACAGAACATGTTTGTATTTCAATTGGCAAAGTATTTACAATGAGACTAGATATACTCACCACCAAGGGCAATTAATTCAGGGTTATAAAGCTTGTGTTTCAGAACTGACATGAATAATTCAGTGTTAGGTTGTTTAAGTGTGTTTTGTAAAATAGAGCTGCAGCTTTTGTTTTTTCTTGAAAGCTTCTGGAAAAAAACGTGATTTTTTTTTTCTCTTCACCCCTGGGGAGAGCAGTGGCCTTTTGATGTTCCACACTGACCTGCATTCCTTGCTTGATTCCCACTAACTTGAAGAAAATAGGACTTAAAATGGGAGGCTCGGATGTGTAAGGAATACAGCCTGAGCCCTGGGTGTCAAAGCCCACCAGACAGGCTGTGGTGCTCCAGACTGCTTTAATCATTACCAGCCCTGCAGGACTGCAAACTTTCACAGCGCCGATAAGCAGAAGTGCACACACACAAGCACAGGACGTACGCTTTTAAGTACAAGCCCAGCCTGATAAATGGCTTCGCAGAGCCAAGGGGAAGGTGTCTGTGCTGTGTCTTGCCAGCTCCACTTCAGGTGCATTGCATCACCTTTGTGCTACACTTGTAAACCCAAAAAGTGAGCCTGGGTAACTATGCTTTTCACCCTTTTCTTAAACTTTTTTTTTTTTTTAAGTTCCATATATGAAGGCCCTGCTCTCTTTCGGGAAGTATTTTGTAGCAGAATGCCAGAAGCAGTATGTCTGACAGGTGTAAACGGCTTCAGCAAAGTAGGGAGGCATTAGCTCAGATAATCAATGCCAATCATGTAAACCGTGCTGAAACTGGTACCTTGACAGAGCTTAAGCAGCTGCAGGGATTCTTTTTTGTGCCCAGAGCGAGTCTCAGAACTAAAAAATAAATGCAGTGAACCCCAGGAATTTGTGTCCCATCTCAAACCAAGAGGTTCGGTTGTTCATGCTGATACAGTCTATAGCAAACCCTTCAGATTACACAGTCTGCTTGAGGCTTCAGGACAGTCTTTATGTTGTCTTTGAGATTTGCCCTGGAAACATCATTTCAGACATCCAAAATGGGGCAGTCTTGGGTAATTAAGTAAATCAGGAAGGTCCTACCAAAAATATTCTCCTGTAACAGTGCCGGCACGGCCAACAACACCAGTTGCAGTCGGAATTGTGTGATTAGAAAGAAGCCACCTCAAATTAGTAATGAGTGTACACACTGCTCACAGTATTCATATGGTGGCTGAGCAGTCTCTGTATCTGTCCCTATGTACCCACAGACAGAGAAGGCAAGGATGCAGGGCATGGCTGAGATGCTGGATTTCATACTTTTCACTTGCATTTCATACTTTTCTGCCCAAACTCTTTCATGCAAGCAAGGTGCAAGACTTCTGAGGAAAGGGGCTACATCCACATCTCCTCTACCCTTGCTCAGACCACATCACACTCCCTTACTCCTCTTCCATGGCGCCTCCGCATGAGGGACAGGATTTGATGCCATAAGACCATGGCAAGGGAAAATAACAGAAAAACATTTGTGCCTGATAACTCACTATTTTCAGTATGTTCCTCTGTGTTTCTACAACCAGTGAAATAGCATGGTAGTTGACAGAGCAATCTCCACATCAGTTTTTCTCCTTGGGAAAAGGACAAATGGGAAAGTCAATACTGAATATTTGCAGTAACTTGTAAAGTGTATACAGGCTGTCTGTGAGCTAAGTGTGATTAAGGACTATGATTTCAAGGGAAACAAACTTGTGCCCCAAACTGGAATTCAGAGTAGTGTTTCTCTTCAGAAATAAATAAATAAGTAGAATCTGTCTTTAATTGTTACCTCCGTCATACTTGTTTTAAGGTTGATCTGTTGTTTTCCCTGCAATGATAAATTTCTACCAAATGCTCGGATGCTCTGGTGTGCAGCAGTATTTAGCAGATTTGTTTCCTCATTAGCATTCTGTCTTTTTCTTTGTCTGTGCTGCAGCATGAGAGGGGCTGCGTGAAATGCCCAGACCTCATGCATCCCAGGATCGCTGGCTGACAGAGGGATACACCAAGTGCTGTGAGAGTGTGGGAAGGGAACAAGTTGACAAACAGCCAATGGGAAACAGAGAAGAAGGCATTTTTACTGCACTATGTTTACAACTTGTACTTTCTCAGATCCTAAAAAATCCGCTGTTTTGCCTACATGTCTGCAAGACATTATAATTCGACTCAGTAAAAAATCATACATGCACAGTTATTAAAGTAATAGCATCTCCAAACTAATGTGTGCTGAAATTCAGGCTAAGAATGGCCTCTAAATGCTGGAAAAATGGAAGATTTGCTGAAAGTATCTTCAAATTACTAAACCTGAATAGTGAATTTGCAGCCAGACCCATTTTGCTATTTTAATTTTCTTATCATGGTATTTATCATCTTCTAAAGTACTATTAGTGATCTCTAATCTGGCAGTGGGCTCACATGAAAGGGAGGATACATGCACATTCACGTGTGTGTGTGTATTTGTCGTGCGCCCATCTCTCTGGTTTGGAAAGCAGCTGATGTACAGAGCTGCCAGGAAATTACAGCAGAGGCACCACAAAACATTCCTGGGTACAGGTGGGAAAAAAAGAAAAAAAAGAAAAAAAAGAAAAAAAAAAGAAAAAAATTTGCAGATCTCTCTCATTTTCTCTGGCTTCTGCTCCCTTTACCAGGAGGAGCTCTGTCCCCACCCTGCACCCTGTACCCCATTCTTGGCAAGGCATGGAGACCCTGGATCTTCAAGGTCTCTGTAAAAGTGATTTTGTCAGTGGGAAAGAAGGGACTTAAAGCAGCACAGAGCCTCAGCCCACGCAGTTTACCCAAAAGCTCCCTGATCAGGGCTGCATCAGGCACCCACCAAGTACCTGCCCCACTCTTTTTTTTTCCCATGGTCATTTCCCAACATGACCATGAATTTTCTGCTCAGGGTTCACCAAAGCCAACACTTTCGGTTATCTTCAGAGCCAGAAGGAGCGCCTTGGTCCCACAGCGACCTACCCCTTGCACCAGTGGATTTTGCTGTCAGCAGGTGAGGTGTGGTCTGTCCGCATCCATCAGCAGGGCCAGGCAGCTCCTGTCTGAAACCTTCTCACATTTTCAGACTTATTTATTTCTAGTATTAGAAGAAGCCAGGGTCCGACCCTTAATGGCCACAAAGTGCATTCAGAAAACTTAATTTATACCCGACGCATTTTCCAAAAATGGATTTGTAGGCGGTAAATAATTTATTATATACGTTTGAAAATATTGACCCAGAGCTTTCTTAAAGCACTCTTATTGTGTGACAGCTCGTTTTTATCCATCTTACAGTAGTCCTCTTAGACTTTGTCTCACTAAGAAGGCCATTGCCTCTGTTTTCATCACACATCTTCATTATATTAATTATTTTCTGTTGTTCTTTATCTGTCTTTTCTTAGTAACAAGCTCCTCTGCAGATAGAAGCTTGACAGAAATATCTGAGATTCTGCATATATGATCTATTTAATGATTTTAAACTCCCAGATATTTTGCAATAGTGCATTTCCTAGTCTGTAAAACACACACGGAAAGAAGTCATGTGAGAAAAAAGACTATATTTACAGTATCCTGATAACAAATGTGGTAGAGAGCTCACTCTGGAGCCAACCTAAACATTACAACACTTAATAACTGAGCCACAAAGTACAGTCAGCCCAAAGTACAGTGCATTATGAAATGCCTGGAATATTTACCATTATTTGCAATACTGCTTCTACCAGGCAAGGTACTAGGGAAGATATTCAAATTTGGTTTTGATTTCTTTTAGAGAAAAGGTTCCATAAAATAAATTTAAGGGAGTATCTTCAGTTCCATAGCACACAGTGCTTTTCAGTTAATCAGCAATAATATACCTAACTGTTAGACATATTAGGAGACTAGATGACTTTCTTATGCTTGGCCTAGGTGTTATTTTTATAAAGTCCCTAAGGCAAGCAATTAGCCAGAAGGTGAGTTTGGGCTTGAACAGCCAGCATGTCAGCTGTCTTATGGATACTCCCCATGTCCATGCTCTTCTCCCCATCTCCACGAGTGCAGGGTGGCTTGATGCCTTCACAGAAGGCTCCATCATCACAAATCATCTCTGCTTTCGGACTTGAAGATGCTCATACCAGTGTCACCAGGCTCCTGGTAGCAAATTTTCCAGTAGATGTTGTTCAGAGAGCTGCTTTCGGCTGCACCATCCCCGCGGTGTCCAGTCCTTCTGACCAAGCAGATGATGCACATTCTTCTGCTAGACAAAGGTTGATGAATGCTACATTAACTCACCAAGTGTCTATAGATTTAGAGGACAGCAGGTTAAATAGCCTTTCTCTTTCCCATACCAGGCTTACAGCCCTGTCAGAGCAGGAGTGGTGGGCAGGTTTCACTTACCACAGAGACAACCTAGCACCAGACACAAAGACTGAGCGAGATCAGGGAGGGCAACTTTTATTTTTATAAAGGAATTCTAATGCCAGGGGTATTTTTTTTCTGCCTTCTCATCTAATTTCTTTTGTTTATCTGTTCTATAGAGAGCTGTGAGCTCTGTAAGAAGACTGCATTTCATGCTCTAACACCAACCTCTCTTAAGACAGTTCTTGATAAACAGATGCAGAAGACAAAGGTTGTACAAAGTTTAAATTTTAACTCCATACAAAGGCATTGCTAAAAATGGCCAAATTTTCTCAAAAAAAAAAAAAAAACACAAACAAACAAATAAACAAACAAACAACAACAACAACAAAAAACCCTCAGTCATTGACCAAGCCTACTTAAGGCATTTTAAATCAGGTATAAGCAGTTTATTTCTCTGCTGGCATTTGGGGTTTCGGGTTCTTGTTATTGTTGCTGAGGTGCTTTGTTTCAGGGAGGGAAACAGATAGTAGAGAGTGGCAAAGCTTCCTGAGCCTCTCCTCTGTTATACAGTGGAGTGCATAATTGTTCAGAGCCACAGATTAGTCTAATGGGACCAGATTATGCAAATACATTAAGCATCTCTTAAAATCTTCCAAAATTATATCAATATTAGACTGACACACACACAGACACAAAGATAAGAGCCTCTTGTTTAAGTATGCATGGTCTTTACCATTTGCAAAAAAATGTTTTTCAAAAGGAGAGAATGGAAAAGGATCATGATATATACGCCTAAATCCAGGTTACAAAGCTGGACTGCTAGTTGTCTCATGAGATATAACCCAGTGACAATTGACATTTTGTCCTCGAACCTTACCTCAGCCTTCACACAGTTGTCTCTTCCCCTTGAGCCAGGCAGATCTAAGCTGTCAATTAATAGATAATGTAAGTTTACTTAGATGTCATGTAATGCTGTTATCCATGTGGAAATACATCAAATGTCCTAGTTTGCTCTAAAGGCTATGGCGCTTAGTAAAAATCTTCTCCCGTGGGAAGCCTAGGCTTGACAAACGCCCGAGGATTAGTCATAGTCAGCCATCTCTTTGTGATGCAAAATGACATAATCATTGACTTTTTCAAATAGTATTACACTTCTACTTTCTCGGACTAGAGAACCGAATCCCAGGTTTGCAAACAGTTTGGATGTACGGATTCATTACTGCTAACTCTCCAGAACAGAAGAAACTCAGTTTCTCAAAGACTTGCTTAAATTTTCAGTAAATTCAAGGATGTCTGTGAAACCAGCTTTTCCCTTCAATATTTGACATGTTTTTGTATCATACTGCTGCCGCAATAGATAATCAATAATTTAGATCATTATCTCCAAAACTGGCCTGACCATGCACCAAAAGCGAGTTTGCACAACAGAGGTTGATATTTCACTGTAGTAACTGTATACTTATATTATTTACCTTAAAGTGGGACATCTTTAAATTATTTTTTTTGTCTTAAATAGGATCAAAATTCCATTAAAATGCTTATTTTTCCTAAATCCCATCATCCAAAACATATGGAAAAAATTGCCTCTAGGTATTGAAAGTTGTTGCCTTTATCACACTGTGCATCTAAATTCCCAAGGATGATTGATTTAACGAGGTTTGCACATTAAAAATCTTTTTCTTTGTTACAATAGAGGAAATCACAAGAAAGATTAATGCCCTCTGCATGGTGCCACCGAATTAAAATGTCTTTCAAATGTCTTCACTCCAGGAACACTTTGCTATCCAGGCCTGTACTTAGTAAAGCTTTTCTCACTGTAAAGAATGTATTAGTCATGGCTGATGATGCTGGTGTGCTGTAACCTAAATACCTGGAATATGCATATATTAGGACAAACTGGGCACTTCAGAAGGCTTTAGAGAAGTGTTCACTTGCATAGGTTGGTATAACGGATTCCACGTCAGGAACGCGTGAGGCTATCCAAAGGTATGACAGTCTGTCCTGACATACTTTGTGATCTGACGTGAAGCAGAGTAATATGCTCTGCCATGGCTTCAAAACTTTCTTAAGCATAAACCTTCTGTAGTATTTTCTTTGCCTGATATGACAATTTGTCACCCTAGCACCTACGGCATTAATGTTGTACAAAACCTATTTTATTATTTTAATTTAATCTGCTCTTGCAGTCATCAAGAGTATGCTGCTGATCCAAGCATTTTCTCCGTATTCACACATAGATTTGGGATAAGTCTGTAAGAGCACCTTGAGGGTAAAGGGGCACAGGCCAGATTCAACACATACTGCTATTTAATGCCACGGCTTGCGTCTGTACTGAATACTGACTTATCATGGAGCAAGAGCTGTCCTATCGTACCCTACTTTCTACCACACGCCCTACCTTTGACTTCATAGAGGCTCAGGATCACAGAAAGTTGGGGTTCGCAGGGACTTCTGGAGGTCATCCATCCAATCTCCCCACTCAAGCAGGTAGTTTTTTCCACATGAGTCCTAGGAAGTGACATATAGAGTGGGCTAATCACATCCCTCATCAGCTGGTTACACTCCTGTTGATGCAGCCCAGGGAACAGTTTGTGTTCAGTGCTGCAAAGGTGCACTCATGTCCAGCTTACCACCCACCACTTCCTTTCCATCCACTGCAGTCCCCACATTTCTGGCACGGATGGGTGAAGCAACACTTATCTACCCTCTATTGTGACCATCAGCTTGGGGCTGTGCAGTCTTCTGCAACATATCATAGGGTTTGTGTTTGCACACCTAACCAGCAGGTGACTGGGAATCAACCTGCCACCATAACTTCAGTCCATGCTAAGGGTAAAACACACGTGTCCACGGAAATGGCAGCAGAGGCTTTTATGCGTAATTACAGCATTAAAATGTTGATGCAAGACAGACAATAAAAAGTGGAAATACAGACCCAGGCAAAATAAGTAGGCACAAGGTGACATTTACAGAAGATTCCAAGCTGGGTAGTGTTGGAAAGTGAAATAACAGAGAAGCAGCTTAGAAATTGAGGTATGCTTTCAACAACAAATACAGTTCCTCAGACAATATGTGAAAATTGGATGCTCTCTGCCATCTACTATAATTACTAAAACTCATTCATTATATCTAGTTTAGCAATATGTCATGAGTTCCACCCAGGCAATTTCCCATTATCCTTCATATTCTACAAACATATAGTAAGAGACAGCACCTGTCATGACAAGCCTTAAATGCACAAGGTAAAAGATAGGAGAAAACATGGAAATGAATCACAGAGAGAGACAAGTGATTAAGTTTTTTTAAATAATTGAAGTGATTTTCAATCCTTTCATGTTTAAAAACAATACCCTCGGTGAACAGCCCAAGGACAAATGCGAACTCTGTTCCCCAGGCCCAGATCCCCTGTGCCAGAGATGCAGAGACAATGGGGTCCACCCCTAGGGCCCCTCTCAGCAGCAAGGCGTTAGGCACAGCCCCTTCGATGAAGTCAAATTAAGGAATGTAAGCTCTATTTTTTTTTTTTTTCCCCAAAAGACACAACCCATAACTCTGCTGGTTTGCCAGTCGTTGAAGAATAGTTGGCACCCATTTCTTCCAAAATGCCCCCAGTGCACAGTGGGAAGTGTTCCCTTCCCAGTTCTAGCACAGATGAAAGGAAACTCTGGTCACGATTCATTAGAAGATTTTTCAAGTGTGTTTTCTATACTGCCAAAATATTCTCTGTTCCCTGGATATCTTTAACCTCTCCTTCAACTGAGTTTACTCTTGTCCTTGCACTGCATGTATGACCACGAAGAGTAAGCAGTTCTCCTCATTCTTTATCAAATAAAGTTTGTGATTTCTTCTTATTCCATTATTTCAAGAAACAAAAATAACAACAACAAAAGCTTCTCTGCAGTGTTCTTAACTGTATATTGTTCATATACAGCTGAAGTTAATAAAAGCTTGCAAGCTGGTATTCCACTCATTCTGGCTGCACTATTCTCCATTATGCCTATAGAAATTTCTCAGTGTCTATTAGCTCCTCTCTTCCTCCAGGTGCTTGCAAACACTCAGAAAGTGATGAAATGCTTTCCATTTCTTGCATTTTTTTCACATGTGAAGTATGTCTTTTGTTATTTCCCACACAAGAGCACACTTCCAATTTTTAAGAAATTATGCTTTCAGTAACCTCTTGCATTTCTATCATGCCTGTGCACTTGTGTACACAGTAATCCAAAATAAAAAAAAAAAAAAATCTTTTTTTTTTCTTCACACACAGAATTTCTAGGTTGGAAGAGACCTCAAGATCATCGAGTCCAACCTCTAATCCAACCTTCTTTCTGCCTGCCTGCCTGTCTCGCTTGTTCTCTTTTTTTCTTTCAACGTTTTCTTCTAATCAGTGGATAGCAGTGAGCTCTCTAAAAATGGAAAATTGGCTCTTCAACATTAGACTATCTACAAACCCCTCTATGCTTTTACCTTCTCCCTGCCTTATCTGTGTGAAGCCATGTCACGCACACGCTTTATTTTCATGCAGTCAGCTCTCAAGGCTACTGACAGCTCCATTGCCAGCAACCGCTGTCTGATTTTACAAAAACTTTTTTCATGATGGAGCACTTCCACACCAAGCAACGTCCAGATCACACAACTTTCCCAACTGCATCGTGTCCTGGCAGAGGCTCACTGTTGCTGCTCTCCCTGTGTTCCCAAAGTCATTCCAGAGTTTCGGCTCTGGTGGAGCTGGACCAGGAGCCAAGAAGCTGGCCACAACTGCATCAGGCGGCCCAAAATTTGGTCCCAGCACTGACCTGGCTCCTTCGGGTAAGGAGGGCATCCCCATGAGGAGATGCATCCTCTCTGGAGCAAAACAGGACTGTTTGGAGAAGGGGAAACACTTCCACTGCTCAACATTTCAGTACATTTAGGGTTGTCGTGGTACTTTAATTCAGCATAGTTAATGTGTTGTAGGAAGCACACAGAAAAGTGGTTGTGTATGCATTTCCAATAAAACACCAGCCAGACAGCTTTACGCATTCTGTCTCAACATGAAATATTGTCATGCCTGAGCTAATTCCTTTATGACAGTGATCATATCTAGCATCCTGATAAGGGAATATTTGTGAAACTAGCTCTTGCATAGATCCTCGTGGAGATAATAAATGATATTTATCTTTTCCAACATTGCTGTATACCACTTGTCATTTTATTTGTGATGTATCTAGCTAGAGATCAATGAATCCAACCATGACACTAAACAGCTAAACAAGCCGTCACACTCAGCATATGACAAATCTCTCGCTATCTCCTGCTTGCTCCAAGTCACGAGTCTGCCTTTGTGTTAAACTTTTTTTGTGTCTGGAAACGCTTCTTCTGAAGATGGGCTTTAAAGAGTCTGTACGTTTCCACCAGCACTGCTACGTGATGTAGACCAGAGCTAGAAAGAGGTTAACTCTTCAGTCTGGCTGGCAGACTCAGAAGAGAGACCAAACACGTAATGGCAGTAGAAACAAAACAGCCTTCTGGGTAGACCAGATCAACTTCTCCTAAACTGTGAATTTTCAGTTCAGTTCACCATTCAGATTTCCACTCTTGGAAAATAAGTTGTTCAAACTGTTCAGAAAGGGACAGCTCTTTGAAGTTCCCACATTTCTGTTTTTATTTTCACTTTTCTCCTTAAATGACCTCTGTTCTTCGCCTGGAATGAGGCCAGGCCTGTTGATAGAGACACTTTTCCTGCTGCTAACTATGAAGTTTCTGTTCTCTCACCTCTCCAGATACTCAGTTAACTCCTAAAAATGTGACGGCAGAAAGAGGAGGAAAGTGTCTTCAGAGTTTCACAGAGAAAAATTCTGCTGATGCCCTCATATTAAGCCCCAGATTTCTGCTGTAAAGATGAACAGCTGATGCCACAAGTGAAAAGGCTGCTAAGTTAGCTGGAAATGCAGCAGAAATACTAAGAAGCAACAACAGCTTTTCTGAGGAAGCAACCCAGCACTTAGGGAATTCGTTTGGAGATCCACTTACCTTGACTGTAGGAGTTTCTTCCGGGCAGGTTGGGATGGTACTCGTGTGCATGTGTCACGATGTAATGAAGCAGCATGGCAAGTAAGTGAGAAGTAAGGTAATAGAAAGTAGGGCTTGTCTCCTGTTTTTATCCCTTGCAGTTGATCCTCTAACAATTGCTTCAAGGCCACTGCCAAACAAACACACAGCAATGTTGCTGAAGGCTAAGAGAGGAAGTGTCAGCCTCACTTGAAAATTAATCATTTGAACCTCCTGTAATTAAATTTAAAAAGAGAGAAAGAGAGAAAGACAGCAAGAGAGAGAGCAAGCAAGAGAGTAAGAAAGAAACCAAGAAAGAAAAAGAAAGCAAGAAAGAAAATCAAGAAAGCAAGAAAGGAAGAAAGAAAGAATGAAAGAAAGACAAGGTCTTTGGCTCCTGTTTGCCATACTCTGGAGACACAAAGGAAGAATCCTGTCAAATCATACAATTTTCATTTAAGAGAGTCATGGTACAGGGGTCAGAATCTGCAATGAGAAATGTTACAGTGCTTCACTGTATCAGAGAAAATCTAGTGCTGATATATGCCAGCAATTCAGGGTGCAATGCTGGCTTTTTTGTTTGTTTTACAGAGGACAGGGATCAAGCAGTTTACTGTCATATTTATATGATCTCTGCATTATGATCCTTTTAGGGCATCCAAGCCCCTTGCAGCATTAATTATACTCACTCTCACAATAGGTTTGTCAGCTCAGTTTTGGAGTCCAGCTTTGTAAAGCTTATTGCCCAGACGGCTCCTGGCCAGTTGGACATTGCTCTAGGTTTATCCCACAGCAGGCTCATGCCGGGATCACTGGACAATGGCACAGGAGCCTGACAAAGCTTTACCCAGCTCTGCCCCAGGCTGGACCCAGCTACTTGCAGCTGAGAAGGCATCTCCATAGGGGAAATTAAACAATTTAGGGTAGGGAATTCACAATGCTGCAGGTATTTTCAGCTTCTTCAGTAGTCAACAGAAGGGATGGGTCAGTTGCACTGGTTAGAAGAAAAGAAATCTGGAAACACAGCAAGGTTTGACAGATACTAACTGCCTTTTAAAGAGACGATTTTTTTTTTTTTAACATCTGAAATGTTATGGCTCATTTTGAAAGTAGAAATTTTAAAAGGATCTAAGAATAGTTGTTTCCACCCAGAAGCAGTCACTACTAGACATCTCCTGAGATCTGGGTGGAAAATTTTCCGTCAAGAGACATTCTTTTTTACCAAAGCTTCATTGTCTGAGTGGTGACTGCAAAATGTGTATCTGCCCAGAATTTGCATAAGTGGGATGAAAGGGTCGATTCTCTCTGCAAATAGGCACCTGAGCACTCAGGTGCTAAATCTGGAAGCACAGGTGTAAATTTTGGATGGGGTTTGTATGTGGCCACAATCCCTTGTCTCACCATTGAGGACACCTCTGTCCTACAGTTGATCACCAAGTCTCTGGAATCCAGGAGATCTGGGCAGATCACCAGGTCCTGCTGACCAAGTCCCATAAACAGGTGATGGGCAGAGACATTCTCCTTCCTGCTTCTCACAGGACAGCCTTTCCAGACTCATAGTGTCCCATCATCATTTAGAAGGGGCAGAACATCAGTTTTGCCATTCTTTCAGACAGGTTTCACTGTCGGGTTCAGGCATGTTCTCCCCAGTGTCATGGTAACACACAAAAAACAAATCTGTGGAGAAAAAGAAATAAATAAAGATAGTTAATTGGCCTACTTACAAATAATTTCAGAAACAGAGGATACTCTGCCTGGCCCAAAGGCCAGCTTCTGCTGCCCATCAGGTACCTGAATTTGACATTGAACAACTCTGGACTTCCTGGGAGCAAGCCTGCAGCGGAGATTGTGGTGGAAAGTAACTCCTGGGTGCTTTGCGGGGGTTCAAGTGCACGGCCCATGTTGGCAATGTTGGCAAGGCTGATGTAATTTGCAGGAGGTGTTTCTATTCCCAGCCTGTCCAGCCATTCTTTGGCGGGTGGGGAAAGCATCTGAAACTTTTCTAATGCTTCCAGTGGAAAGGTAGCACTAGCCCCATGCAAATGATGTGTCTAGTCACTGCTAAAAAGAGAAGAGACAATTCCCTCCTTCCAACCCATTCACTGCAGTGGCATTTGGAAAAACATTAAAGTCAGGGTGTGATCACTCAGTTACTCATATCAGGAACACATATTAGTTCTGGTTTGGTTATTTAAAAAATAAAAAATAAATAAAATAAAAATCTTAAAACCTCTTACCAAAGTATTTGACATTTTTATGTAATTTAAAAAATTAAATGTGCAACAGAAAAGAGGAGCCCTTCTCCTCCTTCCTCCTCTCCCCATGCAAGCCAAGAGACAGGGCAAGCCGAGAAAGCCGGAAGGTGTCCGCAAGATATTTTAAGGCTAAAGAAACAGTCGTCCAGTAATGCATCTGGCATTAGCATAACCACTGATACAACAATAATTTACAGAAAAATCACTGGTTATACAATTTTCTAAAAGCTTCCTTTGAACAGAAAGCAAAGACTCTTTAGTGAAAACTTCCACTCCTTTCAAGGGTGGATACCTCAAGTCAAGGTTCAAAGGATTTTCTTCCCCCTTTTTTTTTTTTTGGTGGTGTTGTTTTCTCAATATATAATTTTATAATGATGTAACTTGCATCCCTGTAAATTATATTCTATGTGTCAGAATCAAATGCTCTTAAAATACTCTCAAAAGACACTAAATATATTTCATACATTCCTTACTAACTCTATGTTATAAAGTAATTGATACACAGCCCACAAAACATCTAAAAATACTCTTTCAGTTTAAGAGATGCCTGCAATTTCTTCTGCTGTGCATAGCTGCAGACCACAGAAACCAATTTGAAAATCCAGTTAGGGTAACATTCAGGAAGTTACAGAGAGAAAACAACTTTTCACAACCTGAGTATTTGCTTTGTTTTATACTTACTGCCAGCATGTTCGCAGAGTTCAGGGATGGAATAAATTTCCAGTATGTCTTTTCCTAATGAAAAATATTTTTCCACCGTTCTTGACATTATTGGTCTTTCTACAGTAAATACTGTATAAATCTAAGTTAAAAAAAATAATAATAAAATAAAATAAAATAAAAAAGAGAGAGAGAGAGAGAGACAATTATATCTAAATTGCTATTGGGGATGTTTGTTTATTTCAAGCTGTGTGTAATCTATCCAGGAATATTAACTTTATTTCTAAAATGTACAGACATCCACCATACATTTTCTGAATGTGCACAGGGTTGGGGGGGGTGCTGGTTTTTTTTTGTTTTTTACCTCTTACACACAGCAATAGAAACTCTTGTCCTGTCCATACCAATCCACCAAGATCAAAAGATCATACACATAATTCACAAAGGCGGCAGGACTCATTCCTTCCAGCAGCAGACTCCTCCTGTGGCCTCGGACTTATTTTTACTGTGACTATCCTCAGGAAAAAGAAGAAAAGTTGAGCAGATTACTTTTTCACCAGATACAGAGGTGATGTGATGAAGCTGGGGAGGGACAGCAGAGCGCTTCAGAGGCCCCAAGGCCCCCACTCTGCTAGAAGCATGCAGGCTTGGGGTGCTGGAGCAAAGGGATGAAGGCATTCTGCCTTGGCACCCAGCTCCTGTGCTTCAGGATGGGGATGAAGGTGCTGGGCTGGAAGTGACCAACTTGTTTGTTGCTTCAGGAGATGGTGGGAGCCACACCACCCAAACACAACACCTCCAGCATGTACGTTTACTCATCTCCCCACTGTGCTGCAGGGCAGCAAAGGCACAGCCAAGAGGGAAACCACCGTGGTTGTCACCTCCATACCAGTGTCACCAGCAGGACTACATGACAGATGGGATGAAGGAACGGGGCAAAATCACACATTATCAATAACAGAGAAGAAAGGCACACACAGACAAAGATCTAGGATTCCAAACAGCTTGAAGGTCCTGACCATGCCAATGCCATGACTGTTGGCTCAGGCCTTGTGTGACACACACACACACTCAGTGTCCACGTGGAGCAGCTGTGGTTGAGGCAGCAGCTGAGGAGGCCAGGAGCTGTTTCTGGCTGCGAGGCCAGCCAGCTGCCAGTCCCACTTCCACCCTTCCTTCCCTCTCTCCCCATTCTCCCTATTCCCACCTCACCTCACCCCACAGCATGGTATGTGCTAAAGTTTCACCTTTAAACTCTAGAGCTCCATTGTGGTCATCTCTGTAAAGCACCAAAGGGGAAGCAGGAAGATTTGAAAGCACAGTTTCATGAGGAGTTTCCTTGAGCACAGATACATACCTTAACACGGATTGCACACCCAAAAACCTGCAAACACCATCCTGCATGTACAGATGCACATCGTTTTTCAAGCTACTCTTCCAAAGGCACACAGGCAAAAGCTAAAGCCCTAGAGTATGTGCCACAGCCACCACAAGACAGCCACAAACCTTCTCCACATTTTGGGTGAGAACAGGCCATTTTGCTCCCTACTCATCCTGCGGGTGGCCTGCTGCCAATGGGGGTGACCATAGGGGAGGTCCTGATATCAGGCATGAAAGGTGGGGAGGAAGAAGGAGCAGCCCTCAGGAGTGCTTGGCGCTTTCAGGGGGGTGAATTTCAGGTGGTCTCGTTTCTCCATGTGTGAGGGAGGTCTGCAGCACCCTAGCGGAGCAGTCATGGCAGGCAGCCCCCTTCCCGTGGCAGGAGGCCCATGAGGTGGGGAAGGCTGTCTGCCACCATGCTGGGGATTTCATTTCGCTTGCCCTCCTCAGACCCCAGGGAGCAGGGGGAGGCGCATGGCCAGCGAGCAAGCCATGGAGGACTCGTCTCCTTTTGTCCCTGGAGGGGAGCAGAAGGCCTGGGCTTTTTCCTTCCAGTGTCAGCTTGCTGAACCTCTGCAAGCAGATCGCTGAGGTTAGCAGAAATATGCAGCTGCTCTCTTCAGAGAGAGATTTAAAGCACCTCTGTCCCATACCGGCTCTGTCTTTATATAGGTATGGTCTGAAAAACGAATCGGCCATGCTTGGGGGCTGCGCCCACATGAAGTGCTCTGCGTTGGGCAGGAAGCAGGCGATGCGATGTGCGTGCACTATGCTGCTGTTAGCCAGCCCGTGGTGGTGAGCTGAGAGCTGAAATACAGCAAGAAAACAATCTCAGTGTTTGCCTTTCTGGCTCTTTGTTTGCTTCAAAACAAACAAATATATATATATTTCAGAAACTTACAAAAAATAAAGCTATTGTGCAACTGAGAGTGAAAACCATAAATGAACAGAAAGGGGAAAAAAAAAAAAAAAAAAAAAAAAAAAAAAAAAAAAAAACAGCACCTCTAAGTAAATGGATAGAGTCCTGTGTTTTAAGCCCTGATAAAATATTTAAGGTCATGTTGAATGGAAGTACGCGCAACATCTCAGGACAAGCTGCTGTTGTCCCTGCAGACAACAGTACTGTAAAACTATTGTGTAAATGGACCAGCACAACCACTTGCCCAGAGAGGCACTGATACGTATTATTTTGAAAATCCTATCTTGCAGATCTGTTTCCCATGAAGATGCGCATTTTGTTTAGGAAAGCAAGGTTAAGAGAAGGTGGCTGTGGCAGAATCTGGCTAAATATCTTGGAAACTATCTATCAAACATTTGGGGTCTGAGAAAGGTAACGTTTGTGTTTGGGGTTTCTGGGCTCATTTTGCTCATGTTTAATCTTCCCACCTTGGGGATAAGCCCCAAAATGTCAGACATTTAACCCATCCTCACTTCGCCTGCTCCCAGAGCAGAAGCCAGTGCACCACACAGACACACAGGGGTATGGGCAGGCTTCTCTGGGGATCAGTGATATCCAGAGACATGCACAACAACTGGGAAGACAGATGGGTACACGTGGTAGATCTCAACACAACACCCTTAATCTTCAATCTCCTTCCTGTGGAAGCCCCCCAGATGAGTTAGCAGTCAGGAAAAGAGGGGTTTCCCTAAACCTTTGCCTAGCTGAGAAGGCACGAGACAGCCATGCCTCCCTCCTCTCCTTCTGCAGCCTCCTGGCCTCATGCTTGGAGGACCACCACCTTCTCCTCCTGACCTCTCTGGGTCAGCAAGCAGCCTGCCATGGCCCACAACATGGTGGCAGAGCTCAGCAGGACACAGGTAGCATCCAGGAGAGAAAGAAGTACACAGGGTGATGCAGAGGTTCAGTCTACTGCCTGAAAAACATCCTATGAAGTCTACATGGACTGATGCCTCAGGCTGTCACAGCACTGTATTTATTGAAATACCGCCTCAGCCACCAGCAGTTGCCATTAGCTGCCAGTTCACACAAGTGCCCTTATTTCTTTGCTGCAAGCAGCTGTTCAGCCTGAACATACTGAAATGATATAACAAGGTCTAATTTTACTTTCCTTCTTTTTTTTTTCTTCTTTTTCTGAGAAGCCTCCAGAACAGCATATCAGAATGGCGGGAGATGAACAATATGTCTAAAGCATCTGTTAGTGCTCCAAGTATCGCTCTTTGACACGTTCATTAGTATAAATGTAACCTTGGCATTGTCAGAGGTGGATGTTATCAGGGATAGTCACTCAAAGTAATGGTATCCCTAACGATCTCGCAGTCAAACGTGAAATCTCAGTGGAAACCCTCACAGGCAAGAACAAAAGTAACAAAACAAACAAGTCAACAGTTGAAATATGAGAAAATTCTCCAGTTTTCCCCTTTTTGAAAGTTAATAAAAATTCCACTTTAGTATAGGCATTTTTTATACTGTAAAGGGGTTGCATGGATTACTGAAGGGAGATTTTTTAATTAAAAATAAAATGTCAAAGTGTCAAAAAGCATCTAACAGTTTCAAAACTTTCTGTCAAAAGCGTTTCTTAACAAAAATGAAACCGAAACAGATCATTTTCAGAAAGTGGTTTTGTTGTAAAAACACTGCCTTAAAAATAAATAAATAAACCAGAAAGTCCTCAGTGAACTCTGTTCTGGACTCTGCTGACTATGGCAGGTGTGCTATACATCACATTCCTCCGCCAGCCAGGCCGTGCCCAAGTGTCTGCAGCTTCTGTGCCTGGCTGCCTGACCCCAGACACCAGCAGGGAGGAACAGGGGCTTCCTGACCTGCCTGCATACTCTTAATAATTTTTTTTTAAATCCAGGTTTGCAAAAAAAAAAGTTGAAATGACAAGATTTCTTCAAAGCACAATGTCAAATATTTTAACGTCCTCCCCCCCCCCCCCACAGTTTTTCTAATGCCTCCCTTCTTTCCCTCTAGTTTTCCAAAGAGTTTCTGTCATAATCTAAAAAGACTCATCAATAAGAGTAAAATATTTAAAAGATATTTCACATCCATTTAAGTGAAACTGAAAAACTTATATTGCTCATCGTCACATTCATTATCATGTAGAATATTTTGTTCTTACAGCTCTTTCTCTCATGACCCTGTTTCTTCCTTTTCCTGAAGTCGTGTAACTTTTCCTCCCTCTCCGTAACACCGCATATCAGTGCCCATCTTTGTTTTCAGCATCTGTTTCAGATCAGCCTCTGCTCTTCCTTCCTGACTTGTCCCACAGCACCAGATCCGAACAGGCTTGAGTAATGATGCTGTTTTTTAGTGTTTATGTGTATATTTATATACGAAATGAAAAAAAAAAATGTATAGGTGCATATTTATAAATATATGTGTGTAACAGAGTATGTGACATGTATGTGCAATCGGTATATAGTTTATATGCATGCATACAGTTCAAGAGGATGGCATACGGATGGCATAGTTCAAGGAATGCCATACAGAGAAATGGAAGTCTTGTTCTGAGATAAATGAGATATATTGTCATATATCAGAAAATATAAGTGGCCACAGAGTACTACATAGAATTAAATTAATAAAAAATAAAACTAGTACAAGACAAAGACCTGAGAAAGACCCTGAAAGACGCTTTCCACCATCTGTGGTTCTTCCCAACTTTCCAGCGAACATCAAAGTGAGGTGGTCCTGCAGTAACGTTAAAAGCTTTAAAGAGCAGTTAGCTCCACAGCATGAGATGCTCCCTAAGCAAAATTACAGAGTTTATAATATGTTCCTAGTCTGCAGATCTGATTGGCTCCGTAGACCTAAGTGCTTCATAATAAGAGTGCCTCTAAGTGCATATATAAATACATAGGCTAAAAGTGTTCCAAGTGTTTAGACCGTGATGCAATAAACTTAACTGCTGTGTTATGGGCTAATGTGTCAAGAATTCCTGTTTTAATAACTGCTTGATTACCTACTTACTCAATCTGGTGAATATTATGTGTTTTCTGGTAAGGACCATTGGGTAAATGCATAATTAAAGAATCCCTGAAATATTCATTCTAGAGATTATTTTTTTTCAGCAAGTAGAACAACAGAACACAAAGTTGAGTGCCAAAGGCGACAACAGGCTACACCTAAACAGTGCTCTAAGCCAGACTTCAAGAGGCAAAGGCCACAGCATTTAAACTAAGGCTGAAATATCTAAGATGACATGTAAGTTGTCATACAACAATAATAATATCAATAACAATAACATATATATATAATATAAAAGAATAAATATTAATAATATAAAATTAATAAAGAAGGGAGCAAGAGAAGGAGGGGATGAGCTATTAGCAAATTCACATTGGAGGGTAAGCCTGTATTCTTAAACTTTATGTCCTGATTTATGTCAATTTAGATATGATTCTCTATAAAAATATTAGTTTATACTTCCTACAGCAGCATCAAAGTAACTCCACAGTGTAACTCCACAGAGTAATCCACAGTGGAGAAATTGGCTACATATTCCAATTACACCACTGTTGTCATGCATGTGGAGTGGCGCACCATAATCTGCCTTCATACATACTCTTCAGCAACACCATAGTGGGACGAATATAGTCGCTTTGCTTCAGCTTCACACACCGATTCAGTGATAGAATAAAGTACTTCACAGATTAGCTTAGTCTGCAGCACTTAAAGGTCAGGATTTATTGTAATGTAAATCACAAAGCAATTTTATCTTGACAGAGATTACATACTGTTACAATATTTCTCGCTGAATCTAGTGATGCGTTTGCTTTTTCTTTGCAACTGCTGTGCAAAATTGGACTTTAGCCCAGAAAATAAAAAGAGATGGCAGCCTGTTTGGTTTTTCAGTAACAACTTAATTTCTCTTCTCTTCAGATTTTTCAGCGCTCTGAAAGAAAGGTATTAAAAATAATAATAATCCACATAAATACAAGCAAACTTTCATGGATTTGTGTAGATTTTAGGTAGGACTTCCACTGGGTTATTTTGCAGTATAACCGATACTTAATTTCTATTAACTGGAACCAAATGATCTCATTACACCATGCTGAAGCAGCATCCTGTCATATCATTCAGAATGCATTACTTATTAAAATAAATAAATAAATACAGCATTTATATCCTAGCTAAGATTGCAGTGGCAAAGAGCCAATGCTCTATGCCACTCTGAAGCAAACCACCTTGGGTTACATGCTGCCAGGACTGCAGGGCACGTTCCCCTTCACATGGCCTGAATAGGCTATTTTTGATCATGTTCACAGGCAGCAGAAGTTCGGTGTAATAATCCATTACATGGTAACATCATCAATAAACACAATAACTTGTACTTGTCCTCAGAGTGGCATCAGACAGGCAGTGCAGCAATAACTTCTCCATACCTGGTGAAGGCACTTCCCAGCAAAGTAGGCAAGAGGTATTAAGCAAACAAACACCTCCAGTT
This sequence comes from Anas platyrhynchos, assembly GCF_047663525.1. Taxonomy (NCBI): domain Eukaryota; kingdom Metazoa; phylum Chordata; class Aves; order Anseriformes; family Anatidae; genus Anas; species Anas platyrhynchos. Next base: position 82,102,345 of record NC_092621.1, read on the forward strand.
AACATCAGACTACACTTTTGCAGGGACCAGGCTGTGATGGCTCAAATTCTTCTGAAGATTGAGATAAGAGAAGCCAATGACAGTTGGGGAGCTCCTTGGGGTAAGACGTTGCTCACATTGAATGAATTCAATGCACCCTTGAGTTAGGTTTGAAAGAGAACAAACAAGTACTTCCTTTAGAGAATCACAAAATTGTTTGGGCTGGAAGGGGCCTTAAAGACCATCTAATTCCACCCCCCTGCCATGGGCAGGGACACCTCCCAGCAGCCCAGGCTGCCCCCAGCCCCATCCAGCCTGGCCTTGGGCACTGCCAGGGATGGGGCAGCCACAGCTCCTCTGGGCAGCCTGGGCCTGGGCCTCACCACCCTCTGAGGGAAGAATTTCCTTCTTACATCTAATCTAAACCTACTCTCTTTCAGTTTAAAGTCATTCTCCCTTGTCCTATCCCTACACCCCCTGACACAGAGTCCCTCCCCAGCTTTCCTGCAGCCCCCTTTAGGCACTGTGAGGCCGCTGTGAGGTCTCCCCAGGGCCTTCTCTTCCCCAGGCCAAACAACCCCAGCTCCCTCAGACAGGCTCTGTAGGAGAGTTGAAAGCCTTGCTGCTTTCCTACTCTTCCTTTCAGAAGTTAGCACTCATGGGGGCAAACCAGGCATTTCAGTGAACTCCCTTTTGTGCGGAAAGCAGAAGGGAGGAGGACAGGAAAACACAATACTGGGTGGAGAGACTTGGAGAAGGACAGCAGCATTTTTATAGGCCGGCGTACCGCAACCATGGATTGATGTGGTGACATGATAAGATGTTAAATTGCGTAATCGTTCCCACAGATGTACTACTGCATTAATTGTGGGCCCTCGAACGCCGCTAGACTTGTTGACCTCAGACTGAGCTTGCAGTTAGGATAAACAAGCTGCTGCGCCAGTGTACAAATCAAGTCTGGAATTTGAAAAGTCATTAAGACAATAAACATGATGCTAAGTTTACAGATTCACTTTTCCAAGCGAAATCACACTTTAGGCTATATTAAGAAAGCTCTCTTTTTCAGTCAAAAATGCCGAGCTGCATATAAACATACAGTTGTACAACTGCTGTGCATATTTTATATTTAGATGAAATGGCAAGTTAGTAGATCCCGATAGATTTTCTGGGTGCCTTTCACTGAATTTCCGCCCTTTAAATTTGTTTTTCTTTCTTAAGGTAAGATTTTAAAATTCAAATATAGCAAAGAAGTGAAATCCATCATATGCTCCTGGCTCGAGCTCTGGGGCTGAGTGAGGACGCCAATCAGTATTCACAAAGCTTACTTCTAACAAGCAGAAAAAGCAGGTGCTCAAGGAAAATAGCAATATTTAAGTAACTCTGCAGTTTATGAAACTTAGTATTTACTTCAGAATGCAGTTAAGATTACAGTAATTTAAATGAGGAATCCTCGAGCCATATTAATATACATCTGAGAATACCAAGTGTCAGACACCAAGAAGAGTCTATAAAAAACAAAACAGAGCTCACAGTAATTACACTCTTGTTTGTACTAGTGTTTTTGTTTTTTTTTAATTGTGCACATTGGGCTGAGTAAATACTGCAGTTGACCTGGCTAGTTTGGATTTAGGGTATATTGTTTATTTACACAGAGATTTTGCAAGCTATGAAAAAAGTAAATAAATAAATTACAGAATAAATCTTCCACATGGGTTTGAGACCACTCTTCTGGCACCAATTCAATTCTAGCCAAAGAGAATGCATTTTAATCAATTTCAGAACACACAAGTTTCTTTTGGTCTCTTCTGAGCAAAGATTCCTTAGTTTATTAATTTTAGCATCGTTACCCTTGCATGTAAATACTTCTTTCCAAAGCTGAAAAGAAAAACAGCCTCAGAAGCAGCGACTAGGTTCCTGGGTTTTTTAAAGCACACATTTTACAGGCTGCAATCAAAGTAGGTTAACAGTACATTTAGGTAATTTTAATTTTTAGATCTGCCAATACAAATAAATAATAAACCATCAATGATTGCAAATGAAATCTGATATAAATACATACCCCCTGCACATTTTTAGATGGTCATTTAGCAATCAGAAGTAGTTAGGAATGAAGTGCTACTACCTTGCACTGAATAAAGTCTGGGGCAAGTGTATTATTACAGTATTTATTATAGCTCATTTATTCTTTTATATCTCATATTCTTACTGATCACAGACCTTTGCAGCAGCTTGAAAAGCTTCCACAGTCGGTAGTTTCCTACTAGATTGCATAAGTTGTCCTTGTTTCCTGGGACAGAATCTGAATAAACACATTTCTTTGCATCCTAACACATGCTAACATGAGCTTTATGTGCCCCGTGCAGCCCCGTGAATTCCCTGCCTGATGTTTTCTGCAAAGCATCCCACAAAGAGCAGTGAACTACAGCAGCCAGGAAGAAAGATGGAGAGCCCTGAGACCCTCTCCAAGGCTGCCCAGCACCTCAACAGGAGGTGCGATAACTCCGCCACCCTGTGTGCATCACCAGCAGGAGCCAGGCTACAGGTACCAGCTCAACTAAAATGGCTCGGACTGACAGCACCACACAAGGTTTCAACAGACAGACTTCAGGGTGTCTGTCTTCAGCAGGGTGTGCTGCTTCGCAGCAGGATTTCCAGGAGTCAGTGCTTGATGCTGGACATTTAACTTCTTTACTCAGTGCAACACCTGCCAGTCAATTTCCATGGCCTGGTTAAGTCTTCACAAGGCAGAAAATGCCAGCACAGGGGTTATTTGAGCAGTGGTCAGGAAGAGCCCTAAGACAGGGAGTCCTTGGAAGCTTCTGTCCTTCGACAGGGTGTTGTGATGGCAGCAACGCTGCTTGCAGAACCAGGTAGCGGCACCTCAGGTGGGAAGCCCATCGCACAGAGCGTGCTTGCAGTGACCCAACCCCACAGCCTTGGGTAGAAACCACTGTTCCCTAAAATCTGCTGGGTCATGGTGACCCCTGTACATGGTGCTCCTGAGGTTTGCTGGGGGCACAAAGGCCAGCACATAGCCACCCACACCGGGTTCATTGCTGCTGAGCATCTTGGTACCCACAGAGAAACAGATGCACATTTTTATTTCAACCACACTGCAGCCTCACAAAAACACCTGCAGTTTAATTGTTTTCATCCCCTGCTTAAATTCCCATGAATAATAAATAAATAGTAAAAAGTAAAAAATATCTGGAAGTCTGCCACACATAGAATATCAAAATTCCTGCGCAGGATGAAGGTAATGACTGCAAAAACACCAACGTGATTTAGGAGCTGAGTCACTTCTGTGGGGGTGCGGGCACTTCTTTTGCAATGACAGCAGAGGGATTTCAAAGCCTCTTACGCATAAGGGCCAGGACCCTGGGGACTGAGGTGCCCAGCTCCTGCAGCTCATCGTGGAAGGGAGGTGCAGACCCATTAGTTACTGCGATATGATCTGAATATTTCATCCCAATGCTCAACATAATGCATCAGAAAGGGGCATTGAAAGGGATCAGATGTGCAGTTTGCTGAAATAGTTTTTAAATGGTCGCACAACACAGTCAGACACCAGTCCTTTACGCTGGGAAAAAACATTTTACTTGAGTGCAAAATCAAGATAAATCTCCACTCATTTAAGCATATTTAAGCAAAACTACTCTTTTTTTTTTTTTTTTTTTTTTTTGAAAACATGGTGTTTCCCTCAAATCTAGAAGTATTTAAAATATTAAATGAGTGAAATAACAAAAACTAAGAGAATTTTATACCCTTGCTCAGAGAAAATGCATGGTTTCTAGAAGCTTTAGAAACAGCATTAAAATGATTTCAGCATAGGCAGTAAGAAACAAGGTCCGTAGCTTTTTGTTGTGGCACTCCCAAGATGTGTGCTGTCCCCAGCCTTTTGAAGCTTGGGTGCCACACGTATCCTGACACAAGAGAGCAGCCAGATTCAGAGGGCCCAGAAGGGGGCACGGGAGAAGTGGCAGAAATGTAACACCAGGATGAAATGACCATTGATAAGAAAAAAAACACCTTGTGCCAAAATCTCCATCACTGTTTGTTTTTTCAGTCCGTTCACACCTGACTTACCTGGGCAAGGCAGCACACTCTGAGTGATAAGAGAGTTGTGTTGTGGCTGGGGCAGCGCTACACAAGATGAACCTTGAGATGCCTGTGGAAGCTCAAAGGGATGCTGAGGGCGGCATAGGACAGGGGACAGATCAGGAGGACAGGGAGAGGAGCCTGGCAGCAGGTGCTGTGTGCTGAGGAGACAGGAGGAAGGCAACGCAGCATGCCAGGCAGGCACCAGAGATGGTTTTGAGCATCAGAGCACGGAGATGCAAAGCCCATGGAGGAGAAGGCTGCATGTCTGGAGCAGGAAACAGTCAGGACGCAGGGCTGCTTTCGGCTGTCAGGAGAGAGAAATAATAGTTTTATTCCCCCCTCCACCGAAAGAAAACAGAACGACTAGCACATCTTTAAACAAATATACATTTTCTTAGTCAAGCCTGGGTATCACGAGCAATTAATCTATTTTCTGTCTCTTTGTATTGCAAAGTAAAGATGCACGGTGAACCAGCAGAGAGAGGTGAGCTTTCGGCATGTGCAAAATGCTGGTTTTATTTCTACTGCGTAGAAGTGTATATTAGTTGGCTAATTGTGTTATGCAGGTGGAACAGGCACACAGGTTTCTCAGATGTGTGTACACACGGAGCGAAAAGATTTCTGCTATAAAAATTCAACCTGACATTTGATTATTCTCGTTTCACTAACTTCAGATTCCACTTTTTAGTCATAACAATGGGTCCCCCTAGTGGGTAAAAAAATAATTGACAAAACTTGTCCTTTCAGATTTCCTCTTACCAATGCAACCTACCGGGTTTCAAGCAGAAGCCTGTAGAAATGTGAACACAAAAAAGGTGGTTAACTTTTGTGCGAGTTTCTGAACACGTGAAGCACAGCTGAAGTGATATATACTTCATTTGAGGTCCTTCATTAAGCAATCAAGTCAAAATTCTTCCTGGTGCATCACTAACATGGCACTAACTCCACCTCATAAACACCTAGATGTAAGAAAATGCATATAATATAAATCGATTTTGCCATTAATGTTGCCCTGGCAAGGATGCAATCAATTTGTCAGAAAGAGCTGTGTGGGAAAGACAACACATATTACCTTTTTACAAAAATGAGTCACAATAACACTTTTCCAAGCCATGATACTCAGAATGTTTCACAAAGTAACGAATTAGATGTTGTTAGCACTGAGACTGTTTTTTATAAACGTGGCAGCCATTATAAACAGACATAATTAGTTCACTCACATAGCCCCAGACATCAGTACCTATTTTATTAGCTGCTGAAACCTCAGCTATGATAGTGGGAGTTGTGTTTCGCTCTTTTAAAAGTAGCAGGGAATCATCTGACTTCCAGTGTGGAGACTGAGGAGACGGCTTCGTTAATACTTCTTCTGACAGCTACATTTTGAGCAGGATTATACCTCAGCACTAAGGAGCCCCAAAAAAGTGGGCTGCCAACCGTATTCTTTAAGCCCTCGGACATTTTTATCTTTATTTCCAAATGGCTTTCTAAGGGAGGTCTATAGTGTGATACATTAACTAGCATTTTTTGCTGATTACATTTTACTTTGTGTGTTGGCCTGTGGTTTGTTTTTGCACACAGCAATCACAAGTATGATATAGATATTTCCTTTTTTGTGTTCCTTGATGTAGCACATTACTATACAGTTTTGACCTGTATTATTGTAGCTCTGTCTTTCAATAAACAAGAGAGCCCAAGGGATTATTTCTTTCGTTTTCCATCATAACTGGGTTAAATAGACCTGTTTGTTATATGAGCTTGCACAGCTCCTTTTTCAACATGTAGCTGCTTTCTAAGACAGTTCTTTCTTATCCTAAATTTTAATTTACAACAGGGACAGATGCTGTGTTGCATCTCCTCTGCCCCCTGGAGCAGGCTAGGAGCCAGTCCTTCCAACACCTGAGACACCCATCCAAGTAAAGAAGGTTGCAGAATCTGGTGTAAATTCCTCCAAGTTTCTGCCAGCACAAAATGTCCACATTCTATTCACAACCAGTAAGTTGGGTTTTATTGTTAGTTAAATTTCAAGGTTACTCCCTCAGGAACAGTCAGAAATGTGGAAAGACCCTTTCAGAAATTTACGAACTTACATGAAGATAACACATTTGCAATTAACCTTTGCAATAAAAGATGTTTATCCAAATGGTTAGAACGTTTTCTGAAAAACATTCCAGGTACTACCTGGCTGGAAACAGGTCTCTACTCATAATTATTAGTAAAGCAGTCATTTCCCACTAAGTCCATTCCATATTCCTGTAGGAGGAATGTCTGAAGGAATTCCTTCTTTAAATCTCTTTATTTGTTTAGACTTCCTTTAAGTATTCGTTTAAAAGCGAAGCGGTTTTCAAATGAGTAAGGACATATGTGACAAACACAACCTCCACTGGCCAACATTCGTGCGGCATTTCAAAAAAAGACCTACATATGGAGAGCTTCCACTTATTATATATTGAGAGCTATCACTTCTGACGGCTGGTAATTGCCAACACATTCAGTTTGCTTAGCAACAGTTTTACAGCAGGTGAACCACTTGTGCTACCAGAAGAGTAAGATACTTGCAGATCTCTAGATGTTTATGGTATTTCTTCTGGCTTCTTTCTTATTAGCGGGACTGCCCGCATGGGTTTGCACAGATTTTCCCTCTGTGCAGTGCAGGGAAGGGAGAAGAGCCCAAAACATTGACCTCTTATCTCTGTGGAATCACTTCTCTGTGATGAAAACACTCCCAGCATCCCTGTGGACTCACTTCAGTGGCAATTATCTCTCTGCGAGAGTGCTACAGAAAATGACTTCCACAAAAGTTTTGCTGGTGCCAGGCACCATCTTCTGTAAACTCTTGACCTAATGAGCACGTCAAAGAAAGACGTGGCTCTCACTTCAGATAGGGCTGTGCATGCAGCACGGCGAGCTGCATTCACAACCCTTGCTTAATTAACAGCAGAGCCCAACTTGACACATGTGTGCGAAATTAAAAAGGCCTGGGTATGTGAGCAGTGCATCCATCAGATCTGAGTACACAAAAACCTCCAACGATGTGAGTGGTTACGCGCAGCTACAAGCAATCTGGGGGGAGTGAAACCTTCCACTGCAGTCACTCAGCACAACCGTCCTTAGCTTCTCCTCTTGTATGATTTGTGACAAAAGCCTCTGCCACCTTTAATGGTTTAGCAAGCTGTGACATCCCAGAACTGCACACACCCTGCAAAACTTAAGACAAAAGGTTGAAAATGGAAGGATTTGCCCGCCCAGCTTCACGCCACAACCACACTTGGCCAGTGCGGTGTCCATCTCAAGGTAAATGCTTTCCTGGGCTGCAGCCGGAGTGCAAAAGGTCCCCACGAGCTATGCCCAGGGACAAAGATGCCAGCAGGGACCCACAGGCCCTCCTCCTCTTTGGCTGCAACTTCTCCTTCAAATGTGCCCTGAACGTTGGCATTGTCCGACTTCTGATGGCTTAAGCGTGCTGTGGAACAAGGCCTCAATCCAGAAGAGAAAAAGCACATCTTACTGAACCAGTTACAAACCAGAAGCAATACCTATCAAGAAGTAATTACCAGCCATCTTCTGAGGAACAGAGCAGTAATGTCCCCATAAAAACCATCCAAAAGTCATTTAACAGCCACAATGGAGTATTAGAAAACTAGAACATTCAAAATAAGGGTACGATACTCAGTGAAGAATTGTTTTTTGATGACTGCTAAGGGACCATTTTAAGTTTTCTATCACTCTCACTGTCTGCTGAAAATAAAAATGTCCCCAGAATTGTTTGTATGTTAAAAGCAAAGCTAGGAAATACTGAAGAACACAGTATTTGTATTGTTCCTAGAAAATAGTTAAGAGCAGTTCATTCCCAAACATCAAATTTCTGCCCTTGAATAATTCCCTTCTCAAACTAATCTGCTAAGACTGCAAAATATTGGTTAAAGGTTGGTTGTTTTTTGCTTTGCTTTTTTTTTTTTTTTTTTTTTTAATGGTAGGCTTGTTTGTTTGTTTGTTGTTTTAAAGAAGTTATAGGGTTTTGTAGTGTTGGTTTTGCTATTGTATTCCAAAGCATGTGAAGTGACGTTAAAAGAGGTTTGTAGTACTTGCTCCCAAGCAAGACTTTCTCTTCTATGGTAGAATCCTTCAACTTGTTTTTACCCTTTCCTTATTTTCCTTATTGAAATCTATATAAAAGTATGTCCATACTATATGTAGTAACCTTTCTCCCCCCTTAAACACCAGTCTTCATCCTGAAAATATTTCCTGCTGTCTACTGCTTGAGCAAGTTCCTGCTTACACAAACCAATTTCCAATACACTGCAGAGGGAGTTTTACTCAAACTTTAATTATGGGACATTAACTGAACGTGAAGATGACCACGACTTCGTGGTAAGTATCAGCCCCATACTCCCTCACTCCCAGTAATCTCCTGTTAATATTATCCCTACCATTTTTCCCCCAATTACATTTTCATAATTCACTTTGCTATGGTCAAAATGGAAATACTTAAACAAAAATAATGTCCCTTACTAGCAAAGTCTGCTTTTAAGACCTCTCTAAGAGCAGCCCAGGCTGGAAATCCCAGCTGATGGTCCTCTGCCCCACGTGAGGTGTCTATTCATATTCCTTGATCAGCGACATGGAGCCACTGCCAGACGGTTCACATTGTTGTAACTTTCTGTGTGACTGTGTTGATATTGTTGTTTTAATAGAGAACACCACAGTATTTCATACATAATTATTTTATAACACACACTTGAAAATGTAAAAGGAAAAAATCTATCAACTTTGATGACTGTGTAACCTTTGTCCCCAGTAAACTGCAAGCTCCGTGTGTTTGTGCAGGGCACACTTATTGATAAACCCAGGATTATTGAGTTTAAAGAGATTTTTCTTCTGACAGGAAAGGTAATAACAGGATTAAGCAAGACAAGCAAATTCTTGATAGAAATTTGAAATTTAAGAGGCAGAAACTATAACCAACAGACAGGAAATGCAGAATACCAATCTGATATATCAATCTGGAAGACACCTGGTAAGCCAGAAATATACCCAGTCTTTCTAACTACTTGAAAAATTCATTCCCTACAATGCTTTTGTCCCAACTAGATACTGCAGAAAGAGCATCCACACATCATAAACAATTGCCACTGTTTCCACAGGTATCAGAGGTGTACATACTGAAAAATAGAGCCACTGGTTGTCATCTGCATGACTTTCGCACATTTTTGCTACAGTGTGTATCACCATGCATAGTTGCATGCCCTCTGCCATCATAAAGGTGGAAACGATTGCTCATTTAACGTAACCATTCATCTAGAACAGAAATAAAAATCTATAAATGGAAAAAAACAACACACATTTTGTTTGAAGGATTTTAAATTATTGCTTGGCTCAAATAAAATAAAAACAAAGACTTTCAAGTTGCAATAGTAAAGAATATTTTATTAAAATGGAAGCTTGTCAAACCTTATGTATCAAAACTAAGGCCATAGCTAATCATAACACAAAGTTAACTTCAAACGCTTCTTACAAGACAATATAATTTAGAAATCTTATACAAAGCTATTTTACAAGTGAGTACTCAAACATTCTGAAATGTAGTTTTACTTCTTCTAATATGCTGTATCAATTATCTGAGTGACAATATTTAATTGTAAAAAGTACCGAAGTACCAGCATATAAAGCCTGTGTTATTTCGATCAGTGAGGAAAGTAATCTTCTACATGACTCTACAGAAACAAAGTAGAAAATATTGGAATGGCAGATGTCACTAATTCATCCCTTTTGCCACGAATTCATGTCTTCTTTTCTGATGTTAAACGTCTCCAGTCATAATAGCAATGAACTCTTCTTGATTGACTATAGAAAAAAAAAAAGAAAAATATTAGACAAACAGCAAATATCCATAAAACAGAAGAGAAAATAATGTGTGTATCTGTATTATGCTTTTCTCTGCAGGTTTCCAACTTAGTATTTGTTGGGTCTGACAGATTGCTAACCACGCTTTATACATGATTTTTTTTTCCATTTAGAACAGAGTTTTCACTTTTTTTTTTTCTTTTGCATGTAAAAGGGTAAAGTCAGAATGCAATCTTAATTATGTGTGATACTTAAGCCAGAATCTAGCTTTTATATAACAAGATACTATTTCTAATGCTGAAAGTAAAAATATTCTAAAAAAACAAAAATATTAGAAAAGTATTTAAAAAGATGGCTAAGCAAAAACATGCCACTTTATGACTTTAACATATATTAAAATGTTAAACACGGTAAATAAAACGTATTAAACACATGCTTCTCAAGTAACAATGCAGTAGTTTCAGTTATGATCAAATTCTGTTTTATTCTTCAAGTCATCATTCAGACCTTTGTGTTCCTCCTCCCTCAAAAAAACAAAAAAAAACAACACACCCACACCATCATTTTCCTCTCTGCCAAACCTGTAACACTTGCCAAAATACAAAATGAATTTTAAGATAATTTACTAATGATTCAATAAATTAGCTAGAATTAAAAAGGACTTTTGACAAGCTCTTCCCCCATCTGAACTTTCTTCATTTTACAGTTATAATTAACTGAAATTTTACACAAATGTACTCGAAGAAATTAAGTCATAATAATAAATTAATTAGCAGTCATTAATTATTTTGCTGCACTTATACCTGAGCTATTGACCTTACTCATATGTTAAAACAGAGGCACTGTAGAAGAGTTAGCCAATGAACATGTTCACTCTGCAACTAATTACTGTGCTGGGGAATGATTAGAGTAACTCAGTGAAACGAAGAGACCAGACACGTATGACAAATTTTCCCCGACAATTATCTACCCCAGCCAGCGTACCCAAGTTATTCCTAAACAAAGTATTGCAAAGCATGAGTTACATTTAAAGCCGGAAGAAAGCAAAGCAAATTAACTACGTTAAAAATATATTAAAAAATAAAATAAAATAAATCTGCCCTCTTGCAACACATTTTAAAAAATAAGAGACAAGTTATTTTAATCTAGTTGAGGACCATACATCCTGAAATGTTAGTCAGTCACCGGATTCTACTACACATAAGAACAACGTTGTCTGTGTGATGTTAAAAAGCATTTCTACAACTTTACCTCATTAATATCTTCAAATATAACCATATATTTCTATACTTGATACATTTATCATGTGTTGAGTTCAGATGATTACAACATTTCTGCAAGTTCTCTTTTATGTATTGGTATGTCTTTTCCACCTTAATTATGTGTCAATGCATTTTTGTTCTTAGAATGTAGTGGCTAGCAATGATTTGATACTAATCATTGTCATTTTAATGGTTTATATTACAAAACAGATACTGAGAAGGTGTGAAAGAGCTGAGAAACAGTTCTAGCTATTTAAAAGGGGAATATATTTGGAGCAGATGCTGAAATAATTAAGAATATGGATAAGAGGAGAGGGTGGATGATTATGAAACACATACAGGATATTTACGTGTATGAATATTTATCGATTCATTCGTAGAAAGTGAAGGTTGAAGGGCAGAATAAGGAACAAAGAACAGTTTTAAGAAAACAGAACAGATGAGTTTGGGTCGGTTTTGGCTCTACTAAAATGCTTTACATTCAGCAATAGTTCTGATTCTTGGTCAGTTACACTGAAAATCACAAAAATATGGGTTTGGAATTATCAATTAAAGCTTTTATGCATATAAAACAAGTGCCATATGATTTAGTTATACTGGTCAACAGGCAACATATTCCTTTCCCTTGTTAAGCCTCTGAAATTGCTTTAAGTTACAAAAATGAAAAGAGAGTAGACATTGAAGCCAATAAGTTGCTTTAAAAAATACTTACAGGTTATCTTATTTAAGATAATTTCCAGTTTCACTGTTTACTTGATGAAGAGAGCAATAGTCTCAATATACATGACCTTTCCCAACAGCAGTTATCTGAAGAACATATCTGGAGTCCAAAGAAGCTTTTCAGTAAGCCACATTAAGCAGGAATTTTGAGATGAAACTTAATCAGGTTAGTTGTAAGAACAGAAATTAGATGGAACCACACACACATCTGGCTGATGACCACAGAAATCTAGCTACTCCCTAAAACTTAACAATTGGAAAAGTATGATTCAAACATCTGGCAAAGCTACTAAGATTTTAAAGATGAAAATGAAGTAGGCTATGGTCAACTTCACAGATCAGGCAAAATTATTAGTATAAAATTGCAGTTAGTAATGTGAAGCCATTGGTTGTTCTCCAAGTAGTCAAGATGTCAGAAAAGGGATGAGTAGTTAGCTTGGGCTCAGACTACGCCCTGACATTTTACACCTATTCTCTTCTACTGTTGCTTCTGAAGACTCTTCCCTAGTCTTTGGTGAACCTTATGCAAGGCTCTGAATTAAATGGCTTGCATTTCCCCTCGCTACATACAAAGTAAATTATGTATCTTTGTCAGCAATTAACAAGGAGTAAGCTCTGAATTTCCTCTAATTCACTTAGACAATCAATTTCTACAAATACACTAAATCTATTAAAAGATAACAAATTCATAATTCTGTGTTGAGAAATTAATTACTCTTACAAATTCTAAATACCTTTTGAGTTACTGAACACTAAAATCACAGCCCAATCCCTTGCTCAAAGCAGCCTATCTAAATCAGGATGTTCAGGCTCTGAAACATCTCCAAGGCTCCAGTGCTTACCTACCTTCATGGTCTGAAAAAGTTACAGCATCCAGAAAGACCACAACTGATTTTAGAGGTCTGTCTTTCTCCAGGACCTACGGCATACCCCCTACAGCCCAAATGCTCACTGCAGCATGATACAAATTCCTTCCTTTGTAGGCAAGCCTGCAGGCACATCAGCTTGTCAGTCCAATATGAAGCCCTAAATGCATGTCAAATTATTCTATTTCTATGGTACTGTTCCAGGACATTACCGACCAGAGGGCAAACATTAGACACAGAAAAAGAGGCAAAAGCTGGAACTACATATTACATTATTTTTACCTCTTCAGCCATAAGCCTGCACGTAGGACACTAAGCACTGAACTTTAAAAAAAAAATCCAAAATACAAGACCCTTGTGTTTTGTTGCACAAGAGAAATAGAAGTAGTGGATTAGATTTTTAATTCTATCTATTAGATTTGAAAATATTTTCCCACAGTAATTACACAGACTTGCTGTTCAGGGCACACAATGCCCAGCTCCCTGGATGGGTGGTTCACGTCCATTTCCTGCAGCCGAGGATGTACCAGCATCAAGGGCTGCACAGAACAAACACAGCCCTGGTATTATCAAGTAGATTGAACAACCAATATTCACGTCTTGACTGAATTTTCACCTCATACAGGCAAATTATTTGCTGTATTTTTTGGAATCAATTGTTTCTGCTATGGGATTATGGAAATACTGTGCTTATGAGAATGGCTGAACAGCTCTGCAGAAGAGGAACAGAATGCATTTCCTCAACGTACTGAGGATTTTTTTTTTCTTTTTTTTCCCCCCAGTACACTGACAAAATGATGGATGAGTAAGTTGGAGAGTCTTTCATGTGTTGCCTGGTTATGTGATGGACTACTGAAAAATACAGAAAGAAAAGGTCAAAAAGGCAGAGGGGAGTAACATTTTCTCTCCAGAAGTACTGTGCTGAGACTGACTGCTGTTTAACAAGAAACAAAACAAAAGTAATTAAAAAAAAATTACATATGCTTATGGTATTCATACTAACCTACCTCCTTCTGACACAACCTCTACCCAGGTGTTTGTGATACAATTTCTGAAGACTATTCCAGAAATATTCCGTAGCCAGTTTCAATACTGCACACATCCCAAAACTGGAAGCCAAAGGAAGTTATAAGAACCACAAATGCAAACATCCCTACCAAAATATTCTCTGATTCAAAACATCTTTGTTCAATAATGTTGCTAAGTGGAAATACAATATTATAATGATAAACAATTTTTCCAACATCCAAACAAACTGCAAAGAGAAATGTGGTAACAATTCCCAGTAACCCAGGTAATCCTCCTCAGACTCGGGATCTGTTCACAAGTTAGTCACAATGAAATGAGAAGCAATCACAGTCTTCCCTAGTCTCAGATTTCATTCATTTCCACTACATACATCATCATAAAGTAAGCATTATTACAGTTAATATGAAGAAAACGTTGTCTTGGAGAGGTAAGAAAGCATATTAATTCAGTGGAGCTTTTTTTTTCCCCACCTCTCCACAATTTTCTGCCAGAATCTAAGACCCAACACTGGATTATGTTTCCTATAGATGCATCCACACAGGACAAAAACTGCACGAACTGACAGCACGGAGTTTCTAAAAACAGCCATACTCCAAAACAGGAGTCACTCCTAAGACCAGCTGTATGAAAATAAGATGATTTACCTTTTTAAGACAGATGTAAATATGTCGAGAATACTTCAGCAGCAAGTTTGTCAGAGTGTACCAGCACAGCTCAGTAGTTTCACTACAAAGACTAAGGTTCAAGCAGCCTGGATATCACATAACAGACCTTATTTCACTGTGAACAAAACAATCTTTCAAATGTAACAAGAGCGTTTAACCACAAGTGGTATTATTCCTGTATTTAAGGCATCAATTAAAAATGCTACCAACTAATACTTTCAGATTTGTTTTCCTTGGCAGGAAAAGAAGGAGAACTAGATGACAGTGAAATTTTGTTACATGACCCAGATGTTTGAAACTGAACAGAACAGTGACTCACGGGATTATTTACTTTTTCAGAATGAATCTTCAAAGCTAGAAGCAGCATCAGTTTTCTTTAAAGGACAGAAAACACAGAACATTATGGATAAACAGTACCACATACAAACATTATGCTGCCGGTCTTTCATATTCAATCTTGTGCTAGACTACTCTAAGAAAGAAAAATAATAGATAAATAAGGAAAATGATGACAGGGGAGGGTCCTGTCATCAAAAAGGATATACATGTGAACTGCATTTTGGAACTAGTTGGTGCGCTCTCCTGCTTGTGGGGTGCCCGCCGTTGCAATCGCCAGTAAACTGCTGCTTCACTGAGATCCTCACCTGAGCCTAAGTTATTGGCTACGGAGTGTTTCTCACAATTATGCCCTTCCTAAAAGGAGCTACAGGTCTATATTAGCTTGTAGTCAAAGACCATCAGTGATCCTGATTCAGGTGTCTCCACTGGTAACTCCAGGAGAGAAACAAAGAACAAAATGTGCATGTGGACTGATGTTTTCTACTTGCTCTCACCTCTACAGCTACTCCTTCAAATAAAACTAATATGAGTCTTTAGAGAAATAAACAAAAGGTAATACAGGCAATGCAATGCTGTTATACCTATTCCTTTTAAAAAATAAAACAAGCTCAAAATAAAGCATATAACAAACAGCTAGTCTGGGCAGATGGCTTGCTATGCAGTTACTGAAACAGATACCAATGCAAGAAATGTGTGGAGGACACACCTGGCAGTGTGGAGGAACACCAGAATTACGCAGTGTGGATTTATTAGGGAACCAGGGCCTCAGAAAACAGAGAGATACCAGAAGACAGTATTTCCAAAAGGAAAGAAAAGTTTTCTCAACTATGCAATACTCTTGTAGTAACAGTGTCAACAATAACACTCTAATGGCAATTAAAACAGAGAGCTTCAGCTATCTTTGCCTTCAGGCTCCCTGTTTTCACCACTACACTGACACAAAGTTTGCATTTCCACAGCACCTATCTTGTCTGAATGTCCTGTTTTTCCTCTTGAAAGAAAACCGTCTGACTGTTTCGGTACTTGAGTAACTGCAAACAAGCACAGGCCAGCAGCTGACAAACTCGTAGTTGTTATTCCACACTGGAGCATACATCTACCACAAGCAGAACAGAGAAAAATGTCTGTCAGGGCTGACAGCAATGCGTTGTTTTTCCCCCACTGTTGGAGTTTTGAATCCAACAGATGTTGTTGCTGACAAATAGAAATGTTACTGCATCTGAAAAAGGTGATGAACTGCTACTGAAATCGCAGATGAGAATGGCCAAAAAGAAAAAAGAAAAGAAAGAAACAAAAACCTCAGAAGTAGGTTTCTGTGATTCTTTGACATGCAGCATCTGTGTTGACTGTCTGAAGTGAGTGGCTCCTGAAATCCATGTGTTAAGGTTTCAGGTGTGAATGTGAAGGTTTAACTTAAGGGGAAGGAGGCGGGGGAAGACACCACCGTTAAGCTGAAGTGCTTAGGAAGATTTAATGAGCATAGCATCAAGTTAGATTTGTTATTTCATTCTTTATCCAGCTAATAAGCCTCCTCTGCAGCCCACTCTGTATAGACCTTGTTGATTGCCCTGAGCAATTTTTCACACAGAGTTCTTCAGCACCCCTGAGTCCAGAAGCACATTAGAGACTCATCCCAGCTGATGTTGCTTGGACCCAGGGTTAAGTCCAGCATGATTTATTAGTCAGATACAGATTATTACACTAACAGGCTGAAATCACAACAATGACACATTACCACTTAAGAAACACTGGACTAGAAGATCAAAAGAAGTCCTCTTAGCACTTTGTACTACATTAATGACTACATTAATGAATCAGTAAGAGGGTTACTGATTCTTACTCCTACTGATTCATACAGAAATAAGAATGTAATGTAGTACAAGGACTCTTCCATGTACCAATTCAGTTACTTCTGCTTTCAGCTAAACTTTAACAAATCTTTTAATAAGCATTGGTTGATTAAGAGTTGTGATGAATTTGAGGGTGAGAAATCAATTTGGTTTTTAGACTACACCACGCATTTCCAGGGCTAGTAGGTATCAAAAACTATTTCTCTTTTATGTAAGCAAAATCAAGGCTGAGCTGAGAGGTGTTTTTTTTTTTTTTAAAAAAGAAAAAGATGACAACGTTAAAATTTCAGGCATTTTCAAGTTAATACAATATTTTAAAAGGGGAGAAGATTAAGAATGAACTATATGGGATTTTAACTCTTCATACTTACTTTCTCCATCTCCATCTTTATCAAATTCTTCAATCATAGCCCGTAGTTCTTCATCGGACATATTTTCACCCAGTTCTCTAGCAACCCGACGCAGGTTTCTCAGACTTATTTTACCAGAGTCATCATCATCGAACAATTTGAATGCCTTGAGTATTTCTTCATGTGGATCTCTGTCCAATATCCAGTCTGTCACTGTAGGAAGGATACTGAAATTAGACTAAAAGATTCAGAATGACAAACACACATTCTTCCTATCACCTCAGTCTATTTCAGATTTTATCTATTCTTCCATTTTTAACCTATTCCAATTCATATGCATAAATTGCTTGCCAGCTATCTGACCTTTGTCAACTCTTCTCATAAGTTGAGTTTCTCTTTGGCATACACCAGTTACAGGGGAAAACTACACGGTAGTTTAGACACACTCGTGCTTTCAATAGACTTTCCTATATAAATTGAAAATATACATGTGCCTTCTCTGTTCCAAGCTTGCACTTCAGAAAAAAAAAAAAAAACATCAGCTATGACAGACACAGATATTTTAATTTGTTGATTTTAAATGTTATGATCTGGACACAGTTTTGACTTGGGGAGAACACTGCAACAACACTAAGTAATGAATAACATTCACATGGAACTTCTCTTTTAGATACAAAAGTGCCCCCCCAAAAAAGAAAAAAGCAATCCCAACAACAAAACCAGAGCCCAAGGGTTATGAAAAGGACACAACTACGAGCTGCAGGATATTCATTTTGAAAGAATTCACCAGTCTTGGTTATTCCTTTTACCAAATGCATTTGTTAGCTTCTGCAACAGAGAAAACAGGCAAACTAGCTTGTTTTACAAAAAATATTTTGCTTGTAATTATTTCAGACATTTCTGCAATACCTTCACATCTTCGTACCTGCTAGTCTTGTACTACAGGACTTACTAAGACTTTTACAAAGTCATTAAAGATACACCATCCTCATTTGTGCAAAGAGAAGCACTTAGCATCTGCTACTGTTTGCAGATGGATTGCCTCCTCTGGCTCAGTGAACTTGAAATTAAACTATTAGATTCAAGCTTAGATAAGCTCGCTATAGTAATGAGGTTTTCTTATTTTCATATATCTCTATATTTATACATTTAGGTATTTATTTATATAATGTATACTAAAATGCATATAAAAATCTCTCAGATTTTTATTAAAATATTTTTATCTAAAACTACTTTGCATAGCAGCACTACATCATTTGATAAATCCTACTTTTTCTGGCAGAAAGGCAACTGCAACACTAGCTGAAGAACAATAAAACACTATGTCTCTAAATATCATAGGTCAAATGTCTGTACAGAACAAGACAAAATACAATTGTATCTTTATACATTTCAGATGGTCAGTTCCAACATTTAAAACACAGATTATAATTATGCAAAACTGATGGCTCAACATTTTTTTAAAAACTATATTCAGCCAGCTCTTCAGAATAATAGTTTCTATAACCTATTTTCTCCAACCCCCTGATCCTTCTGCCACAACTGGCATCAAGTTCAACTCTGTGACAAGGACATATCATGTTATAACTCCATTCAAATCAGATTCAAGTTTTTCGATTGGTGCAATTGCCTTCCTGGTGCATGTTGTGCTTTCTACATGACTTTTCCTAGCTTCTCACAGCACTTTTGACTGCCTACCTTGTATTGGTCCTGGCTGTGACAGAACTGAACATTAGGATCTAGTATTATATCATTTTTTTTTTAATTTTTATTTTTTAATAAGGACTGATCAATTCTATTCCCCCACAGACTTCAATTTTCTTCTGACTCAGAATTTGCTCTAACTTGGAATATGGCTAAGGAAAAAATATTATGTGTCATTAACAACACATTTTCTCCAATCCTAACCTATAAAATCTCTAAGGGTCACCACATTTATAACAGTAATTGTTTCACCATTACCAAGCAGATAGTTATTTGTATCCAAAAACAGTACTATGGTGGTAGTTTATTTTCAGAAACCTTATGTAATTTAATACCCTGAACACATGGAGTGGAATCATGAAATAGAGATATAAAGCTGTAGCATATATATGAAGGGATCCCAGTTTATATTTTTGGTAAATATGAATTGTATACAAAAGTACAATTTACGTCTAACAATCTAAAAATCCTCAAGGAAACGTAATCCCTCATTTTTTTAATTCTGCAGATCACTCCATATACAAAGTATGTATAACTATGCAAAACACACACTCTTCAGATGAAAGAAGCTGCCTAATGAAATTCACTGTTTTTATCAGCAGCTGAAAATCCTTGATGTACAATACTTAGCATCTGCTTCAACTTCTCTTATCTCTGTTTTATATGAAATCTGTATTCAGTTCACAGTTTGTCTCTGTGTACACTCCTTCCAATGAAAACCAGTGCCAACTACTTTTTCCAAGCGGGAAGGAGAGTCCTACAAAAATCAATAAACACAAAAACATCTACCTCTCAAGTTAGGGGCTATTCCTTTGTAGAAGTTTTATACAGATAAGGAATATGTGTAGCCTGTTTCCTTTTACACTGCTGTAACATGTATTCATCTCCATTTATCAGCTGACCATTCAATATACAACAAGTTACTTTCCTTCATTGTTCATGTTTCTGAATAAAAATATGAAATTCAGTCTCCCTCCTCTATTTCCCAGTTACTGAAAATGCACACAAAGTACTCTGCCCAAACTCCAGTCTCTACTGTAAGCTAAGTTCCTCTGAAGGTAGTCTTCTACAGGTATAAAATCAAATACATACCAACTTCATTAAAATCTTCAAAAGTGATCTTGCCTGTTGCTTCTCGATCATAATCTTTAAGTATTTTCAGTACATCAGCTTTTTTCACATCAAAACCCAAGGCTCTCATTGCCACCTTTTGGAAGAAAATGGAAGTGCAACCAAATATGAATATTAAACTACAGATTTTAAAAGTTTCTTGCTTTTAACAAGCACCTTATTGTCCAGGACTGACTATGCGTATCAGTGGGTTAGCAACAATAATAAATAAAATAAAAACAAAAAATGCTTTGTATAAACATATCACCTAAAATTAACATTAACACATAAAACATCAGGTTATAAGTGGAAGACTTCTTTCCTGACTTTCCAAAAAAGTTTCAAGTACTGTGCCCTTTTCCAAGATTAAATTGAAAAGCGTTCTTTAAATTACTGAACATGTCTAAGTTTACAAGTCATCTTACAAGAGACTCAATTTACCGCTTTTCCACCAATACCAGTGTAACTACAACCACATAAACCAATAACACTTATTTTTCCATTAGGTTAGGGATACATGCTTAGTTTCCACATTTCAACAGAGATGGCAATCCTCAGCACACACCGCCTTGACTGCATTCAAACATATGAACATAACACTGAACCAGAAATAGAAAGCCACAATCCTGTTCAATATAGCCTTTCAAACCCTATGCTACACACTGACTTTGTAGAGAAGGAGATATTTCTTTACTCCATACCTTTCTGTTCTTCAACAGCACTAAATTCAGGGGTACCATATTTCATTAGACAGCTAATAAATATATTTCCAGTCAGACAGCTGGGAACAGGACAAACTGTACCAACAATCCCTAGTGGTACCCTATTCGCAGCTTTCAGCAGAGACAAAATACCCAAACTCTGGAATAAAGTTAAAATAGAAAATATTTTTACTGCTTTCTTGAGATAAAGCAAGACTGTGGAACAAGCAGCTTGGATTAGGCATTTCTTCCCCAAACAATCTTACTGTACCTATCGCAGGAACACTAGCCTCCCCAAGCCAGTAAAATTAGAATAGCAATTAATAAAAGGCTTAAAGAGCCTTTAATAAACTAATACAATGCTTCCTGAGACAGGAGGACTCGCTAGGAACAAGGACTGCCATCCCAACCTCCATCTGCTGACAGCTAGTAACAGGAGAGAAAAACTACAGATTCCCTCCCATAAGCACAGCAAAAAGCACACCTCATTCCTACAGACCATAGGCTCCCTGCTGAAAAATGCACAGTGGGTAAGCTCTGGTTTCTGGTCAGCAGCTTTATAAACGTGACTTACATCTTCTAGCTCAGTTTTTAAAACCTGTAGATTTTCACAACACCAAGCATTACATTATATAGTGCCTGTAAAAGGCACTACAAGACAGCTTTTCAGGAGCTGTTTTCCCACTTACTCGCCTGCCCAAGCTGCACCTGGGGAGCATTCAGATCTCTGTTATGCAGAATGCTAGAGCCAATTCCGTGACTGCACTGTGTACAATGAGAGGAAAAAAGCTCAATCTTACATCCATGCAAACATCAATGCAATATTTGCAATTTCTTTTTTGAATATCTCCACTCCTTCAGCCTGGCAGGAGATGAAACACATGGAGCATTGTTAAAGATGCAGCTGCCATCATAAAAACTCACTTAGAAGAAGATATATATTGCCTGTCCTAAAATTAATTAAATGAAAAAAAAAATACCTTCAATTCGTGGTAATTTATTGCTCTATCTTTGTCTGTATCAAACAACTCAAAGGCATCTTTAATTTCTTGTTTCTGTTCCTCAGTTAGTTCTCTTCTTTTCTTCTTTTTCATTTTGTCCACTGAAAGCTCATTCCTATACAAGAAGAGAGAAATTCAGTGTAACTGATTACTGATACCACTATAGATAATGTTTTCCACCAATAAAAAACTCACCATAATGGCACAGATCATTACCATCCCCACCCGACATCTCTCCAGCTTGTCTCCTCCGAATATAAAATAACACCCAAAACAGACAATCCCTTTGTGCAGGTTGAATAGCACTGCTACTCCCCCACCCAAAACAAAATCAGCAGAGGTGATTTGATAAATAGCAAACAATCAAGAAGTGTACGGAAAACTACCTGTTGAAAAGAATGCTTGACATTACAAACTAGGTTAGCAGCTGAGATGACACAACTCCTGAAAACACCTTATTTCTAAACTATCTGAAAGAGTTTTGAAGCACAGATGCAGCTACAGCTTTAACTTCATGTCCAGCTGCTACAGTGGGTGTTGTGTGCCACAAATCTTTGTTGTTGTTGTTGTTTTCTCAGAAACATTCCAAAGATACTTGGCACTTAGGAATTACTTTTTTTTTTAATCCTTTATTATCATAGATACACTAATCTGAAAACTTTTTTGATCTGCTTCTGTTGCATATAAAAGGCTCAAGTCCCCCAGATCAGCAAATATTACTCAAAGATAAATCTTTTTTTCTTTGCTGGCCTAGAAATAAGACTCTGCCTCAGAGCAAGAAGTCTAAGAGCAGTTGTGCACTCGATCGAGGTAACAGGTGATACCAGCTAGAACTCTCCGAAGGCTGAAAGCTCGCTCTTGGAAGCATCAGGTATGTACCAAGCTCAGCAGCAGATCACCCTGTCAAAAAACTCAACTAACTGCAGTGGTAATTCCCTCCACTCCGCAATCACGAGGCCACACTTGAAGTACTGCATCCAGCTGGGGGTGCCCCAGTACAGCAGAGGCTTTATCCATTTTCTGTACTCTAAGGCAGACCGTGATCAACGCCTCGGTGGCTGCAGCACCTGATACAGGAGAAGCTGAAGGAGCCAAGTTTGTTCTGACCCAAGTGATGAGGGCAGAAGGAGCAGGTGGGGAAGGGCCACAGACATGGCATCTGTGTTGTCCTTGCGGTGGTTTTACACAGCTGGGCAGCTGAGCTCCAACACAGCCACTACCACTCTCTCAGTCCCCCTCCTGAAAGCAAGAGGGCAAGAAAATACGATGCAAAGGGCTCAAGGGTTGAGATAAGGACAGGAAGATCACTCAACAGTTGTTGTCATGGGCAAAACAGACTCAGGGCGGGTCCCCCACGGGTGGGCGGCAGCTCCCCCCAGACCCCCTGCTCCTGCGGGGGCTCCTCTCCACGGGCTGCAGCTCCGGCCCGGGGCCTGCTCCTGCGGGGGCTCTCCATGGGCCGCAGCCTCCTCCAGGCCACATCCACCTGCTCCACCGGGGGCTCCTCCACCCATGGGGGGGCTGCAGCGTGGAGATCTGCTCCATGGGGGACCCATGGGCTGCAGGGGGACAGCCTGCTCCACCAGGGGCCTCTCCCTGCACAGCCCGCAGGGGAACTGCTGCTGCCTGCCTGCAGCACCTCCTGCCCTCCTGCTGCACTCACCTGGGGGCTGCAGGGCTGGTGCTCACTTCTCACTCTCCCAACTGCTGCTAACCAGCAGTTTTTGTTTCCTTTCCTAAATCTACTCTCACAAAGGCACAAAAAACATCAGTTACTGGCTCAGCTCTGGCCAGTGCTGGTCCCTTTGAAGCTGGCTGAAACTGGCCCTTATCTTACATGGGGCAGCTGCTGGGCTCTTCTCATAGAGGCCACGCCCCGCTGCCAAAACCTTGCCAAATAAACACACTACAGTCCTTCACTGTCTAGAGGATTAGATGGAGAAGACAGAGGCAGGCTCCCCTCAGAGGTGCACATCCAAAGGACAAGAGACAACTACAAACTGCAACAGGTGAAGCTGCAAGTGGATCTACAGGAAAAGTTTCATAGTTACATACAGGAAGAGCAGCAATGACAGGCTGAACAACCTCCACTGCTAGAAACATTCAAAACCCAGCCAGAAAAAAACTCAGCAACCTCCTGTAGCTTTGAGATAGATCTACTCTGAGCAGAAAGCTGGACTAGATGGCACCCAGAAGTCCTTTCCCATCTGGTTATTGCGTAATTCTACATGCTTTCAGGAAGAAACCTATCATATATTCATCTGCAGCAGAGAAAAAATGCATGCGGTGCCACATCACGTAAGATGCTTGAAGATAACTGGTGTGTTATCCTGGTTTCAGTTAGGACAGAGTTAATTTTCCTCCTAGTAGCTGGTAGGGTGCTATGTGTTGGCTTAGGATGAGAAGAGTGCTGGTAACACCCTGATGTTTTAATTGTTGCAGAGCAGTGCTTACACCAAGCCAAGCTTCTCACTCTGTCCTGCCAGTGGGCAGCCTGGGGTGCAGCAAGAGCTGGGACAGAACAGACCCAGGACAGCTGACCCAAACTGGCCAAAGGGATATCCCATACCATATGGGGTCATGGTATGGAATATATAGGGGTGGCAGGCTGGGGTGGGGGTCCGGAGTGCTCGGGGTTAGGCTGGGCATCAGTCAGCAGGTGGTGAGCAATTGCATTGTGCATCACTTGTTTCATACACATTATTACAAATAGTACTATTGTCATCATTATTGTTATTATTATTTTCCTGTCTTAATAAACTGTCTTTATCTCCACTCACAGGCTTCACTTTCCCATTTCTCTCCCCCAACCCAGAGAGGGAGGAGTGAACAGCTGTGTGGTGTTTAGCTGCCAGACAGGTTAAACCACACCATGTGTGGCTGGCACATTGCTTTTCAGGCATGTATGTTTCCCAAATCCTGCAGCTAGCCGCTTTTACTTCCCCTTTACTGAAAAAGAAGAAGGCTACCTAACTTCAATCAAATCTCAGCGCTTCACTGCGCAGCTGGGGCTTAGGTTTCAAGCACAGCTGGGGCTGTACCACAGAAATCCCCTAAGTGGACAAGGCTGTATTCTGCACAGGGTGAACCCGGCACATCCTCAGAGCCCCCAGGACAGCACAGACGGGCTCTGGATTACCGCAGCTTTGCGCAGCCCCAGTGGCCCTTGGCTGGCTGCGCAGGGCGAGCAGGCACCTTTGTAAGCCTGAAAGCGGATTATCGCTCAACTCCTGTGCAAAAAGGACCCTCCTGCCTGCTGGGGTGTGTACGCACCGCACAAAGGGCGCTGCTCCAGGCGGCCCCGCACCGCCCCATCCCCTCCATTTTGCTGCCACCCCCCCACTCCCGCTGCCCCAGCCTCCAGGCGCCCTGGCGACGAGTGCCAGCGGGCACCCTGGAGACAACCCGCAGCCTCACCACGGAGGCGAGCGAGGCTCCAGCGCCCCGTTTATCCCCTCGTTTGACAACGAGGATCCGCCACCGCCCACCCGCAGCCCTCCGCCGCCCGGCCGCGACCGTGCCCCCTCCTCCGCCCGCCGCCCCCCGCCCTGCCGCCCCCACCTCACGGACAAGCTCATGTTGCCGCCGCCGCCGCCGCGCCGCGCCGCCTGACTGGCTGCCGGCCGCCGCTCGGCCCGCCCCCCTCGGCTCGCCAATGGGCCGCCGGGCTGTCACTCAGCGCGGAGGGGGCGGGGCCGGCGTGTGCAGGGGGCGGTGTGGTGGCCATGGGGGAGGGCCGCCATTTTGTGCGCCTGCGCCCGGCGGGTGTGTGTCTGTCTGTGTTTGTGTACGCAGCGTGCGGGGGGCGGTGCTGGTTCCGCCTTTACGGCTTGCTAGGGTTGTGATTGTCCTCCTAAAATATATTAATCCGTATATACCGAGTCTGTTTTGACACTGGTTCCAAGCACAGTCCAGGCTATACAGCCTGACAGCAGTGTAACCCTAACTGACTGCACAGCACAACCCACACCACCAGGGTTATAACCGTATCACGTAGCTCCAGTGCCACTAATCCTGAGCACTGCAAACCAGTCAGTGATGCTACATGACGTATTCCGTGGCTGGAGGAAATACTCAGGTCGCTGATGAAAAAAAATCACTGAGAATCAGAAGTGTCACCTCAGCACACCATCAGCTGCTTCACCGTGTGTCCCCGACGCTTTGTCATTTGGGGTGCCCATCACTGGACGGGGCTCTTAGCCAGTGCTAACGATGCAGTACAATGCCACTCACTGGACCACATGGATGTTCAAGTCTCTGCTGCCAGGAGTGAATCTCAAGATTCACTGGGAGGGCTCAGGCAGTGAAAAATGCCCGCAGCCAGTGGAGTCCTGCGCCGCTCAGCATTCATCACTGACTGGCAGCACATCACGTCGGTGTTTTACATCTGCAGACTCACAGATTTCCAGCAATAAATCAGGCAGTGCTAGTTAAATCTCTACGTTTGGCTGCTGACCAGTATAGATTAGTGAAGGTGCAGCAGGTTGACCCGAGGTGCTCTACTGCACCTGAAGAGCTGGAATCAGAGGCCGTGCTCAAGACATTTATCCTGAACAAAGTCAGTCAGAGACAAGGGTTATTTGACTGGCTGCTCATATTATTTCTGCCCAACAGATCGAGTAGGCAGAGGCACTGTGAGGAGTTTGTAATTGTCCTCTTGTGAACAGATGGCACTTTGTAATTAAAAGCGTAAATTACTGTCAGGTTTAACCCTCAACCTGCACTGTAGAAAGAGTTTTTATTAGAGAATTATAATTTCAGTCCTTGTCATTTGGATAGATCTGTGATTAGATGCATTCCTCTGAACAATTACGTGTTTGCCTTCAGATTTATTTTCCCCACAGTTTGGAGCAGGGAACTGAATACAGATCCTGAATATGGGTCACAGATCTCCATGCTGGTAGCTCTGCAGCCAGGGCTCGTCACGTGCAAGCAGTTGGTGCTCCATAGTAAACAAGCATACCTGCAAGCAATTTTTGCACTTTATATAATATAGACACATGCTCAGAGAGAAAAGGGAAGCACTGAGTGGAGAAAACACACTCTCAGAGCATGGAGGTGGTGCTATAAAACCCACAGGGATAAGCACATCCCCATGTGCTTTTGCTTGTAAATTTGGTGATTCTAAGCTAGTCCCATTTGCCAGTGTAGGAAGAGAAAGTGTCTTACCGTTTACAGGCCTGGAAACTAAACTTGCACTGTTGATAAATTTAGCAAAGCCAGCTGCTGTGTTCATGTTGCACATGAAGTAGAGATGCCAGGAGTTCAAAACCAAAAAGACAGGCTCAAATTATGATAGCAAAAAGTAAATATTTGATTTGGGGTATAGTAACTGCGACTTGTGAACCTTTACATTTTCCAAGCTGGTAATACCCCTTCTAATGTTACTACTTTTGAGTAGATGGGATTAATCAGAATATCACGAGCAAGGGCCTCACACCTATGCATTGCCACCTTAGGAAGGAAAGTAACTGTTTAGCTGGGGGATACCCTTGAAGGCTCTGTTGTTAGCTTTTAATTAATTCACAAACTCATCTACTGCTGTATGAAAGCCATTTGTGGATCTCATCTGCCAGCCATATTTTCATTTTCAGTGAATATTTCCTTCTCTATTCCTAATTTTAGTAGTATTGAAACCATGCAGCTGTTCCCTTGTCCCAAACTGAATTTTACAAATCTTGACCTACCTGTTCAAAATCATATTAAATAACATAACCTACTGATGTAAAACAAGCTGCATTATCAATAAAATTAATCTAGAAACTTTTAAAAGCATAGTTTTGTTTTGGCAGACTGCATTCAAGGACAGGTGTTGCTTGTCCACATCCCTCTTAAGACAAATTATAGGCACAAAATCAGTGCAAAAATAGAAAACCATGTAAAGAACATAGCACGTGTTCTAACCAGTTTGATGGAGGTGTATTCCTTTACACATCTGGGTCAATCTGCTGGGCAGTCCCTTACTTGCTAGCTATGATAAAGTGATGGAAACACTGGCCCTTTACAGAGTCCTCCCCGTGTCAGGGTTCTTTTTCTCCCCCACCACTGTTTTCCAATTGTAATTGCTGTTGAACGCCTCCTCCTACCTTCCCAAGACTGTGTTGTACACATATGGGGACACACAGAGGCAAAGTCAGTTATTAAATTGGTTAGATTATCCCGTCCAGTAAAGGCTGACTGGTTGGAGGAACCATGTAGCAATGACAGAACAAACAGGAAATGGTTTGGGACAGCATAGCAAAAAAAGTAATAGCAGACTTACAGCACTGTTGGCTTCTGCTTGAATTCTGGAATTAAGCATAATATTTTATTATTTTATTTTCATGGTAAATTTAAGGGCTTTTTTTTTTTTTCAAGCACAGAAGCTCTGCCACTGCATTGGAGGCAGCTTCTGTCTGCAATCGTGCTGCTAAGCCACTGGGCAAATCCCCTGCTCCCAGCCCAGCAGCAGCTACACCTTACACACCTTATAGACCTGTAGGTAGCTGGTAACAACTCTGTATGCTCTGTATGTCAGAGAGGAAGAAAGATGGGATATTCTGCCTGTGCATGCTCTGCAGAAGTGCTAGCTGAATTTGAGGTATGAGTACACTACAAAAAGCAAGAGGGTGCTAATGTGTAAGCTATATGTAGCCAGTGGTAAAGAGGTTTACCATCATCCTACACAGTTGTCTGGGCTAATTACGCATGTCACAGGGCCAGACTGCTATCTGACCAGCCTGGATAACCCTGTGCTGCACCACAGTGTGGGCAGTGTCAGTATTCCTTGTTTTTACCATCAAAACCTGTAATATTTAGCTTCAAACAACATTAAATTTAAAATAAAGCCTAACAAGTCTTTACTGTAGAGAAATCCCTTCTACGTGAGCAGAAGCTATGTGGCAGCCTGAAGGCAATTCTGATTTAGGCAATGATCCTCTTTGTGACTAAAGTAGCCTCCTTAAACTCTGTGGCTCATTTCCATACCTGCTAAGCTGTAGGAAGGACAGCCGTGTGTATACTCCACACAGAGACTGCGAGGCCAGGCTGCCCCCAGCCCCATCCAGCCTGGCCTTGGGCACTGCCAGGGATGGGGCAGCCGCAGCTCCTCTGGGCAGCCTGGGCCTGGGCCTCACTGCCCTCTGAGGGAAGAATTTCCTTCTTATATCTAATTTAAACCTACTCTCTTTCAGTTTAAAGTCATTCTTCCTTGTCCTATCCCTGTAACCCCTGACACAGAGTCCCTCCCCAGCTTTCCTGCAGCCCCCTTTAGGCACTGTGAGGCCGCTGTGAGTCTCCCCAAAGGCTTCTGTTCTCCAGACTGAACAACCCCAGCTCCCTCAGCCTGTCTCCATAGGAGAGGGGCTTCAGGCCCTTGGTCATCTTTGTGGCTTTGCCATTGGCAAACTTGATGAGGGCACCCTCAATGTCACCATCCATGTCACCAACAAAGGTGTCAAACACTCCTGGTCCCAGTACTGACCCCTGAGGAACACCACTGGTCACTGATCTCCACCAGGGCATTGAGCTGTTGATTAGATGAGGAACTCAGGGTATTCATGTCCTTGGATGTGAAAATGACTCAGCCTAGTATGTGCGTCTTGAGTACTAACCTATCCACAAACATCAAGAATCTGAAAGACCATCAGTAGAAACAAAAGCACATACTTACTTCAACCAGTTACGGAAAATAGCATAGTTATGTTGTTTTTTTTTGGAAATTGGATGATTGTTTTGATTCCCCTGTAGCCTGGAAAATTCGGCACACACACTAGGTGGAGCAGTCATGTGTCGAGCATCACCATTACACAATGCCTGCTTTTTAAAACTCCAAACTAAGTCTTAAGAGAGTTCCTTTGACCGACTTTTAGGGTGACACACTTGCAAAACCATTTATTGAGGAACAAGTAGTGACAGCAACAAATTCTTCTGACACCTTACGTTCTGAATGTTCCTGTTTCAAACCTGGACTGGATATCAGAGCAGGTCAGCAGGCAAAAAGAGGTAATTCAGAGAGGAAGAAGCAAGGGAAAACAGAGGGATAGGGGGATAAAGGAGGCTGCTTGCATGTAAACAGGTCAGTACCCATGCCTGGCCATGCCCTGTACCTCATCACTGCAATCTTTACTGTCTTCTTGCCAAAATCTCAATATTTTCTGGGGGCACCCAACTGTTTCCACCCAGGACAATCTACACAGACAGCTATGTATGTGTATGTGTACAGGACACGTGAAGCAAGTGCATTCCTGTGTGTGCCTCTTCTGGAAATACGTGCTCATTTTCTTATCCTGTAGACAGAACCAACACTGTGATATTTTTAAATTATTTTTTTGTATTGTATTCCTACTAATTGCTTATAAATTTTATTATGAAAATAAATTTCCTAATAGATTTTATTTCTGCCTATATTTGCCTTCAAATTTTGTCATTAGCATCACCATAAAATTCAGAATTTAACAAGGTGTGCTCATTTTGAGAGCAAGATTTGCCAATGGTACCAAATGAAGTCATTTGCAAATTCTGGTCCTAAATCAGATATGCCTCTTAATTACCGGGTGGGCAGCCATCACACCCTAGGAGATCTTTACAACCACACCAGCTGCACATCCACATGTCACTGTGGTCAGCACTACTCAGTCCTTCAGAGGCTGACTATTCAAAATAGGTTAGAGTCTTACCTTTTCTTAGGAACTAAACAGGATGTACAGAGGCATTATTTCAAGTTCCAGTTATGTGTTAACTACATGAGTACTTTTTGTTTCACGTATAGTTAACAGCTCTCATTAGCTGCTGTCTTGCATGGCAATAATAAAATCATCCCAAACTCAAATTCATCCCTCAGCATATACTTTCATCACATCCACATTTTCTGTGTGCCAATTCCATGGAAAACCTAATTCTGGTATGTGTTAAAGCCTGGTTTGGGGTGTTGTTTGTTTGTTTTTTTGAGAAGTACCTACTCATGGCTTTGTATATGCAGCAGCAGTTGATGATATGCAAATGTTTCTAATGCAGCCTCTTGCACAGAAGAGTAAAACTACTACTAGCATTTCTTAAGGATATTACACTGTTTAGAATGAGTAAGTATTTCTCACTAAAATAATACAAATTACTAGACCACATAGAACTGTAACACTTTTATTACCATTAATTATACTTTTTGTCCGTGTAAACTGTTGTTTGACACCACAAAAGTCTTGACGAATTACAGAGCACAAATTCCCAGCTGAATTTTTTTGTAAATTCTCAGCCTACTGAAAACTGAGTTAACATACATTAGTTTTTACAAAGAAAGCAACACAGTTCCAAATGTCCAAAACGCTGCAATATTTAAACTTACAATGTTTGTTTTAAATATTTAATCCAAGCAGTGTTAAAGGGACACTGTCAAACTCTTGCAATGACATATTTGGTAATACCTAACAAAAATAGTCACAGACAGTTCTTTATATAAGACTCATCTTTTACCTAATAGTGAATTATAAATACAAAAATAATCTCAAGACCTCAAAAACTAATTTCAACTGGATTGTAGCAGCAGTTTACTAACACACCCCATTTGGGGCTATGTTCACATAAAGCTCACTTCTGATCTAGGAAATTATTCCATAGATTTCTGTAAAGGAAAAGAAGAAACAGGTAATTGCTGTTATCTATATATGCTTAACAGGCTGACCTGGACACTTAAGGATCTTTTAGCTAACACTAAGCACAGATTTAAGCAGAAATGAGAGAGGAGATTTTTCCTTTTCAATTGGCGTACCTGTGAGCCTCCTGCTAGGAGCTCTGGTTTCAGTACAGTAGAATCTGGCTACAGGGCTCATAAGGGGAGAAGGAATAGGTTAAACTACAGTTGTGTAAGACGAAATGCTAAATCAAACTGATCTCACTCTGCTAATTAATATTTCCAAAACTTTAGCAGTCTCCTAGATATTGGCAGGCTTTGTGACAGGTCTCTGTTGTCGAAATTATTGCACAGGTTTATCGTGAGTGCTCCCGCACTCATTGCAAAAGCACTGAGCAATATTACTACTGGTGAGATGCTGCAGACATCTGATTTGGAGGAATTCAATCAATTGCTGTTAGGTAACCTGAGGCACCATGCCTTCATCCAGATAACTGGTGTGAGGTGCACCGCTTTGTCTATTCTGACTTAAAGAACTGCGTGTGGACTGCTACAAAAAACAAAACAAAAAAAAAAAAAACAGCAGCATGTTAGTCAGCAGGGATAAAAAAGAAAGCCACAAGGTGAAGTTTGTTTTGTGCCTCTTCATGGAATGGCTTTTTTGTTTCCCGGACTAACTCCCCTTTCATATTCCTTCCTCTGGCCAAACAAACTGCTCTTGGCTTCATATATGAGATGAGCCTGTCCACTGATCAAACGTTCCTTGTGTAGCATGTCAGCATACCTGAATTCCTCCAAAACAGAGACCATGATGCAAGTGATAACAAGTCTTCCAGGTGCCACACTGTCACACTTGTTCTGCCTACACAAAATTTCGCTGCAGCTTGTAAAGAGGGGAGAGAGGCACAGCTAACGAGAACGAGGCACATCACAGCCTATCAGTACTACTGTCAGTAAAGAATATACTCAAATGGTAAAGACAGGAGTGCAGTGAGCTGTGAAAGGAGAAGAGGGCTATGTAGGATACTCTCCTTCATCATTTCTAGATAGACATGCTTTTTATTTTGCAACTGGTTTCCCAAAAAGGCCGTTTTTATCACTGGAATTTACACCTGTTAACAAGGCCACTAATTCCACTCTCCCATGCCTTTGGGCCCAAACTCCCTTTCCGTCAGGAATGATGAGAGGGGAAAACAAAGCTTCCATGCAGAGTGAAAGCCAAACAGATAAGGTAAAACTCCACTAAAATTTGGGAAAAACATTTGCAATCTTATTAGGAAAGTGTATGTTTATATACAAAAACAACATCAGACAGTGTCCTTTTAAAGAAGATAAGTACACAGGCTGTTATAATAATTACATGAACATTAACCATTTCAACAGCTTTTAAACTACACACATTCCACACTCAAAAGCGAGTTACAATGTCACTTAGCATTCCTCAACGCATTCAGCTTTTTTTTTTGGAACAGACTCAAGTGCTTTACTTTTCATAGGCACCAAAACACTTCATAAGCAAACAGTAAACAGCTCCAGATACATTCCCTGTGCGGAAATAAGCATACCAGCTGTTTTCATCCAGCACCTGCAGCGGGGCAAAGTGATGTTATTGCCTCCACCCTGTCCCTCCCACAGAGTGCTCACAGCCAAGTCACAATCCAGTCACACATAAATACACTTAAACACAAACAAAACCTTCACGTTTGCAACCACCTGTTTGGATCTCTCCGATTTAGAGAATACCCTAGTCTGTAATTAAAGCTTTTATTTTATAAGCTCATCAGAAAATAAGGAAAAACAACACACCAAGCAAGGGCCCAATCCACGTTGTACAGACTAGCATAACACATGCATTCGATAGTTCATTAACTAGCACACCTATAGCAAAACAGTTCCCTACCTGGCAGTGACAAGGCTTATTCTTCCTCCTCCATCAGGGTGCATGTGTCCCCTGCACCCTACTGGGAAGCATGAAAGCCCTGGTATTGTCTGCTGTGGGATCCACATCAAAAGCTGTTTTTGTTAAGCTGGTGTTATCATCCAGCTTGGAAATTTGGTCTATACCGTTTCCATACATCAGTGGATTCTGCACAAACTGCCAAGCAGTTACTTTGCAAAGATGCTGGAGATGACTGCTGCAGGGGACAGCAAGCTGTAGGTGAAAATGGCTACACCTTATCTCTCTCTGCCCACTGAATCCTGCCATGGTATTGCTCTCGTTTTGGTGCTATTCCCAGCATAAATCAGGCATCAGCATGAGCTGTGCCAGGCCAAAACCTGAGCAGGATTTGAGTGAGCAGCCACAATCCTAGTGCTACATCAAAGAAGTTTCAGGCATGGATGTAAAACCTCTCATTTTGGCATATACATATCTGTTAGAATCATATCAAAAATAAAATGATATATTTCAATCACAATATGTGTGCAAACATGCCCTGAAAAAATAGAAAGAAAAATGGCAGCTTTGGCAAAGCTACTATCTTATGCATTTTTCCATAAAAATAGGAACAGAGTTGGCAAAAACAGTAACTTTTACAGCTCATCCACATCGTTTTGCCAGCTCTTTCCTAATGAATACTGCATTTTGCTTGCACCAACATTTTCACAGGTCACTTGGTTTTCCACAAGGGGACAGACCACACAAAACGCACCTTCAGGAAGAAGTGCCTCTGGAATTCGTGACACGAAGTGCTATGCTTGCAAGGGATCTCATGGCACAGGTAGACACTTTGTGACAAAATCCCGCTTGGGAGATGTAGTTGGAAGCTAGGCGATACAACCTTTCTGCTCCGAATATGTTGAAGTGCCCAGGCAGTACCTTCTCCACCAGACCTCTGTCCACCAGCTCCATCAGGCGCTGGCAGCTTGCAACGTAGTCACTTACTTTGCTGTAGGGAAGCCAGTCAATCATGGATCCGTCGTACACGACGTCTCCGCTGAACAAAATCTTGTGCTCTCGGTCGTGTAAGCAAATACTTCCTCTGGAATGGCCAGGCATGTGCATGACGGTGAGCTGTCGGTCTCCAAGGCTGATCACATCCCCTGCAAACAGAGGCATTACAGGGATGAACGCATGCATTTATCCTGCACGTTAAACACCACGAAAAAGTACAGCCTACAGCTACCCATGTGTGTTTAAACAGAGTACACCCACAACAGCAGGAGCAGGACCTTTTTTGCTTGCTGAGCGCCAGAGGCATTTGAAAAATGCACTTGACAAGATGCTATTTCCCAGTGATAGTAATGGATAACACAGGCTTGAGCGGTATTAACTGAGCCAATTCTCACCCTAATGAGCTGAATGACATAAAAATAAATGGTAGAGAAAATAAAACAGGAAACAAACAGAACACATCTAAGCTATGCCTCCCTTGAAAATTTCCAAAGTATTTCACAGTTTATTAAAGTTTATCCTCAATTCACCTAGGACTCAACCGCAGTCACTTTTGCATGGCAAAACAACAGGACATAAACTGCAGAAGGAGTAGCAAGTTTGGCCTCCGAACATGTTTTTTTAATTGACTTGAATCAGACACAGAAAAACAGAATGTTTTTCTCCATCTTAAATGTGAATGCCTTTCCATTGCTCTAGACCCTGAGCTTGTGTCCTCAGCAGAAAGCCAGTCCAGGGTTGAAGGATAATTAACAAGTCTGTTGTTAATTTTAAGTTATAATGCCAGCTTAGTTATAAATGTGCAAAATCCATTAATTCACAGGTGATAAATACATAAACTTTAGGGCTGGGAAGAGAAGGAGTAAGAAACCTTCTCTAAAGCATGTGCTCAGTAACTATGCAAAGCAGTTACAAAAAATAACATCCAGCACCACAAACTTCATGGAATGGAGACCGGCATACACCAAGAGTTGCATAAGAGGACAATGCTTGGAACTGTAATATGCATTGCAGGTTGCAAAGTGAAGAAGAAGCTCCCAAACTTCTGTTACATTAGAAGTGCAACAGTTAGGGAACCATCTGGCTCAACCAGCAGGTATCCTCAGAGTTACTCAAGACACAGCAAGCCTGAGGGTGTAGCCCTATGGACAAGAAGGGCACTTCACTCTTGAAAGC
The DNA here is from genome assembly GCF_047663525.1 of Anas platyrhynchos. Taxonomy (NCBI): domain Eukaryota; kingdom Metazoa; phylum Chordata; class Aves; order Anseriformes; family Anatidae; genus Anas; species Anas platyrhynchos. Next base: position 82,137,536 of record NC_092621.1, read on the forward strand.
TAGACCTCTCTTTGGAAGACCTGAGTGCTTTGGGACTGGGTTGGGAACTATTGCCTCGTGTTCCCAGGGTGATGTAAAGCACTGTGCCAGAGCTGGGAGTGAGTCTGGGAGGGCAGAGTTAATTCCAAGTGCTACAGGTAGGGATGCAGGAGGTCATCCACTCAACTCCATTCACAAAGCGCTAGAACAGGGTTTAGAAATCACTGCAGAGCTGGCATTTAACCATACTGTACCTATCTGGGAATCGGGTCCCCGCATCTGCAGCAGCAGGCAGCCTCAAACTTATCAGAGAGAATTTTTAGACAAATTCTGTTTTAAAGGAAATGCTCAGAAGCCTTGATAGAAGTAGCAGGCCTGCCTTGAGAGAAGATTATACAGAAAACTCCTGTTCTGGTGATTGAAACAGCAGTGGAGACGGTGAAGCTATGGGAACAACGTGGCCCAATGGGTTTCAAACCCATTGCTCCAGCTGCTGAGAAGTACAAGGAAACAGAATATGACATCCAGAATTGACAGAAACGTGCATATATACATATATATATATAAATATATATATATAAACATTGCAACAGGTAAAGGAAACTGCAAGTCTTACAAGATACATGTAACCAGGAAGACGGTAGGTGGTAAGGCAAAATACAAGTAGATGCCACTGTAGCTGGAACAGACAAAAGGAACGGTGCCTGAAGGCTCCCTTACAATTATGTTCACGCAAAAACTGATGCCAATAAATGAAGCGGGCACTGTACAAGTAAAAGCCATGGCTTTGGATTCTAACAGAACTTAACTCTGCAACCTCCTGTATTTTGAGTATATACTGGATATACTGGATATACTTACCCCAAAAAAGTTACACATGGATTGACATGACATGCCACTTCCACAGGGTTTGTCTCCATGAAAGCTGTGCTAGAAACTCTGATCTTACTTCAACAGTGAGCACGCGCGATCTTTCATGATTTTAATAATTCCTCCCATTTGAAGAAAAACCAGCCCAAACTCCTGCTGACTATTGTGAAACTGCTCACCAAATCTTCTCTGAAGTCTTTAGTTAAGCCTTCCCCAGCACCTCTGCAGGGTGATGGGCTGGGACAGCCAGGAAGAGGCTGCAACTACCTAAGCCATCTGCAGGAGGTGTAATCTGTCTATCGCACTGCTACCCTTTAACTCGTGCCCTATGGTGTTCTGCAGTTAGGCTACCTGTTGCCAAAATAACCTAGTCATTGTTAACGATGAAATCAAACTGAAAAAATTAGCAGAAATTTCTGTTTTTTTAATATACCTGTACAAAGCCTTTTGTGGAAGCATTACATTCATGTACGTTCTTCTGCAGAACACAGCCCGCATGCTTTGCTGTGTGTATTTCACCAATTAGTTTTTACTCACTGTTATGCCTTGACAGTTTATGAGCAATAAGGGTTACCAGACACCAGAAATGACTGGCACGCTGTCCGTCAGCCTCTAAATGCTGGCTCCCTCCAGTGCTGCTGAGCAGTCCTCATCCTGAGGCAAAAATCCTGCACCTCCAGGCAAACAAACAGTGTGAACAGTGGGCATTTCTAAGCATGTTCCCGAACATGCTTACAGCACGGGTGCAAACGGGGGGGTTTCACCCGCTGCGTGCTGATTTTTTGTGTGTTGCGGTGAGGACTGTGGGGTGGGCAGGGGACTGTGGGGTGGGCTGGGGACTCCAGAAAGCGGCTTGCGGAGGCTGTATGCACATGGAAACCCAGATTTTGCAACGGAAAGCAGGCAGGAAAAGCGGCATGCGGAAAACTACGAATAAAAAAGGCACAAAAACCGGGTTACGGACACCAAGGAGGGCACAACGCCGTCTCTGGGCAGCACCCGACGCGGGCGTCCCCTCAGGCGGCGCCTCCCCACAGCGCCCGCGGGACGCGGTGGAGGGGGGGGGGGGGGGGGAGGCGACAGTGGGGCGGCGACAACCCCACAAATCCCCACCGCCCACAGCCCCCCGTGTCCCCCCGTATCCCCCCGCGTCCCCCCGTCCCTCACCGTCCTGCAGCAGGCGGCTGGGCCTGACGGGGGGGACGCGGAACTGCCGTGCCCGCCATCCGGGTCGCGGCGGCCGCGCCACCTCGCGGTCCCACAGCCAGGTGACGGCCTCGTAGTTGTCGCCGCGGAGCAGCGCGGCCGCCTCGGCGCTGTGCACCGCCACCTCCTCGAAGTGCCGCAGCCCGCCCGCGTGGTCGAAGTGGACGTGGGTGGCCACGGCCAGCAGCGGCCGCCCGCCGGCCCCTTCCAGCAGCCCGGCAGCCCGCAGGTAGTCGGGCAGGCTGCGCAGCCCCAGCCCGGCGTCCACCACCACGTCGCGCTGCGAGCCCCGCACCAGCCAGATGTTGGCCCGGTTGCCCGACTCGTAGAAGCGCTCCTGGATCCAGAAGATGCCGCCGCCCAGGGGCTTGTGCGCGAACCACTCCAGCGCCGACATGGCGGCGGCGGTGGCGGGCGGGGAGGGGAAGGGACGGGGATAGGGTTGGGGATGGGGGGGGGAGCGGCCGGGACCGCCCCACTGCGGCAGCGCCGGGCGGAGCGAGAGAGGGTGAGGGGGGGACGGGGTTTGAGGGGGTCCCGGGGGTGTGAGAGGGGATCGGGGGGGTGAGGCGACAGGGGGTGAGGGGACGGGGTGGGGGGAGTGAGGAGAACGGGGTTGGGGGTGTGGGGAGACCGGGAGGGGGGTGTGAGGGGACAGGGGGTGTGAGGCGATGAGGGGACTCGAGGGTACTCAGGGACTTGAGGGGACTCAGGGATTTGAGGGATGTGAGGGGATTTGAGGAGATTTGAGGGGATTTGACGGGACCCGGGGCCATCAGGGGGTGAGGAGGATGAGGGGACACAGCCTGGGGGTTGCGAGGGGATGGGGGCAGTGTGGGTGCCCCGCAGCGTGAGGGAGTGGGTGTGATGGTAAAGGGGCACAAAACAAGGGTGTTTTGTATATTTTCACCTTGCAGGGGACCGAGGCTGTTGTGGCAAGTGTTTGCACCCACACTGATTCCTTCAGGGACATAAGGTAAAGCAAAGCAAACACAACACAACCCCAGCATTTAAACTGCAGCCCTTTCTCCTCCACCTGCTCCCCTCCCCACCCCTCCACCCTGCTTTATTTTTATTTTTTTTGCAGCCTCCATTGGTTGCACCCTTCTCTGAAAGTCAGCAGGATGGGGAGTTTTGCTCAGAGGACAAGTTAACAGGGACTTACACAGGTGTTTGGCCACCACAGCAGGCACGAGGCCTCTGCAGACCTCTGGCTGCCTGGGTGACACCACAGGCAGCTCCCATGGCCAATATGTAAAACTCGGCACGCTTAAACTGTGCTTTGGGTGGCCCTCACATCCTTCTGGTGCAACGGGATGGAAAGTGTCCACAAATGAGAAGAGGCACCCAGGGGCTTGTCACACCTCGGTCATGGCTCTTGAAGTATAAAGCTGTCGTGGTAACTTTCTCAGGCGTAGTGGGTTAGTTGTAAAACACGCGGTTTCCCTCATGATTTCTCTTTCATGATCGCTTTATGATGTCAGTAGACAGAAACGGCTTAAACACTCAAAAACTTGTAAGTTTCAGCAAAACTTCTCACTTGGAACAGGGTTAGCTTTAAAGCTGGATACTTCTCATCAAACTAATTCACTATTTCAGGAAAATCTTGGAATTAATTTTAAAGCTGAACTTAAAAAAGTGACTGTTATATTGAATCCAAAAAATGTGCCTTTTCTCGGTACCTTGTCATCTCCCTCAACTCTTGTTTGGTTTTCTTCAGTCGTCAGTTCCCTTTTTTCACTCCTAGATAATTGTTCATGTTCGGGGCTTTGCTGTTATCTTTTACCTGTCTTCAATTCTGTCAGTCTTACATCTTCTTTTTCATCTTGTTTGCAAATTACTTTGCTAATTTATTTTATTTTTGTATTTTCAGTTCATTAAATGTTCAGGCTTAGATTTTTCTTTGTTGTCTTTCTTAAAATGATTTATTTAGGGCTTTATGATTATTTTTAGATAGTTTTCTGTGTTGCTGACTGACCTGGAAATGTATAAAGTGATTTCATTTTATCCAACCAAAGCTTATTCCTGTTGAAAATAATACACAAGAAAATACCTGTTTTTTTTCACTGACATTAATAAAAAGGCCATTTCTTGCTTTTGCAGGAGTTGTAACAAATCTTAAGTAGGCATTTCCTTGTTCATACTCATCATTCTGTACTGGGTTCCTTGTTGACTGGTTGGCAGCTGTTTCTCGTTCCCCATTTGGACTTCTTGTCTCACACCAATGCCTGCAGTGGGATGCTGTGGAACTATTTGGGTTTTTACAAGTAGAGCAGGATGGCAGGAACAAGCTTGATCATACCCAGCAGCTTGGTAAGCTGCAGGGTAGCAGTGCAGTTTATGGTAAGCAGCACAGGAGAGTTCTGGGCCAGAAAAATGTTTCTCACAGTTTGCTTTACCTGCCAAACCATGGGTCATACAATTCTGCGATGGAGTGAGATGTGGCTGTAAATGTCAGCTGTTTTTTTTTGTTTGTTTGTTTTTTTGGTTTTTTTACAGTCTTGCAGCAAATTACTGAACATGCAGTCTATTTCTTTAATATACTTTGTGAAATAGTTTAAAGCACCCTCCTTTTATCAACGGTAAGCTTACAAATATACTGAATTGGCGCAGAGAAATCCTTCGATGCTTTTACCTTAAGCCTCTATGCTTTTGGCTCTTTTTTTGAACCCAAAGCTAGTTACAAAGATAAAGGAAAAACAAAAATGGAAAGGGACAAAGAATACTCCAGAGACAAATACGGACTATTTTTTGAGACTCATTCAGGAAGTGCAAAATGCCTTCATAGTAAGTTCCATTAACATTTTTTTTTTTCCTATCTTGTTTCTTCTGCTTCGTCAGCCCTGATTGAACTCAATCAATTCCATGGATCTAAGCTTTAGAAGAGGAAACTATGAAATTCCTAGGTTAGATGGTAATTAGGTAATTTCAGGCATGCAGAGGTAGGTAGCTACCAGAAATGAGGAGAGGAGCTGTTTTGAAGCATGTGCCAAATTTATAGTATGCAGAAGAATCTAAGATGGGTGTTAAAGTTTTTGCCAATTTAGAATGATCTTTGAGAGTGGTTTTAAGATTACTGCAATATTTGCGACACATTGGGTTTTTACACAGCACTTTTATAGGTAATGCATTGCATATATGTAAGAAAAATGATTCTTTAAAGACCTGTAATCTTGTAATCTTTGCAGGAACTCCAAATGGCTGGGTCAGGTAGAGGAAGAGGACGTGCTGCGTTTACCTTCAACATTGAGGCCATTGGCTTTTCCAAAGGTGCATCTCTACCCGACGCTGTGTGTAAGCCTCCCCCACCATTTCCTGTAAGTACATCAGCTACCTCAGAGCACGCTCTTACTGTTTGGGTAGAGTGTATTCACTTTCATTGTGATAATAGAATGAAGTATAAGAACAACCCTAAGCACTTCAGGTCAGTTTTGAGGTACTTAATGTACTTCCATTTGTTTCCATTATCGTTTTTATCATTACCACTTCCTGTCCCTTTGCTAACTGTGGTATCCCATAGTTAACTGGATTGCTTGCAAGATGTTTGTTCATTAAGGTCCTCAGCTTGATTTGGTTTTCTGGACATTGCAGTAATAGTAACACTGAGGATCTGAATTTGTTTGAAATAAAGTTATACTCGCCTTAGAAGCTGCAAATGGATCTGGATTTATAAGGTTACTGTTGATGCAAGCACAGAAAGATTCAGGATGAGTGTTTTGTGCCTCTGTAGCCAGAATGTGAAAATAACTTGAAAACAACTGAGATGTGTTCTATATAATTAAGGAAGTTGAGACTGGACATTTGGGTTATGTTTAGGATGTATCTGAAAATTAAAGGGTAAGAAAGAGTAGATAATTTTCTTACTAAGCTGAGTTTTACTACACAGGCAAACTTGGGCAATTTTGAGGCTGAAAAGTAGTGTTGCAGTGTTGCAGTTTTACATAACAGAATTTCCCATTTATGTCAGGATTTGATCAAGGTGCATGAAATTTTTCTCAATCTCACGTGTTACAGAACGTTTTAGTTTGACATGTAACCAGTGGGATTCTGAGATTTCCCTGAATAGTTATTTTGCCAGTGGCTTTGATTTGCCGAACCATGTTACATGTCCTCAAAGTCCACCATTTCCCTTACAATTCGAATTGTCTGATTTCAATTACAGTGAGCCATTTACATTGTTCCTACTGTAAATGTTGGCTGCTTGACAGCTCTAAGAAACTGCATTCTGTATCAACTGTAGCTTCTGCAGTCAGCAGTGGCTTTGGCTTGTAGTAGAATTGCTAGCCCCACTATATCTAATGTATGCCATGGAGAATTTAGAGACTTTTCTTCCACTCTGCCATTCAAAAATTGTGTCATAACTAGAACTGTTTAGAAATTCCATGAATTATATTTAATGATTGGGCAGTGACCAGAAGTATGACACTGCAGCTGTTGATTGATTGATGCTGAAATCATTTTAAGCAGTAAATTGTTGCTCTTACACGTTTCTAATAGGAGCTTTCTGTGATCTTATGGATTTCCTGTAAATGCAATTAAAACCCAGTTAAGGTGCATCAGCATACCATCAGCATCATCAGAGATTTAAAATGTTGTCCATCTAGCAAACATAGCTGTAATTGGCGAACTCTTTTCGTGATCCAGCTCTGTGACAGTGCATTGTGCATTGCAGCTTAGCACTCAGATACTGTCTGTGCACCACGTATCAGGTGATATCCAGCTACTACATACCAATTCCAGTTACTACACACAAAAATATCCAGTTACTACATACAAAACTATCTATTTACCACACACTAATTCCATCTTTGGCCCTAGTTTGCTGTATATTTTAAAAACTCTTTTTGCTTATTCATCTTTCCCGTTTCAGGAGCCATAGTTCAAAAGCAAACAAACAAAACACCAAGAAAAACCTAACAATTCATTTAAATGCAAATGAAAGAAATGAGATGTGTGCTACCTGGTTGTGACATGACATCAGTCAAACTGTGTCGATATTATCCAGAGTAATCATACTTTAATGTAGGTGCAATACTGTTTCAGAAGAGGTTAAGACCTGGGCTATGCTGACCGAAGTGACAGTTTCTGATTTATTTAGGTTGGCAAGAAAAAGTGCTCTTGGGATTTAAGAACCCTTAACATGGGCTTAAGGTGGATGTGAATGGCTATTTCACAGGTTTTATGTATTTTTCCTGTATTGCTTGATACCTTTTTACAGAAAGATACAGTGAAGTCATAAAAGGTATACATTTGTTTGTAAAATTATGCATGTCAGAATGCGGTAAAGTATCTTTGCAAAGTGGTATAATGCCGAGTTGCACTCTTTCAGGACTAGGTATGTTTGTTGTAGCTTTTTTTAGTGTTCCTGCATGTTTGATGGATATTAAGACATTATAAATAATAAACATAATTTGTACAGAGTACAGACAATAAGCCAGTGCCTCTGAAAACAGGAGAAGACGAAGATTACATGTTGGCCTTAAAACAAGATTTTAGAGGAACTATGAAAAAAATGCCATATTTTTTGGCAGTAGAAGAAGAACGTGAAGGTTTGTTTATGTGCTTTTCATTTTTACTTATGTCTTCGGTATTTATTCTCTGGAGGATAATGTAGTGAAATGCATGTGTTGAAGATGTATCTAGTGCTGATAACGAGGAACAATAATTAGCCATACTATGACAATATGGATTTTTCCTGCTTTTACACTTACTGAAGTTGCAGATCACTTGTACAAGTGCTGTAACTGGAAAGCAACTGTTGTTTGAAAACAAACAAACAAAAAATTTATAGTAAATGTTAGACTTGAAATTCAGTTGCCATTTTAGTTATGTAAAGACATATTAAATAAAATACTTATTTTAAGTAGCTGGATGTTATAAAACGTGCTGTTCTAGAACATGAATTTTTTTTTCCCCTGAGTCCATTCAGGGAAGATTGGTAAGTGTTACTGAAATCACCTGAAATACAAAGATTGAGATGAGAATAAGCAATTTACGGAGGTTTGCATCAGCAGACCTGGATTTGAAGCTAAAAGCTTGTTCATACTGTATGTGACTTGCAAATCTTATATGTAATTAAACATTAACAGCCTTGTTACTGCTCGAATAGAAATAAATGCTCTGCTATACTGGACATGCAATCATACATCATTATACTCTTAAAATCCAAGCTTCCTGGTCAGAAAACTGAGCTAGTGGGAAGGAAGGAAAGGGGAGCAGGGAAGGAACAGCTCTGTCTGTTTACCGTGCTGTGGCAGTATTTTAAACATGTAGCAGCCACAGGAGGTTATTACAGGGAGGAGTGCTTCTTTTCACTTGTGATTTTTTGCTGTTCCTGTCATCCTTCTGCATGTGCTGGTGCTTTTTCTGAGTGCTATAAATGGTAAGCACTATTACAGGAAGGTAGGAAGTAGAGAGTATTGGGAAATGCAGTTTGTGTCAGACCCAAGGTCCAGCCAGTGCAGTAGGCTGCCTTTAATGAGCTTTATAAAAATGTTTAAGGAATCCAGTGTAGCCAAACACCAGGATAATCTTTCTTGTTGCTATTGTGTGCTGATCCTGAATAGTGAGAACTTACTTGAACTCTAGAACATGAGTTTTAATATCTGTCCTGAACCATCAAATAATTTTCTGACTCTGGCTATTCATGATACAATTACACAGACTCATCCTCTCTAAAATGTGAGTGCATTTTATTCGTGGTGTACTGGTGAATTCCAGCTGTTTTTGAGAGCATATGCAATTTTTATCTTTTGTTATGCTTTCAGTACAGTACTGTGATTAACACACCTTATTGATCGTCTGCTTGTTCTTGTACTAAATCAGTGTTTGAACCGGAGCAGCACACTTCAGTATGACCCTACAGCCTTCAGACTTCTCCCCCCCTTTTTTTTTTTTTTTTAGTTTGAACACAGATGTTTAGCCAGTCTCTGTGGTGTTTCAGTATTCCTTCAGAAACTCCCTGGGAATTTTTGCTGCCCCTGAATGGCTACAAAGACTGAAACAGTTTCAGGAGCCCTGGCTTCTCACAGTAGATACTGCTGATCATCTGATACTTGCCACCTATTTCTGTGTCAGGCAGGAGCTCCTGGCTCCAGTCCCTCTCGAACTCTCTCAACAAGTGGCTCTCAAAAAGCAGAATATTTTTTCTGACCCACAGCTGGAGCAGGGCAATCACCAGGACTCAGCAGGCAGCTGTAGCACAGCGCAGTGGTCTTGCCAGGTAAATGCTTGGTTATAAGGCAAGGAGAACAAGAGATCCGATCTTCATCCCTTTAAGATTGTAGTAGAATTCAAAATAACTCCTTCATCTCTTAAATAAACACATTTCACTATTTTTGGGTTCTTATCTCACAGAAGCTTCCTGTGTCCTTGATCTTTGTCAGGCTTGAAATTTGCTATTTCTGTTTGAGGCACAAAAAAGGAAACTGGCATGCCTGAAAGCCTGTCCGAGTAGTTTCCAAGGAAGCAGCTACTTCATGAGAATGTTACTTCTCTTTTCCAACTGGGCCTCACATGGTAGTTCTAACCCCAAAGTCATCTTTGCTTCTGCATCTTTCTTCCTGAGGTGTGGTGGTCTCTCAGTGTTGCTAACTGTGCCTTGTGTGTTGATGACTGTGCCCAGTCATATAATGACTGTTTTTCCACAAAAGAAAATGACATTTTCAGGAAAAAAACAGGTACGCAGGTACCTGATGGAGTCAAATCTTCAGCTACGCTCAGTGTTTCCCTGGGGATACATTGATAAATTGCCTTAAGTTGTACTGAACCTTTAGTTAAGAAAAACTCTTCAGTTTCAGGGTTTTGGTATGGAGCAATGGTTGTCTGCAGCTTAAACAGCTTGCTTTCATCTCATTATTTTTAACTGATCTTTTGGGTTTTCTTTTTTACAGCTCTCTCCCTCCCCCTTTTTTTTTCTTCTATGTCATCATAAAAATCTGGCAGGAGTAAGAGGAAGGCAGCAAGGGGACCATGGGCAGGAATTTCTTAGACTGGCTTTGCTACAGGAGCAAACGGATTGTTTTAAAGAGTCAGCACATCTGTGAGCCAAATGTCATTTGAAGTGTGAGAAGGGAAACATTTTAATTAGTTAGGACATAGCTATCTATCTTTCGTCCATTATTCAGGTAGTAAACCAAAGACATGTCTAATACTACCTAGCAATTTTGATGCAGTAGTATACTGTGTAGAAGAGATTTTCATCATTCAACACTTATTTTTAGCAAGTAGTAGCCATATTCTTTAAGTTCTCAATTTTCTTCACTTCCTAAGCTATGAATCATTCATCTTTTTCCCGCAGGTATATCTGCTGCAGCTGGGTGACTGTCACCTTGGCAGTGGTTTGGAATTAATTCATTAACTGTGAGTAGCAAGAGTCAGTCAGGTGTATTTTCTTACTGATGGCATCAGCAATTAATGCTTCACTAAAGGTTATCAAGCTGAAATAAAGCTACTAGTTTATTTCCCCTCTGTTGCTGATGGTTTCCTACAGCATCTGTAAAGGCCACCTATTTCTCATCTGTTAAATACCCCTTGGACACTGCCATTTTAAACACAGTATTTTTGTTGCACAGTTTTAGGTAGGTCTTCTGTTTGCCCTTGTCACAACAAGTTTAAAACCAAGTTTAATTTCTGACATCTTCATTTTCTGACTGTTTTCCCTGGTGAGTATGCTGGAAGTCTTTGACTGTACAGGTCACAGTCCTTACTTCGATTTTTTTGTGTTACATCCACAAAAATTGTCCCTGTTTAAGTAATTAGTTATTACTGACATCAGAATCAATAATCTTGTGTTCAGTGGATTTTGCAGTTGGGCATGGTATTGTGATAAGAAAAAATGTGACTGATTAAAAAATACTTAAGTTTTGGTACTCCTTTTGTCATGAAAGATTGCACAAGATTGTTTATGCAGTATAACTGCATGTACCTACAGTGTATAACTACTGTATTATTTAAAGTGCATTTCTCAGTTTAGTTCTTGTGCCTGGAAAGAGGAAAAATGGACTAAAATGTTGCTGCTGTTTCAGAAATATTTGTTATACTGCAAAGGTTTGCCATCGCAAAAGTCCTGCGGCTTGATCACAATCAGTCAGACACGCAGCCTTTTGAGAGCTGGGAGTTCTGGGTGCTTTTAGGACAGTGGTGACAAATGTCACCGATCGGTTTTGTTGTAGGGGTTTGGCTGTGAGACTGAGGGGAAGCAGGAGGTGAGCATTCATCTCATCAGCCGTCCTTACCTGAGTATATCTGATCTGCTTGTGATGTTTTTATACGTTTCAAGCATAGATGAATAAAATATTATCTTTTTTCTTTTTTTGACTTCCCAATCATGGAAGGACGGAAAGGTTGAGTTAGAAAGACACCTCAGGAGCTCATCTGGTCCCACCCCTGCTCCAGCAGGGCCACCCAGAGCAGGGTGCCCAGGCCCACATCCAGGTGATTTTTGAAGATCCCCCAGGAGGAGGCCCCACAGCCTCTGGGCAGCCTGTGCCAGTGCTCAGCCACCCGCACAGCACAGAAGTGCTGCCTGGTGCTCAGGGGAACCTCCTTGACCCTGTTTGTGCCCACTGCGTGCTGTCCTGGCACTGGGCACCACTGACAAGAGCCTGGCTCCATCCTCTTTGCACCCTCCCTCAGAAATTTATAGACATTGCTAAGACGTCCCATGAGCCTTCTCTTCTTTAGGCTAACCAGCCCCAGCTCTCAGTGTCTCCTCCTAGGAGCAAGCAAGGGCAGCAGAGGCACTTTGCTAACTCCTCTTCAGTTTTGTGTCCAGCATGACCCCAGGTCTTTTTCTGCAGAGCTGCTTTCAAACTTGTTCCAGTGCTTGTTCCTCTGGACTTTGCACTTCTCCTTTTTTAAGTTTTTCTTGCCAGAGCATTTCTCCAGCCTGTCCAGTACAGAACAAAACAGAATATCCCAAGTTGGAAGGGATCCACAAAGATCAGGGAATCCAACTTCTGGCTCCACACAGGACCACCCAAAAACTAAACCTGAGAGCGGTGTCCAAAAGCGTCTTGAACTCCATCAGGCTCAGTGCCATGACCACATCCCCGGGCAGCCTGTCCCAGTGCCCGACTACCCTCTGGGTGCAGACCCTTTCCCTAACCCCCAGCCTGACCCTCCCCTGTCCCAGCTCCATGCTGTCCCCTCAGGTCCTGTTGCTGTCCCCAGAGAGCAGAGCTCAGCGCCTGCCCCTCCGCTCCCCTCGTGAGGGAGCTGCAGACCAAGTACCCCTGGATGGCATCACTACTCTGGTGTTTCTGCCACTCCTGCCAGTTCTATGCCATCAGCAGACCTGCTGAGGATGCACGGTATGCATCAACCAGATCATAATGAAGATACTAAACAGGACTGGACCCACTCTTGACCCTGGGGACCTCCAGACAGACTTTGCACCTGGTCATCACCCCCTGGGTCTGGCCGTTACACCAGGTTCTGACCCACCTCACTGTCTGCTCTTCCAGCCCATACGTCAGCTTGATGGACAGGAACAGCTTTCCCTTGACTGAGAGGAGATACTCAAAAACTGGAAACTCTTTTTCTGGGGTTGGGGAGGGAGGTGAGTATAAAATGCAGGTTTTTAAGGTACGTAGCATATGATTAGTCCTGGGAAGTGCCATGAAAACTGCTCAAAGTAGTGACATGGAACTGTTTTTAGCTGTTCAGCAACAGCATGAGAAAGTGCTCTGCGTGGGATAAGGAGGATATACTTATGTTTAGCTACAGGAAAATACCAAAGCCAGCGTCTGGATTGCCTTTTTAATTAATTCAGTAACTTTTTATATCTTTCTCTACAGCAATTGAAAGGTACAGTAAAAAGTACCAGAGCAGGGAAAAGGAGCATGCAGCGTGGACCCCAGGTAATATCTGAGATTACCAAAGGCTAATTCTCTATTAACCTGTGCAATTATCTGTTCTTCTTAAATGTTTGATTCATTATTTTATAAGCAATGTAAGTATGCAAATCCTTACCAATGCATGTTATTCCCTCTTGAGGGTTATGCCCTTGTCATGTTTTCAGATCAAGGGGAAGCGTTGTTTTGTCCAAAAGAAATACAAATCTGGTTTTATTTTTTACTCATTCAAAACAACAGCAAGAATGCAAGCTTGACCTCGGTCTCTAGCTTTCCCTCTTCCTTACTCCCCATGCAGATGTCAGTTTTGAACTGGGAATATACAGAAATGCTACTGAAAACAAAAAAAAACACAGTTTCTTTGTCACTGCTAAATGGTTTTTATGACATTAAATTTCCACAAAGGCACCAGCATAGATCAATACTGCAAGCTTAATCATAGTTCATAAATAAGAGGCCATCTGGGCCACTGGAGGGGCTGAACTTTGTCTCACCCAAGCAGATACCAGTTTCCATTAACTGGGTGAAATGCTGCTTCTCCCTGTACTTCCTCAACTTAAAGTACAGCCAAAATTCAGTAAAATTGTTGGGTGCTAAAACAATTAGGCATACACGTAAACAACACTGCAGGGGTCCCAGCCTTCTCAGTGTTGGTGGGAGGGGGAGGATTACCACAGTAAATCGTTGTTTACATGCATCAAAGCTATTTTCTCTGCAGATTGGAGAAGACTCCCAAGAGAAATGAAGCCAAGAAAAAAGATGAAAAAAGGTAGATTATATATTTTTAAAGAGCATTTAATACACACTAGTTGAGTGTAAGAAAACATGCCGGAGCTGGTTAGGGGAAAAAATGGTAGAAATGTTAACGAGGCCTAATAAACAGGGCTTTTGGCAGTTATTTTCTAAATAATTTACTAGTCTGCCTGGCTTTTATGTTTTGTTTTTTTGTTTTGTTTTGTTTTGCTTTGCTTTGCTTTGTTTCTGTAGGATTTTAACTTAGAGGAACAGATCTCTCTTCCTTTAATGGTGATGTACTGTATTAACTAGCTAGGTGCCAATATGCAATAGTGGAAGATTAAAGATGTAAAAAAAACTTTTTTGTTTTGGAATTTTGTGATCAATTCCCCTTCTTCTATTCACCAAATAGCCAGCTGTTCAGATTTTCTCTGTATTTTGGGTTTCCCAGTTACATTGTTTATGATTTGGTTGACTTTTGCATTTATTAGGTATTTCATATCTGATTTAATATAGGTTACTTTCTGTTTTCCCTGGTTTTACTTTTTTTTTGTTTATTTTCAGCTTTCTTCTGCAGAATTGTGAACCAGATCCTTCAACAGCAGTTGGAGCTGGTATTGGTTGTTCTTAAAGGAAAAAACAAAAGCAAACAAAAAACTTTTTAGAAAGTGTTTTCTAGTGTGCATGACTTATTTTAAGTTCTCTGTAGAAGCCTGTTGCTCTGTTGATGTGAAACAATGCTTGGCCCCCTGTTTCTAGCTGTCTGTTAAATATAATTGTTTACTTTCTTGTTCTCTTTGTCCAAGTCCTTAATGTGTCATTTTTCAGTTCAAGGATAAAATAGAAAAAGAAAAGGGAAATGTGCAGTAGTCATGGAGACTGGCTCAGCTGGATGCTTTGTTCCTTTTAAGAGCGTCATTGAGAAGCATGGTATTAAAGGTAGACTGCAAGATTCAACCAAAAATTAACTGCTTATTTGCAAAATCCCGCAAGAAAACAGAACGTACACATTTTCTTTTTTTTTTTAAAAGGAGAACTCACACTGGCTTTTATAAGCCTGCAGGCAGCAAGTATCTCCCCGAGATTCCATGAAATTACAAATGCCAACCTACCATTCTTTCATAGCCTAATGTTCTGATTATCACAGAGAATTACTGATTAATGTGATTTCTTTCTCTAGTCTTTTGTGCCTGCTTCTCTACTTGCTCCTGAAAGTACACTTTCTTACAAAATTTTAATGACAAAGACCAGCTGACCATCCAAATTTGATTGGATAAAAAAACTGCTTTTTTTTTCCTAAAAGCAAGAATCATGCGATTTTAGTTCTTTTTGGGGGGAGTGGGGGATATTGATGATATATATGGAGGCCATACAAAAGTTGTAATGCTTTTGTGTTGAGGTTTGTATGTAGCTGTTGAGTGACACATTTGCCTGTCTGGTATGCATCCGTGGTGTGTTGTGAGGACAGCCATGTTAGGTGACACTTTAGTGGAACAAAGGCGAGGGAGTGCAGTGCATTTTATCTGCGCTGATATGCAAACAAGTTTCCTACCATTCTACCTTCATAGACTGTAGGAGTGGTTTTTGGATCGCTGCAGTTACATGCACAGGCCTGGCTTCATTTTCACTCTACCTGCTGGTTTCCCAGAGTGTTTTAACAACACATGACTGTGACTGACATAACTTTAGGTAGAATGCCACATCTCATCTGCACAGCCTGGGCTGTGGACCATGTGATCCTAGGTATCACCAGTGTCTCCAAAAAAAAAAACCCCAAAACCACAATAAAATAAAAAATAAAATAAAATAATAAAAAGAAAAACATTGTAAGTTGACTGGCCTCAGCTCCTGTAGGCCAGCTATATGCATACATATTACATCAATCAGATGTATGCATTTAGGCCAAAATCCTGTAACAACAGGTGTTTCAAAAGATCAGATTGTATTCCATTGTACCTCAAAGCAACGTGGATGTGAGAAGCTGTTTTGCTTAAAATTCTACTGTCCAATGATGGGTCCCTGTCTCTAATATCACGATGAGCTCTGGAGACGCCCACCACTAAACGGAAGACTTTGCATGTCTCTTTGGGCTTCCAGGCTGTTTATTGAATAGAAATTATCTCTAAAAGTCTGCAGGTGTTTGTGCAGATACAATCATTTTTAACCACACTTGTTTTCCCTAAAAGCCTCCTTCATTCTGGATGTGTTTGCCTAGAGAGAGTTCACATGTTATTACAGAACAGCTTGACTTCCCATAGCTGTGTGTGGTGCTTTTGTCACATAATCCCTTCCTAGGCAAAACACTGAAACGAACAGAATGTTATTTATGGCAAAATGCAGCCACTCTCATTGCAGCTTTTAAAGTTCTGCTTCCTTAAGTATTAGGACACATAAAATATGTATCACTGGGGGTTACTGTCCACATCAGAAAGGCTATCCCCTCCTTCTATCTGTGCACATTAATTATACTTTCAGGTACCATGTTGTGTAAAAAAAATAAAAAGGGGGTGGAAGGAACATAATCTCAACTGAAGCTACTGTGTCTTATCAGAAGCTGTGTAGCTACACCAGTGTGGAACTTCACAAAGGCAGTTTTACCCTGCTGAGAAGAGCTCAGGTGCTAGGTGTAGCCCTACGTTGTAAATTGTATGCGGTGGTGTGCAGTACAGAAGGAGAAGGGCAGTTAAATCATGGAAACAGGACGTCTCTGCAGAGCTCTTTAACTCTGCTCAAATATTTCTCAGTCTGGAGCTCCTTGTTTCTCCCGGTCAAATTCCCCTCCTGGAACTGGGAGAGGTATTCCTCAGCTGAGAGTGCTGCAATCAGACAGCTCATACCTGGGTACATGGAATGTTATTTTTGACCTTTACTCCACAATATAGTTCAGCAGTACAAGGCTGAATTGTAGGGAGTAACTCGATAAAGGTCATGTTCATGTAAGAGCCATCGCTGGTCCGCAAGCCACTTTGCTGCAGTAACCACATTACTGTGTTGTAACTCATATACTCTCCTGTCTGCCTTTTTTTTTTTTTTTTAATGTATCTATCTGAAGTGCACTGCTGTCCTACCTGTATATGAACAGTAATATGTTTTTATCGTTTCAGCTGATGAAAAATATCAACGTGGATTTTTTTTTTCTAGTTTCTTAATACAGTGTATGTAGGTGAAAAGTACTTTGCAGAACTGAATGACATAGTTTGGCCAAAGCTTTGGTCAAATACCTGCTTAAAGACAATTTCAAACTCGCCCCAGACACATCACTTAGATAAATAAGGCCACTACACCTCTAAGAGTGATGTAGCTCAAAGTCTAAGATAATTTTAATACAGAGAGTTTGGGGTTTCCACGGCAGTTACTGTTCTCAAGATACAAGCTCTTAGGAGCAAATGAAAAATTTACTGTCCAAACAAATAATAGTAATATATTTTATTTCAGCAAGTGCGAAACCAAGAAAGGCAAACAGCTCTGACCCTAAAAGTAACCTGGATGTGTTGAAAAAAATTGAGGTAAGATGTGCTTAATCTCACTAAGTAGTACAACACAAATTGCTGAAGGAAAACAAATCCAGATTTTGGTGTTGCTTACACACCATGTGGAAATGGGAAGCTAAAAGGTGAAATAGTTGTTTGGTGCCTTTACTTTATGGCATGTGGTACTATTTTGTCGGGTGTGACACGGCATCCTACTGTGAATTACTCCAAGAGTGGATGCTAAAGGGAAATCATCATCTCAGTTTATTACAGAAGACATACCTTTGTTAGAATGGAAGTCTGATGGCTTATACTTGATAAAATAAGTCTGTATGAAGTTCTGGCCACTTTATGTTTTCTTTAGTTATTGTCAAAAAATAAATAAATAAAAAATGTGCAATGTTGTTATGTTAGTCATCTTGCTGCTAGCTGCAGCCTAACACTTTGGTCGTGCGGAGGGCATGCTGTTACCTTAACATGGGATTACCATATAAACAAAATTGTATTCTGACAGGAGTTGGAAAAGAAGGATGATGAAGAAGAGAAATCTGAAGATGAGAAAGACAAAACAAAAGACAAAGAAGGTGAAGATGATGACGAAGCAGAAGAACCAGAGGAATATGATGAAGAGGAGCACGAAGAGGTGCTTTTTTTTTGGTTCCTATTTACAGCAAGTCAGATTGCAGTCATTGAGTTGTGTGTTGGCTGCCAGCCAAATGTCCCTAGCTTCTCTGAAGCAGAATGAGAGTTGTAGTGAAAGGCACTACTGCATTAATTTTCTTTGTTGCAGTAGGTTGTGCTGTAGTTCAGTGAGTATTTCAGATTTGATACTCCAAAAGAGCTGTGAAATAAGAGGGTTGCAAACAGGAACGTGTCCTGCCTCAAGGAATACATAAAATTATTAATTTTCTTCATCAAAATAGGGCACAAAATTTACATTAAAAAATCATGCCTCTTCTTTCATAGATACTGGAACTTAATTATGTTTTATTTTTCCACAAGAAATAAGGAAAAACATGTTAATGTTTCAAAATTTTTGTGCTCAACAAATTTAAAACACATTTCTTTAATAAATTGTCACAGGCATAGCAATAGTGTTTTGATCTGCACTGTGTTTTTATTTAGGAAAATGACTACATTTCTTCATATTTTGAAGATGGAGATGACTTTGGTGCTGGCAGCGATGACAATATGGATGAAGCAACATACTAGCTATTGTTGCTAGGTGGTATATTGTTCAAGCCTTACACTACTTGAAATATAAACCTGGAGGTAAGCTGGGTATCACTGACAGAGCCAATGCATTATCTCCGTTGGGTTTAAGTATACTCTCCAAAAACATACTGGACAACCTTATTTTATTAGTACTATGCTGTGAAATGGGATCCTGGATCCCACATTTTTTTCTTTCGCCATTTTTTGCAGACATGCACCTTTTCAAGGTTCTCTGGAATGCCTACTGATGGAGCAATCTATATGCCATTGTATTGCCTCTGCACAGACAAAGAATGTATGCATTTTAATTGAACTGTGCCTAAGCATTTGCACTAGTCAGTTCTATGCTTTAGCTGTTAAGTCTTGAAAACAAGCGCAATTTTTGATAACCGCGGTAAAGCAAAAATAGGACCTTTATGGGAATAAGCTGCTCATATTTAGCAGCTGACTTCTCTGAAGGAATTTATGTAACTTCTGAATTCAGGTGACTGAAAATAATTGACCACTAAGCACTTTAATATAAACTGACTTGAAAGGACTTCAGTAACACGGACTAACAAGGTAATGAGAGCATTTTGAACTAGCTGTTATGCTAGTCAGCAGAACTCTTACCTTTAGTATTTTGGTGAAAAGGGACAGTAATATTTAACCGTGTTACACTGCCTTTATGCATCAGTGTAGTTAATAATTAGGGTAATTTAATTTAGAAAGAATATATAGCAGAAATTAAGATTGAGAAGTATGAATCATAGTTTTCATCTTTGTCTTACAGATTGAAGTGACAAGAATTTCAGTCCTTTGCCTTGATTTCTCTGCCTGTTAAGGCAATACTAACTTTTCTACCTCACAGAGCTGTTAAGTGAGATGGCAGATATCTACGTAAGTGCTAAAGCACATTTACTTGTGTTCCTACAAAAATGAGACAAGCTTTACAGACAGCAAAATCAATAAAAAGACAAAAATGTAGAAAAGGGAAGTGGTGAAGTATTTTGATGCATGAGGTTTTAATTGGGAAAACATGAGTGCTGAGAATAGCAAAGCTAGAATGCTTGGAAACACGTATCTTATTTTAGAGCCAACAGACGAAACGTAGATTTATTCCCGAGATTAGAAACCAGAGGAACACAACGACAGCATATTGTGTCCCTTTGTCTTTTGATGATACAAAATAGTATTTATCAGTGTTATTGATCAGGTTACTACATTCTGTTCTTGGTAAAACTTAGTGCTAATGATTATCAGGGTTAACGAAACAACAGTTTTAAGACAAAAGCAATTCTTTCATGAGAAGTGCGCTTTGTGGAAATTTGGCATTCTGTCAAGCAGTGCTCTGCCTCACTGCTGACTGGAAAGTAGTACAGCATTATTCTGTGAATCATTCTGCACAGTAAGGTACAGCTTCAGGTGCAGCTTTCAAGTGTTCTGATAAGTTACGTATCCATTCTAAAGGAAGTGAAACTAAAATGCAATGCACGTCACACCTCAGAGGTATACTTAATTGTGTTTTGAAGCCTGTACAAACAGTGTTTAATAAACATTCTGCTATATTGCACAGAAAGTGCTTTTATTTTTTTCTATTTTTTTTTTTGACAACATACATGCGAGCAGTTGTTTCTTGACCAGTTGGGCCTGTTTCTTCGATGTGACATGCAACTCGTTCATTCAGCATCTTTAAAAGGTGAACCATGGTTACCTGTCCTACAGAGGGAACCACACAAGTCTCAGGATACATCTTCTAAGACCAATTTAACAATGGCAAGTAAGGCCAAAGCTGAGGAGCAACCAGAGTTCCAGGTTTCACCTCCAAAATGAAATGGTGATGTTCCAGAGGCAAAACACCAACATGTGAGAACTGCTACAGGTGTTTCTAACTGCTGAGAATTTATTGCAACACCATAATGCTGATAAAACCCAAGGTTGTCCACTGGGTCTCAGCAAACTTTGGATTTGGGTAGAATTGAATTCAAATTCTGTCTTAACAGCATAGCAGAAAAGTACTGGTATGTTGTACAAGAAGGCAGGCACTGCTTTTAGCTTTCAGTGTGCAGGAAGATTGCCAGCTAAGAGTTTTCCTAGGAACCACCTGTCTAGCCAAGGCCAGCAGTGCTCAGCTGCTTACCAGTGCTAAACCGTGGCCACAACGATGATTTTTCATGCCTTTTTTTTAATGCTCATTTCAGAGAACTAACAAGTTCTTGGAACTTTATGCAGAAGAGTTCCAAGTTACACAAGACAGGCACAGGACAAACGTTTAAGTTACCAGTTATTGCTACGCCAGACGTGAATGCTGTAGGCAGTTTCTGCCAACAAACTTAACTTGTTGGCCAAAGAGTAATTTAGATCACACAGAGAAACTAGCCAAAACAAATACGAGCAGTGGCCTCCTAGCACACATGCAAAATATAGAGAGTTAAGAATACACTGTATGCACCACTTTCACTGCAGTCTAAAATAAAATCTTTATTTTATGCATATTACTTATGTTCTTCTAAAATTAGAGGAGCAGAAGTATTTTAAATAAAACTTGCATCCTCAGGATTATTTCACAAAGTTATAGTTTGAACCTTTATAAAACAGTTATACAAAGATTATTTCTGACAACATATTCCAAAATATAGCAGATTTAAAGCATTTAAAATTTCATATGATCCAACAGTGCAATATGCACTTATATTTAAAACCAACTTCCAGACCAACAATGTGCTGTAATACAATTTACCCTTCAGTTTGTTTTCATTTTTTTTAAAGTCAATTTCTAAAAGACTAGTTTTACAATTACTTTACTGTATCAGATTTTAGTTCCATACAGAGCAGTTACCCATTTTATTCAGAACTAACAGACAGGGACACATTGCCAGTCACATCGTACTTTGGAAAAAGCAGTACAAATCCCCAAATCCCCACATCCTGCAAATAGAAAAGCCAGCTGCTGCTTGTAGGTTCCTACTGCCTGAAGTCCCATGATCTTGGAAAAAGACTTAACTGTGTTTTCTCATAATTTAATGTTCTACTTTAAAAATATGCTATGTGACATATGCTACATAACAGTAAAAACATGCCAGGCTCTTGGTCAGAGCATAGTATTTTTCAGCAAAACTTTCTTTTTTTTTTTTTTTCCTAATTAATGCTTACTATCACACTTTTAGCAACTGAGTGACAAAGCCACAGGCCTTAAAACACCATAAAAGCCCAAAGAAGCCTGAGACACTAGAGAAGCATTCAGCGCTAACACCACCAACAAAAGCATTTCTTCTCTTAAATATAAACAGCAAAGACCTTTCTGACCAACTCAAACCACAACTGAAGTTAAGTTCACTTCAGATGTGATGGCAATTTAGTACTGGCCTGTTAAGGTATGGGTAGTTACTTAGGCTTGTGTTGCATATCACACTTGTTAATCTGTTGTTATTCAACAATTTCCTAAGAAATGAAAGGATAAAGTTCCATAAACAGAGAGAGATTGATGGAGGAAGAGACGAACCAACAAATAACCTAACAGCAAAAAAACTGACTCATTATGCACCAGGTCCCAGGCTTGGCAGGACACTGTCTTAATGGGCCAAAGTTCTGTTGTATGGACAAGAGCAGATCACCTCTTCCTAAAGTTGGCTTGCTTTTAAGCTTCTAGCCATAGAAGCAACATCACGCTAGCCACCTTATATCACTTTGCAACTCATCCTTTCGCATAGCCTTACCCAGAACTGGTGCTTGAATGTTCATGTTTGCATTATTACCATATCGTTTTCACAGAAATAAAATTCAAAAAGAGCTCTGAAAACAAGCGGCATGCGAAGCACGAAGTTCACACTCATTTAGAGCGCCTCTTCTCCTGTGGAAACTGAGCAGCCATACTGTCTCCAGAGATACTACTCTGATCGAAGGTTTCCACAGCCACTTAGTCAAGAGCTCACAGGTCCAACTGTATGCTTCCCTTCAGGCTTTTGGATATGTCAATCTGCACTGAAAGTAAACCAATTCATGCAGATACCCTTAGCAAGCAAGTGAATAATATCTGCCCCATACTGGCAAAAGCCTTTACTTTGAAAATTCAAGTTGATAAAGCACTTTGGAATACTTCCTGTAGTCAAAAAAAATAGATGCTTTATCATATTTTTTTTTCCACACTGCATATACTTGGTCAAGACACTCAAAGGAGAGTTTCTAATAGTGTTTAAATTGAAAAGATAATTGTATTTTTCATTTCTAAGCCTTGTGAAAGTCAGATAACTTCAGCTTTGGTAACAAATATTACTTCAAACAGCACAATAGAAACCTTATTCCGCAAGGCAAATATAACAAAAGATTATAGGCAACATCTCAGTTTTTATTTTATAATATTCAGAGTACACAAGTACCTCTTTACTTCTTTCTGTAGGAAAAGTCTTTTTTTTTTTTTTTAATTTTTCTCCTGTAGTATTTTCAGGTAGGGAAGAAAAGAAGGGGAAAAACAAGTTTGTCCATGAAATCAAGTGAAACAGTCAAGAACAGAGTGGCTGAAGAGTATCAGTGAAAGAAGTTTGAAGCTATGGCTGGTCTGCTTCTTCCTAGCAGCCTCTGAACCTCACGTGAGGTTTTGCAAGCGATTTCAGGAAAAAGTTGGTGTCCAAGGTTCTTGTCCTTAAGGTTTTAAGGACCATTAACATATTCAAAACCCCAAACAGTTCAGCAGCCGCTGCCTGAAGAAGCAGCTGCTCTTGATCTGCGATGTGCTGGAGGAAGACAAAGCCATAACCATAAAATAAAGACTAATGAAGCAGTCAGAGCAAGGTGCCACGCATCTTCACTTGTTTCTTCGCACATGCAGCTGAGCAGAAGAGAACAGTAGTCCAGCCAAGTCAGCTTTCAGTAGAAGGATGTGAAGTTTCAAACAAAAGACTTTCTCCACTGGACTGTGTTGAAGGACAGCATGACATACACAGGAACCAAGTTATCCTCCTACCTATACTGAAGAGTACTACAGAATGGGTCGACCACAGGCACAAAATTTGAAGCCTCCAGCTTAAGTATTAGCTACGGCCTCTTTCATAGACATCTAAGAAAAAGAGGGCTTTATAGTGGCAGTTAATTATGGAATGACTGAGTTTTAAAAATTCTGTAAGAAAAATAAAATTATAAGAATGTAGTCCTATCTGGTAACTGTAAACTTGATATTAAAATGTCAAATGTACTATGCACTCTATAAATACTTCAAGATATTTAAAAGATAGATATCCCCAAATGCCCATCTTCGGGCTGCAAAATGTACAGTGAGATTCTTTATGTGTTAGCTCAAACTACCTTTTTCACCTCATCATTAATTAGAAAAAACACGCCTATCAAAATAGAAAAAAAGTGCAAAGCTTCAGAGACAATTTCCTATCTTAATTTATATCCCAATCTTGCATCGAAATCTCCTGCCTGAAGCACATTATGGGCTTACATGATCCACAGAAATATCCTTGTGCTGGAACACTGCCCATAAAGGTAAATCATTAAGCATTTCTTCTGTATTTCATCCGTATTACAGATGCATTTTGCATTCTGTGGTTTCCTCTTCATCTAACGCTATGTTATGTGTCTATGAATGACAGTTGCCTGGGGTTTTCGGTTGTAAGGCTGAAGGTCTCCTTGATTATCAACATTTATAATATTCGCTGGATTCATTCCATTTTCTATTTGTTTCTGATGCGAAGCTGCTGTGACAAAGGAATGGGCAGATTCCATTGTAGAATGGTGACTGACATCTGCTTTCACTAAAACTTCGTAATATAGGAGGTAAAAAACTGGAGTTATTATGCCAATGATCAACATAATTACTACAGCTGTCCACCACCCTATGCCCCAATCTGCTCCGTAATAAGGATCCTTGGATTTTTTAGTTTTACCATCAGTTTCAAAACAGACCTGCTGGGCTGCTAAGGCAGAAACAACTTCATTAAGGTTCTCTCTCTTCGTATCGTTGCACTTCACGATCTCTTCTATATCTCGATCCACCTCTTTTAGGAAGTTGCCAGCAGTCTCGTTAGCAGAGAATTTGTCAGAAGGTGAGGCTTCCTGCACTTCTGGGGAACAGTGAGCCGGCCGAAGGACTGGCCTTCCTTTTGGAGAGGCATGTGTCTCGGTCAGTACACTGAACTTTTTCACTGGGATTTTGATAGACCTCAGGGCAAAAAAATCTTGATCGTTGATAAGATTGTTAACTCTCTTGATATCTGCAACCTAAAAATAAACACGACAGTTTAAGTAAGTTTAAAAGATCCATGGACCTGAAATGGTTAAAAGTTCTAAATTCTTGAGAAACCAAATTCTCCACTTATGAAAGAAAGGGATAACTGATACCTGGTCGAACAGGCTGAAGTGAGAAGAGGTTAAAAAGCAAACCTGAACAATGATAACCAAAAAGGTATTACAAGGTAACAACCCTCATGCTTCAGATGATGACTGAAAGTCACTTAAAGTGTATTAACCCATCATTGGAAACTGTCAAATGAATGGGACTTAGGCTCTGAGTTCCTAATTAAATTCAAAACTTCTGAGTAAAGATTACAAATGACAAGCTTCCAATTCATCTAGCCACAGCTCTGTTTTGGATGTGATTCCTGCTTTTGAGTCCTAAGGTAGAAAGCAAACATAACTTAACACACTATAATCTTCCCTCATTTATAAATATTTATAAATAAAATTGCCTCATTCAATCAATTCCCTCGAAGTCAGCTCTCCCCTTTGCCTATTCTACCTCAAAACAAATTTGGTTTTGCTCTTAAAAGAGGTTCAGATCTTCACCCTCATGGGAAACAACTCTGCAAGGGTTTAACACTGCTTGGAGAATGAGCAGCTCCGTTTTGGCACAGTAACTCCCCGCATGTGGAAGGCACTGCCACAAACCTCACCATAATTGGGAGCTGGTACTTTTTAGCTACAGCTGGGACGAATACGGAAATTGTGGCTGTTAAAGGTACCAGAGCTCATCTCCTTCCTATCCTCACTGGGATGACATCCTATATCAGAAGACACTGAAGTAGGTATGAGTAAGGCCTGGAGGCCGTTTTCCCTATAACTTAAAACACAGATTTGGGCAGAAGTTAGGACCATCAATGCCTACTGCCTCTGCTAACCCTGTAATTCCAAAGTGTGTTTTTGAACTAGACCACACTGAGCAAGAGTACGATAAAAGGCTGCAAAACACAGCATTTATGCCAGCGATCAGTGCAAATTGTGCTTTCTGCCTGAAGCCCCAAACCTCTCTCCCATTACCCCTGGTGCTGCAGGAGACGTGGCGCTTGGGGACAGGGTCCGTGGGTGCTGGCTGTGTTAGGACCGGGTGGTTTTGAACTATTCCTCCAGCCCGAGCCCCCCAGGCACTCACTCACCGAGCAGCAGAACTGCAGCGCGATGGCGTTCAGCGTGTCCCCCTCCTGGATGTCCCTGGCCAGCAGCACGATGTCGTCGGGCCGGTCCCTCGAGGCGCTCCGCCGCACCTTCTCCCGGCCCCGCGGCCGCAGCTCGAAGGCCTCGGCCTCCTCCTCCGGCCCCTCGCCCTCCGCCGCCACCGGGTGCGGGTAGGGGTAGGGATAGGGATAGGGGTAGGGGTGATGGTGGTGGTGGCCGCCGCCGGGGGGCTGCGGCACGGCCGGGGGCTGCGGGGCTCTGCCGGCCATGCCCGCCGCTCCGCACCCACCGCCCCGCGGGGACAGGGCCGGCCCCGCCGCCTCGCACCGCCCCGGAAAGGGCCGGCCGCCATCCGGCGTTGTGGGGCAGGGAGCCGGCCTCCATCTTACAGCCCTGGGGGCTGGCCCCACAGATAGACGGGCACACGGACACACGGACACACGGACACGCGGGCAGAGGCGCCGCGCGCGGCCCTGAGGGAAAGGGGACGAGAGGTTGTAGGGGTGACAGGTCCCAGGGGTAGCAACAGGGTCCTGGGGATAACGAGACTCCAGAGAGAAGAACAGGGACCCAGGGGTGACAGGATCCCAGGGGTGACAGGATCCTAGCGGTAACAACAGGATCGTAGTGATAACAGCAGGATCCTACAGATAACAGGAGCCTAGGGAGAGCAACAAGATCCTAGGGGTGACAAGATCCCAGGGATGTCGGGGTCCTGGCAGTAACAACAGGATCATCCTGATAACAGCAGGATCCTGCAGATAACAGTACCCTAGGGATAGCAATGGGATCCTAGGGATGACAGGATCCTAGCAGTAACAACAGGATCCTCCTGATAAGCCTAGAGATAGCAAGGGGATCCTATGGATAACGGGGTCCTGTGGTAACAACAGGATCCTAGGGATAACAACAAGGTTCTGGGGATAATAACAAGCTCCTAGGAATAGCTGCATCCCAGGGATATCAGGATCGTAAGGGTGACAAGATCCTGTGGATAACCACAGGATCCTAGAAATAACAGGATCGTAGGGGTAGCAGGATCCCGGGGATGACAAGATCCTACAGTAACAACAGGATCCTAGGTATAACATGGTCCTATAGATGGCAACAGGATCCTAGGAAAACAGCAGCACGCTGGGGCTCTGCCCAGCAGGCTGGGCTCTGTGAGCCGTTTTGTGGAGGATGCAGATCGGAGGCTGCCTGCGTTTGTGGCAGAAAGACAGCTCTTTCTGAGAGCCCTTTTTGGCTGTAGCAATTCGCCCCTTGTCTGCAGGGACTGTTGACGTGTCAGTCCTGCCTTGGATCTTAGAGTATTGTTGCTTATTCAGCTGTCTTCTGCTTTTTATCTCTCCTCACCCTTCCCTCCTCAGGACATGTACTGCAGGGATGCAGGTGTTCAGCCTGTGCAATATATATATATACACACACATCTCTATATATGTTTCTGTAAATTCCTCTCAGAAGAAACAGACCATAAGTTAAACATTCTAGATGCTGTGCCTTCCCTAACAATCATGCTAGTTTTTTGGTGTTACAGGACAGACCTGCCAGCAGCTGTTGCAGTTGGAGGACTTCCTGGTCTGAGTAGGAAGTTCAGTCTAGCAGAAGTTTCTTCAGACAAAGCCTTAGGAAGGTGTGCTTGGTTACAGCAGGAGCAAGTACAGTATTTCATACAAACGCTGGCAGCTCTAAGGTTAGGCTGGGTGTGTCGAACAATTGACTGCATTATTGCTGAAGGGAAATGTGGTTGTGAATCAAGTTCCTAAACAGATTAAGCTTAAAACAAAACAAAACAAAACACAGTAATTTTAAATAACTTTTTTTTTCTTTTTTCACCTTGTTTTTTTTTTGTTTGTTTGTTTGTTTGTTTTTTAGCTTTGTTATTAACTACAGTGGTTAGAAGTGTGCTTGGTATTAAAAAATGCAGAACTCTTCTACAACTGTAGTTTTGAAAACTAAATATTGTGAGTGTTGACATGTAAACACAAGAGCTAACAATTATTTAGTTCCATGGAGCATCATACACATCGCACTCACAGAACTTGGAGAAGATTCAAGCCGTATTTTCAGGCATTGTAAAATAAGATGCCAAGGTATAATGTGTTTTTGCTTCTCAGTTTATTTTAAAAAGTCAATATATGTTTTAATATCTACCTTAAAATACTGATTCATTTTTGATGAGGAAAGGATTGGATTAAATGATTTAAAGTATTTCTAAAGTGTCTAGGTACTCTCTAGACAAATGGCATCAACAAAGAAAGCCAAACATCTCCATATTGATATTTTGTCAGGAGTAGAGAAGTTCTATGTTTTACTTAAGAAACTTGCCTGAAAGAACATAAATATTCTCAGGTGCAGACACAGGTGGTGAGCATACATGAAGAGCAGGCCAGGTTGGGCATCCCTGGTTGCTGCATTTTGTGAAGAAGCATGCAGCAGTGCCAACCTGCTAACTCTCAAACAGGAAACTATTTCCAGCAGCAAATTGGGCTGATTCGTGGACTTCATTGTTCTGTGTTTATTGAATTGTTGCTGTTGATGCCACCTGTGATTAGAATTGCCTGAAACCAAAGTTTCTTATGTATCAGCAGAATATTTCTAAATAGTTCAGGAGACTAACTAGGGATATTTTCTTTGCTACAAGGTATTTTGTGGTGTCTTCCCAATCAGAGCCTGCTCAGAAGCAAGCCTTCTGTTTTTATCCTGGGTCAGACGCACAGCTCATGCTAATTAACGTAGCTGCACTGAAGGCCTTATGCACAGCCCTACATAGAAGCTTCTGCACGTCAAGGACGAGCTTGGATTGTCAGATTACATGACAAATGCTGGTAGTGGTCCCAGGATGATTTTATGTATTTCTGAGGTTGGTGGATTGGATTTCCCACCAAAACCCATGCTGTATTTCCAGCAAGAGCAGTGTGCCTTGTTGAAGGTAACGTGATTGAATTAAATTCCCATAAGCCCTAAGCTTTCCCCTGGGATCCCAAGTTGCTAAAGAGTAATTATAACAAAGTGAATGAGAGTTCGTCCATTGAGAGGTGTCGTGCCACATCTGGCAAAGAATACCTACAGCACCGACCCGTTCTGCTCTGTTTTTTAAAGGAAGCTTTCAGTAGTAGGAATGAAGTGACTGTAGCTGTCTGTAGCTGGGAAACTGATGACTCAGCCCCTATTCATGCTGTTGAAAGACTGTTTTATGAGGCTCGTCCGAGCTGTGGGTGGACCTGGAGAGGAGTGTGAAGGCAGACTTCATACTCACTGATGCCTACAGCAGTGTCTGATGATTGTCCCTTCCTACGCCGGTACTGGCATGTCCTTGTGGAGGTTTTCTTTAATCTTTGGGTGGTGGGGCTACGAAAAAGGTCAGCGCGGGGAATTTCACCGTTTCTTTTATCTAAGGAGGTGTACCATCAGGTCAAAAAAGAACTGCTGAAGCAGCACTCTGCCTCAGAGGGGGAAAGAAAGTCCTGGAGTTTGCTTTGACCCTGGTACACCCCTGTGTGTAACCATTTGTAACTGGTGACATTTTCCCATCAATAACAAAAGGGTATATTCCAAACTTGATGAACAAGACTGTAGCTGCATAGCTCCCATGAATGCTAATGGGAACAGGGCCTTTCTCCGTCCCCATGTAAGTTGCTTTGCATATCCTAATAGCGCATTCTCAATGAGCGGCGGGGTCAGTGTTAATCACTCCGTGGCATTCCAGGAGCAGCCACAGGGATCTCTACCACACCCCCGTTGGTCATGCTGCACCCAGCGCGTCTCAATCACAGTGAGGCACTTAGGTGTACACGTAGGAATATTGAAAATATTTTAAGGAAATAATAAAAGGGAGCTACACAGAACATGCTGGAGGGCTCATGTGGCTTCTAAGTGACATTTAAAAAAAATAATCTTCCTGGAGATGACATTCATGTAATGTCCCACCACTGTTTTTGTAAGTCTTTATATGTAACTTTCTGTGGTTCAAGGCCATAGGGCTGGATTTACCTTCAGAGAACTAGCACCAAGTATCTAAGCGCGTGTTTTAATTACTTGAATGAAATTATAAGCTATGAATCATCAAAAGATTGACACAGAGAAATATATAAAGCCTTTGTCTCTGCTTCCCTATGCGGTACCCAGGCGTTGTACTAAAATCTTGGGAAACAGTTAAGTCAAAGGAGATCTGCAGCTCCAGTAGAGTCCAAGATATGTAAAGTGCAAGAAGAGGAGCTATTTAAGAGCTGTTTAAGAGTTACTTAGAAAGCAGGTAGTGCTGGGTCAGCAGACATTCATGGAGTAGTCTGTTCTCCAGTGGGAATATTTGCACATACACATTTAACTATAGTAGCATTAAAATCTGGGCCTCAGTTCTCAACATTTTTAGAAACCCTTTTTAATCAACAAGGTTCAGACAACCTCTCTGAAAAATCGGTTAAAAGCATTGAACTATAAAATTTAAGCAGCACTGTCACGGTTTCAGTGAGAATAAATGGTAATTAATAACGTTTCTTTAACATTAATTATTTCCTAATTTCATATTTAATGTGTTTGTTGCTTCCCCCTAGTTACTCAACCTGCATTGCTTACTTAAGTAATTTTATTTAAGTATGTATTCATTATAGAAAAATGCTCTGCACCTTCCGTAACACAGCCAGTAGGGTGCATTGCTTGTCTGACACTTATTTATCAAAAATCTGTAAAGAACTGCATACTTGCATCTAATTTACATTTTATTTTGCTCAGCTTAGATATCCTCTGAACAAGAAAATCTAGTGAAACCAGTCAGTAACAGTGAAGGCAGCAAGCAAAATGGAGTACAGAAAAAAATATTTGAAAAAAAAGTATTTGAAAATTTATTTCATATTATCCACAGACAGATTTTCCTATCAGATTCTGAATTCCTACTCATTTATCCATAGTGATGAATAGAATTTCTGTAGTGTGATACCTTACGTATTCTTTTAAAGATTGTCATAGATTACTTCCAATTTTAGCTCTGTGAACCAGCAGATATGCTCAGGAATAGCTTGTACTTTTTGAGCTCTCTTCCTTGAGTAAATTTAGCAACCCTTGCAGTGTGCAGTCTGTTTTTTCTCAGAAAGAATTTTTGTATCGTACTCAACTCTTTCTTTCATAATTTTTAAATGAATTAAACATTATGAGCTCATTGACTTTTATTTTCTGCTTTCTCTAGCTCTCAGTTTTTAGGAATTTCATTTGATTCCATCCTCCCTTGGTTTCAGCATCTTTACTAGTGTGGACACCAGAACTTCACAGAGTTTAAAATACCTATCCGTTAGAGGTATGTACAAAGGTATATGATTCCTCCCCATTTCCCCACAACTACTTGTTGCTAATCTGCTGATGATACTGCCAAAGATCACACTAATTCTATTTTTTCTTACTTACAGTATCACACTGGACACTTAAGGTGAGATGCTCTTCTGCCAGAATTCCTGCAGATGAAAATGATCCAGAAGGCCATTTGTCAGGTATAACCTACATTTTGGTTCTGAAAGCATTCAGTAGTGTTACCATGACTTGGTTTTATGGGACCAGTTTGCTAGATGAACCATACCACTGTAATACTCTAATTTCCTTTCTGCTAATACCGACATCACAAACATCCAATTGTCATTTTTACATTTACATGAAGATAGTGCTGAGGAGCAGCAGATCTATTCATGGTCCTTGTTGAACTACTATTTTCATTTCTTAGAAAGGAAATTTGTATTTTGTTCATAATATCTTAATGAACAAAATATATAGCTCTCTTTTTGAGAGCTACCAACTAATTTTTAATTCATTTAACAACACAGCAATATTTCCTAACATTGTGCTATGTCTGTAAAGTGTAGCAATGTGATTATAAAACAAGTCCTCCAACTGTTCAGCTCTGTTACATGAGCACAATTACAGCCATCCAAATTTATACTCTCTCAGAATTAACAAAAATTGTGTTACTGGAATACATGTAGAATCACATTTTTCTTTTATTCGTTTCTCTTACCCTTATGTAAGTGAATTTTCACATTAGCCTTTACATTATTTTGTCTAGGTTTGCTGTCAGTCTGTCTGACATTCCATTATTGTAGCATTCCACATTCTTTTTCTGACAGGTGGGAGACTAGCACTCTTAATCTTCTCATAACATATTAGAAGATACTAAAAAAACAGCAGTGAGCAAATAGTCTTTGTCGCTGAGCATTTTAGAATTCTT
This sequence comes from Anas platyrhynchos, assembly GCF_047663525.1. Classification (NCBI taxonomy): domain Eukaryota; kingdom Metazoa; phylum Chordata; class Aves; order Anseriformes; family Anatidae; genus Anas; species Anas platyrhynchos. The sequence continues at coordinate 82,169,443 of NC_092621.1, forward strand.
CAGATGAAATGTATACATATCGACTAACTTTGGAGAAAAAAACAAAAACAAAAACATTTTTCATCATTTTTCATTAGAAAATGTAGTTCATCCCAAGGAATAAAACACCACAATGAAAAATTAGAGTAGGTATTCGACTTGCATTCAATCATTTAGCTTTTAGTCACCATTTGTACCATCTTTGCTATGAATTCCTTTCTTCCCCATGATTATTTCACATATCTTTTGCATTTCTAAAAATATACATATAAAAATATACATATATAAAAATATACATAACTTTCAAGTGGCAGCGCTGAAAATAAGTTCAGATAATCAGAACCTAGTTAAGAGGAGGAGGCACACTCTTGAGGAATACTCTTTGCCTGTTAGAACTTAGCAGTTAAAGAAATGGAAGTATGGGAAAACTCTCAAATTGCCACTTGTAGTTATTGTCTAAATGTCCTTTTCCATTTCCACAAAGGAGTGTTACAGACCTTAAAAATACTGTTATTAAACTTATTATTTTCCCAAACCAGTGTTTTTCCCTTATATTTTAATCTTCTGTAATTTATACAGTCCAAGTTACAATGCCTGTTCTGCAGTCTCTTTCATAATCATTGTTTTTTTTTTTAACAGTTATGTTTCTGACTGAATTTTTGCCACACTTTGCACCAAGGCACACGCTAACTCATATTTTGTTCTTCATTGTAGAATACTGGCTTTCTGTCACTCTACTAACCTCTTCTTAATTTTGGAAATGAAAAGCGTAGGGATTTTGGTGTAGTTTTGATACTCCATGGGAAGGAGTTTAACGTGATGTGGTATTTTTTAAATACTGGGATTTCAGCTGTGGCTTCCTTGGTGCTGATAATTTGCCTTACCATTGCCTGTGTGGATAGGGTTGCATCTATATTGATACATATTTATTACCCTGTTATAGGTACAGCAGAACAGGCAGGTTTTATTCTGCAGATTTATTCTGTATTGGTACATGGCTACCTACAGCTGCAACTGAGAAAAGCTTTCATTGGCAAGCAGTCTTTTGATTTTATTCCACGGAGTGAGAAAGTGCCCTTATGCAGGCCCTGATACATCAGCGCAATCCAGTCAACTATGCGGGCTTTTCTTCTGCCCTGTACTGTTCTTCCCACATAAAGCCAGGCCTATAAGCAAGTAAGGGAGTTGTCTGGAATACCCTAGCATTACTTTCATCCTTTGTTTTAAGCTCCTCATTGAAACAGTGTGGGGTAAGCCACACAGCTTTTGCAGAAGGAAGAGCGAATATTAGAAAGGAGTTGGAGCAGGAGAAGGGAGATTTGATCTGATGAAGCAGGATCTAATTCATAGTCTTGAAGAGCTTTAATATACTAACAGGTATGGCATTCGCAGCCTGATATATTGATAAAAATGTGTAATTTGTGGTTAAGGTGCTTCAGCTTTCCCTTGTAATGGTGTACTAGTGTAAAGTAAACTGTTCAACTACACTCTCTGGTTTTGATATTAGTAATAGTAATTATACTGTAACTTCTTGCTATGCTTTTTTTTTTTTTCTTCACGTTTTCAGTATAAAGTTGATAACAAATTAAAATGTTGTGCTACAGCAATCTGCAGTCTAGGATGTTTAGTTGTGCTTTTCATTCAAGATATGTTGTTTTCAACTTTGCCTTTATCAGTCGTTATTAGATAAGAATTGATGCTAATTTAATATATTTTTACCATGCTTTAATGAATAGCAACTATTAAAGTAGTTCTAAAATAAATCATCCCATTCAACTTTTTAAGCATTTAAGATATGGTTACAAACATCCCATTTATGATGTAAATCAAAGGAGTGCTCTAATAGACATAGAAACATTTTATCGGGGGGCATTTTCATGAATTTTAAAGGAGATTCCCTTCACCCGTGTTTTCTTACAGCTTTTGTCCTTCCATTCGATTCAGCTTCTATACGAGACAGCAGAATGTGTCAAAAACCTTTAAGTTCTTTCACCGTGTATCAGGCATGTTAATGCAAATACATTAGAAGTAATCCCCCCGTAAGGAGAGACAGTAACGTAGCCCACACGACATCAGTAAAGTGTTTACAAGGTATTAATAAGCCTACTGTGACAAGATGTATTTAATGGGAAGCAACAAGGAATTTGTTTTATTAGTTTTCCTCCACCCTCTAGTAATAAATCTTAAAAGCTTCAATATTGATTCAATGAAATGAATGGCTGAATCGTTCTGGAGAGGCTCTGACAAGTGGACAAATGCTTCCATGGTTACATTGTGCTATGCAGTATGGTTACTGAGCTTTGTTGGTTTCCTCCCTCTGCCATTGAAGTAAAATAACAAACCACAGGGAAGCACCACACATGGTGGGCAGAAACTGGAAGCAACTTTAAAAGATCAAGCTAGCTGATCTTATACAGATTTTGAACAATATGGTTTTTGTTGGTTTATACTGTATACCCGAGACGTGCATTTCAGTATTCTCTCCTTCATGTGTCCCATTCTCACTGAGCCTTTTTATCGCTTATCTGCGCTGCCTCCAACTTTTGATGTTTTTGATAAATGAAATGGCTATGTGGGAGTGTGTTTCATAACAGCGTTAAATGAATTATGTTTTTCTAAGAATATTTTTGTATCAAGTGATGTTGCTGCATCCCTACATAAACTACTGCAATACCTAGATGTGGAATAAAAAAATCACGTATACAACTTAGATGCAAGTGTCTTAGGGTGCTTTACAGTATAGCATATTCAAGATATTTGCTTTTCCATCTTGTGTCTTTTGTACTCAAGTTTCAGGTGTCACAGGGAAAAGGATAATGTATAAGTAACTTCGTAGTTTTAAAGAAATAACTTCAAGGAAAGAATAAAAAATAATGGCAAATAGTTGTTTCATTGGCTTAAAAATGTTGCAGATCAAGCATTACATTTAGAGAAAGAAATCCTGAAGGCCTTGGATGTTGCTCAGGACAAACTGAAAGGATGTTTGAAGAGAGTCTTCCCCTTGCAGACCAACTCTGAAAAGAGTGAGTTTTGTCCTCTGTGTTATCAATTCATGTTTGTTTTTTTTTTCTTCCATATGTCTGAGGGTCCCCAGGATCACTCCCAGCTGTTGAGTGCTCAGATGTTGCAGTGCTCCTTTGCAGACACCATTTTACAGCCGTATTGGATGGCAGGATTTCCGCAGTCAGTAAGATAAATTCATAGAGCTGTAGGATAGTTCTGGACTTATTGCTTTCCTTAGGAAGTATCCCATTTATTTGGGATATTTAACCTACACATTTATTCAAGTAATATCCCTTTGGTCTCAAGGGGGGAAAGTAAGCCACAAATGAGAAAACACTTAAAGTTTTCACTTACAGGATTTCAGAAAAAAAGAGAATCAACTCTCAAGTCAAAAAATGTAAATTATTTGTGTTTCCAAGTAGGGTTTTCTCCTTATTTGAAAGGAAGAAAAAATATCTATCAGGACTTGGGAAAGTCAGTCAGTAGCTGGAAACCCTTTTGCTTTTCTGTTAATTAGATTGAAATACTTTTGGAGGACTCTGAAGCTAAGAGCAATACAGATAAAAGAGCTTATGGACAGCCTTTAATATTTTTGCTATGCTTTTTCTTCAGAACAATGCAATTCTGGTAAGCATTGTTTTTCAATTTCAGTCTAGCGTTTGACATGCTCTCAAGTTGTGCGTTTTCAGTAATTTGATGGATGTTTTATGAGAAAGCTTCTGACTTGTTGCATACTATCTACATTGTCTGAAGCATGCTGCAAATGAGGAACTGGACACACTTCATTTGAAGAAACAAGACTGCAACTTTATTTAGCAACAATAACGGCACAAGAAGAGCAGGCAGACAACCCATGCCAAGTCCTCCTCTTGCTGTTTCTCCATGTGACCTACAAGCCAGTAAGCTCCCACTGGGGTTTGAAAGGAGCCACTGAGCTTTGTAAGACCAAACCATCTCTTCAGAGATGGCATTCTCTTTGTGTCATGACATAAATTGTGTCAGAATTGCATGCTGCAACTTTGATCAACCAAATCTGGGATACGTTAAGTAGAAACGAAGGGCTTACTTTCTCATTATTAGTTCAGTGTTTTACACTTGAACCTATTTATATTAATATTTCTTTAAAAGTCATCTGTTTTTTTGTGAGTCTTGTCAAATATATAACCAAATTCAATAATAAAAGGTCATGATTAGGTGAATACATTTCTGCTATAAAATGTGTTAAAATATAGCAACTTCCCATGAACAGATGCCATGGAACATTTACTTCTCTTTCGTGATATTAGAAATCCTTTTTTTTTTCTTTTCCTTTTTTTTTCTTTTTTCTTTTTTGTTCAGTTAAAAGCTCTTTGTAAACTCTAATATCAGTATGCTCTGGCAGTATATCAGAAAGGAGCAGTGCCATGAAAAGGTTAACCTTTGCTTAACTAATCACAGGAAGTTGATTTAATTTTTTTTTATCAAGAGAATAAGAGACCAGTCCACTTAGAAGTTCTCATTTTTCTTTGTCTTAAATTCTGGACATCTCCAAAACACAGAGGATCAAAACCTGACTTTATTTGAAACCATCTGCACATTCATCAGTCAGGCATTGACTACTGAGGCAGAAATGTCACACTCAAACTTACTTATGCAGTATCTTCTAGTTGTAATTGTTTACTTTGTGCTTCTTCATGGATGTGTTTATTCATCAGGAAATTTCCCAGTAAATTAAAGATTTTAATGTTAAAGCATTCCCAGCCCATGAAGAAGTTCATGGAAGCAGTTCAGGAAAGAGAGCAGTGCAAGTATTTGGTACTTCTAATCAGGTGATACATGATCATGGTTGTCCATTTCCTCAGGGTGGGGATAGCTGGAAAGGACTCTTCAGAGAGCGCAGCTAGATGAGAAGAGGAAATTAATCAGAAATCTCAGTTTATATCTTGAAGAACAGAAAACACAAATGCGATCCTAAGCTGCTATGGTCCGAAGCTTGACAAACAGACTATTCAGCCTCTCAGACAGGTGAGCTCTTTAGTAGGAGTCTCAGTCAGTCCTGCCCTCTCCCACAGCATGACTTGGAGCATAGTTCCTGGAGACTAAGCTATCAGAGTTATGTTCTGTATTTCTGGCTGCCATTTCTTTCAACACTGCACTTAGATCTGCTTCCCACTGTAAATCACACTGAGAGGAAGTAATCATGCAGGGAATGGTATCAGCCTAGGTATCAGCCAACCAAACAGTTATCTATGTGGAATCAAATATGAAACGACAACCACACAGGGAAGAATTTAAGTGCTTGTGGTGGTCTGTGGTATTCTTAATAATGGTCTTTCTTGCAGGAATCCATTTGAAAGAGACTTACCATGAAGTATTGTTCAAAGAAAATCCTCTTTCTTTAAAACAAAAACAAAAAGAAAGCAAAACAACAAACAAAGAAAAAAGGCATTTCTTACAAGAACATCATCTGTATCTTGCCAATTACTTTGTGAATGGAGGAGCAAGATCAGACCCTGCTCTACCAATACATTAGAATTAATCAAAACAGCATCTGATGGCTGTTAGGTATTTTTGAAATGCTCCACTGTATTGCAAGTGATTCATTCATAAACAATCAAAAAGTAAAGTTAACTGGTGTCTGATGTATTTTAATTCAGTATTGATCTATGAAAGACCTCTGCACATGCCTGTGTTCCTCACTCAGAGTAGTTCAGTCCACTTCAGCTGCAGTACCAGGAAAGGTAAATGACAGAGCCATGTCTGTGCAGGATTAATATTTCAAAATTCTCAGGATTTACTTGTTTGCTACTTATGTCCAAATAAGTGTTTATACCAGAATTTTGAAGCTTGGAAGCCTAACTCAGGTGAAAGCAAAACTTTTTTATACAGTGAAAAAAATTTTAACAGTTGAGAAGCTTTAATGAAATCTCAGTTTTGTGGCATTTAGAGATATTCAGCAAACTTTACTATCAGCAATTCTTTTTGCTTTCTAATAGTGTATAAAGATTGCAATACTGTGACTGAAAGCCAAATGGCTTTCATATTCACACAACACAGAAATCTGCTTTATAAATAGAAACAAAAATGTAAACAAGAAGAGAAAATGCTCCCTTCTGAAGCCCTTTGTTTTCATTTTTTTCTTCTTGCTCCTTTAAGTCCAACTTTCCTTCTCGGGGATTTGTTTCTTCTTTTAACTCCCTCTTCACTGATCTTTCCTTTCAGATGATGCCAATGAAGGGAAAAGGCAAGATTTCAAAACAAACAAACAAACTGGAGTCTATTGATTCTATTGCTGCTGCTTTCAATATTGGTTTACCCACAGCAGAGCCATTTTTAACGTGCAGAGTTTTAATGAATTCCAACCAAAGGAAATCCAAACAAATAAAGAATTGAGGGGTGTACTTAGTACACCTTATTTACTGCTTTTATTGAAAAGAGGAGTTAAGGCTGACCTGAAGGCATAGTTCTGTGCAATGCCAGATCTATTGTGGGTCCAAAACCAGGCCCAATTGTTTATTCCTGACATTTGTAAGGGGTGAGAGTGCTGTGTGGGCAGCATGCTGAGTTGTTCCAAGTGCGTGCGGAGTGTCCCATGTCAATCATCAATAACCTTCCAGCTGGGTGAGGAGCACTGCGGACAAAATCCCATGGGCGCCCCCCGTCTTACGCTGGTGTGCAACAAAGGGAAGCATGGGTCTCTGGAGTGCTATGGTGAAAATAAAATTTAAAAAGTAATCAGGAATTCCTTAGGGATCCAGAGAAAACACAGAGTACTGCAAATCGAGTGGAGAGGGTAGTACAATCGTTTCAGATCAGAATGCAGTTTTGTTGAAAATCTCCTGAAAGTTACTGTGAAACTACTCCCGTGAGGTAGTGAGCCCAACTCTGAGGTCTCAGCCTCTTCCTGCGTATTCAATCTCAATAATTAGAAACATTTAATGTTCACTGCTCTGCTGTAATTGGGGACTGATGGTTATTAAGTCAATCCCTCTGATACAGGGCAGCTGGATAGCTGCTCATGGGAGCCAAACTGAATATAGGGTCACTTTGCTTCCCAAGAAACTGTAAGACAAAGGACAACATGAAATAATTCAAGCTGAAACAGTATTAGAAGAGTAGAAACAACTGGAAAATATTTGTGGTATTAATATATAGTTTTGTTTTTGTAAATTAATTCACCTATGCTTCTGTGTTACTGTACAGATTTTTATTTTTCAATGTTCATTTGCATACAGAGTACAGAGGTCCGTCTTACCTAACATTACCTAATTTGATTATCCAAAAGTCTAAGTGCCCAGTCAAAGACAGTTACCTGCTTTCCCTCTTTAGGCAGGGGAGATAAATACACACCTCTTGGAGGCAGCTTATTCCAGCCTGCTGTGTGACTACGTGAGACTAAGTTGGCAGGAAGGCTTTACACCCTGAAGCATTTCCAAGTTTAGTTTTGTACTTGAGGTCTTTGAGCCTTTTTACGAAGTAATTTCTGAAACCTCTCATCATTCTCTAACATCTTCTTTGTCTTTTCCACTTTACTTACAGTATTCCTGAATTATGAAATACACAACTTGACACAGTATTGACATAATGACCAGACTAATTACAAGGCCTGCAGTCTTTTAGATCCTTATCTTTTTTTTGTTTTATTTTCTTTAATACTACTGCACTGTACTGCTTCTTTGCATAGACAAAGATTTTACTAGCTTGATCAAAATCACTGCTTCCAAGGATACATCCAGTCCTTGCTCTGTATCACTGTGATATTTTTTTCCATATACTCCATGTCCTCCAAATAAGCTAAAAATAGAGCAAAAGAAGCTAATGTGAAATTAATTCTCAGTAAACTATAGCAAACTGTACAAATATCATCCAGCTTTTATTCAGGGCAGAATCCTTTTTTGCCCTCACCATTTCCCTCAACCCTTTCTGTAAGTGTGCTGTTTGTGAAATAAGCCTGTGAGTATATCTAAAATTAAACTGGAGTTATATTTGGATTCATTTCTAAATATATCTTGCTAACATGTATCAAAACAGGAATTTACATTACATTTTGTTTATTCAACACCAATAAGCAACATAGTTTTTGTTGTTGTTGTTTTTTAATTCATCTGTAAAGATTCATACACTAAATGCATGTTTTTGCATTGATTTTGCACCCAGTTGTGTCAAAGTTACGATTTTTCTACATACTTAGGACTACTGTGTTTTGGTAACAGAGGATTTGGGACCAAAAATAAATAAATAAAAGAAAAAAGCAAACTTGAAGCACCTGACACATGGTTGTGTAGTGTTATAGATCAGGCATGTACTGCGAGTTGGGGTTAATTGGAATTATAATCAATGCTTTTTGAAATTTGACAGAATAGTTTCAATTTGTACATGAGATGCAGGGAGTGTTGGCAGTGTTAATGCATCTAGCAGGATTCAGCCTACCTGAAATCATGTTGCTGCTGCATTAGTTTGCAATAGCATTTCCACTTTTTGAGAGCTAGTAGCTGTCTCACAGGTTCTGGAGCTATAGTAAAGATCACGTAAATGGGACTAAGTAAGTGAGATTTCATCTGAATTCAGTATTTTACAGGTTTGGGCTTAGATGCAAATTTTATTTTTATTTTATTTAATCTTATTTATTTCATTTATTTCAAAAAGCAGGAATTTTGGTCCTTGTTTAGCATAGAGTGGGAGAACTGGGGAGTCTGGGGGGCAAACACTGGCAAGATCTGGTTGCTGCCTTTGTGTCTTTGCGTCTCTGTTGTGAGGGAGAGCAGTGGCTCTGGATTTGTTGAACTGTGGGTGACCATAAAAGAGGAATTAGATAATGGAGAAATTACTGAATCTAGAATGCTTGATTTAGGGGTGGAAATTGGGTGCCCCTGCCCAGCACTGTGTAGCTGTGATGAGCTGCATGTCCTGGTCCCGAATCCTGAACCCCAAATCTGTCGCCTTCCGAGCAAAACCTGTTTAATTGCTGCCCTCAGTAATTAAACAGAGCAGCCCTAGCCTGGCTGTGTCTGAGCCACATCAGTACAAGGGCAATCGCTGAGGTTTGAAAAACGTTGTCCTCTGCCATCCCACCCCCTTTTATCTCTAGAGCAGCGCGAAGGCAGCAGGAGTCAGAAGAGGGAGGAGAGTTGCTGGACGCTGTGCGGAGAGGAGGGAGGAGTAGGAGACGGGAATGCATAATGCCTGCGTGACAGTGAGTGTGTGCAGGCGGCTCGCCGAGTCCTGAAGCCGCAGATGTCCATGTCCCCGGGTCTAGGTAGGTCTGGTGTCTCCCGGATTGAGGTGGTAGGTGCTTTTGGAGCATCCTCTATCATCGGCAGAGATCTTGGCTTTCCAGCTCCGGAGTTGTGCCAGCAGCACCTGTTGCAGCAGAGGCATGGCTCACCCGGCAGCAGACAGCGAGCGTGCTGCTCACCCACGAGTGGCTGCTGGATAGGAAAAGTGTGCTAAGGTTTCTCTTCTTCCAGCAGCTCCTCTTTCTGCTCAGCAGAGGAGGGCAGGTGGAGGCAATAATCTTTCCGATGGAAAATCCTATTCTCGGGGGATCGTATCAGGATGAAACTTGGTCTGAGGTGATCCAACTGGCGATTTTTAACTCTTAAAAATGCACAAGACGTTGGGTTGGTTTAATTAGGTGAGAATTAAGTAGGGTAGTTTGCTACACACAGTGTATTGCAAAAGTGGATTTAAAGTCAGGATGAATTTTTTCAAACCATCATCCGATAAGAAATGAGTTTTAAGCGGGTTAGCGATTAAAAATATGGCATAAGTGTAACAACTGGAAATGTTTAATCTGCTTGTAGCTTTTGATATGCTGAGTCAATTTAAAACATTGCATAATTCGCTTTGGCTAGGAAAGATAAAAAACTGCCTGCCAAACATCATTCATTGTTTTTTCATGAGACTATGATTGCTTTAAAATACTGATGTGAAACAACATGTGATTTTTTAAAATCTTACTCATTATATAGAAGCCAAAATCGTTCTTTTTTTTTTTTTTTTCCTAGTATTTATTTTTAACTGTTAGCTTTGTACCCATCTTCTAGAATGAGTCTTTCAGTTAAATAATACGCATTTTGAGAATCTACCGTAAGGGCAGTTTAATAACTAAAGGCAGAATGTGATATATTTAGAAAACTGTCTGTCTGTCCCTGAAGCCTAAAACAAGCTCTCTCCTGCTAAATGTATTCGTTTCCACGTGAAAAGGGCAACCAGATTCCTGAGGAAATAAAATCACTTGTAGAGTATTAAGTTCAGAATTGAAATGACCAAATAGTTGTTAATATGAAAGCTAACGTTTTTCAAGGATGTGCTATTTTTAATTACTAAGTATTATAACTAATGTTTATGTTATTATTGATTTATAGCATGTACTTCTGTGTTTTAATAATTTTACTTTAAAAAATCAATGGCATTTATCAAATTTGTGAACTAGTAAGTGAAATAATTAGCACCAATAATGGGAGCACATGCTTATTAGCTTGTAATCATGGTCTGTGTCCTGCTTACATGGTGATTAATGGGAAAAATTACATTTGCTTTTGTAAGAACTTGGACTGGACAATTTATTTGTGCTGCCAGAGTTTTTAAGGCTGAAAAACAATACAGCATGAGGTTTAAAGATGTTCCTAGTGAGTAAGATTTACCCTTATAACAACCAAACCTACAGTGGATTTCTTCTCTTGGAAGTTGTTCTGAGCTTCATCTGAATAAAAGATTCAGAAAGAAACATACCTTGCTATTAAGACCGCCAATATTCATGGCATTTGGCCTCCATTTACTTGTTTATTTATTTTGCCTTTGGCCTTCCATTAAAAAAAATGAGAGTTTGTGTCTGCAAATACTTACCTATATATTTTATTTATCACATGAGTGTTTCAATGACTTAAACTGAGCTGTTGCAGAAGCCCCGAAAGCACGTACCTTTAATGTATAGCGCTGAAGACAAATATGGCTACAGAGAACTGTAAGGATCTCGGTCATGAGACACAAAGAATTTAAGGCACTTTGGGTGAAAAATATTGATCGTCAGAAATCAACTCTAAAAAGTGATTTGTTGTTGCATAACTGCCATAGTTGTTCAGAATTAAAACATGGTAAAAATGAGGTGATAATTAATTGTTGTATTTTTTTTAGGAGAACTTCATAGTAGTGGCCTATAAGCTTAAAAAAAATATATAATTAAGAATTCTTCTTTGAAAACTCAGTGGAAAAGTATATGACACTTGAAGCATAACATTTGAAAAAGAGGAAGAATTAACATTTGTTTTAGCTACATCTGGACTTTTTTAGCCTCAGGTGTTTTGGGAAGTAACCTATGTATCCAACTCTTGGCATTATTGGATGTCTGATGCGATTTAGCTTCATTTTATTGCTAGATAACCCATCTCTCTGATTTTTTTTGTTTTATTTCGTTACGTTTTGGCCAGCCTCTTCCAAACCTGTTCTTGGTTTTAGATCCATTTATAACTTGTTATCTAGGAAATTAAAATATGGAGGTGGGCAAGAAAAAATACGATCATGGTGAAATTGTTTTCTCAGGGAGTATTAGGCCTTGACCTTCCAAAGATATAATCACATACATAGCTATTTTTACAGGTGTAATCCTATTGATTGGTTTTACTCATTTGTGTAAATTGTGATTGCGTTTCAGCTCTACAGGAACGGCGGATTTAGGTATAAGCCATTGTTGGATACAACCATGATGTGATGTAATACCTCATGGCTGCAGATTGTAGGCGTCCGTCATAGTTCCAGAAGTTCAAGAGTTCTTTCTGTGTGTTTCAAAAAGGAATATAATACTGTTTTTTAGGACAGAAGGAACAGGGCGGGAGGAATAGAAGGAATTGATGTTATGTGCCATTCATTTATCTTATTGCAGGAGGATCCGCTGCTTCCTTTTTTAACTGCGAAAGGTACCATTGAATCACAGATGATACCATTTCTACAAAGCCTCACTTGTCAAAGCCACACTTCGAGTGAATAATCCCACTGGAAAATACGTTGTGTGAATAAGCATTTTCAAGATTGAGTGTATACATGAGTATTTGTGGCAACCTGTAGAAATAATTTGAAAACAGGGAGTTCTGAAAAAAAAAAAAAAGCTAGTTTTAATTCCTTTTACTAAGATAATTTGTAAGTCCAAACTAAGGTCACTCTTAGGATAAAATTGTACTTATTTAAACAGGCCTATCTAACAGCCTAAATTTTGGTGGCTACATTAAGCAACAGAGAAAATACTTTCCGTGAACATTGCAGCTTTTGTTGTAAATTGTAGACAAGTCGAAGACAGACTTTTCTTGAGAATAACATGAGAATTTTTAACGTATATATATACACCAAGAGATTTTTGCTTGGTTATCTCATTTGCATCTGATACAGCTTTCTCAGAGTATAATTCCAAGTCTCATTTTTAGATAGCAAAAGAAACTTTATTCTCCTCAGTCACTTATCATGGACTTGTCCAATATGTTACTGCTGTGAGTTGTTCCAAGCTTTGCTTCATTAAGGATTTAACGTGGCCTTAATTCAGCCATCTGTTATGGGTTTGGCAGACCAACAGATCTGAAGTATTGGTTAGAGCTTTAGAAATTTCCCACATTTTTAAAGGTTAGGAAAAGAGCTACCTTTAAGAATAGATTTTGAATAATTCTCAGCAAGACAATGGTGCAGAAGTGGGATAAAAAATGCATGTCATTCTGTGAAGCACAGGGTCCCCTGTCTGTCTTTAGCTTTGCTGAAAGGCAATTAGCATTTCAACCAGCCAATTTGGTTACATGCAATGAAGTACTTGGGTTTGTAATTTGCTGCTCTCCGCTTGGTGCTGTTGAGAACTAGCTGTGTGTAATCCTCTCAAAGCACCTTTCTTTCCAGCATAGTTATTGTTGCTGGTCTTAAATAACTAATCAACAAAGAGATTTCCTTGTCTTGAGCTACAGGGTGCCTTAGAACAAGGAAAAGAAATACCCAGTTAATAAGGGAATGATTATAATTATTAAATAGTGATTATTAAATTGTGACATAGGTTAAAAGGTTTAGAAAAGCCAAGGGAACCACAATACATGAGAAAGATAGTGTGAGAAGTCTTTGAACCCAAACAAATTTTGCTTGAGGGGTTCTCTTCAGCACACAAATACTTTACCATGTGTTTTATTTAAAAATGCATTGCCCATATTTAAGGGATTAATCCATAATATAGATTAGAGAGAGAGCCTCGTGCTACAATTCTTTTGGAAAACGATACAAATACGTTTTTACTTACACAGAAAGAAGTCTTTGTGGTGGACTTTGTAAAATACAAATATGTAATAAAAGCAACATTCTCTGCTGCTATCTAATAACAAATGATTATAGTAAACTGTAGAAATGAAGTTTGTTTGTATATACTTCTTAAATTTAGTATAAATGTTTTCATATTTAGTAATAAGATTTTATGAAGTCAAGAATAACTCAGACATTTATTTTAATAATTAGTCAACCCATTTAAATACTGTTTGGCTCATAAATGCATATTAACTTGTCAGGATCCACTGTGGATAGCCATAATTCTTCTGTCAGTATATCTCACATAATGCCATCTAATCCTCACCGTCAGGCTATAATTTACTGTTCTGTACCCTATGGATTTTTTTATTGCAAGATTATTATTCATGCAGCGCTGTTACAAAACAGGCCATTCTATTTTTGGTTCTCAGTATGAGAAAAATGACCAGCAGGTTGCAGAATGCCCAAATTACTTATTCTGATATATGCTATTCATTCAGGCCACAGTACTTCATTCAGGACAAGTATTAGGTACTTGACGCTGTGGTAGTTTTTGTCCTTGGCTCACAAGTTCTAAAAATTTGTTAAGTGTTGAGGACATGAGAAAAACCTCTGAAGTGGAGATACAAATGGAAATTATAAGATCTTTACTCAAGTAGAATAAATAGCTTGTTCCTCACTGAAGCCTGCAGACCTTTCTCAGCTGGATTTCTTGTACCATATATGCACGAGCCTGATCCTGAGACAGCCTCAGTCGTGCAGTTCCTTCTACATAAGTGTGATTTGGGAGTGCTAAGCACTTTCATAGTTTTTTGTTTTGTATTGTGTTACATCTGCTTGCGTTCGTCATTCAAGAAACCATTTGAGAACAAGAGTGAGAGCTTACTTAGAGTGTTTCAAACTATGCTGTGGACAGAATTCCACAGATAAAAACCCAGACCCTGGATAACCTTGTAAAATAATCTTTGTTAGTGAAGGATCTCTGCTGTTTTTACATGTTTAGAAAAGAATTTCTGGGGTGGAGCGGAAAGCTTTTTGATTTGTCTTTTACTTAAACTTATACTATAGGATAAATAAAACTTATACTATAGGATAAATATAAATGTATATATATATATGACACATATATATCTATCACAATATGATTCCAAAATAATACATTGATTTGTTAGGGTATATAGTTAGAGCTAGATGTGAATACATTCTCTTCAGTTGCATAAAATAAATCTGAAGTTCTGCAGCTGAAATCAGTGTTACTGGACTTTTTTATTATTATTTATTTATTAACTGTACAAGTTAGAGTATATTCAGCTTCCTACTGGTGTTTTTCTGAACATTCTGATTAGCAGATTTCAGCCAAAGTTTGTTTTCAGTAGGCTGTGATTTGTGTTCTAAATATAAAGTAACCTTAATAACTGTGTGTCATTTCATCAGAATTACTTTGGATTAAAATAATCTGACTCCTACAGCTATTCAAAATTATTGTCTGGTTCTCTGTTAGACCAGCAAATTATAAGGTAACAGCACATGTTTGTAGAACAGGATTGCGTTCCCTCTGCGTGCTGTTTGCACAGAAGTAGTGGATTCGGCGCTTCTTGTTAGTTTTGTCTTTTATTCCCTGCTCTGAATGGGAACAAGCGGAGCAAGTGGTTACCTCAGAAAGTCTTTAGCATTTACGAGTTAAAACTGGGTTCTCTAGTAATTATTATGTGCTTTAGAACTAACATTCAAATGTGTAGTTTAGATCCATTCAAATTCTTCTGAGGAAGCAAAATGAAGCAACTGCCAGAAAACTTGCAAGAGGTGCTCTGGGCCTATTACTCTTTTTTCCTCCTGGTGGCATCTATTAACAAGAGGAGATGATTTGAATTTCTCATCAGGGCTCTGTCATGGCCTTGGAGCGCAGGTTTACCATTTTCAGTACAATAATTACCATTCCTGGTGATACATTTGGCCATCAATAATAAGATTATTTCTGATTAAAAAAATACTGAAATTGTTATAAAGCAAATGATCAGGTGAATCTGATATCAGTGTCCCAGATGCAGATGCATCTTTTTAGTACTTGAGGTTGTGCTGTGGTATGGTCATGGCAGCAACTTGTGAGCAAGCAGCTGAGCCCCAAAACTTCAGGACCTTGAAAGATTACATGGGGTTTGGGCACCTTGTAGTCTGCATTTATTCTCTGTCTATCACTTTCCAATGTTAGTAAAAAAAAAAGGGAGAGGATGGGCAGACACCTACAGTGCCTTTATGGTAAGGAAGAAGACAGGAAACTCTGGAGAATTAGTGTCAGTGACACCAAATAACATGCATGGGAATCATGGAAGCAGATTCTTGCCTGAAACACTGCAACTGTTCATGCAGACCAGAGTGAGAAGGGGTGCAGAGTAAGCATTAGTTGTTGTTACTTACTGTAATAGTCGTGCTTTATTCACCTTGAAGCATGTTGAAGACGAAGAAAAAAAACACAAAACAAACAAACAAATAACAAACAAACAAAAAACAAACAAACAAACAAAAAACACACAGATATTTGTTCAAAATAGTGGTTTTGGAACACTCTTTTCTAGTCCATGTTACAGTGAGAGACTTATCCCACATCTAAAGAAAAATGAAGAAACAAACAAAAAACAAATCCAAAACAAACAAAAAAAAGTGAACACTTGGTTAGTGTTCACTATCCAAATGCTAGATTTTGCATGCACAGTGTTTGTGTCTCCTTTTGGATATGTGGGGACTGTGAGAACATTGATGCAATGTTGAAAAAAAATCCCACATCAACAGTCTGAGATTTTTGTGTCAATGTGGCATCACAACAATGCATAAAGTAGAATTTTAGACCATCAAATCTGGCCTAGCTCTCCTGCTTTCCCAGGTTTTTCATCAAAACTGTTGTAAGTTTCAGTGGTTCTGAAACTGACAAAAATAGAAATGTTGATAATACGCAGGCTTTTAATATATTTCTGCAACAGGTGCAGGGAGAGCAATGACCTTGTGAAACTTCTTGCTCTGTTCTGTTCCAGCGTGCTACAGAGAATCTCCTCTTTACATATGAAAGAGCACATGTATTTCTCTCTCATTGTATTCAACCAAAGATGCTGCTGGGTGCTGACATCTCTGCTGTGAATAGACTTCTGTCTGGCAACCATTGATGGCGGTAATGCTGTACTCAATGCAAAGTACCAGGCATGCCAGTTTTTGAATGTTCTACTTGGCTGGGGATTTGTAATCACGGGGAGTAGACAAGGACAGGCAGTGAAAAGTGCACCAGACTTCGCTTGCTGTGCTGTGCCACATCGGTGGACTTTAGAAATCTACAATGAGCAGTGCAGGGATGAGCAGTGGTAATCAAGCCGTGGCTGCTGAGCTGGAGAGGTCCTGCCTCAGAATGCTTGCTTGTTTCTTCTGCCAAGCAGCAGTGGCAAGTCTGAGGGACAGGGTACTTAATCAGGCTTTCTGTCTGCTTCGTTAGCGAGCTCCCCTTTCTTTTGCCATTCTCTGATTCATATCTGGCATCCTCTACTTACTGCTTTTCAGATTTAGAGTCTTTTGCAGACCTTTTACTTCTCTTCATCTCTGCATGTGCCCCTGGTTTATAGGTTTCCTCATCTTTCACTAAAAACATCCAGGTTATCCTCACTTTCTAAAGGGTTTTTATTTATTAAGCATGAAAGCCCGTGTAAAACTCAACAGAAAAGTCTTCCCATTCTTTATATAAGTCTGCTGAAAAGATCACTCACTCCTTATAAAGTTTATCATCTTAATCCCATATTTGTTCCAGAAACTGAGTGGAAAAAGTAAGCTAATCTTGGTGATTCATGAGTTATGAGAAACAGCAGTTTCACAAGCCTACGTCTCCTTAACTCCAGCTGGACAGTAGATTGAAGTGGTATTGCTTACATGATTTGTGACATTACTGTGGAAATTACTGTGTTAAATCAGTGTATGCTGGGTCCTATTCTAGGAGTCTGCTTTGTCAGGGGAAGTATAACTGCACTTCAGAAAGTGCTATAAATTGCAAACATTGGTTAGGGATCATTACTCAATTACTGAGTTTGATTTCTTTGCCTTTTTATTATAATCTTGAAGAATGTACTTTTTAGACTTTTAAAATTCTCTAATACTATAGAATGTCTAGGTAACTTGTTTGAGAGTTACTTTCTTTGGTTTTGATGCTAGGTGCCTTTATTATAAGCCCATTAAAGAGATCATCCAGATCTCATTACATAATACTGCTTTATATTTTTGCTTTTTATTTTTATTTTTATTTTTTATTTTTAACTGAGAGTAAAATCGTTATTTGGGATGGCTTTAGTAACCAGTAACACAGTAATAGAATTGGTCCATAGACTTGCAGATATTCTGGAGGTGTATGATATCCCACTACTAGTTGTTGTTAAAAAAAAAAAGACTTTGATTCATTAATCTTATTAATAGCTGGACTGAATATCCTCGATTGAAAAAAAATGAAATTTAACTGAATCAAAGAGGACAGTCTGTCTGATCCTCCAAATGCATGGTTTACCAAAACTGAGCAGTGAACAAGAACTACAGCTTCAGCTTCATTTGAAAAAAAAATCAAAATTACCAGCAGTATACTGGGGTGAGGAAGGTGGGGAAGAGTCTTTTTTTAATCCATGGTTTTACAAAGGCTTCTGCTGAGCTCTATGCTTTGCAGTTAATATGGAACAAATTATGTTCCAATACAAATTTGTGTAGCAAAACCAGGAATTTAGTACACAAATTGAGTTGATATTTAATAAAATAAAATACTGTGACCTAAAATATCTTTTTGGCTATTTGAATAAATTCGTTCTGCATTCTCTAAATCTTGTCTGATGTTGTATTTACTATATTACATATATATATATATATATTTTTTTTAAATAACGATTTTCAAAGCTGAGTTTATGTCAGCAGAGTAAAAACTACTTTTGGCAGGCTGTGCAAGGTAAATCTTAGTACAAATAATGTAACAAGGAAGAATACGCACCAACTAAATAATTGATGGTATGATTGTGAAACCTCTCTTGTTCCACAGGAGTAATCCTATAGTTTTAGAATGCTCTCTAGTAGAAGTAATAGAATTCAAGTAATCCTAAACTTCGTAATCTTGCCCTGAAGGATCATGTTTTCAGTATTACTTACTAGAAGCATGTACCGTGGGAAGATATTTGCGAAGTCTATGACAAGGTAACAGCTGAAGCTAAAAGGTCAACAAATTCCTCAGTTTAGTATGGATGATGCCTGCATTTGCAGACAGTGTAATTGTCTAGGAGTTTACAAAGGTTACGCAACTGTTCACTTTCAGGCTTGAAAGCTTGTATTTTTCTGAACAGTTCCACATTAAAAAAATAATAATAATAAAAAAAAAATCTTGCAGATTAATAGAGTCTGCTTTTGAAATGTGGAGGATTTTAAGTCCTGATTTTTATTGTAATGTATTTTTCATCTTTGCTTCTCATGGTAATCTTTTTTTGCACTAACATCACCACAGAGATCACCGTGTAGGAAAAACTTTGTTCCTGGAAGTCTGTTATGCATTTACTTCTTAATAAAAAGCAGAGAGATCTTGAATGACCATGTTCACAGTAATAAAAGTTCAGTTTGTAGCAGTGTGAAGTTCTGCAGCAAAATTATTTTACTGTGTGACTTTCTTGATGGAAATAATGAAACACTTTTTAAGTACATTGTAAATTTTTTCAATGGTTGGCTCTGATTTTTTGCACTGAGTTTCATTGCTAACCTACTCCCTCGGTGATGTTCAGTGGAGCTAGGTGAACATTTTATTGCAAGTAATTAAAGTCAGCTGATATTGTCATCCCACCAATCTCATAAGAATTCTGAGAGACACTGTTAGTGCTCTTGTCTGTATTTGCAACTTATGTCGTCTATTCTTTAATTGTCTGAAAGCAGATTTTTGAATCCCCACAGTGTAAAATTAACCCTTATCCAGACAGACTTTATTGTAAGAAGAAAGAAAGTCCTGAATTGTTTCTGAAGCTTTGATAATTTTAGTTGTCTGATAACTAGTTTATTCTCTGTTCAGTAGAAGATAAATGTTATCTGAGTGCATACATATAAGACTTAAAATCCATACTGGATCTGAAGTGTTTTCTGATTATGAATTTGACATACACTTTAAAAAATATGTTTCAGTAATTTTCAGAAATTTTCATAAATTTAAAAAATCTTCTGACCATTTCTGACTGCACTTTCATTAACTGTAACAAGTACTGTACAAGTAATGAGTTCTTGCTAACACAGCTTTGCTTAAATATAATTGATATGCAGTATTTTCTGTACAATCCATCCAATTGACATTGACAGATTAACCTGAAAAACACAGTACTTGTAAGCATAATTTTATGCAAAGTGACAATTTATTTAAATGTAATCACACAGATATTATTTGTATCTTTTGTACAGAGATTTAAAATTAAAATTATAAAATTGTGACTGCAAGTTAAAAGAAACGTGCTGAAAGAACTGGTTCTATTAAAGATCCATGCCATAGTACTTTCTGGTCTTAATGTTCTCTTGGTTTGTTCATTAATTGCTCAGAATCTCATGGCAGAAATTTTCTCCATTCCACATCCAAGTGCTTAGTTCTGATCCCCACTGTACACAATATGAGCTTCTGCATAACATAGCATCTGTTTCCAGTTTGTTGTGCCAAAGCCTCTTAAAAATGCATCTTTAAGAGTATCAATACTCGATGACCTCACTGGAACTTAAAAATATGTGTTACATCATGTAACTGATCTATGACGTAAGAAAGATAAACCACCTTAGTGTAAGTTGTCTTATATTAAGAGAAAAGAAAACCAGACATTGTGCATAAACAAATAAAAATAAATATCTGTCTGTGTAAAGGTTATGACCACAGTAAAATGTGCCACAGCAATTCTGTATGACAGGAGAATGTGAAAGAATCATGAGATAAGCAGTCAAAAGAACCTCATGTAAATATGCAAATGTTTAAGAACATTTCATGGTCCGTAAAATGTCAAAAATGGTCTATGAGATGACTGCAAACATCCAGGTCTTCACCTTTCATGCAAGTTCATTTATATTTCTAAAGAGAATCAAAGAGATTAAAAGGAAAAAAAAAATACAAGAAGTATTGAACTGTAAACCCTCAAGTTATTTTTGGTTGGTTAGATATGAAAACAGTCATGGATTTTCTTTAAATATATATATATATATATATTTTTATTATTATTTATTTATTTTTCCTTAAAAGCTACTTATTCCTCCATTTGGAAAACATTGATATAGATTTTTTAGAATATCATTAGATTAAAATTATGAAAACAGAATTGAATCCAGAAGATAATTATGCTGTCTAACTTGATTGTGGCTGAGACCTGTGCTTGTTTTTGTCTCATTTCTGAAGTTTACAAGAAAATCACAGTGTTTGAAGGATTTGCAGAAGCATTTCCAGAAAGGTTGACTGCATTGGTAAGGCCAACAGAGGTTGTTTTACATGTTTTAGATACACAGTATATTTTTAATTATTCATTTTTTTTCTTCTTCTTCTCTATAGGGATGCCCTCTGATTCTTTATTAGTTTATTTGCTTTTATTGCTACTCATTCATTTCACATCTGGAGAAACAGAAGTGAAGTTCAGTGGACAAACAGAATTTGTAGTTAATGAAACAAGTACAACTGTTATACGCCTTGTAATCGAGAGAACAGGGAAGCCTGCTAACGTCACAGCAATTGTGTCGGTAAGAAACCATGCCAGTTGTATCGTCACTAAATATTAATGTATTTTTGAAGCTTTGAATGTTGCTTATGCTTGTACCAAGACAACAAAAAGGAATGTGATACTTCGCTGGGACAGTGCTTCAGTTCGAGGGAAGGGATTGTCCCGCTCTGCGCTGCACTGGTGCAGCCTCACCATGAGCACTATGTGCAGATTTGGGTGCTACGAAATACAAAGGCCACGATGCTCTTAGAGAGCATCTGAAGGAGGTCAACAAAGATGTTGAAGGGTCTTGAAGGCAAGACGTATGAGGAGAGGCTGAGGTCCCTGGGTTTGCTCAGCCCCGAGCAGAGCAGGCTGAGGGCAGGCCTCATGGAGGCCTGCAGCTCCCTCACGAGGGGAGCGGAGGGGCAGGCGCTGAGCTCTGCTCTCTGGGGACAGCGACAGGACCCGAGGGGACAGCATGGAGCTGGGACAGGGGAGGGTCAGGCTGGGTGTGAGGGAAAGGCTCTGCACCCAGAGGTGGTCGGGCACTGGGACAGGCTGCCCAGGGCAGTGGTCATGGCACTGAGCCTGATGGAGTTCAACAAGTGTTTGGACAATGCTCAGACACATGGTCGAGTTTTTGGGTGTTCCTGTGTGAAGCCAGGAGTTGGGCTTGGTGATCCTTGTGGCCCCCTTCCAACTCAGGATATTCCATGATTCTATGGGTTGGATAAGCCAAACCCAGTTTCTGTAACTGAGCAAATTCCTTTTGTCAGTGTCAGTGGTGTCAATACAATGGTTTAAACATTTCTTGAAGGAGCCATTTCAAGCGGCTCAGGACAAAGTTTGGTTTTGATGCTAGCTGTGCATTCATAATGAAAATGCATCTGTGTAATGACTTCTTATTTTCAAGATTACTCTAGAACCTGCAGTGCAGAACCTTTTCCCATGGAGACAGGCTGAGTGAGCTGGGGTTGTTCAGCCTGGAGAGGAGAAGGTCCCGGGGAGACCTCCCAGCAGCCTGCCAGTGCCTAAAGGGGGCTGCAGGAAAGCTGGGGAGGGACTCCATGTCAGGGGGTGTAGGGATAGGACAAGGCAGAATGACTTTAAACTGAAAGAGAGTAGGTGTAGATTAGATGTAAGAAGGAAATTCTTCCCTCAGAGGGTGGTGAAGCCCAGGCCCAGGCTGCCCAGAGGAGCTGCAGCTGCCCCATCCCTGGCAGTGCCCAAGGCCAGGCTGGATGGGGCTGGGGGCAGCCAGGGCTGCTGGGAGGTGTCCCTGCCCATGGCAGGGGGATTGGTTTTAAGGTCCCTTCCAACCCAAACTATTCTGTTATTCTGTGATTTTAGGATTTTAATAGCTACTCCACTTTTTGAGTCCTTTCTTTGAGAGGTCAGTTACTATTTTTACATCACTGATTTTATCTTTTAGCTGTTAATAACCATGATTTCAATTATACTCCATTTAAGTGATTAAACCCTTCAGAGTGTGTTAAACTGTATGTGTATGGAGTAAGATGTTATTGGGTGTGAATAAGGGCAACACAGCAGAGTAGCAGAGATAAACTGCTTATGATTCGTTTCAGTGGGTAGGCAAAAGAAACTGAGTATCTATACAGTGATAGTTTATTCTCAAAATACATATCTTAAAAATCACAATGAATAGAAATTGATCTGCAGGGATTTAAGAGTTTATTAATGTCTAAGGAGGAAACCTTGAGAAAATGTGATTTTAGTTTGAAAGTAGTGTTATATGTTGGCATAACAAACAGAGTAACTTAGTTTTTGTATTAGACCTGATATCCTTTAGAAAAAAAAATACAATCCATTTTCGTAAAAGTCTTTTGGTAGGTCTAGTGTTGGTTCAGATACTTAAAAAATACAGTTGCCAAAATGTCCGATGAGAGGTGACAGACACAAAAATATCAACTATACTTTGTTGCCTCTTCATTGAAATTCTAATTTCATTATTCTCAAAAAAAGAATAGCTTTTTTTTCACAGTGGTCTGTGCAAACTGTCAATGCCTATAAGGGTGGTAGTTTAAGGTGTAGCAGCCATAGGGATGTTTTTGAAATGACGTACTGAATGCATTGGAGAATTTGACAGTTCATCAGGTCACAGTCAAGAAAATCTTGCAAAAACAGGTAAATGCCAGGACTAGGCCATTTAATCTCAGCTTCAAACTGTTAAATTAGCCTACAGATTTTGCCAGTCTTGACACCACTGGCTCTGCAATCCGTCCTATAAGCACTTTACTTAATATTTGATTTGGTGCTTTGTTGAATGATGTGAAAGCAGAGCTTTACATTTTAAAATTCAGCTTGCCCATCTTTGGCAATCTAAACATTAATCTAGGTTAAACTAAACTCATTCTAGTCCCTAGAGTGAGAGAGGAAGGCAGAGGACAGTCTCATTTTAGGGTAAGTGTAATTCAGGTGAGTTAATACATGGTATGCAGTTCTGTGCTCAGAACAATCTTTTAATTAAAAACTGGTCATATGGTACATTAACTGAAAGATAACCAGTTTTAAGGAAGGACATCATAAGTGGTTCTGAATAAAGTGTTGTAATTTCTGGTTACTTAGCATGGATACAAGAGGCTATTATTTGTACTTTCTGTCTATAAATAAACTATATAATAGCAGGGTAAACAGTGGGAGGAATCATGTGCATAGAAAAATGCATGAAATCCATATAATTAGTCCAGAATAATATTAAAGAAGATTGTAGGTGAAGAAGATGTCACTCACTTGTGTATTTATTGTAGCTTTATGGAGAAGATACAGGAGACTTTTTTGACACATACGCAGCTGCATTTATACCTGATACAGAAACAAACCGAACAGTGTATATATCTGTCTGTGATGACGACCTTCCGGAGGCTGACGAGACATTCACCTTTTACTTGACATTACCAGTAAGTCTAAGTTATTCAGTTTATCCCTTTGCCCAGAAAATGCTATGTAATCTGACAGAAATGAATGGTATTCTGTAGAACTCTGTGCAGTCATGCTTGTGGGTCTGAGTATTAATAGGTAGGAACTAAAATTTGGAGACTAGCCAGGATGGTTCTTATTGCTCCTTTTAAGAAAGTTTTGTTGTTCCTGTGGGAGTCTATGTGATGTTGCTGTGCAGTATAGACATATTCTGAAACTTCAGCAAGCACTGCATTCAGCTGTGGGTATCTGAAGGCATTATGCTAGAGTGCCAAGGCATTAGACTGTGAAAGGTCAGCCTTTCCTGTTTTCCTACACACTGCACCTACAAGAAAGGGTAGAAGTAGCAAAAAAAGCAGAATGATTTCCAGTCCTGCAGAGGGTAAACAAGACCCTCCCTTTGAAAAACCAATTTTTAAAAAACACATTGATAAATCTGTGCGTATGGGTCCATCTCATGGGATTCATTCTATGAGGAGCCCACAAAAAAATTATTTTATATATATTTTTAAGGTAGCAGTTCATGACTAATTTTGAAATCAGTTCTGTAAATAAAAAAATCATGCTTTTTATACATTTCAGGAAATGTTGGCAGTGAATGTAGAAGTCTATATTTTTCCTTCTTTTGACATGTAAATGTAGTAGCTCATTTTTACAACACTGTAAATAATGTTTCCTTTAGTTGATAACTCAGTTCACACAATAGCTTCAAAGTTTCAGTTTTATACAAGTGCTAGAAAAAAAAAAAAAAAAAAAAAGAATAATTTTTGAGTTCTTGGCAGAACTACATGCTTCATGCTTCAAACCTGGTTCCCTATTCCTAATAGATTGCCAAACTGCAAGTAATCATTTGAAAGGTTTGTTTCACGCACTTTGCTGTTGACCGTATAGAATATACTTCCTAAATGAGGAAGAATTATTTTGCTGCATTCTGTTGCTTTAAATAAATTTTACTGTAATATTTAATAAAAAGACATACAGTTTTCAGAGAATAATATTTAAAACAGTAAAATCAAGATGTTTTTATTTTTGCCTATATTTACCATATTTAATATCTTATCTTGTTTTGTTAATTTTAGAAACCATCTGCAAAGATGAAGCTTGGCTCACCCAAGTCTGTCACTGTAACAATCTTATCAAATGACAATGCCTTTGGAATAATTTCTTTTAACATGGTATGGCTTTTTATATGTTATATATGAAAATTTTAGAAAGCATAAAGGTGAAATTTTCAAAGATGCTGGTTAGTTATTCAACTGAATCCCTTGAAAACTGATTCTGAGTTACATATTTTAAAATGTCTCTAGAGGTAATTCATACATACGTATGTAATTCATGCATATATACAGCTTTAATACTACTGTATGCTTTTAGGTATTGAGAAATAGCCTGAGAGCCTCGCACTTGGATGGGTATCAATGTTGCTCATCTTAAAGATAAAACTTACTTAAAGTTGTTCAGTCTCACTGCCCCTCATGTATAAGTCAAGATCTAAATATAGTAGGGAAGAAACTGAGGAATAATACCCTAGGAAAGTTAAAGGTGAAAAATGTGATTTGAAAATTTTGAGAATATATACATTTTACCATCAGTAGCGAGCCTTATTATACTTGACTGACAAGCTGAGGGAACATTGTAATAATATATGCATTTTATAACACCCTCTGGGATAAGATGCTGTTGTTACTCTAGCAGATGCTATTTGCAATAATACAGAGGTTGTATTAGTAGAACGAGTAGCTATGCCTTATTGACAGCATTCTGACAATATAATTTTGTTTAGGACTTCCCTGAAAAAACGTAAGAACATAAGAAAATTTTAGAGCCACAGTACTAAGCCAAGCTGCTCCAGGGATTAGTGGATATCTTCAAAATCTGTCTCCTACAATAGTCTAAAAAAGTGACCAATGACCTAAATGATTGTCCTGAGTACATTTATAGCTATCTATCTAATAAATGACTTCATGATGGTGAAAACCTATTTTTAATGGGTGTAGGAGCTCCTAAAAATACCAGTGATAATATGCCAGGGCTTTGTGTATGTTGACTATGTTCATTTACAGAAATAAACAAACAAACAACAACAACAAAACCCACACAAATTGCATTACGTGATAATTTTTTATCTGAAATCTTTCAAGGTTTTTATTAGCTGAACTAATTGGTTGCTAGGAAATTTATGCCATCGGTGGACTGGTTTGCAGATTGGATTAACTTGTCTGTGGGAGTTTGGTATTTCTATGGTAACAGTTTCTTCATTCTGCTGTGATATTTGATCTGTGTCTGATTGTCTGTTCCTTTTCTTCCTCATTAGTCTGCCTTAATCACAGTGAATGAGCCCAGGGGCAGAAATGAATTTGTACCGCTCATTCTAATTAGAGAGAGGGGAACCTATGGGACGGTCATCATAACTTTTGAGGTGAGTTTATCCAAAAGACTTCATACCGTAGTCTGCTGGATTAAACTGAGAGGCTGTAATCATAATTTATTGAAGTGTTTGCAAAAGAGGAAGAAGGACAAAATACCTACATAGACAGGTAGATCTGTTTCATAAAATGGATTCATATTAACTGTCATATAGAAAATACTGTAATTATCTGACTGTTTAATTGACTGTTTAAGAGGTACTAGAGAAAACCAAGTATTTTCTGTCATTTAGAGAGGTATGTGAGGCAACATCAGTATGTATTACTAGAAAATAATGCATATTAAGTATATAAGAAATGTCTTATCTAAATTTAAAAAAGAATTTATTTATTTTACATACAAATATTCAAGTGAGTCTTTAATGATTATCCCAACTTTCAACTGTGAGTGCTCAGGATTTGGTGAATTTCTGTATCTATAATCATCTGTGTCTTGATCTCTATCTTGAATTCCCTGTAACTAAAGCTTTCAAAATAATTAATCATGGTGAATACTTATCCTGTTATTCACGTATGTGATTTGAATGTGATGCAATTACTGCCTTCGTTGATTACTTTTTCTTATGTAGTTCAGATTCTATTATTTACTTTAAAATTATATATAAAATCTTTCTTATAGATATTTTTGTACTAGTTGCCTGGTAAGTAAGGGTAAGGCCCTTATTAGACCTCAAAGCTTTAATGTCAAAACCAGAAAAGCTTTGCACTGGATTTTATTAACACTAAATGTAGCATGAATAGTTAAAGTACTGAATATGGTTCTCTGTGCATTTTCCTTTTTTTTTTTTTTGCAAATGTGTTTGTTCTAAGGTACAGTAAATTTTATCTGGACAATTAATTAGGTCTATCTCACAGCATTATATATGTATGTTGAAAAATAATTTACAAAATGTTCTCAAAACAAAATATCCCATATGACCTTTAAGAGGATTTGTAGTATTTTGAGTTTCACTGCTAAATTTAGTATCTTTAATATCACAAGTGAAGATCGAAGGGACACAAAACCAGTAAGTACTATTACTTTGTCTTGGAATTTATTATGAAATACTATTGATACAAACTGAATTTGCACAAATATCCTTTCTGTAATATGAAAGGGTCAGTTATGCATCAGAAAAATAACAAAGAGCCCCCATACGCCCATATGGAAGTAGTTTTCTTCCTCTTATTCTGGAAATACAGAATTTCTTCGGAGTGGTTGTTCTGACTTACACTGTCTGCCAGAAAAGAGCAGATTTTTACAACTGAATGTTCATGTTTGTAAGTTGGAGATGGCTGAACAGATAGTCATTTGTTATGCAAGTCACACTGCATATTGGTTATTGTACTTGCACTGGATTTGTATTCCAGATTTATATACTTCTTATCAGACAAATCAATTCTTTGCAGATAAAAGATGGTCCAAACCCAGCTGAAGAAGACCTTAGTCCAGCTAAGGGAAATATTACATTCACACCTGGGAGATCAATGCTGATTTATAATTTAACAGTGCTTGATGATCAGGTAGGAACAAGGCTTTATCTTAGGCTTTGATATGTAGAAGGTTAACTGCAGCTCTGGAAAGACTTAGAGTAATAAGTTACAAAAAGCCTTGGCTTAAATAAGGTTGAAAGCAGTTTTATTTGATGAAGTGATGTTAAATTTTGGCTCTCTGGTCTATTATTTTTGCTCTTTCTAATGCTCCATCTTTAGTTCTCATCAGTGAATATTTTTAGTTTATGAGCATGTCCTGGCTGAGGAGACACGTTATCTTTGTCACTAAAGAAAGAATACTACAGATTGAATATTCACAGGGAAAAGACAGATTGAAAAAGATTTATAGTTTTTTGTTTGTTTGTTTTCAGATATGTTTAGGGTAGAAACATATTTGAAAAAATCCTTCTAAGAATAAATAAGATTCCTGAAACAAACATGCAATCTTGTGAAAAGCATGAATACTAGGTGATAATAAACATTTTTCTGTTTTCAGATTGGCCAATTAAAAAACAAACAAACAAACAAACAAAAACCACATAACAACTCATAGGTTGTAAGGCTTTCTTTTTTTTCTCTGAGTAAAGAAAACATTCTTCTAATTTGCAACTTGTGATTTTCCTTTTTTCATACCCACACTTCTCTTTTGTGTCTTTCTTCTCCTTTATGATGAGCTTAAGAGGGAAAACAGGGACATCAAAATAATACAATACAAAACAACTTAATGAGAAATTCATAAGAAAAAAATAATGGTGAAATGTGTCCGTTTCAGAAGTGAGCACAGAACTGTAAAGCGGCTTGTTTCCTTTTTACTGTTAATTATAAAAAATGTCCTTCCACATTTCTACTGATACTCTAGTGTTAAGAAGCTGTGCCAACCTGGGGTGCTGAAGTGTGGAAACATCTCTTTCTAATTCAATGTAATATTTCAGTGACTTCCACACAGAAATAAATTGTTAGTGTCTTTTCTCTTGAGAGGATGTGATTTTATTTATTTTTATTCTGACAAATGCCCTCAAACTTCTAAAAACTTGATCTGTATTTGATATGTCTAGTCAATCTTCCCACTCTGTGAAAGTCTTTCACAAGTGTTTGTGAAAGATGAATTTTGCACAAAAACCTTTATTGATGATGATAATGATGGAGTTCACAAGACTCCAGCATTACTGTCAGAACTGAATTTGAGCTTTTAGGATCTGAGTTAGGGAAACCAATGAAACAAGTGTTTTTCAGAATTGGGCAGCCTTACAGAAGGTAGGGGACTGCAGTTCTGATTTTCACAGCTCTGCATTTATAGTACTTTTCCTGTGCACATTTCCTTTTTGAGTAGAATGGCAACTTTGTTTAAGAGAAAATTAAAGCGGCAAGGCAGCACTGGAAATCATTTATACTATTATATTTGAAGTTTGACTCATGTATTTATCGGTCAATCATGATGCAATTGAAAGCTCCACAATGCCTTATTTATGTAGGATACTAAGATTTTATCTGCAACTAAAATGGCATGTACATTCTGACTGTCAAATGCGTATTTTTGTAGTGCAAATATGAACTAGTATTTGAACACAGTATATGAACTAGTGAACTAAAACAAGCTAAGTTAACATCAATTTTAATAAGATAAAATAGGAAATAGCAGTGTAGGAGAGAGGTGACCAAGAACTTGCAAATCTCATGTTGGAAAAAAAACACAACCTGCATCAGTCAAAAATATTATGCAAGTTTAAGTGCCGCAAGTCAAACAAAGGACAAAATTGGCCTCAGCTACAAGGACAGCTGCATGCATACCCTTTTTGCCCTGAAACAGGATCTAAGGGTGGCCAATTAACAAATGAGTGTCAAAGAGAAGAAATACTGGACCACAGGGAATTCTGAACTTTTTTTGCTCAGTAAACAGAACTACATGGAAAGGATTCATCAGCCTTATAACAAAGCAATGCCATTAGTAACACATAAGCAATTTTGATGTGGAATTTCTCTCAGCAGCAAGTAACAAAAGGACCAAGGTAGGTTGTGTTCTTATGTTGTTCCTCTGTTCTTTCAGGCATGCACAGATGTAAAACTGTGTTAACATCAGCAAATCAAGATGTCAGACTAAATAACTGGCAGGAACACTTGTTTCCAAGCAGAGTAACTTCCACAAGTTGAGTTTGGATCTCCTCACACTTTCTAGTTGGAAAGATACAGAAAGATATTTCTCTTTTCCCACATTTTCATATTTCCATAGCATAGAAGTATGTCTTAGAAAACGGAAACATTCAGTTTTGAGAAAGGATTTTCAAAGTTGCAAGCGAGTTTCTTTTTGCCTGTTTATATTAATATGAAAAAGGTTGTAATGTTTATATTGTTCCCTTTTTTGCTAAATATATGAAACATATTTCTAAGTAAGTGTTCTGCATATATTTGAAATGGGACTTACACCCTGTTGCTACTATTATTTTTCCAGATACCTGAAAATGATGAATTGTTTGTTGTTCATCTCATGAATGTGGAGGGAGGGGCTGAAATCAACACCACAAGGAATTCAGTTCAGATTAATATTAAGAAAAATGACAGCCCTGTGAGATTTGCTCAGAGCACTTACATGGTGCCTGAGGAAGTTGATGTGCTCACAGTTCAAGTGGTTCGTGGTAAGGATGACAGCGGAAAATTAATTGGACCTGATGAATGTGAAGTCTCTGTCAGTTACACCATCATAACTGGGAATTCAACAGCACATGCACAGCTCAATTTAGACTTCCTGGATCTTCAGCCAAACACAACTATTGTCTTCCCACCTCTAGTTCATGAAGTATATATGAAATTCAAGATCCTTGACGATGCCATACCAGAAATTGCTGAGACTTTCCAAATTATGCTCCTAAAGGACACGTTACAGGGAGATGCTGTTTTGGTTAATCCATCTGTTGTTCACGTCACCATCCAACCAAATGATAAACCCTACGGAGTGCTTTCAATCAACAGTATCCTGTTTGCTCAAACTGTTATCATTGATGAAGACCAAATTTCAAGGTACTGCAGATCTTCAAACATTATCTCGACATGTTAAGGGATTTATTTGGCACTGTAAAGCATTCTTAGGATTTCACTGACAGTAATTATAAAATCACTAATGAAAAATTAATATAGAAATCACCTACTGTGTAATTATTATAAACTATATATAATTTTCAAGGGAGAAAATGTCTAATTATGCAAACGTATTTTAATATTTATGAACTATATATAAGAACTCTAAATATTTAATGACATCATCAAAATACTGAAAAACCTGTAATCTAAAAGATGGATCAGTGAAGTTGTGATGCTGCCACACACCCGTTCATACAAGTGGAAAATATATTTCAGGCTTTCTTTCCCAGTAAATCTATACTGTATATTAGTCAGTCTCTGGTTAAAAAATGGTGGTGAGTGTCTCCTGTGAAGTACTGAATACCCATAGACTTCCAAATAAGTTAAATATGTGTAATTTTACAGATAAATTAAAAACAAATCTCCACACAAATCTTTACAGGCAGGACTGATATCTATACAATATTTCCAGTTTCACTAAAAATGTCCACTGCTAGCTAGTGATGGTGGTTCATCCCCAGAGAAAGAGGTAATGTATCAACCTATGATTTTACGAACAATTTCTAGTATGTAGAGCCTAGCACTTCAATATTCACTTTTTTTTTTTTCTTATACACAGATACAGGAAACATGACATTTCCATAGTCACAAAGATTGATAAATTGTATTTCAGTACATAGGCAAATAGCTGAGTCACTTTATGTTAAATAAAATCATTATTTAATCACTCACACCTGACAATTATATTTTGATACAGTCCATAAAACAGTGTAGAAATTTAGTTGAGAAAAAGGTTTCTGAAATTTAATATCTTTCCTGAGAAAAAATGTAAACATGCCAAGTTTCCTCTTCATAGTATCTTTCTTACTGTAAACAAAATAAATTCTGACTAACGTCTTTAGATATATTATAATGTCTTTGTATCTCATGAATAAGCAACCTGAGAAAATTCTACTTGTGTGGTATGATTTCACAAATTTTAAGTCCTGACTCAGGTGTCAGTAGCAGCAGTTAATATTGATTCCACTGAAGTCAGTATAAATCTTCCAGGGAACAAATAACTAAGTAAACCAATATTAATTATAATTGCATGTTACAGATTTCTGTTTTCACTCAAAACCATAGGTTTGAAGGGATCACAATTGTAAGAAATGGTGGAACACATGGAAATGTTTCTGTGACCTGGGTCATAACTCGGAATAGCAGTGATCCCTCACCTGTGACTGCGGACCTTGTTCCAGAGAGAGGGGAGATACATTTTGATCAAGGACAGATGCTGGTCACGCTGTCTCTGACCATTATTGATGATAACATACCAGAAGAAGCAGAGCCCTATCTTCTGAAGCTCTTAGCTCATACTATACAGGGAGGCGCAGAAGTCAGCGAACCATCTGAGGTAAGTTTGATTTCAGAACTTGTTTTGAGGAGGTTATAATAATTAGGGACTTCACTAGTTATGTTCGATTGGCTAAACTGAAGTAATTGCCCTTGAATTTAAGTGAAGCAAGCTGATGTATTCTAAGTATAAGGAGCCACATCTGAAGTCTTTGGCTTAACATATTATTCAAGGCCAGACCTATTTAATGCAGTAGCATTTAGCTTAGAATATTCCCATCATAAATATCACTGCATAAATGCTGTCTGGATTGGTTGCTTGCTAAGAGAAGGTTGAGCATTTATTTTCACTTGCTTATTTGCTGTAGATACTGGAATGTTTTACACAGAGTAACAGCTTCAAGAGGATGGCTTAGTGATTAAGATTAACCTCTGAACTGTTAAATAAGGGGTAATTAGCATTAATGACAATTTTGTGACTCAGTTCCCTACATTGCTTTTTGAATATACAATTGAAATGAACTTGGTGAATTAAATGATATTTTTATTTTGTTTTCAGTCTGAAATATATTCAAATTATTCACTTTGGCTGCTGAACCAAAAATCAGTTATTCAAAGCTCATTCTGACATAGATGAGGCATAGCAGGAAAGTTGCTGCTATCAGTGCTGTGCTGCTTGTGCACAAACAATACTTTGGGGCTGTCAATCTGACTTCTTTCTCGAGTGCCAGTTCAGTAACGATAAAAATGTATGATGACAGTCAAGACATACTGTCATGAAAACATGAAAACTGTGGTGTATATTGACTGTAGCATTGAGTAAGTGATGCTGTTTTCTGTTTTGCAGCTTTTGTTTTACATTCAGGACAGTGATGATGTTTATGGCGTAATAAAGTTTTATCCTTTGGAGAGTCAGAAGATTGAAAGTAATCCAACGGGACGCTTTTTATCCTTGAGTTTTGTACGGGAGAAAGGAACAGTTGGAGATGTGCAGTTGGTTTATACTGCACTGTATATCCCAGCTGGAGCTCTGGATCCTGAGAGAGCAAAAGATGGCATTCTGAATATGTCTAGAAACAGCATCCTCCTGTTTCCAGAAGGAAAAACACATCATACTTTGAGTATACCAATAAGAAACGACGCATTTCTTCAAAATGGTGCTCATTTCCTCATACAGGTATCTCAGTTTTGTGTTTGTTTTTTTTTTAAGCTTATTTAATATGAAGACTATGATTCAATAATTGATCCTTCCCCTTGACTGTAAATGACCATTCCTGTAAAAAAAAAAAAAAAAAAAAAAAAAAAAGGTTTCATAACTATGCCATAAAGTTTTATATTCCTAATCACTAGTAATTACACAAATTTTTAAAAATAAGGATGATTCAGGAATTAAATCATGGAGTTTATCAAAATGAGATCAGTGTAGGCTGTTGCGTGCCCCTTGAAGCATGTTTCTGCTTGGCCTCTGACTTGGAACGTGAAAAAAATAAGGTTCTTAAAATTAAATTACTGAAGCAGGAAAAATTTCAGAAATGACATGCAAGTAAATGTAACTTGGGCTTGATACGGGTCCTTCTCCAGCAGGTCACCCCCCAGCCTGTACTGATACATGTGGTTGTTCCTTCCCAGGTGCAGGACTCTACACTTACTCTTGTTAAACCTCATCTGATTTCTTCCTGCCCAGCTCTCCAGCCTGTCCAGGTCCCTTCCAGCTCCTACAATTCTGTGATACTGTGACCTTTGCTCTTCCAGCTGAACTATTCTAAGTCATAAATTAAAAGGGTCAAATGTATATTATATCGCATCTATATATAAATTTGTTAGGAAAACTTACATTTTTTTTTCCTAGTTTTCCCTGAGTAGTTTTCCTCACTTTTTTTTTTCTATCTGAATTTGTAAAAGATAACTTTTATCATTGTTGAAGGTGTTGATGTTATATCCATAAATTTCAAATTTGCCAGGTTTTGTGTTTTTCTTATAGTCTACCAAAGATGTTGTAATCACTTCTAAGACCTTTGAAAGATTTCCTCCCTCCATATCCTTCTCCCTACATTCTCTTAAAAGAGGAATTTTTTTTTTTTTTTGCCAGAGTTATATTGTTTAACTAATATGCAATTTTATTTATTTATTTATGGCATTCACAGCTAGATTAGGAATTGCTTTCTGAAATACTAGAACACATTAATATGTTTTATGACTGCAAGCTGTCTGAGAGATCCTCAAAATTCTTAAACATCTAATTCCATGTATTCAATCTCCTTTTTTTTCTTTTTTTTTTTTTTTTTTTTGTCCTTTGACTATGGTCAAGACACACATATTGTAAATATTTCAGAATGTCCAGTCATTCCAAGCACTTTGCCTGGATTTTCAAACTGTAGAGTCCAATGTATTCGTGTTTTTTTTTCTCTTTTTTTTTTTTTTTTTTTTTTTTCTGTGCTTTCTCTATGAACCATAAATAAAATCTTATTTGTTTGAACAAATTAAATCAGAGGAGATTCCCAGTTCAAATAATTAATTTAGAAACTCATGCAGAAGGAAACACTGCTATTTATCACTGCGACAATCCTTCTGCATAGTGAATAAATGATAATCTCAGTGAAGATGTTTAGAATGAGTTGTATTTAGGCACAATAAAGAATAGACTCAGGAATTGGCAGAGGAGAAGTAAATGCAACTGTAGGATGAATAAAGGTACAGGAGATAATGTGAGATATATTCGTTAGTGACACCTTCAAGTAAATAACATGCTGTAATCACAGGTGCAGTTTTTGGTGTATCTAGGAAGATTAACTCTGAAAATTAAGCTCATAAACTACTAATTGCTATGGTTCAAATAACTACATTTTTTTTTCTCCTTGATCTGGTTCCTTTAAAAGGTACTAAAGGAGACACTGCAGAAAGAATAAAATCTCTGTTTTTTATTTATTATTACTTTATCCCAAATGTACCAAAGCATACACTTTAAATTGTGCAAATTGTTTTGGCTGTGTAGTATTTCAGAAATTTTACTGAGCTAACAACCATACAATGGTGCACTTTCATCCTGTTAATTGCAGGATTGGGGCCTACGCTAGGAGAAAGCTCAGAAAAGAGGAGAAAAAAAACAGTGCCATCGTCTGTTCTTCAGACTCTTGATAACAAGTTGAAATGGCTGAGAATCAGTTACTGAATACAGTATTTGTAAAACATTTCCATCTATCATCAGATAAATGCTCATGCATATTTCTGGGTGTTACTCAAGTAGTTGTGGAACAAAATATGATGCAGCCCACATATTTAACAGTTTTGTTTTAAGAACTCTAAGACTTTAAAAATCATCTTTTGAAATGGTGAACCATTATTACTATATGAATTTAAGAAAGGCCACTATTCTTCCCCCAGAAATAAAGCTTTACTGTACACCTGATAACTCCAAGAAAAAATGTCGGTGGGAGTTTATGCCCCAGTGAAATGTTCACAGAAATATATGCAAATCTGTTATGGAAACATTTATTGTAATGATGCATGTAGACAGAATGACATGGCATAAATAATATTTGAAGGAAATAATTAAACAGGCAAGTTCTGCTTTCCTTGGTATGTCACTACTGCTGCTGGACTTAATGAGCGATGCTTCTCTCATAAAGAAAAGGGTAAAAAAAATCTATTTGCTTTTAGTATCTATAATCTATCAGAAATGCAGTGACAGGTAAAATACAGTTTTGAAATACCGTACTGAATTTAAATTTTTAATGCAGCTCTGGTAGTTCTTAGATAGAGAATTCCTTAAAATTTTGTGGAGAGGAAAGAAAAGTGCTTTATTCTTTGGCTGTTTGGCTGTAAATTATTATGACTTCAGTGATTTCCCTAGATTTTTATCAATGCAAGACACAAAAAATAATGTTAGACAATTGCCTATGCTGCTCATCAGTTACTGCTAATATGTCTAGTAATGAATCAGCTGATCTGGAACAGACAGTCTCTCACTGGCTTGATCTGTGTTTAATTACATACACTAATATGATTTGTCTGGGAGGCATACCATTCTGCTGACAGCTCAACAATATCCACTTCATTTCTTTGACATGTCTACTTACAAATTTTTATAACAGCAGTTATAAAAATCAGTATGCAAATTCTTCCTATTAATAGGAAGATGTGTACTCTGGAGATGTGTACTTCCTGCATACGGAAATTACTCTGAAATGTCAGAACTGTTCTGACTTGGTGCTTCTTATTTCTCAGTTTTCTCTTACTTTTTCCTACAGCTGGAAGGAGTTGAACTGGTGAATAGAATTCCTCTAGTCCCATCTGTGAGTCCTAGGTTAGGAGATATTCGAAATATTTCTCTGAGGATTACTCCAGATATTGCAAATGGAGAAATAGGCTTTATTAGCAATTTACCGATTATTCTTTCTGAACCAGAAGATTCCCCTGCTACACTGGTAAGTAAGCCTTTTTATATCGTCCTTTGCTATGGAAAACTTATTTGGAGAAGGCGGAGTTTGCTGTATTCAGTGTAGCATAAACAATTAATGTGAGGAAAAGCCTTCCTCTAAGTTCTGCCTTATCCCAAATATTCTCTTCCTTAAATAAT
Organism: Anas platyrhynchos; assembly: GCF_047663525.1. Taxonomy (NCBI): domain Eukaryota; kingdom Metazoa; phylum Chordata; class Aves; order Anseriformes; family Anatidae; genus Anas; species Anas platyrhynchos. The sequence continues at coordinate 82,206,186 of NC_092621.1, forward strand.
AATAGTAATAATAATGCTCTGAAATAATCTGTTATTAATTTCCAGAGAAGTGATATTGGTCTTTGTTTTCTGTGTAAGCATCTAAAACCAGTTAGCCCTTGATGCTCACGCAGAGCAAAAGATACAGCAGTTAGTCTCTCTCACCAATTGTGAGCATAGTCATGTAAAGTAGGACTGACACAAATCCTGAATCAGATAGATCATTTCCCATTGTCAAATTAGAACTGGCCAAACTTTATTTTTTTTAATTATTATTTATTCAAATAGCAATTTGCAAGGGAGTAATTGGTTTTGCATTTACTTTTGCAAGTCACAACAAATTAATGTGTTTCACAGGTTTCCATTGCATTGCATCGAGATGGGACTGATGGTCAAGCAACTGTGTTCTGGAGTTTGAAACCCTCTGGTCCCAACCAAAAGGCAGTAACACACGATGATATAAGTCCTTTTAACGGCTCCGTGGTTTTCTTATCTGGCCAAAGTGATACTACAATTAACATCACCATTAAAGCTGATGATGTACCTGAAATGAACGAAACTGTGTTATTAACTCTGGACAGGTACTGTACCATATTCTCTATTCATATGTATCAGCTGCAGTACTCAATTTATGTATAACAGATTAGCACAGTGTTAATTACAAGTTATTATTATTACTTACATTGTGTTGATACGTGTCTGAAGAAATATTGGACCCTTGATTCTTCGGACCCTTTGAGTCTTTGACTGGAGATCAATGTAAGAAACCATTTTGCATTTATTATCTAATGACTTAATTGTTTATATTTTCATTAAAATTCTGTATACTATTCAGAAAGTTCTTTCAGTTTTGATCTTTTTTATAGCTCTTGGTTTTAACACTTCTTTTTTTTTTCAGGAAAATAATATTTAGTGAGATAATGGGAAAATCTAAAGTGAGAACTAAAAAACAATGCAGAACTTTTTCTCTCAGAAACATTTATAACTTGGGTATCACTGTAGAATTAGACTAGCAGTTTGTTTGTTTGTTCTGCATGTTCAATATTCCTTGATAATTAGATATGTCTGTCAGCGCCTAGCCCCCAGAATATCCCAGTGTGACTATTATTGCAGTCTTCTGCTAATGAGAATGCAGTGGGGCTTCTGGAGCACAACGTTCTGGTCTGCCTTCTTACCTAGTTGAGGATTTTAGGATAACAGACTGTCAGGACCCTCAGGTGATACCATGATACTGATCTGCATATGAACATGTTCAGAAAACTTAAATTAGTTTATAATCAGGAATTATGCAGAAGTAATTTTATTCTGTACAGGAAGTGTAGGCTAGCTCTTAGATATCCATAACAGATATCCACAATGATTACACATTAGCAAACAATAGGCAAGAAGCTCCTCAAGCTGTTATTGACCACAAGAAGATCCCATTTCAGAAAACATGGTTTTTGAACATTGTTATGGTACACAAGGAAGATGTTACTCCTTTGCAGGATTGGCTTGCTTGATTAAAAGGTGGCTGGTTAATGCATGTAGCTCAGAACAAATTATTTTATTCTACCTTGGCTACCATTACATTAAAAAGGCAATCTTTTTCAAAACAAAAACAGAGACAACTGCAAGCAGCTCTCTGCTTTTTTTTTTTTTTTTTTTTTTTTTTTTCCGTGGGTGAAACTGGTTTGTCTCAAGGAATTTTTTTAGAGTCTCTGCCACAAAGGGGGAAACTAGGATTAGAAATGATGGTTCAAGTTTTGAGTGTGAGGTGGCCAAGAATGCAGACTGGTATTGAGGTAAACAAGTAAGTAGATAGAAGTAGCAGCATGAAAGATTAACTTTTTTGATTCATGTGTGTGAAAGTACAGTTTTCTGCCATTTATCCTGAGTACAGCTGTAGGCTGTACCTTGAAAATGGTGGCTGCAACAAGGAATGAACTGGCAGCTGAACAAATACAAGCAGTGTTCTGCTTTTGCTGTGTATGGTGCAAGCCATAGCTCTGTTGATCATGAAGTGGATGGTGAAAAGTGTGCCAAGAGTAAGCAGCTTTCCCACACTTGGCAGGGTCAGAGAGTGAAGCAAGGAACAGGTGGTCTGTCCTGGAAAAAGGAGTAAACAAGGAGGAGATAGAATCTGAACTTTTCTCTAGACCTGGGTAGCATCCTTCACTTCAACTAATTAGCAGAAGCCAATAATGAAATGACTGCAGAGACCATCCTTTCACTACTAGACATGACTCTTCAAATTAGGGTTGAAGGATACTGGCAGGGTTACGTGTAAGCCTGTGCTATTGCTGTCTGCCTGGTTGCTATTTTGTGGACAAACAGAAGATTTCAGTTTCCAAGGCTGGCAGCCAGCACCTCACAGCAGTAGTGAATGAGCACAAAAACAAAGATGCACTGTGCTGTAGATGTGCTTGTACTGTTCCATAAATTGTAGTGTAAAGTCAGCGGGAAAAGAAACCATGTAAGAACTTTAGTGAAACTATAGACATAGACATATGTTCATACGCATTCAATTGACTGAAATTTTTAATAGCATGGGTAAAATAATCAAAATAATTAGTTCTAACAAGGATGTATTATTTACAGCTTAGTGATATTGTCAAGGCAGTTCAATTTTAAATAAGCTTTAAGTGCATCCATAACTATAATTTTTCCAAGCCATTAAAAACAATATTATCCTTTCTTGCTTTATGGTCTCTATCCTTAGACCATAGATAGTAAAACTAAGTCTGAATTTTGTCCACAAACTGGAGGTAAATGTATAACATGAAAAATATGATTCCAAAGAAGACAGATGAGTAATGATGAGTAATAAAGAGGCAAGAGAGTCTTGTATCTGCTGAAGCTTCTTCATATTTTATTTTTTTAGAAGCAGCTTCAGGTTGAATGCCTGCCCTATCTGAATAGCCCTGAATTGAGACCAAGCATAAAAAAAAACAGATGTCTGTAGTGAAATCTATGTGAGAAAGAAAAGACCTTGGTCTTCTTGATGAATGTAGGTGGAACAGGCCATGGAAATTGTGTGTGTGCTTTGTGAGAGCATATATATGTACTAGGGCTGTTCATTTTACCTGGTAAGCACAAACAGAAATCAGTTTTTTAAAAATCTGATTGCTGTTTTTTCCTCCTACACAACATAATCTCTCACTGGCAGTTATCAGCCCCTCAGTTAAGTTGCAGACAGCTATTGACTTGGCAACTGGCACAACCAGAGGGCCAGAACCTGCAGGGTATGTGGGCTGAGGACGTGGCCTGTGTTTGTGCTCATGAGTGAGTGGTGGTGAGACTGAGAACTTGGAGACTTTGGGATCTGGGGATAAATCACTTTTATTTTGTGAAAGTGACAATCAACAAACAGACGACTGTTTAGGCAGTCCTTATGTTCCAACATTTCTTGAGTCTTGACTCATGGAAGTTAAGATGCCAGAACAGATCCATATGCATATGTTATGACATAAATCTCATTTACTATATATAATAAACCGAAGCAACGTTATTTGGAGATTTTTATAGCTCTAGTGATTTCAGTGATGGGATGCAGATTTCCATAGGCTAAAATTCTGTCATCAGTTTATGTAGAAAATGATGAGACCTGTGAGTAATAAAGTAATTTTTTAAAAATTACAGTTGTAAAATACAGACTTGACTATTTCACTGTGAAATATCTGGCAGATTTAAAAAAATTTGGGGTTTAAGAGGTTGCTACATGTCAAAAAGTTAGAAAAGCACAGAGGGGCCATTTAAAACACTGCATAGTGTCGATGGTCAGGGCTTAAGGGTTTATGTGTTGTGGGTTACTCACTGACATACTGCTTAATGGAGCTGGGATTTTCTCCTTCATTGGTAATTTCCTTTGGTTAGTGTCTGTTTTAAAACCATATCTATCTTACTTATGTAAATTTTCATAGAATCACAGAATAGCTTGGGTTGGAAGGGACCTTAAAGATCATCAGTTTCCAACCGCACTGCCATGGGCAGGGATACCACCCATTAGATAAGGTTGGCCCACAGCCTTGTCCATCCTGGCCTACCAAACCTCCAGGGATGCCTCAAGGGTTTGATCAGAATGTGTAACGGGGAAAAAGTTATTTGAAAATAGTATAACGTTGAAATGAATGCCCTGGACACCTACTGCTAGTTTTCATTACTTCTCAAAATAACAACAACATATCTTTCCTGCTATGACTCAGAAAAATTAAAATAGCCTCAAAAAAATCAAATAAATGATGGATTAAACCTGGGGAGAAGGTGTTTCCTCTGGTGAGAAGCACTGTGGAATGACTAATGTGGCAAATCCTACTTTAATGCAGTTCTTTAGAGCTAGAGCCTGCCACTAATTAAATCAGTAGATAATCCTGAAAAAATTGAAGAGGGGGTGAACACTGAATGCAAACAAATTGAGTAATGTTCCACAAGCAATTTCAATTCCCCTTTTTTGAGATACCCTGACAGAAAAGAAAGTCTTTTAGAGAAGTGTAGTTTAATAATGACAGCCATGTAGATTCACATTGGAAAATAAGTTTCTCTTGTGTCTTTCAGAGCACTCAGGTTCTGCAGAAATTCCAGATTTTGTCAAAAGTTATTAACTTCAAAGTTATTATTTATTTATGTATTTATTTATTTATTTTCTGGTTCTATTTAGTTCTTAGTAACACTGAAATTCTCATGGTACCTTAAACTTTGTCAAAAGTCTGATTTCTGCTATTTTCTTGTACTGCGTGTTTAAAAAAGTGTAAGAAACATTTTGGGGCTCCTGATGGTTGTCCTAATTCATCTGTAGTTCTTACTATGTAATATTCTTTACATATACATGTACAATACATGATTTTTTTACTGAAAGAATTTCCCTAATGATCAGTCTTGTTGTATAAGAAATACTTTACACACTTTGAGGTTGTATTTCTTATGTCAGCATTGTAGGCATTGCCAGGGTTTATTGTCTGTATGAAACTCCATGTTCATACATAGCCATTTTTCAGGAAAAAAAAAAAAAAAAAAAAAAGCTGAGGATAAAAACAGGGAAGTGGCTTTCCAACTGATTGGTATCTCCTTATTCCTGGTCAAGAGTTCTTTTCACTAGCTGGAGCTGCTGGCCATGGTAAAGCCACCATGTCAAAGGAGCTGTTCTTTTATAGCTGCTTCTGAATAGCCCTCTTTGTCCTGTTTCCATACTGCTGTCAGAGGAACACCTAAAGAGCTGGGTTCATGGGTTCACACACCACAAGGAGTGAGACAGGACTGAACTGGCCCTGTGTGGTGTGAGGCAGTCTGGGAGCATCTCCTCTGTGGTGTAGGGTTGGTATATGAACGCCCCGCTGTTCTTCAGGGTGCATGTGGCAGGGGATGGGGCTGGTGTCCTGGCATCTCTGGGGGCACAGACCCTGTGTGCAGCCCCGTAGCTGCTCCAGGTCAATCTGAGCTGGCTGCTGGAAGCATTATGCAGGTATTTGCTGAACACTTCACCTTTCCTGGTTTAGCCCCGTATGGACTAAGGTTTAACACATGAAGAGTACACTGAACCAAAAAGCAAGCATTTGGATTAAAAGGATAAAACTTTGCAGGATGTGAGTATGGTAATTGTATTACAATGTAATTGTTCAAAACAATAGAATTGGGATCTTTTTTTTTTTTAATATTCCTAGAAAAAAAGTAAATCTGTGAGAATAATTTACAACAAACATTTTAAATTTAAATTTAAAATGCACCTTCATAATTTATCTTTGTTCCCTTAATTCTTTCTTTTTTTTTTTTTCCAATACTATTTAAAAAAAAATAAATCTTGTTAGGGATATGCATTCTATGTTATGAAAAGTTCTATGTATATGCCTTAGAGTATACATACAAAGAGTACAACTGGGTGCACCATTTGCAGAATCACAGAACGGCTCAGGTTGGAAGGGACATTAAAGGTCATCCAGTTCCAACCCCTCTACTAGATGGCACCTACTAGATCAGGTTGGCCATAGCCTCATCCAACCTGGTCTTGAACACCAGGTTGGGGCAGCCACAGCTTCGTTCATTCATTGTTTGCTTAACAGCATCTTGGAGTTGGAAACCTAACCCTAGCTGCTTCTAGTAAGTTTTTGCATAGGATGTTTTATGACTTTTCGGAGTAGTAACTAACATCACTGTGCCAGGGCAGTGATAGCAGTCTGACTGCTCATGGTATCAGCCAGAGAAAAAAAAAAGACCAGATAATTAATAAGTAAATAAATAAAATATCCAAGTGTTCAAAATGGGGTTTGTATGGAGAAACCACCTGAATAATGTTCTTTTTTTACCAGTTGGTGGACTGAATTTTACTGGTTGCTTCCTGACCTGAAAGCTGGCTAGGTTTAATATGTACCAAAAACTCACTTGACATAATGATTCATTTTTACTTTCTGTTGTAAATTTGTATTTATGTTATATACGTATATATACTACTTTGGTAATCTGATTAACTAAAAAATTGTTATAAATGAGGTTTGCTGTGATTTTGTGCCAAATTACTTTTCCTCGTGTACCCATCAGTACTCTTTCTGTGCTTATCTGTTTTTATCATTACTTTGTCAGACAGATGAAACACCATATCACAGAGGCACGTAGATATATTTTCCTAATAAAGGTTTATAATCGTGGACTGCTCCTGCAGTTGTGATCACGCAGTCAGTAATCAAGCTCTTTGAGGAGGGCTTGCTAGGGAACACCTTGAGTGGCTCTTGACATGCTGAATTGGTCACGGGGTCATTCCTCGTTAAGTGGGAGCTGCGCACTTGCTGGCCTTTGTCAACAGGAAAATGCCAAGCAAGCAGGGCTTGCTCCTATAACATGAACATTGTAAGCTTTTGGAAAGTAAAAAGAAAGACTTCTTTTAATTTATTTTTTCCCCTTTTTGTTTTTTGTTGTTTTGCTTTTTGTTCTTTTATAAGATGGGTAGTACTGAAATTTTAGTTGGTGGCACTTTCTTTCTTTCATTACTATCCCCATCCTCTTTTTTTTTTCTTTTCTCTGTGTTGACAGGGTAGAGACAGAAAGGTTTGTCGTGTTCTTTGGGTAAGTGCGGTGAACTGTTTTTTGTGCTCAGTGAATCAATGCTTTGTTTTAGAAGTGGTTGGTTTGGACAGAATCTGTCTTTATCATTTCTTCCCCTCCCTCCCCAAGAGTTAAGTCTCTGCATCTCTTCATACAACGCATGCTTCCCCTTTGGTGTTTTGTTTGATGGCATGGGGTTCTTGCTTGAAGGCATTTCTTTATGTAGGATCTGTGAATGATGAAAGTTATGAATGCATGGCTCAGTGTTTGATATTTGAGTGTTTCATGGAATAATGAATTAATTGTTTTAAACTGCTACAAATACAGTTTGCCCCAACTAAATGACTGAACTGATTAGAGTAATTTTCTCTAGTCAAAGACAAGGAAAGTTATCTTGATTTAGACTAACATGCATATAATTTATATAACACAGGTTATTTTTTTCTACTGACTTCTGTTTTTTTAAACACATAACAAACATGAGCATGTTACTCTATTAAATAGGTGTTACCTATTCTGCATCCTGTACCCTGTCCTATAGACTATGCTACAACAAACAATGCTAAGTTGTTTTTGTGTGTGTAGGTTCCAGTTTCTTATAATGTGCTTCTGGACACAGTTCTGGGCCTGATTTCAAAAACTGGATATAGTAGATCACACTTCTTCATGAAATAGCGTTTGATAAGGTCTAGGTTGTAGTACAGTGAAAGCACAAAAATATGTACAATATGCAGGACCACGATTTCATTGAAAAATGCAATACTGACAGGAAACGTGAAAGATGTATGCATATTTGGTCAGTGTACTTCATTCTTGCTCCATTCACCGTGTGCTTTAAAGGGAGAGTAGGTCCAACATTTTGTAGTCAGATGGGGATCCTACAGGTAGTCTCCACATCTACAGAAGGCAGGCTAACACACAGCTGAGGATGAAATCCATGGTATAGAGGGTCAAATTTCTGCCTCTTTATGTCAGTAGTAAACTTTGACAAAGAAAGCAATAATGTAAATTTATGATGTTCAATGTAATCTCATCATAGGTGATTTTGGAATTTCCTTTATACCTTGATCCAAATACAAAGTAGGTCTGAATTTAACTAACTTTTTTTTTTTTTCTTTTTCTTTTTCTTTTCCCCTGTCATTATTCTGTTTCTTTTCCTGTGTGTTGTGTGCATGTGTTAACAAAACCAGATAAACAAACAACGGAGTCAATAGCTATAAAAGAAAAACATATATTAAAAAAGTTACTTCAGAGGCAATAATTTTTTTTTTTCACAAATGGATAAAACATTCTGATGTTGTATCATTCTTAACTTATTTTAATCCTTACAGGTAACTATTGGTTTTCATAATTTATTCATAAAATTTGTCAATATCCTGATCTCCTCTGTAGGCTAAACAGAATTGCAACTTGAAAAAACCTTTTACCTTCCTTTCTCAGGGTCAGTGTGGAAAATCAGATACTGAAATACGGGTTTACTACTTGTGAAATTACAATTTTGGAAAATGATGATCCTGGAGGAGTGTTTGAATTTTCTTCCTCTTCCAGAGGTCCCTACAGCATCAAGGTAACTATCCGAGTATCGTCGCTTGAACGTTACAGACAACTTAGTTCTAAGAGAGTGCTGGAAAAAGATGAATTTTATTTTTTGCAGGAAGGGGAGTCTGTTGAACTGCAGATTGTTCGCACTAGAGGAAGCCTCATCAGACAGTTTCTGCGCTACACTGTAGAACCAAGAGATAATAATGAGTTTTATGGAAGCACAGGAATTCTGGAGTTTAAGCCTGGTGAAAGAGAGATCATAATTACACTACTGACAAGGATGGATGGGATTCCAGAGGTAAGAATTAATATTTTTCTCTCTTTAAATTGCATTCACAGACATATTTGTTTGTCACTTATTAAAATATAGATGGTTTCACCTATAAATACCAGCTATTTTTCTGTAACATTTGAAGGCTTTCTTTTTCTTAAGTATGAAAAATAGGTAGAGGAAGAGTGACTGAAAGGCCTATGAGATAGTCGAGCAGCATATGAAAGCATTTTATATCAATACGAATCAGGTCTTTTCAGCCTTGCCTGAATATTCATTTCTCTGATATCTCTATTGTTTTGTAATCCCGGAAATCTGCAGAATTTGAGGCCTGTATCTGTTGCTTTTCTCTTTGCTTTCTCTTTTTCTGTAGCTTGTTCCCTTTCCTGTGCATCAGCCATCCTGGATTCCACCAGGAAGTTTGCAAGGGTTTGATCTTACCATATGTATGTTAACATAAATTTTAGCTGCTGTGATTCAGCATTTTTTGCTGCCTTTACATGCACGTTCCTATGCTGTATTTTGCATAAGCAGTTAGTTGTGTTTTTCCAATCCTGCTAGTGAGCTGATCAAAGAGTAAAGTTCCAGAAAACCAGCTATACAAAACATAAAGGTTTTAGGAAGATAATAATCTTATTGTAGGGACAGGTGGGTCATCAGTCATGAGAGGGATGGAGGACCATGATGAGGAAATCAGGGGATCACAGCACTCCATCTTCAATTGCATAGGCTGCTGTAGAAATTCAGGTTTATTTTCCCTACATAGTCCAAAGAAAAGAGACATAAGAAGTCTGAACTCCACTACAGAAACCAGGAACATAAGATAAGCTAGTAAAACCTAGGCACTAGAACACCAGGTGATTTAATAATTCCATTCCCAGATTTTACTAGTTCATCGGCAGGCTGAGATAAAAGTATTTCCCTGCTTACAGCAGTATTATTAGACTAAGTAAGTCATCCTGCTGAAATGCTCAGGCAAAAACATATGAATTCTAGTGTCAGGACTAAAAAATGAGGTCCTTTTATTCTCTTTTATCTCCAAGAGTGGCCAACAGCAACATACATGAACAGGACATATATAATCACTTTCCTCCAGAATGCCATCCCAGCCTCCAATGGTGGGCAGTCCAAGGATGTCTGGAGTAATGGATGGTATCTTTGGGTGTCTTCAGATTTTCTTTCTGTTAATTGAAGCAGTTGGGCTTTGAAGGCAAATAAGGTTTTAGCATCCATGACATTTTGTAGTACTGAACACCATTCTTTAATTGAATTGTATGTAAAGAACCAGTTTATGCGTGTTTCTTTACTGCTGACCACCAGCCAGTTTCACTGAGTTCTCCCCAGTGTAGAGTAATTCTCCTTTCTGGGTAGATAAATGCAGTAATTTTTTTAATGTTCTCTGATGCTTTTTTGAGAGTGCCATGTCCCATTAGATTAGTAAGGCCAGTTGATCTATTATTTCTAAATTAGCATGCTGTCCATGGTTTAAAAATCTTTGCTTTACCTGTTACAAAGCCATAAATGTTAAAAAGTTTTGGAGGAAAGAAAATTTACATTTCAGAGTGTGTTACAGACATTACTTGTGAAGTTATGCGATTCTAAATTAAGTACACAGAATAAGTCCTTTCTTGTAATAATAATAGACTTTTGGAGAAACTGATGCTTTTAGAGATAGAAAGTTCTAACAATTTCCTTTATCTGATGGCATTATACAAACACTTATTGCACGTAGAATGTGTGTGATTTCATTTTAAGTTTGTATCCCTTTCTGCCTGATGGGGGACTGTGGACTATAGACCATTTTGTTTTTGATGTGGATGTTGAATATGTATTTTTATTCTGATTGAGTTTCCCTCTTCTAGCTGGATGAGGTATATTCTGTGGTACTTAGTGGCTACAGTGAAATGCCAGGCAAGTTGGGGAATGCCACAACAGTCAATATAACCATTTTGAAGAATGATGATCCACATGGTATCATTCAGTTTCTACCTTACGAGCTAACAGTAACAATAAGTGAAAGCAAAGGAGAAGTCATCCATACTGGTAATTCCTTTTTATTAGAGTTACTTCTTTATCTGCTGTCTGCTTCTGCAAGTCTTATTTTCCCTGTTCTAGGATAAAAGAAGTCTAGGAGACTTCTTACTAAAATCTCCACTCAGGACCTTACAGAGTAGTACAATGCTAAGCAAGATGAGCAGCAGAGAGTGAAGTGGAGAAGTAAGGGTGTGGAAAAACAGAGGGATTAACTGAGTAAAAAGGATTGCTAGAGAATTTCCCAGACAGGAGGGATGGAGTACTGATGTATGTGTGAAGTGCAACGTGGAGGTAGTAGCTCTATTTGTGGAGAATGAAGAATGGGGTGTTATATAAGAGAAACATAGAGTTAAATGGGTGATTTTAATTGATCTAATTCTATTCAGTCATCAATTACTTTTATGGGCAAGAACTAATGTGAAACTAAAGCCTTTTGAACTGCTTTATTAATCTGTCTTTATATGTCCTTTTCTGTGGCACTCCAACATGTTACTAGTTTCATGGAAAGTGAAATTGGTTATTATTTTATTTCCTTTTTCCCAGTTTCAGAAGCTTCAGATGTTCCTTTTTGATTTCTGTTGTTCTGAATATGCACACTGACTCTATGTTTATATTTTCTAGCTGTTTACAGAGTTGTAAGAAACCAAGGAAACTACGGAAATGTTAGTGTGTCTTGGGTTGTTGATCCAGCATGCACCAACGACGTCTATCCAGAGCAAGGGACTATTTTATTTGATAATCTGGAGTTTTCAAAAAATATCACCATTTACTCACTGCCAGATGAGGTAAACACTTTCACAGTGTTTTAGGGTGAGAATATGGGAAAAAGAGTACTAAAACATTAGAACATAAGGAGAAAAAAGGAATGCATGTTTCTCAAGAACCTAATAACTTGTAGGAAATACCAAAATACTTGGGTAGAACTGAGATAATTTCAGCAACCAATACACAAATTTCAGAAGCTTTACATACATCTAAACCAAAAAGTTAGAAGCTGAAGTAATTGTACTGTGGTAAAGTTGTAGGAAAGTTTATTTGACTGAAACATATATTGATAACTGGAATCCTAATTTCAATCCTAATCTTATATGCTGATAAATTTGAAGTGATATAAAGAAGATTACACCTAATGATAAATAAATAAAGCTGTAAAAAAACCTACATGTATCAGAAACATGCAACCAGAAGGTAACTTTTGGGTCATCTGTACAACATAAAGAGGAAGGGACTTATTTACAAAGACTGCTGATGGATTATAATTTCTGTAGAACTGTATGAACTGTCATCCCTCTTGAAACACGTAAGGACTGACAAATAAAAACAACACTCAGAAATCTCTGCAGAAATCCCCCTAACTTTTCATTTTAAATTCTTCAGTGTTTTGTATGCTAGACCTAATTGTCTTAATACTTTCAGGTACCTGAAGAGGAGGAAGTATTCACCATCAGTTTATTCAATGCTACTGGTGGAGCCAGGCTGGGAAATGTAACCACTGCCTTTTTACAAATAACAAAGAATGATGATCCCATTTATTTTGCAGGTTAGATATTATTGTTTATAAATGTGGAATACATACACTACCTAAAATGGATTTTTCTTCACAAACCAGATCATTGAGAAACTGTAATCCCAAAAGAGCAAGTGCAAAAGTTCCCCAAACTATTTTTTTTTTTAATTTATATTTGTTTCCTTCAGAACCTTCCAATTTTTGTGTGTGTGTCATTTTTCTCTTTGTTGATGTTGAGATCAGTTAAGAGGCAAGGTACAAAACGTTCTCTTGTACCTGAATTATTTCCTTACCTTTATCACATACAGCTTATTGTTTCATTTAAGAGGAAGATCCTACTAGAGAGAATTTAGAAAATAGAGCAAATGCAAGGGTTTGAACTCAGGCAGATTTGTTGCTTTTGTATTTTCAGAACCTGTGACAGTGAGTGTTCAAGAAGGAAGTGTTGCAAACTTTACAGTCCTAAGGAATGGATCTGCTGATGATGCTGTTGTTGTCCAGTATATTACTGTTAATGGAGATGCAACAGCTGAAGAGGGAGACTTTGTTCCCAGTGGAAAGAACAGTGTCATTTTGTTTGATGTTGGAGAAAGAGAGCAGAATTTATCTGTGTATATCAATGACGATGATACCCCTGAAACTGATGAAACGTTTTATATTATCCTTTTCAATTCTACAGGTAAGTCTTTTTTTTTTTTTGTGGCATTTTTTTTCTATCTTGATCTTATCATAAAGAAATATTTAAAAAATAATGTTTGCTTCAAGATTTTTATACAATAAATGTAGACAGTGTGTTTGCATTTTCAGCCTAAATTATTTTATTGGAAACAAAAATCAAATGAAACAGTTGATACCTTGCCTGTAAAAACAACTGGAGTGAAAGTCCCTTCTCAAATATAAATGCTCCAAATTAGATGGACTTAAATACAAAAACACAAAGAACACAAAGCAAAAAAACAAGCAAACAAAACAAAACAAAAATTTAGTACCCAATAGTCTTAGGGAAAGAGGTATTCTTTTAGTTATTTTTTTTTCATGCTCCAGTGTGTATTACGAAACTACCTGATTTTTGTAAAAACAAACAGAACTGCCATATTTTGGAGGAAGGGTATGTAATTGCTCTGTTTTGTTTTTGTGGTGGTGAAAAGTATGCATACACTTTTTTCACTCTGAGACTATAATTTTAAAAGACTTGATTTGCAGAAAAATATATGTCACAACTTACACAGGGGGCCACCTCTAAAGAAAGGATTTATTACCTTAGAAATAACTTCATTTATTTATTTATTTATTTATTTATTTTTCAAAGTTTACACTTAACAAGTAATGACCGAAATTATTCAGCCCATTCCTCACGTTTTTGAAATACATATCTTTTGGAATAAATTATCACTTTTAAGTAATATTCATGAGAAAACAAAATTGAAGTATAAGAAATACATAATTTTTCCAGAGCCCTAAGTCTTTAATAAAGACCCTCCCCACACCTAGCTCGAAGAAAACTCATGGTGTTGTGGGAGAGTTATTTGCAATTGTATTAGCAAATTTTAATTTACTGCCCTTCATTTTTTACTGTTCTCTAGTTGAGAGGTAATAACAGGCTCTGAATCTGCTGCAAATCTTTGCAATGCAGAGCATGGCTATATTGAATCAGCCATCAAAATTTGAGGGACTGTAATTTAATAAAGCAAAGAAAGATGATGGCAATTAATCATCAGACTATACCTTCAGATTGTGTGACGGGCTCTCAAAGTACCTACCAGGGATTCAGTTCAAGATTAGCAAATCTAAAATTAGATTTCTTCATCTATAAGCACGCTAAGCATCTTAGTTCTCATTGCAGTCTCTGATGGTCTTTGTCTTTAGCAGTCAATAAGACTAAAGTGATTGAGGTCACACTACAGTGGACACCCTGTGGCTGGCCTGTGAGTTTCTCACAAGGCAACATTGATCTTGGGTTGAATCCTTCCCTGAACGATGGTAGCAGGCAGCCAGAGGCTGACAGAGAAAGCAGTAATTTGAGTATAAGGCAGCTAAGCTGTTTCCCAAGGTCAGCTGGTATTCACTGTAGTGCCAAGGTCTCTTATAAAATATCAGACTAGGGAAAGGATTAGACAAAACCATTTTCCTTCCTTCATAAGTTTTCTCTTTTGTGGTCTCTTTCTACGTTAATAACTTGCTTCAGGATCTACTGGCAGCTCCCAATACTACCCCATTGGGAACATACCATGGCTTTTCTCCTAGCACATGGGGAATGGGTATCCGTAGTCTCCCTTTTCCTCTAAAATGAGTATCATATTGTTTTACAGCCATTCTAGAATCACTAAGAATACATAATATTTCTATACATATTTCCTGAAAGCAAAAGTTGGTTTTCTATCTATGATTGGTTACATACAGTGGCCTTGACTGTTCCGAAAATTGTGTTGGGACTGTTGTTCCTGAGAGAAAATACAAATAGAGGTATATGAAGTTAGAGGAATAAGCACATTGTTTAACGTGGAACAAAATTTAGTCTGGCACTTTCAAAGAAGATAAAAAATGGGGTGGGTGTGGAAACATTACGTTCTTCTACAGACAGTGGAATGGAGTTAACATCCTTTAATATTTACCTGTACTAATATGCACACTGAAATCCTGCTAGCTTTCCGTCTACTTCATAAGAATCTTATGTTTCTTCCTTTTAGATATTCTTTGATATGGGTGTGAATAAACTCTTAGACATTGCTCATAGCTTGTATTTAGTTTAAAGAGAATACTTTTCCTCTAGGTCTAAAGAAGGTGGGGTCTCTGAATACCTTACTCTTTTATTCTATACCTCTATATTCATCTTATCTTCCTCACATAACAACTACATGCAAGGAAAATGTGTAGTAAAAATCACATCTTCTAAGTTTATGTTATTTTTCCTGAAAATCTTATGTGTTGCTCTCTGGATGCTACACTACTTAAATACTTTTACACTGATTTGCCTCCCACTGAATACCTCAAATACTGTTTTTCACTGACTTTGTCCTTTTCTTTGTATAAAATCAATTGAAGTAAGTAGAAAACATAACTGGATTTAGAGTTGCCTACATTTCTTATTCCAATTTTAATAAAATAATTGCCCTCTTTTTAGGGGACACAGTTATCTTTAAGGCTGGAATGGCAACAGTTATTATTGAAGCAAATGATGATCCTAATGGAATTTTCTCTTTGGAACCTTTAGAGAAGCCTGTTGAAGAAGGCAAAAGTAACATTTTTTGGTAAGTAACTTTTAAACAATATCTTTGCATTCTTTTGGAACTGGTGTATGTGGTACTTTATAAACAGCACTTTGATTAGATCAAATGCACAAGTGTGCATTGATAGAAGTGCGCTATAGAAAATTTTGGATTAAATGATTTGTAATGTGTGGAAGACATCACCTGTAATACTATAGAGTAGACAGTAAATATTAAAAAGTGCACAGAAACTCATGTTGAAATGTAACTAAATAAGACTTCAGTATTGATGTTCTGTTGTAGTCTCAGGAACCTGTAGATTGAGGAGAATAGAACTTAGGCTGACAGAAGAATAATAAAAATAATAATAATAAAACAAAACAAAACAAAAAAAAAAAACACTCAACCAGTAGCTAATTAAGACTGTGTGGTACGAGGTGGCTTTTTGTACCCATCTTTGAAATTTTCAACTGCAAACTACTGTATTCTGTCTTTCTGTTTTTGTATTTTTATTTTTTTTTTTACTTTTATCTGTTAATTACAGATTGAAATCTATACTTAAAGTCCAGATGTGACATTCTTCATTAGTCTGACCTTTGAAAGTATTTTCCTTTGTGCCACCGTGATATATTCAAGAATGAGCAGGGTTAAAAACTGAATGCACTTGGCATCTCATCTTGTTAAATTCATTTCATAAATTAACTATGGGATTTTAAATGGATGAAAAAATGATTTTTCATTAAGAAATCTTGAGATGGGCTGTAAAGAGAAGTTAGGTCACAATAAAATGATAGTGCAAATAGTTAGGGAAGAGGTTCGTCATGCATTTAAAAAATCATGCTTTATTATTTTTTTTTGTTTGTTTTAAAGCCTTGGAACAGATGTTTATGACTGTGAATTGGTTCTTTATGCCTGTGTTAATACACCTGAAAAATGAATAGTCTCAAGAAATGAGGATATTAAGTTCATTGTGTGTATGTTGTTGTTGTGTCATTCATTGTTTTGGGCTTTGTTGTTTGTTTTTTTTTTTTGTCCTGTATAGTCTAATCTGTAGGATAATTTCTGTGGATTTGGTGGTGTTAAGAATAGTGATTTGATGTAAACATGCTTATATACAGGTGCTTTATGGAATTATAGGATACCAAGATCTCCAACATTCGAGGAACCTGCTCAGTCATCATGGATAAAATATATTTACTAGGGATCTGTCTCTTCCATACTGGCACTTCTTTGACAGTTGTGTAGCATATAAAAAAGTGGTCAATGTAGCATGTAACCAAACCACCAAAAACACAGAGGTTTTAATGAGGTAATTGGAGTTAGTGCAGCAGTGCTACACAGCTGGGATAGAGCACACAAAATGCCACAAAAGAAAAACCTTTGGAAGCAGAAACAACATAAATGTGTTGCTGTGGCTGGACTAGTTTAGCTGAACTAATTCTTCAACCTGATATAATCTATACGTATGGCACTTTATGTCACCATGCAAACTGACAGAAGCAAACTTCCTGAATGTAAAGCGCACTCTTAATAAAGGCACTGTATGGGTCACTTTTTATTTGTAGTGCCTTTTTGAAATTAGTGAAATTGTATTAGCAGATAGCTACCAAAAAAAAAAAATCATTTTCATTTACTACATTCTTAATCACAAATAACAGTAGATTTCTGAAAGCCGTAGAATATAATTCTAATTTAATACAAGTGTAGGAAAAAGTTTAAGTAGACTTGATGACTGCAAGGCGAAACGTTTGTGGTTAAATGTAGATGATTCTCTTTCCTGTCTAAGGGTTTTCAAGTATATCAATTTTTAATGTTAACTTCCTGAACTATTTTACATTCATATTTATCTTTATAACTTAGAATCACAAGACACAGTGATGTGTAGCTTCACAGTAGTATTTTGCATGGATCTGCATATGCTACTTCTATTCCCTAAAGTACATATTCTGGGAGTAGAATTGTACTGCAAAAGTAGTTGCCTTTAAAAGGAAGACTTCATCGAACAATGTAGTATATTACTAGTATTTTACTTCTTACACAGTATATTACTTCTTAACTACATAGTATATTACTTCTTACTGTAAGGAAGATTAGAGTAAAAGAGGTCTCCACATTTTCCTTTTCTACTGAATGCTGATACGTGCCTCTCGTGAGGACTCTCATTATTTCTGTGTCACTGAACAGGATTTTGAGACACAGAGGACACTTCGGCAATGTTTCTTTGACCTGGCAGTTGTTTGATAATAACTCTGCGCTGAGGCCAGGAGAAGAATTCTATGAAACTTATGGGACTGTGTGCTTCATGGATGGTGAAAGATCGAAGCCAATAACACTACGTGCCATTTCAGATAGAATTCCTGAATTCAATGAATTTTACACTCTAAAGTTGGTGAATGCTTCAGGTATTGTCTTCCATACCACCATTTCCTTCATAGCTGGTAGAAAAGAGTTATGCTTAATCAATCAAAAAGAAACCAACACTGGAAAGAGCATTACTTTGAATCATGTCTTGATACCCTATACTTTTCTGGTAAGGTTTTAGGTTTTATTTTTTATTTAATCTTGATTTCCATATATAGGGAGAGTTAGTTCCCAAATTACTGTTAAACACATTTTGGTGATCTGAACTTTAAAAGGGATACCTCTTGGTTTTTGAAATTAAACTTCTTAAAGTTCAGAAGTTTCATTTCAAAAACCAAGAGATCTGAATTTCAGATACATAGCACTCCATGCAAAAAATATAAAACAAAGAAATACTAACAAAGAAATAACAAAGTTCTTAAAGGTTATGTGTGTCTCCCATAATAGAGGTTGCTTTTTTTTTGTTTATTTCCCTAGAGGAGGTAAAATACTTGTAGTTACCACTTCACATGACTTAAATTACAACTTTAAATTGCTACTGACACATTTCCTAATCTGGATTAATTCCACTTTAGTACTACTCTTGGTCTTCTGTTCCCTGATGCAAGTGCAAACGTGCATTGTGCTTTCCTATAAGTGAAGTCCATACGGATGTACGAAAGATTTCCTGCTTATAATAGGTAGATCACTGTTCACTTTGAACACAGAGGTTCTGCATTCACAACATGATCTTCATATCATGAATTATTACTGTGCAAAGATAGATGACTAACACCAGGACTGGGCAACAGTTTTAATACACAACTGGTTACTGTTTTTGCAAGGTGTAATGTATTTCTGTATCAGAGGCAACAGGCAAGATTTTGCCATTCTGTATTCCTGTAAGTCTTAGAGTAATACAAATTATTGAATTTTAATTGAATTTGGCCCCCACGCTTATCAAACGAATCAAAGGTAACCTACCTCATTGGCTAATTAAGAAATGATGGACCTTGTCATGTTTTACCTGAAAGACATCTGTGTTTTTTGCATCTGAAAAATAGCATGCGGGTTTGTTTTCTACTGAAATCACATCAGCACAGTGTTTTAAGGATAATACAATTAAACTATGTAATTTTCAAGTTAGTTCATTTGCTATAAGTCCAGGGGATCTTAAAGGAAGATTTGAGTCTTTTTAGAAACTTGTTTTATTAAAATAAAAAAAAAAAAGTACTTTGAAACTTTTTTTCTCATCATGTTGTTTAATCATTAACTTTTACTCTAACTTCTATTATGTAGGTGGCTCTCCAGGTCCCGGTGGTCAGTTATCTGAAACCAGTCTTACTGTAACTGTCATGATCCCTTTCAATGATGACCCTTTCGGAGTGTTTGTTATAGATCCAGAGAGCCAAGAGAGAGAGATAGTGGAAGATACTCTTTCTGAAGATGACCTTTCCTATATTACGGACTTCACCATCTGGAGACAGCAAGGCACCTTCGGTGTTGTCCGACTAGGTTGGGAAATACTGTCTAGTACCTTCCAAGCTGGACTGCCATCAATGGTAGATTTCTTGTTGCTTGGATCATTCCCAAGCTCAGTACAATCACAGCCCCACATGAGGCGCCATCACAGTGGAACAGACGCTCTGTATTTCAGTGGAAAAGAGGATGCATTTGGCATTATCGGTCCTGAATACCCCTACAATGGAAATAATGCAGTAACCAATTTTACATTTTCAGCGTGGCTAATTCCTAATGTCAATACAGATGGCTATATCATTGAAAAGGATGACGATAACGGGACTTTATATTACGCTGTGAAAATTCAGACAAATGATTCTCATGTTTCTGTAGTGCTTCATTATACAGCATTAGGGTCCAATATGACATATATGGCTAAAACATCAGTCATGAAATACCTGGATGAGAATACTTGGCTTCACCTTCTGATTACTCTGGATGAAAGTATAATTGAATTTTACATTGATGGAATTCAAGTTCTGGGAGGAATGAAGAGTCTAAAAGGAGAAGCGATTCTTGATGGTGAGCCCTCACTATTTTTCTCTGTATATAAAGCTCTGAAATGCATAGTCTAGCCACTTCAAAGGTGGAAGCAATACACTGAAATGATTATATCTGTCAAGTTAATTGAAAGGAATGGATAAGAATTCTTTGAGGATTTTCAGAAAGCCTATGGGAATTATGTGTGAAAGTTCCAAAAAATTCAAACTGCTGCAAAGTTGAGTGAAAATAGAGGACTATTAATTGTATGATGCACTATTTTATTTCTGCTTTTAAAATTCCAGGTTGAAGTTTAAGAAATCAATTTTTCCATTTGTACAAAGAATAGTACTTCTGCAGTTAGTAATTTCCATCACACTTGCAGTACTGTAGCTGAGCTGAGATAGATGTTTTTTTTTTTTTTTTTTCCTCTTGGTTTCTAGAACAAATATATGTGAAATGCAATAATGCTTTTATTGCTAGAAGGATATGTCTGTGCTGTAAATTTTCTGTGCTGTAAATTTTCTTTATTAGTGGAGATGGCATATGCTCTGTCTGGGGATAACACAATAGTTAGGCAAGTATGCCATCTCTCTCCATTAAATGTTGGGTAATACACAGTGGTGTGCATAGCAGCCCAGTTTTTCTAAGCATCCTCCACTTTGTGCCCTGGGACTTTTATCAGTTCCTGTGGTTGCTCATCTCTAGCACTGCCACTCAGTGACGTATGTATGACAATACACTGAAGAGCACAGCTTTTGTTTGTTTGTTTGTTTGTTTTGTTTTGTTTTCTGAAAAGCAACTGAAAACAGCTGATGTGTGTGTTTTAGCACAAGAGAATAGCATAGCATGGTACAGAATAGCATAGAGTAGGAATGAATATGAGGCTAGAACTAACAGGATGAAAAACTTGGACAGCATAGGATGGAATTGTTTGGCCTGTGAGGACTTACCTGTTACACTGAGATGAGGCTCCTGATCCTCCTGATTTTGGATCTCAAGATCAATATGATTACTAATCCAGGGACAATGAACAGTTTACCATTGCTTTTTAAGAAAAACAGGTAGTCAACTGCTGACTATTTCATATAAATACAATAACATGAGAAAATATTATCATTTCCTTCTCAGGTCCAGGAATAGTAAGAATTGGAGCAGGAATCAACGGCAGCAGTAGGTACACAGGGTTAATGCAGGATGTAAGGCTTTATGAGCGTAAGTTGACACGAGCAGAGATCTATGAACTTCATGCAACTCCTGCAAAAAGTGATGTCCACCCTGTCTCTGGGTATTTGGAGTATCGGCAAGGAGAGACCAATAAATCATTCATAGTGTCTGCAAAGGATGACAAGGAGGAAGAAGGAGAAGAATTATTCATACTAAAGCTCATTTCTGTGCGTGGCGGAGCTCGAATTTCACAAGAAAACACCACAGCAAGATTAAGGATACAGAAAAGTGATAATGCTAATGGTTTATTTGGCTTCACTGGAGCATGTATCCCTGAGGTAAGGTAGTCATAATGGAAATTGTAGGTGACATTCCAGGCACAGACAGCTAAATGGCAGGACCAAGTGACCTGAACAAAGCCTTGATTTTGCAGTGTTTGCTCTTGTGGTTAAGCAAAGTTTTCCTAGGATTTGGAGATGCATATGTTCTGTTAACACAACCTTAGTTCCACTGGGATTTACTGTATAGTTTCAAAAATAAAAATAAAAACGGTTTTGTTAGGAAAATTTAGTTTACTATATAAACTGAAGGCTAAGACTTAATTTTTTTTCTAGAAGAATATTTTACCTTCACTTCTGTTACATTTGATACTGAGTTACCAGTTAAAAGTAAGATTTAATTCTCTTTTTTTTTTTTTTTTTTGGAGAATGGATTATTGAGAAGATTTTTATTTTAGTTTTCTGTGTCACATGATGTGTTTGAGATAATTTTGCTAGAGATCATGCAGTGACAGTGTTATGGATTTTTCCACCTTCATTTGCTGTCATAAACTAAGTTATAATTTACATATGTTTGATCTTAATCGGTTGATTTAGTAGTGTTGTTTTTTTGTTGTTTTAGTTTTAACAGATGAAATCTTATTTCAGTGGTATCCATTCTATATGCAGAGTGTACACTTGCTACTTTTTGAGGAGGCTTGAAATAAACATAAATCATTCTTTACTTCTTTAATCAATTATAAGGGGGAATAACATGATAGCTATCTCTATTGGTATTGGATTATTTTGTAGAAAAAAAAATCCAATATAGTTTTCATTTGGGAACTCTTACAAGCTTTAATTACATTCGTTTTTAATCAAAGTGCTTATGATGTTTTTAAAATAACTATCTTTCCTGAGTGATAACTAGTTTTCAGTTTGGTTCAGTTTGCTTTTTATGTGCCTACCATATGCTATGATACTAGATTCCTTCAGGTTCAAGTGCCTCTGATACACTGTGATGCCACAGATCATCAGCCAACCATGAAGAAAAATTAAAAATTTATATGGCATGTTAATTGTTTTGCACCTATCTTATGTCCATTTCACCAGGGAAGTATTAGAGCTCTTAGCAGTGATGCAGGAACACAGCATTTTTTTACCAGTAGTTTATCTGTGCATATCTGTCTACTAGGCAGCTGAAGTCACACGCAGTATCTATTACAAAGCAGCCCTGAAATTTATCTAATACATAAGATAGCTTTAACCTTTCCAGTAACTTCTAGATAAAATTATTTTCTATGTTAATTTTATGAATATTATTTTATAAAATAGAAGGACAGTACCAATTCAAGCTTCGTTCCAGAGATGTGAAGCTGTTGCTGCAGAAGTCATGTTATCTGTGAAGATACAGAATTGTAAGGAGGACGGTAGAACAGAAAAATCTGTTTTTCTGAATGATGATGATATAGTTTATTTCTATCCATACTGTGTCTGGTTAGGGAAAGTGCTGATCCAAATCTTTCTTTAAATAATTGCTAAGGAAAATTGCAATATTGACATTAATATAAAGCAATAGTTTCAGTTCCTTTTGACAGGTACATTTCAAGCATATTGATTCTGTTTCTGACACATGGTTTTAGGAAAGGGGTTGTGTTCAGGACAAACTGCAGTGTATTGTTGTTATTTGTTACTTTAAGTAGTCCTCAGGGAGGCATCAGACTCTGTTGTAAATTCCACTAGGATTGTTCTGATTGGCATCAAGGTCAGTTTCAGTTTCCCAACACTCCAAAAGAGCTGAAAGTAACATGACAGCAATTTTTTACTTGAAAAATGGCATTAAATATTTTGACATTAAATATTTCTGGCATTAAATATTTTCATGTTATCTAATGAAATTGCCTTGATTTACTTTGACAGTAATAAATGTTCCAAATTTTTGCTTTCTTCCAGACTGCTGATGAAGGTTCCACTATATCCTGTGTTGTGGAGCGTACAAGGGGAGCCCTAGACTATGTGTATATAAAGTACATTATCTCACAGGTTGATTCCATTGGCATTAATTACTCTGTTACCGATTTTTCTAATAGCAGTGGCACTATCACATTCCTTCCTTGGCAGAGATCAGAGGTAAACCCTACCTTCCTATTAATTATTCATCCTGTCCTTTACAAACCTCCTGGAAAATACCTTCTGAGGGTGCTTGGCTGGTTTTCATACTAGAGAGTGTTTACTTCACATGGCTTTTGTTATTATTATTTTTTTTTATTTTGCTATTTTTTTTTGTTATATATTTATATTTTCTTTCTTTCCTTTTTTTTTTTCATCCCTGACAACAAGTGTTATTTGTAGCTCTGTGCATACCTCAGTTCAAAAGTCACCATGTGTGCATGTACATATTAGATATATGTACATATACGTAAAAAATATTAACTGTATTTATGTGTGTGTGTATGTATACTTTTAAAAGTGTAGATAGTCCATGTACTTTCGAAATTGGAAAATAATCAGGTTTGATCTGAGTGTTGTAACTCAAATTTATGTCCACAACAATTAAATAGACAATCGTAAGATTCATTGCTGTTCTTGCACTCAAGGCTGTCCAGGTTCTGTCTCCTTTTAAATTCAAAATCAGAAACAGAAGATTAAAGGTGTTCTTGTAACAATAGCTGTTTTGAGTCTCCCCGAAATGATTACTGTCTGCTTCAATCTATTCCTCTGCATAAAGTGTGCAAGCAACTGGAACATAAGGAAATTATTCAATATTCTGGCCTTAGAGACACCTGAAATTGGTAATCAGAATTGCATATCTGAGTAGGGGGAGAGAAAGAGAACTGATGCATAAAGAAAGCTTCAGCTGCTTCTGAGAAAGCTTTCTAAAAGTGTTATGAAATTCCTTATCGGAATTGGAGGAGTTTTTTTAAAAAAAAAAGAAAAAATAATAATAATAAAAAAAGGAAATACCAGGATAACTAAAGAGTAGGAATTCAAAGCTACAGAGGCCCACAATTAAAAAATGATGTGGGAAGATTGAAGGTCCAGAAAGATGACCAAAGAGCCTGTCCTCTAAGGAAAGACTCAAGGGGTTAGATCTTTTCACCCTTTAGAAAAAAAAGGGGACTTTGATCCCATTATTACAGAACCTAAAGGGCAGCTGTGGAGTTGACAGAGGCTCTCTCTTCTAAAGGAACCACAGGAGAAGACAGAGGGCAAAGAGTACTAAGACTGGGAGAGAGTTTTGGCTTGAAATTTTTTACAACTACTGGAACAACTTCCTTAGGGACAGGGTTGGGTTGTCCCGACCTCAGCATCTGGGCCAGGGCAATCCCAAGCACAAACACAGCTTGGGCAAAGAAAGCATTGAGAGCAGCTGTGGGGGAAAGGACCTGGGGGTGGTGGTTGACGAGAAGCTTCATATGAGCTAGCACTGTGTGCTGGCAGCCAAGAAAGCCACCCGTACCCTGGGCTGCACCAACAACAGTGTGGGCAGCAGGGTGAGGGAGGGATTTGAATACAAGGAGGAAATTCTTCCCTCAGGGGGCAGTGAGGCCCAGGCCCAGGCTGCCCAGAGGAGCTGTGGCTGCCCCATCCCTGGCAGTGCCCAAGGCCAGGCTGGATGGGGCTGGGGGCAGCCTGGGCTTCTGGGGGGTGTCCCTGCACATGGCAGGGGGGTGGAATTAGATGGTCTTTAAGGCCCCTTCCAGCCCAAATGGTTGTATGGTAGATGCGGACTGAAATCTACTGAAGCCATTTGCAGGAATCCCAGTGACTTCACTAGAACTGTGAATGTGGATAATCTAATGACTGGCAAAAGCATGTGGTAGCTGAAAATAGTTTGTTCGTGTTATAATAGTTTGTTCATTCACCTTTATTTCTCTGTGAAATTATATTACTGCATTTCATACAATCATATATAGCAGAAATTTCCAAAGCTTTGGCAGCATAGGCAAGGCCCACATTACTCTGTCTAATGGCAGACAATGGCTGGTGTAGCCTCTTGCTCCACAGCTTACTGGTCCAATGACTGCCTACACACAGAGGAGCTAATATGCATGGCTCTGCATGAAACAGACTGGTAGCAAGCTGCTCTTCAGGTGGGATATCCCACGGGACTTTCAACTGACATTTATAATCTATTCATTACCATTCCTCTAAATATGATCAGCTACTTAAATGTTTTCTTCTATATGTTTGTCTAACTGTATCACGTCATAAAGAAAGATGGAATTTTCTGAAGTGAATATGTTAGCGTGTTTAGAGCAAGGTTGTGTTAATAAATGGTATGATACGCAATTTGAAGTGTCAGGTGGTATAATAAGCTCAATTTATTTGCTCTCTAAATTGGATTAATCACTGTAATGTCTCTTCATAAGCATGATTTCTAAAATATTTTTAAATTTATCAGATATTTCGTGTTCAATACATGGAAATTAAACTCTGCTTTTGTGAAGATATACAAAACCAACCAAACAAGTATTTATCATCATTTTTTATGTAGTTTGAAACGATTCAGAAAATATGCCTTCCATTTCCAGTAGCTTGGAAGCATTGTTTTTGGAAAGCATATTCTAGACGTAAAAATTCTTATTCTTCAATTCTTAGAATTTAATTGAAATTATGTGGAGAGCAAAAATATTGTTCTTTACTTTCAGAACTATACAGCAGATACAGCTGACTGACTAATCAAAGAATTCAGTGAGATAGGCAGGTTCACAAAACTCGCAGTGTTTCATGTTGCATGGTTTGATTTCTCCATGATTTGGTCCTTCTCTAGGTGTTAAATTTGCATGTTATTGATGATGACATTCCGGAGCTAAATGAATATTTCCGTGTGACATTAGTCTCTGCAGTGTCTGGAGATGGGAAACTAGGTTCAACTCCTACCAGTGGAGCAAGTATAGATCCAGAAAAGGAAACTACTGATATCAGCATCAAAGCCAGTGATCACCCATATGGTAACAATGATGGGAATTATACAGCCTTGTTTCATATTATTGTGTAGTTGTTTCTAGTCAGATAAAAACTTTGTTTGGTCATAATAGTTGAGGAAGCAATCTCATATATTCCATTTTATCTAACTTGAATTAATTCATTGTTTATATACATGAATGAATGCTGAGTTACTTTTCTTTGATAATTTTACAAATTGGCCTCAAATCTTCCCTGACCAAACAAGCTATGATTCATTTGTGAGAGCAAATAAAGGATCTGCATGTAGTTTATCCCGTCCAAATTTTTCATCAAATGAGAATTCTGACAGTAACAGTCATTTCTCCATGTTTCTTGTACCAGTAAATACACAAAATCACGGCCTGTGAGGCTCTTTTGGGAAGAGAAGATTTTATTATTGTGCTGTGTCTGTATCAAGACTGACAGGAATATCAGTGAGAGAGGGTAAGGCACATAGCACATCTCTGGAAATAATGTGATTGAGGCTTAAGGGTATACTGGTATAAGTGGTTTTTAATTTCAGAACCATCACAAGATACATTATCAATCATTTTATTTAAATTGTTTATCATCTTTAAAATTTCTTACGAAAAGCCATATAAGTAGAAATTACTGTCTTTCAGGTCTGCTCCAGTTCTCTGTGGGGCCACCTCCTCAGCCAGGTGATAAAATGATTCTTCCAGCCTCTTCTGTGCCTCATATTACTATTAAAGAAGAAGTTGGACACGTCAGATTACTTGTAGTTCGTGCACAAGGCCTTCTTGGAACAGTTCTGGTGGAATACAGAACAGTGCCAGTCACAGCTTTCAGTCCCATAGATTATGAGGTATGGCAATTGCCAAGGTGGTATAATTGTTTTGGAATTAGTTGGAGTTATTTATCAGGGAGATAGCCTTCAGTTTGACTACTCTAGCCCAGCTATGATTCTTTCACAGAAAGACTACAACATGATGTGGCAAATGAATATGTAATATTCACTTAAAAATATGCATTGTTATTTGACTTCTCCATTCTTTTCTCTGCAGTAAGTTGCATTGTCTAGGAAAACCCTCTGGTTTTGAACTTTTTTTTTTCTTAACAGAATTTTCAGTGTGGCAATATGTGAGTTTTGCTGTTGTTACAGACCATATTATTCAAGTGCATGTACAGGTTAACATTATGCTTGTACATTTGTACATACTGGGATTTGTATATGCCTAGCAAAATAACCTGCATGTATCTGCATTTGCTTGTCCAACTGATAATTTGTGCAGAAAAATAAGAAAAATATACATGCATGCAGATGCTCACCAGTATGTCAATTTAGATGTCTTTTTTTTTTTTTTGTAAAACAAATTCGTCAGATTTTTTTTTAAAGCTTAAGTGAGGAAAAGTAGATGTTTTGAAAAAGACAAAATGAAGGTTCTGTTTCTTTTTTTCGTATGGATGGAAACATTAGACTTGAACAAAAATATGAAGAGCTCTTATATTGCAGGCTGTTGTGGGTACACTGGAATTTCAGCCAGGAGAAAGATACAAGTACATTACTGTTAACATCACTGATAATACTATTCCTGAATTAGAAAAAACATTTAAAGTGGAGCTGTTGAACCCAGAGGGAGGAGGTAAGGCACATATATCAGTCCCTTAGTTGTATTTTCATGACCTTTACTCATTCATAAAAATCTTGCCTTAGCATTATTTTCTATGTTATTTCTGAAAACAAACAAAAAGCACCTCTACATCCCCCCCCCCATACTTCCCTTTCCTCCATACAGCTGTCTTTTGTCTTAGGGAAGAACTGTTCCTCAGTTCTCTTCGTAATCCTTGGTGGAAACAACCAGATCCCATAGCAAGTATATTATTACCATGTATTAGGGAAGTGTATTACTGCCATCTGTTAGGTCATCTAAAGGCAATTGCTGCTTCTCACTTTATATAACTTCATGGTTGGTAATAAGGACTAAAATAATGCAAAAATATATTAGCAATACATTGCATTTCAAAAATGTTGAATATTTATAAAGTATTTAAGGCTAAACAGTCAAAGTGTTTGTTTTGTTTTGTTTTGTTTTTTTTAATTTGTTTTGGTTTTAGTTTGTTTTGTTCCATTTTTCTTCCACGTGAGCGAAATCAGAGGAACCACAATACATAGGTTAAAATGGATTACAGCAGTAATAGGCTGTGGATGCTGAGGGCCATAGGGAGTTTGCTGAGCAGTAGCTGCAGAGGTAGCTCGTAGATAACTGTAAGAACAAGACAAGCACTTGAAAAAATTATTGGTTTGAAGGACTAGTCTGAAGGGATGGCAAAGCATAGTGGTGCTGCCACATAACCCCCTGAATACCTTACAGACTTTATTTTTTTTCCATTTGACAAAAATTTTAAAGGAGATTGCAAAGCTTGTTGGAGGAAAAAGTAATTAGAAACACTGACAGCTATAAATTGATTTTTTTAAAAACTGATGTTATTTTTTTAAACAATTCAGAAATTGCGAGTGTGGTCCCTTCTGGGAAGTTGTATCATATTTCTTTGAATTAATCCAGCTCTCTGCTATGATTGTATGTGTCTATGGTGCAACGTGGTCTCAGTGATTCTTCTGGTAAAGTTTTGGAGACTTTTCACATATTTTGTCTTTTTAGTTGAATAGTTGTTTTGTTAAAAGGAGTCAAACTTTTCTCTTTCAAATTGTTGTGAAAGAAAATTTACAACTAACTTTAGTAATCCAGTAACGAGATAGCCTTTTTAAAATGAGCCCTCTTTTTGGCCTTTCCAACACAAGGACAAAGCTTATGAAGTCCCCATTAGTTAAGCTTTCTGCAGATCTTCCCAACATTTTCACTTGGTGAGAAAATATTAGAATAAGGGACTTGAGGGACTTTATCCCCTCCCCGTCTTTTTTTTTTCAATTCAAATTCCTCCATGACAAGCCTCAGTTAGGAGTAAGAAAGGGGAAATACAAAGAGGGGACACAAAGGGGGAAAGAGAGGAAAGACAAAACTATATGTATGTGTTTTCTTTCATTCTGACCTCCCACTGCTATTTCCAATGTCATAAATTAAGTAAGAGGTGGCATATGTAAATCTTTTTCAGTCTTTATTAGAACTCCTGTACTCTTTCAGAACCAAAGTTGATACCTTCTTAGAGTGCTTCCCTCTTTTTTTCCTGTTGTCCAGAATTGTTTAAATTTCTCTTTGCTTGCACTCTAATTTATAAATGTATATATGTGTATATATCTGTATGTCTGTCATCTTAAAGTTGCTGAGCTCTTTAGAAATGATGGCAGTGGTAGTGGTGATGGGAACGTGGATTTCTTCCTTCCAACTGTCCATCAGCATGGTAAGCATTTTGGATTAATCTTTATTTCTTTATGCTAACTGTAATATCCCTCATAAATTACTCTACTGACACAGCTTATCATAGTGTTATTTTGCTTGTGGTTTGAGGTGATTAATTTAGGTATATCATAGAGTTCTGTCAAAACATTCTTTCCCATTTTAAAAAAGGTTTAATTTCAACAGCAGTCAATGCTAACTAATACAGGAAATAACAGCTTCTCTATCTTCAAAGCTATATTTTTATAGAACACAATGTAGTTATTCTTGAAGTAGTTCAAAAATTAGCCTTGTTTGACAACTATAAAATTTTCTGGAGAGCAAAGAGGAGAGAAACTTTTTAAATTTAAGGTAATTTAAAAAATTACCTGACTCTGCATTTTGATACTTTCTTTTGCCACTTGCTTTATGCTTTGATCTCTGCATCTCAAAAATAATAAAAAATAAGTGGTGTTAGCTTTTTTTTTCTAAAAGAATGCTTTGATTATTTTTCATTTTTTGAAGTCTGTATTTTTGTCACAACATACAGAAAACAAAGATAATCTTGAGAAAATTAAAAACATACAATATGCAGAAATAAGATGAAAACAAAAACACCTACTAAGAGGGAAATGCTAATGATGGTGGATTTTGAATTAAACCCTAGAGACCTGAAAATATTGTGTTAGCACCCATTATCGAAATCAAATAATTTATTCCACAGTGACAGCCTGATTTTCTGTTTTATTCGTACATACAAAGGAGTTCAGTTTGAACCTGAGAGTATGTCTGTGGTTTAACCACTTTTTGGAACTTCCTGGGAAGTGTTGTTTCCTCTTCTGTGTTTCCAGATTGTTTTTTAAAATGCCAGGCTCTCTCTTTCTAAGCAGCAAGCTGTCTCACACAAGATGATCATTATAGTGGTAGAATTTCCTGGACTAGCTTTTTCTTTGTTTTTGTTCCAGCTTCAGTTAAAATAGTACCTGCTTTTTTCCTGTTTGCACTGCTTACACTATGTTTTATCACATAACTTTCCCCTACTCTAAATTCTAGTTCATTTTCCTTAATTAGACAAGTAATTTTATTTCTGATCCTCCCTTAAAATATTTGCATTTTATATGTTGCTGTGGAGTGTTGTTCCATAGAAGGGCTGCTAGGACTGCGTTATAGGAAGTGAGTTCCTTATCCATGTGGATAATTATTCCAGATTTCAAAAGAAAAGAAAAAAAAAAAAACACACCACAAAATGCAAAACAGCAGAAATATTCCAGTTATGCTTTTCTGTGTGCTTTTTGTAACAAACTTCCTTAGCTGATTTCTTTCATTTAAGAAAAGATGGTATAAAAAATAACTCATTTTGTCACTTGCACTTACAGCCAGCTTGGGAATTGCATCCCACATCGTTGTGACTATTGAGGCTTCTGATGATGCTCATGGCGTCTTTGAGTTCAGTACTGAGTCACTCTCAGTAAATGGAACTGAGCCTGAAGATGGATATAGCAATATTACGTTGCAGGTTAGAAAGTTTTGGGTCTCATATTGCTATGCAGTCGTCTTTCATGTCTATTTTACAGAGCATTCTGCAATATTTTTACAATAAGTCTACAGCATTTTAACTTATCATGCACATTGGTTTTGACATTTTATACTTCACTTTCTAAAGTGTATCTTTCAGCTTAAAACTAAAATCACACAGAATCACAGAATCACAGAATTTCTAGGTTGGAAGAGACCTCAAGATCATCGAGTCCAACCTCTGACCTAACACTAACAAGTCCTCCACTAAACCATCTCACTAAGCTCTACATCTAAACGTCTTTTAAAGACCTCCAGGGATGGTGATTCAATCACTGCCCTGGGCAGCCCGTTCCAATGTCTAACAACCCTTTTGGTAAAGAAGTTCTTCCTAACATCCAACCTAAAACTCCCCTGGTGCAACTTTAGCCCATTCCCCCTTGTCCTGTCACCAGGCACACGGGAGAACAGACCAACCCCCACCTCGCTACAGCCTAATGTTTTATGTAAGTTTAAATTTGCTTCTACTTGTTTACATTTGAGGTAAGAATATTTTAAAGTAAGTGCTGATGACACAATAAATACAGCAAAGCTAAGATGATAAAGATCACACTTTTTAAAATGAGTTTATTTTTAACTCATCATGTCAATGACTTTGCACTGTATATAATGGAGGGGCTGGATTGTGTGCAGCTTGCAGTTGGCAATGACATGCTTAAGATCCTCCAGGTAAGGATTAAGGGACATGGAAATAAGTTATAACAATAACATGAAGTCGTAGTGGGAGTCTGCTATAGACCACCCAGCCAGGATGACAACACTGCCAAATTATTCTAGGAGATAAACTATCAGAGAGCATCCAAAGGAGGGCTACTATGGTGGTGAAGGGTCTATTGGGCAAGAAGTAAGAGGGGCAGCTGAGGTCCCTGGGTTTGCTCAGCCCCGAGTAGAGCAGGCCGAGGGGAGGCCTCATGGCGGCCTGCAGCTCCCTCACGAGGGGAGCGGAGGGGCAGGCGCTGAGCTCTGCTCTCTGGGGACAGCGACAGGACCCGAGGGGACAGCATGGAGCTGGGACAGGGGAGGGTCAGGCTGGGTGTGAGGGAAAGGTTCTGCACCCAGAGGTTGTCGGGCACGGGGGCAGATTCCGCAGGGATGTGGTCACAGCACCGAGCTGCTGGAGTTCAAGATGCTTTTGGACTACCCTGTCAGACACGCAGCTTGATTTTGGATTGTCCTGTGTGGAGTCAGGTGTTGGACCTGATAAGTCCTGTGATTCTTCAGTAACTCAGGATATTTTGTGATTCTGTGACTTTTCTGTATTCCATTTTACACTTTTATGTTCTTCTTTCTTACAGTACAAAGAAGTACATAAATTTTTGTGTTTTCCACTTAGGTTGTGAGAACTCATGGGTCCCTGTCCGAGGTGACTCTGTATTGGATCATAGTCTGTGATCTTACAGAAGACCTGGTCTCTGCATATGGGAATGTAACATTTGATGTTGGCCAAGAGAGAGCAAATATTACTATACAAGTTTCTCCCGATGACGTGCCTGAACTGGATAAGGTGTTTTCAGTTCTGATCATCAATGTCTCCAGTGGTCGTCTTGGAAATCATACTAATGCAACATTAACAGTTTTAGCTAATGATGATCCATATGGACTGTTCATCTTTTCTGAGAGAAACAGACCAATAAAAGTTGAGGAAGAAACAAAAAATATCTCCCTGACAATAGTAAGGCTTCGTGGTCTGCTTGGTACAGTAGTGGTTACATACAGAACTTTAGGTGATGATGAAAAGTCACCCTTTCTTCCACCTGATGTTGTTAGAGCAATACAAGGAGAAGATTATATACCCATTACTGGTTATGTGATCTTCGCAGCCAATGAAAGTGAAGCCACAATATCTTTGCCTATTTTGGATGATGATGATCCTGAGAGGTCAGAATCTGTTTTTGTGGAGCTAAACAGTACTGTTTTGATTGAGAAAGTACAGGATCGGCCAAGTAAGTGTCTTTCATATGTAAACCAAAACCAAAATGTGTAGGCTAATATTTATATTTAATAGGATAAAATGCAACAATTGAAATTACAGTAAAATTTTACCTCTGCCTAACTCTTTATAGTTAAGAACCCTTTAAGTTATATTACATACGAAGATTCTGTATGTCAGCATATATTTCCTTTAGCACAAAATTTCGTCAGGGGTGGACATTTCTTTCTCCCTTTTGCATCTGCTTTATCCCAGGTATTTTAGGCCAACTGTATTACTGTATTGGTTTTGTGTACTAATACCTGCTCACCTGTTGTTTCTGTAAGGCACAATGATAGGAAATAAACTAGTTCCACTTACTGAAAGCCAAAAAAGCCTTTTAAATGTTAAGTGGTGTAGAATTGCAGCTTCATGCTGGCTTTTTAGTGTAGAGGATATTTGCCTGATCCCTTATTCAGATAAATTCAGGTCATTACAGCCTTATTTATGCTTAAGAGCTTCTTGGCATGTTTAATTTCCCTTCCCTCTCCCCCATGCATCTCCCAGATTAATCCTGATTTTAAGGGAAATGCTACAAATAATTCTACTGGGAAACTGGAAGGTTACTTATATTTCATCATAGCTAGTGTAAAATTATATTGTCCTATGGACAAATAAAAAGTAATTTTGCTAGTACCTCACCTCTTCAAAGTACTGATGTTTCGTATGCTCCACAGCAGGGTAGAATAATAAGTAAGTAAAAATGTGGATTTTCTGACATAATGTAATTCAAACACCAAAAGTATGTTCATTCAGTTTGTAGTTATATTTTGTCCAAATCTAAAACAAAAATTTTGCTGAAAGCTAGTAGTGGCCAGCCACTAAACTGAGGTGTATGTCTATGAACTGTATAGCCGTATATAGGAGGCATTTCAGGCTTGCTCTAAGAGTTTTTTTGTTTTTTGTTTTATATTTCAGTTGCAAATTCTCCTCGTCTTGGATCAGTGGGTGAGACTATAGCTCATGTAATAATCAATGCCAATGATGATGCTTTTGGAACACTTCAGCTTTCAGCTTCAGCTGTGCGAGTTGCTGAAAATTATGTTGGACCAATCATTAATGTGACCAGAACTGGGGGAATTTTTGCAGATGTTTCTGTGAAATTCAAAGCTATGCCAATAACTGCAACAGCTGGTAAGAAATCAAAATAGCAGAAATACACATTCTGTGTTAAACCAGAAAGAGCATACTGTATGCTTCGAGTAACCAAAGCAAACAAGTGTGTATTGAATACAGTCTAGTAACACAAGTAGAAAAAATACAACTTACATCAAATTTAAAACAGCTCAGAGATAGCAACATTGAAGAATCTAGCAAGAAATGTAAGGAAAGGGATTGGCTGTTTCCCTGGTGGCTGCTCACCTTCTCAAAAAAATAAAATAAATAAAAATAAAAAATCCTGTAGTAGTATATATAGCTACTGCATAGTCCTTCGTACATATTTCAACCTGCCATGCATGACTTATTTGAGTTTATTGGAGGGAAAGTGAGAGCTGGTAACTCATCTGTGACACAGACAGAAGTCAAGCACAATTCAAGAAGACTTTTACTTTACAAATGGAAGGTAAAGCTCTCAGGAGATCCCTGAAAAGCTCCATGAGGCAACCTCATTTATGTCCTTTGAGCAACCTTATGCTCCATGAGCAACTTTATGTCCTTTAGTAAAATCTCTTTAGTAAAATCTCCAATTAAACTTCTGTTTAATGTTATCTTTTGGAAAGCCAGACAACTGTCAGAAATCAAATATAGGAATGTCTCAGTAATGTGATCTTCTCAGTGGAAGATAATAATGGACCTTTTTTAATTGCTTCTTGGACTGACAGTGTAAACTCTGTTTTGGCCAAGATGAGATTTATTTTCATCCATCCAGATATCTAAAAGGCAGTAGGAAATAAAAAATTTTATTTCCTGCGTATGAAGATAAAGAAAAGAAAAACACACAAAAAAAAAACCACACCAACATATGAACACAAGGGAATGCAAAAAGAAAAAAGTTAAATATTAGTGCTGATAAACATTAGTGATGTTTCATAATGAACCAGAATGACTTAATATTCTTCTGTGTTTTTATTGTTTTGTTGTTTTTTCATGTACATATCTAGGTGAGGACTACAGTGTAGCCTCATCAGATGTTGTCTTACTAGAAGGAGAAACAAGTAAAGCTGTGCCAATTTATATAATTAATGATATCAATCCTGAAGTTGAGGAGTCCTTTTACGTTCAGCTGCTGAATCAAACAACAGGAGGAGCCTTGCTTGGATCTTTGACAAGGGCAATCATAACCATTGAGGCTTCTGATGACCCATTTGGATCCTTTGGTAAATGCATTGTTATTTGTGTATTTTTTCTTCTCTAGTAGCAATCTACTGATTTCTGGGTGAGTTATTACTGGGCAATGAATAAAAATTTTCAGAATACAAAAGATGAAGTCTGGATAAGGACAAAATAAGATAAACTAAAATAAAACATGTAATTAGGGGCAAATGGTGCCCTTATATAGTGAAATTAAAGCATTCGGTCAGTTTATATATCAAGATTTTGTGAGACGAAGGTGGATTTTGCAGTCGCCTAATGGGGATGGATTTTAATTTAATTTGTATTTTTTAATCTATTCTAAATGTTGCATTTCTGCAATAGCTTTAAGCTTAAGTTTACATGCCAAAACCTTTTTGCATAGTGCAGTGTCATTGTTTTACAAAACAATCAGGCAAAGCAGGTTTAAATATCTGGGGAAATTGGAAAGTACAAATACGAATTAAATTGCATTCTTATATGTTCTGGTTGTTAGTTATTGTAGTTTTTCTTCTTTCTGTCATTATCAATAAAATGGATTGTGGACACTTTCCAAAAATAGTTTCATTACACAAGTTTTGAATGGTAATTTCAAATATTAAATGGCATTTTAGAAATTTATATTTTCTATTTATTTTTCTAATTTATTTCAGTATTTCTGGTATATGTTTTCCTGACATTTTATTTGAAAATTTTACTCTTTGCTAGTACCCTACTTCGTTTCAGTTATTCCATTTTATCAGCAAAAGGTAAAGGAAATTGACAAAAGTAACTAATTCCACATGGATAATTCATTAATTCTTAATGACTAAAGATTTTTACAAGAAAGACTTACATTTGAAACAATTTAGATGGAATACGTTGACACATTTTTTCCGTGAGTGACATAAAAATGATAAAAAATTTCCTCACTGGGAAAAATTACCTTCTTACCGTCTTCAAAAAACTTAGATCATGGCTAGACTTGAACAATGGACATGTTGGACTAAACTCTTGGGTGGGGGCTGAATTTTCATGCTGATTTTCTTTGCAGATAAAAAGTAATGATACTGAAAGTTCAATTCAAAGTTTAAACTTGATTAACATTTTTTTACTTGTGCAAATGAATGCAATCAAGTGAAATAAAATATATAATTAGGTAACTAGGATGGTGTTTTTATTGTAAATATTGTAAATACTGTTAATGAAATACACCTCTTTGCATGTCAGTGTTCCAGATGACTGAATTCACTGTGGAGGAGCCTGAATTTGGATCAGTACCCATAAATCTGCCAGTAATCCGTAACGCTGGGACACTTGGTAACGTTACTGTTGAGTGGGTTGCTACCATTGGTGGACACCCTGCTGATGAAGACTTGCAGGTTGCCTCAGGCAATATTACTTTTGCTCCTGGGGAAGCCTTTCAGATGCTACTATTGGAAATCCTGGCTGATGATGTCCCAGAAATAGAAGAAGTAAGTCAAGCAGTTACATCTTCCTTGACGATGGTATTAGTTTTGACTTGTTCTAGAAATATGTATGATGGAAAACAAGAAATGTTCCAGCAGGAAGGTGCTAGAATTTCTTGTTATATTTTGCTTGTAATTGTTAGAAAAAAAAAAAAAACAACAAAAAACAAAACAAACAAAAAAAAAACACAAATTGTCTAGCTGCATTATTTCTTTTTCTTTTCTTCTCTTTGAGATTGTCCGTGTAGAATTAACTCAGGCCTCCAATGGTGGTGCTATTGGGTTAGATGGTGTGGCAAATATTATAATACCTGCCAATGATAATCCTTATGGCACAGTTTTCTTTCATCAATCCTTGTATCGAGTCCAGGAGCCACTAGAAAGAAATTTGCTGGCAAACATAACAGTCAGGCGAAGGTTTGTATAATGTTTGCTCTATTTATAATTACTATTTTTTCTTTACTTTCGTTTTCACTATAATGACAAATTTCATGCTCCTCTCATATATGTGCATCAATTCTTTGACCTGCCATCTCAACATATTTTCACTTCAAACACGTTTTTGAAGTAGATGTCTGCTTATTACATAAATTACTTAAATGTAGTATACATAGAAATGCACAATGTAAACTCAGTGCACACAGTGTACTATTCATTTTGTCTTTTTAATCAAATCATTTAAACCTGCATGGTAGCCTGTTCCTGTGATTTGAACAGGAGGACAAAATGGGCCAGCCCTTACAGGATGAAAATAAGAAAAGGAAAAGAGGTTTTATGCATGTGATCCTAGAGGAAGGGTGCTAAGTCTGGGCGTTGCTGGTGAGGAGAGCTGCCAAGTCCTGAAGAAGACTAAGTTAATTCCTAGAACCAAATGTTTACAAATATACATTTTTAGTGACAATAAACAGACTGCTACCTAAGCTATAAATAATCAAACTTGCTATCCACAAAACAAACAAACAAATAAAAAAAAACATAACTCAGTTAGTCTGGTACTAGCCTCAAGAGAAATGCATTTTAATATATTGTTTGGAATTTTTCAACAATTCAGAAAGGGTCAGTTGATTTTGTTCTCTTCTATTATTAACCCAGAAACATATAGAATATTAGACATCCTTTGTCAACTAATTATTTTATTATAATCTCTTTTAGTGAGGGGAGATTTGGTCAGCTGCAGATTTTCTACAGCACTTCTGAGACTGACATTGTAGCTCTTGCTGTGGAGCAAGGTCAGGATATCCTGGCCTATTACGAGTCTCCTGTACAAGGAATTCCTGATCAACCATCCAAGACCAGAGTGAATGTGTCAGCAGCAAGTGACCCTGTGTATTCCTGTGCAGCTCAGTGCCTAAAAGAACAAGCATGTTCGGCTTTTACATTTTCCAGTGCCTCAGGGATACCTCTCTGCCTTTGGCTGACGTCAGATATCAGCCCATTAACTAACACTTCAGGGTTCTGGACCTACAAGAAAAATGTTACCAGTGCATTCGCCCTCTTCAGCACACAAGCCATTGCTGGCAGTGATTATGAACCTGTTACAAGACAGTGGGCCATAATGCAGGAAGGGGAAGAGTTCACAAATCTGACAGTTACCATACTGCCTGACAGCCTGCCAGAACTGGATGAGAGATTCACTATAACACTTTTGAAAGTAGAACTGATGAATGTCTCAGCCAGCTTAAAAAACCAACCAACCATAGGACAGCCAAACACCTCCACAGTTATCATAATGATGAACGGGGATGCATTTGGAGTGTTTAAGATCTACAGTGTAAGTCCCAATGCAACGGAGAACGGTCTGTATGTTGAAGTAGAGGAACGTCCTCAGACCAACGTGCAGCTAATGATACACAGAACAGAAGGCAGCCTGGGACAAGTGGCAGTGGAATGGCGTGTCACTGGTGGGACTGCTACTCCAAATTTGGATTTTATAGGTGCCAGTGAGACTCTGGTGTTTGCTGAAGGTGAGACAAGGTCTTGTTTTGACTTCTGTTATATAAAACTAAGAAAAAGAAAAAAAGAATGTGACAAGTACATGATACTGTGGATGTTTTGACAAGTGATGTCTTATTGTTAGGCTAAATCTCCCTGAATGCTAAGGATATGTGTGCAAAAGAGTATGTTTTTTCATCAGCATGTAGCATTATCCACCAGAACACGCACAGTGGTAGCAAAGCACAATGAAGTATCTAAAGAATAAATATCTAAGGGTTTTTATTAAAGAAATATTGCAGTGTGCACTATAAAGATTTCCTTTACCACATAAGTAAGGATTAATAAAGCAGCCGAAGATAGTTGTTACAGCAAGGATAATGAGAGAATCAGGCCAAAGTGGTCTTTTGTTAGCCCTCAGTCACTACCGTACTAATTTTTCATGACATCTCTTTAAATTCCGAGATCATTTTGTAAAATAACAGAACATACTTAAACGTAAAGTAACAGAACATACTTAAAAGAATTGCAAACAGGACAAACAAGTCACTCACAAACATTATATAAATCCATTCAGCATGCTGTATTTTATGATATATTTTATATTTTTAAAGTCTGACTTAATCGAACTGATATTTTGAAAGTAATTTCCCGGAGTGTAGTAAAGACTCTAGTGTGCTAGCTTGATAAATCATCTGAATGGTAAGGTATGGCTGCTGGCAATGATTCTGAAGCTGACATGTAATTACATTACCAGTTATAAGTTTGGTAAAAACTGATTTTGAAGTGTTTTGAAAGACAATCTAGCAGGAAATACACGTGTATTCTGTAAATTGGTATTCTCATGATCATAAAACACAGCTGGGTTATGCACACGCACTGAACAACAGGATTGTGTTGTAAATTTTAATGGATATATAGTGACTAGAGATTAACAGTGTTTTCTGCTTACATTATTAATCTTTGATAGTCCCAAAGGCAAGGAACTAGCAAAATGTCAGCCCATTTCAATGCATTCCCTGACTCAGTAAATGTACTCATATTGAGTGTACACCCATGTGTATATGGTTTATTGGAGAGCTTAGCACCTGGTGATTTTTTTTTTTTTTCAAGAATGATATTCCCCCTTTCTAAGTTAAATTTTAAAGTCATAGAATTTGTAATGAAAATAAAGAATTCTAGGCATTCAGAAATAATCCCTATATAATTAATTTCTACATAGTATATTTAATGATGTGATTGTTTTATTGGCTTAATGTGACTGATCAATAGTAATTAAATAAAATTTGATAATGACATTCACTGACTTACAGAAAGATAGGTAAGTTTGTTTCATGCAATTTTAATTTTATTTTATTTTTTGTAATTAATTATTTTCAAAACGAGATGACTTAAGTCTTTTTACAAGGTGCTTTCCAAGTGGACACACATTTGTATACATTCTTCTCCTTATAGGTGAAACAAAGAAGATGGTCACGCTGCCCATTATAGATGATCCAGAGCCAGAGGATGATGAAAGTATTGAAATCAGCCTGGTCCATACTGAAGGAGGGAGTCGAATTTTGCCCAGTTTTGATACTGTCACAGTCATTATTCTGGCCAGTGACAATGTGGCAGGAATTATAAGCTTCCATACAGCCTCAAGATCTGTTATTGGTCGTGAAGGTGTGTTCTTTGTGTTGACCACGCTCAAATTTTAATGCCAGTTTCCATCTTTGTGCTTTCTGTTGATAATGACTCCCAATGATGGTGTTTCACTCTTCAGAGAACACCAGCAAGCAGAGAATATCCACATAATTCACATGTACTTTGAACTGTTGCAAGCATTCATAGAATCGCAGAATAGTTAAGGTTGGAAGGCACCTCTGGAGCTCATCCAGTCCTTTCCCCCTCAAGCAGGGCTACCTAAAGCAGGTTGCTCAGGACCATGTCCAGGCTTTTGAGTATCTCCAAGGAGGGAGACTCCACAACCTCTCTGGGCAACCTGTGTCAATGCTCCCACACAGCACAGAAGTGCTGCCTAATATTTGGAGGGAACCTCTTGTGCTCCAGTTTGTGCCCACTGCCTCTTGTCCTGTCCCTGGGCACTGCTGACACGAGCCTAGCTCTGTCCTGTTCCACCTTCCCTTCAGGTGTTTATGGACACTGATGAGATCTCCCCGAGCCTCCCCTTCTCCAGGCTGAGCAATCCTATTTCTCTCAGCCTCTTCCCATCCCTTGAGCATACAATAACAATTTGGTATAGAACAAACATTTGCATTATTGTTTTAAAGAATATGTTGCATGTTTCATCTACAGTCTGATGCAGTTTCGCAGAGGATGGTAGTACTGGTGGTGATTGCTTTAGATGGCCTCTGATGGAATACGTGAAAGGGCATCATAACCTTTTGTTTCTTATCTAGGTATGGTTTGTGTTAATTCTGTGCCAAGCCAGCTGTGGTATGATTATCTAAGAAGAGCTGTTAATGAGCACAAGGAATTAATACAAACTGTCGCAGTCCCAAAGGTTATGATGACCCTGAATACTTTCAACTGCTTAAATGTTATTCATAGCATGCTACCAAATGCTGGCTGCTTGAAAATCAAGTACTTGGCTATAGTTCTATTAGTATATATAGTTATTATTATATTAAATTTTTGCAGGTTGTGAAAAAAAATAGTTCATTGCCTTCCAGCAAGAAAAAAAAAATAGGTGTCTTTGATTAAAAAAGAGAGAAAGAGAGAAACAGAGAAAGAGCAAAAGAGCTAAGGCATTTAGATTATTTTAGTTTTTTTGTCAAAATATTTTTTTCATTTCAATGCAAAATTTACAGACATAAATCCAAATATTATTAACAGTTACTGTGTTACTAAAATTTTTCTGTTAGGTGAATACATTGTGTTTTCACAATGTGCATGTTATTTTTTACCTTATTGAGGATAAGTGTAGTATTTTTTATTGGACAGGGGTCTGCAACAGTTGTGTAACTGTATTACAAGAAAATGCGCTGCTGTAGCTTAAAGTAATGAGGAAGTGGTTGATGCTCCTGTTTTCACAGTGCTAAATACCCACCTCTGTTTCTCTATGTAAGAGATACATCACTTACTAAGTCACAATGTAGAAATATAAAAGTATGGATAAGGATTAAGTATTAAAACAAATATTGAATTTAGCCTAATAACACTTTCAATCTTCAGAAATCAAGTAGTGTTCATATTAGCATTTATTCTGTATAGAAATACCAAAAAAATCTTGGTAAAGCAGACAGGAATTGTGGGTCAGGAAATAACTACTTGGAATCTGTAGTAATGACTTCAAGTTTCTTCTCAGTGTTTGGATTATAGTGGAACAGCTTTCTACATCTTACAGCATTTTTTCCCAGTCTTCAATGAAAATTCATTGTAAATTATATATTGAAATAAGCTTTGTCTTATTTGTGTGTGTGTGCATGTGTGTGTGTGTTTTCCCAATGGTACTAAACCATTGAAACCAGCTTTCTGTTAAATCTTTATTTCTTTGTAGTGGATATGCAAAATTCTCAAATAGAATATAGTGGATTGCAGTGCAGTGTTAAACACTGTAATGATTTAGTCTCAGAAGAACCTGTAAACTGGGAGTCTACCATCCAGATATCTGACTGTAGAAGTGGAATCCTTGTGATATCAATAAATTTTGAATTCCTTAATTTTCTTAGAAGCAACATGGACCAACTTAAGCCAAAGATGTCGACATCAGTACATCTCTGAGACTTACCTGAAGTTGGAAATGTTGAGGCTGAATATGATTCTATGATTCTATGTATTTGAAAATGGGTGTATAGAGTTTTTGTATTACTTCTCTAAAATATTAAATTTTATTTAAATATATTAAGGGCTCTTGAAGTTAATAATTCTTTTCTCTTTCATTGGTAGCCAGTATACATGCATATCTCTGACTCTTCCTTACAAAAAAAAGAAATGTAACTATAAAATTTTCAGATTTTTCTTGCCAGTTTTAGTTGTACAACGCTGTACAATTCTGTAAGGTAATAGAGTAGAATAGCAAGATAGCATCCTAACTTGCTGCTCTCTAAATTGCATAATCAAAGAGACTAGTTGGGCAGTATAATGTTATTATAACATTATCTTATGTATTGTAAATTCTTCAACAAGCAAAAGAAGTCTCATGTTTTTACACATCTCAGAATTGTAGATTTCTACATATTTCATGTCTCTGAAAGCCTATGCAGTACAAAATGTGCTGTCAAACTTAAATTCTGTGGACCTGAAAAATGCTTGTGAAATATGAATGCCATATATGTACATATTATAAATAAGCATCTGTCCTCTTTTGTGAATGTTTTGCAAAATATTGCCTACTATCTATTCCATGTTAATATAACATGCTAATTTCACATTTCCACGTTTAAAATATATAATGGAAATTTTATAATAACTTGTGAATATACAACTATCTTTTACATTTTACAAAGCCTACTAAGAAATTAAAGTGCCTCTGAGGTTAAATGTTATAAATGTGCAAAATACCATAATATTTGCTTCCTTTATATGCACATTGTCCAGCAACACTGATTACCTCTGAGGTTATTAGAAATTATTAACATTTTCTGAATGTTTTGTTTTGTAACAGTGACCTTATTTGTAAGTTCAAACTCACATAAATGGAACTTACAGATAATTATAAGCATTTTTTTCTGCATGCACTGAATAAAGTCACAAGACAGTGCAAATGTTCAAATAATGTGTATTCTTTGCAGGGAACTGTTGTAGAAAACTATTATTACTGTTGGTACATACAGCAGTTACTGTTTTGTGCAGTTTACAGACTCATATCGCTCTAATGTTTGCACATGTATTCATGAGCATTCCCTTTCTAAGTTACTCATCTATACCGAGTTCC
This sequence comes from Anas platyrhynchos, assembly GCF_047663525.1. Classification (NCBI taxonomy): domain Eukaryota; kingdom Metazoa; phylum Chordata; class Aves; order Anseriformes; family Anatidae; genus Anas; species Anas platyrhynchos. The sequence goes on from NC_092621.1 coordinate 82,249,836, forward strand.
CTCATATGTTCATAGTTCTTTCCAAGTGTGAACTAAAAATGGAAAAAAACTTGAAGAGTTTAAGTTTAGGATTTTCTTTTGTGGTATATAACTACTGTGAAACTCAAATTGACAATTAAAAATATCAATATCTTTCAGAAAAAAAATACTCTAACTGTGTGATGCATGTTTTTGACTTCTCATTTTTATAAATAACATGTAGAAAAGGAGACCTTGAAACGTTGCAACTTTTCCTTTATTCCTAGGAGAACAACTACAATTCCACATCATGAGAACTCCTCCAGGACTGGGAAATGTTACTGTTGAGTGGAAGATAGTAGGGCATAATGTAAAACAAAATTTTGCAAACTATTCTGGAATACTTTTTTTTCCTGAGGTAAGTCCATAAACAGTGATGTTGGCTACTGGAAAACACTGTGATTAGAGCTGATCTGAGAAAAAGTGTGCTTTTTTAACAGTCTTTGTTTCGTGATTTGATTATTTCATTTCTCACTTTTGGACTTACAAACTGCAGGGAGATTGCAGTTCTTGATACTTTACATAAAGAAACTGTTCAAAATACTTGTAATTATGATATCACTCGTGTTTTATAAAATAATGGCTAATCAATTTACCCTTAAAACAAATAGGGGATGTTGAATACAACATTATATGTCGATCTGCTGGATGACCATATTCCTGAAGAAAAAGAAGAATACCAAGTCATCCTATACAACATCAAAACAGAAGGTAATGCAGAACTATAGCCATCTACATCTTAAAAATACCGTTTAATAATACAATATTTTTAATTTTATTAATTCATTTTGGAGGTATAAGACTGAGCAAACTGCAACTGGTGCAAAGTATGCAAAGTTCATTAACATTTTATTGAAATAGACTTGGTCCTTATGTATGTATATATAAACCCCAGAGTGTCTCCACAAATACACTTTTTAAATACATTTTTAATACATATTTTTTAAATTCAGGTTTTTAATCCTGACTTAATTCTGCCTATTTAAGTCAGTGGTTGTTTCTTCCCTTAATATGAATGCAAACTTGAGTTTACTAATATGTCATGGATAGAGTTGCCATGAAACATGCAGATATTTTTATCTTTTAAAATGATCTTGTCAAGCTGCAGACTTACTGATCTGTTCCTGAATTCAAGATCGTCAGAATATTTTATTCTTGCATTAAAATTATAGTGAGAAAAGAAGCCTTAAACTGCATCTGTTCTGAAATACCTTTTCTCAAACTGAAATTAATGTCCAAACACCAAACTAACTTGACATGTATTGTGTTGCTGTGAGGTGCCTTATCAACTTCTGAGAGTCACTGTGACCCAACAGGATAAGCAAAATTATTCATCAAAGCAATAGTTGGAAAACAGATCAGTTTATTGGTGTAATGATTGTGTGGAATATAGTTTTAAGCCTTCGGAGGTACTTCCTGGGAAAATGTTTTATTTCCTTTTAAAATATAGGGTATTTGGGGAAGTTGATATTTGGCACTGGCTTGTTAAGTTATCTTATTTTTTAATACATTTTTGTGACTTTGTACTTAGTATGCATAAAATTTCTGTTTCTATTTGTTATAGAATGTAAGTATACAAAGATATGTAGGTCCCACACCATCCACATACTTCAGTGAGCTTTGGTTTCATGGTATTTGCATGGCTACTGACCATCATTTAAATGTTATATTAACAATAATATAAGACAAAAATATTACTTGCATAACACTTCATTCACTGCAGTCCACTGATTCTCTTGCAGGAGTTTCTTCTACAGGTGCTGCTGTTTTGGATAGTCAAGGATATGAAGCTGTTCTAACAGTAGAAGCTAGTGATGAACCACATGGAATCTTGAATTTTGCTTCCACATCCAGGGTGGTTTTAATACCAGAGGAAAACAAAACGATTCAGCTTTTTATTAACAGAGAATTTGGATCTCTAGGTCTGTATAACAACTCCAAGAGAACAGAAGTTTTGTTTTGATTATTATTAAGCAAATAAAAGCCATGATAACGAGGCCAGAAAGTTTGGAAAAATCTTGGTTACAGTTGGTATTTTTTTCAGAACTTCTAAGCTTCTTTCTGCAGGCTTGGAAATTAAATATTATAAAATCCTCATTAATACAGCAAGGGAATAGAAAGCTGTAACATAATCGGGTGGCTATTAAAGTTACCATATTTTTGTCTAACGAGTCTGTCTCAAAGCATTAGTCTCTTCAGAAAAAATAGAAAACATGAGAAAAGTGACATGTACATACATCCCACATATTTTTTCTCCGAATTTCCGGAAGTCAGCACCTTAGGAATGTCATATGGAAAAAGTTGTGTCCAGACCACTGAATTCAATTTATCTGTCTCCGCTGACAATTTCTGACTCCTCTTTGAATCACTTTATCCATTAACATCCTTTAAACTATATCGTATTCAATTCTATAATACAATAGTGTGCTTTGTGAAAAAAAAAAACAAAAACAAAAAAAAAAAAAACAACACTTGTGTTTGTTGCCTGATAATATCAACTTACATTGTGAGAAAACATGTATAATAATTTCCTATTTGCCTTTTTGGACCATATTTCGACCTCGGTGATAATCTGTCTGTTTCTTTTGCCATACTTGTTTTGTAATGAAGTAACATTTACAATGCTTTTCAAGATCTGGAGGCACCAAAGAGTTACAGAGGCTTTTTATTTTAATGACACTACTTTTCCATTTATTTTTTAATACCAGTTCATACTCTAGTTTAGTCTCTGAACACTGTTCAGTAAACTAATGCTTTAAGGTATCTGTTCATAGTAAGTGCAAGACCTCTTACTGAATTTAAATAAGCGTCGTTATTTATTTATTAATTAGGACTCTTTTATCCCTTACATTTTATTTCATAGAGCAGCTTTTAATTTCATCTGTCACTTTATTTCAGGATCACACTCATTATGTTTGCCACTTGACTTACCTTACCAGATTAGTGAGAGGTGATTTTATTCTCAAAACTATAATATATAACTTGGTAATATTTATCTCTGTGTCCCCTAATTTTATTCTCTATTGAAGTTTGTCAATCTGCCCAGAAAAGTATCTAGATTTATTAATCTGTGTTTCCTAGTCTTTAGAGTCTTTCTTAGATATCAGTCATTCCCCAAAAGTGTCCTTGTTGCAAAAACTCATGTTAATGATACACGAGATGTCCCAGTTAGTCTTCCAGCAATTTCGTATTTATGGTCCACAGAACTTCAAATTTCTGGATACATTTGGACCCAATGATTTTTGAGTCTTGTGCAGACAGACAAGTCAGTAAAGGTCAAATTGAAGGCACATTGATAATGGTAACAGAGGTACACCAGCTCCAATATACTTTGGATTAGTCTTTTAATCCTTCTGTTTTGCAGTTAGTCTTTTCATTTTGTGGATGAGGATTTGATCTCTTGTCTTTATCTATTCCAGTGAAAATTATATAAGAACTGAAAAACAAATGTGCTTTTTTTTTTTCTTCCTCACAAATTAAATAGGTACTATCAATGTTACGTATGCCACAGCTACAGGATTGCTCACTGTAAGTAATCAGACAGAAGAGACCGTGGCTGAACCAGGAGCTGATTATGTACCTACTTCTGGCTCACTGATTTTAGAAGAAGGAGAAACATCAGTTGCCATAAATATTACTATTCTAGAGGTAACCTCTAAACCTTTTAATTCTGTACTTTTCTGTATGATTTCAAAGGGGAATATTTTGGAAACTAAAGCTTGCAGCCATTATTTGAAGCCGTGTATTATATTTCATTATCATTTAGAAAGATGGTTTCAATCTTAATATTAAAATCACAAGGGATCAAATAGTCACAGAAAACATCTCTACCTCTTGTCTAAAGGTAATAAAGTTGTCTCATTAAAACTTTACTAACTATCTAGTAGTATCTAAAACAGTGTGCTTCATGGCTGGCTACAGGCTTGTACTTTTTCGTTGTTGGAGATACATGCCTCTAAAATTGGTCAGTAATTTATTTTCAAGAATAGTTTATCGTCGCCACAGGATCTTTTTCATGATATATAATGTCTTACTTCATAATTCTTTCATGATAATCAGTTTCAGACCCAATAAAATTATTTCAGGAAAACAAAAAAATGAATTCCAGTGTCACAGTAATATTAGAGACTTGTTGTGTGTTCCTTTTTGTTGACTTCTGTGGAAGTTTCTTAAAGGAAAATGAGAAGAGGATGTATTGCATTTGTGTTTTGCAGGATGATATACCAGAGGTGCAAGAATTCTTCTTGGTTAATTTAACTTCAGTGGAACTCATCATGAACCATTCAACATCATCCCCACCTAAGCTTGGTAAAACATCTTATACCAAATTATTTTTACTTTTCCTTTTTAATGGTTTAGATTATATTACCTTGGGAGATTATCATTATTCCTTTTACATACCAACTATTCTGGGATGACCCATGGTTATTTAGAAGAAAGATCATAGAATAGGAAATAGATTTATATTTATACTTAATCTCTTGCTTTTTAAACTCTGGAAAAATTATAAACTAATTTTCATAGAAGAGTTAGTAATTATCAGTTGGAAAGCACAATTATTTGAAAAGTTTATTGGTGATTTTTTCATCTGATTTTCATTTACAAACTGCAAAACGGAAAAAAAAAAAGTCAAAAACGCCTTTATGTGGCTACTCTGCTCACTCTTTTAAAAGTCTGTTTTTATTCTTTTATCACTTTTAGGAAACATATTTTATGGTTTTCCTACTCTTGCAATGATCTTTATTATTTGCTTAGTCTGCTCCTCATTTTGCTTCTTCAGAATTCAGTAGAATAGTAGTCCTTGGCTTTAAGAACTGTTGGATTATCCTGTGGTACTAACGACTAGGTATATAATTTCAGACATCTTCTTTGACTCTTTTCCCTTTTCTTTGCATGCTTATAGAAGTGACTGAGTTAATTCGTTACAGATTGAAAGGTAACTTGCAAGACTCATTGCCGATTTGTGAATAGTTGAGTCTAAAATATGAAAGGAGTAGCATGTAAGAATGAAGGATTCATCCAAACTAAACTGTGTTGTATAATCTCACTTTCTCTTTGGCTGTCTCCTTGAACCATAACCATTTAACACTGATGTGATACTGCATTGGGTCAGCTTTACTTACAATGAGAAAATAATAGTTTTAAGTCATAAGGCAAAAATGTGTTCACATAACATGTCACAGTGAATTCTGTTATCAGACAGTTTTTAAATCTTGTCTTCTGCATTGGTGTGTTTTCATTTGTTATGGTTGAAAATGTAGGTCCTAGTCAGTGCCACGCCTTCCTTCAGGATTTCTAGCAATCCCATACCCTATCCAAGATACTTGAACGAGTTCTAATGAGGGGTCTAATATCAGAAGAGATGTGTATTCTGCATGTGTTACAGGCATGTAGTCAGTTCTACACATCTGGCTTTTATTGCATGCAGTGCTGCAGTCATGGCCATCTGTATGCTGTATGTTAAGTAAGCCTGCTGTCTGTGATGAACAAGTGAACATGCCAAGCTTAAGTGACCTGTGTTTCTGATTGAGGTTTCACTCAAACAGCATAGTTTTGTTATTTTGTCCATTCTGCTCTTGAGAGCAAACTCTTAGAGATCCTGGGTGAACAGATCTGACTTCAAAGTGACATGGGAAAATGCGGATAAGGAGTGAAGCAAAAATGTCTGTAATTACCAGAACTCCCTCAGGATTCGTAAACCTCAGTAATATTTCTGTTGTCTGTGTAGAGCTATTGCTCGTTTTCATCTCTACCTCATAGTGACAGGCTTAGATTCATGGTAATAATCTTCTGCTTTTGTTCAGTTTTATCTGAATTGCTGGAAAAATGTATGTGGATCTAAATATAATATACTTATGGCAGACTCAGTGAAGTCAATTTGGTTTTAGAAAGTAAGCTGAAGTTTATAAAAAGTAAACTGACGTAAGTTAAGGTAGTTGTGTGGTGCTGTTGTCTGAAAAACAACAACCTACTTTCTGAGAAGTATTAAGTTTTGACTGTAAAGTTCTGGTCTCTGAAGTTAGTGGACTTTTCTGACATTAACCTATTATTTGGAGTTTTTCACACTGCAGTGTATTCAATTACTATTTCAGGCTAATTGTAAATATCTGTATGTCTTTATGGAGCAGTAAAGTATGCAAAGTACTGTTTATTACAGTATATACTGTATACTGTATATGCTGTAAAGCAGTAAAGTACTGTATATTACAGTAGTATATATGTAGTGTATATTACAGTACTTTACTGTAAAAAAAATTATTTGTGAACACCTCACAAATAAATTAATAATTGTATATTTGTAGTGGAATCTGAGGTGTGCCATTAGGATGTATGATGAAGCACTGAAGCACGAAAAGAAGATGAACTACTGAATCATTTATTATTCTTCCTTATTGTCTTTCTCATACTCAGATTGGCACAGTCTGCAAAATGTTGAATGTCATCATAATAAACACTTACAGTGAAGACAAATTAAGATTCCATCGCAAATCTAGACTTTATTATTTCCTGAAGTTTTATGTGCTGTTTAACTTTCTAAATTTGCTTTTTCTATTTCTTTTTTTTTTTGGTATGCATTATTAAATATTACAGTGCTAATTCAAGACACGTTATTGCACTTCTAGTAGTAAGGACTCGTTCCAGTTATCTTAGCCACTCCTATTTTCTCCTACACATATATATATATTTTTTTTGTAAAGAAACTCTAATATTAGTACAGATTGAATAACTGATCCTTGAAAATCAAGATAATTGATTTTATTGTTCTTTAATTTTTTGTCTTTCTGTTTTTCCTTTTAGATGTGGAAGGTTTAGCTTCTCAAATTGTTATTGATGCTAATGATGGTGTAAGAGGAGTAATTGAATGGGAAGGTACCAAGTAAGTCTCGTCTTCCCTGAAGAACTCACTGTACCAATTAGTGATTGGTATTGCCCATTTTCTTTCTAAAAGTAAAACTCCTGTTAAAAATAAGGACATGTCTTTGAGATGGTAAAGTAATAATTCAATTCAGCTGAACTAGAAAGTGGGATTCCCACACTGAAAACAAAATTTACTCTACATCTAATCAGAATTCTTTTACTTATTACTACTTCCACTGTTGTCCTTTTATATTACCAATTTGCCTAGCCTCCCCAGCCTGCATCAACTCTTTCAGCCTCACCATTCATGTAGGAAAACAAACAAAACAAAACAAAACAAACCTCCTGTTACTTAATTCCATGTAGATAAGAAAAAAAAAAAGTAAAAAGGATGCGTTAGAGAACTATAATGTAGGGAATAATTCAGAGTAGAAATGTAATAAAAATATACCATATTTTTCAAAAGAACATAATCAGTGAACATTGAGAATTTTTATTTTTATTTTAGATTTGAAGTTAGTGAATCTCATGGGAATCTGACAGTAATGGCTTACCGAAACAGAGGATCATATGGCAATGTGTCTGTATTTTTTTATGCCCAAAATTTGGAGGCCCAACTGGGTTTGGATTTTAATGTAATCTCAAGGGTAAGAAGCAACTCTAAATCTAGTACTTTTTATTCTTTCAGTTTCCATAAAAGAATATCTTCTTGATTATTCTGCCGAATGATCAGTAGTAATGCTAGATGTTTCAATTTGTTTCAGTTGCTTTGGAAACCTGAATAGAATGAAATAAAAATATTCTTATTCTTACTATTTCTTTTTATTTTTTTTAATATTTTTTAATATAAAGCAAAATGTAAACATTCAAACATCTATTTCAAATTTAATTTTGATTAGACATACAAACTTTTTCATAGACGATTTTTGCAACAGGACTTTCAAAATAAATTATTCTTTCTTGTCCTCATTCTGTATTGTGCTGAACCTTTATATCTCTGATTCAATTGGTTTATAAGGAACAGAGAATATGGCTCTTCATATGCTTCCCCTTCTTTCCTATTTCACAGAATTCTGTTTACCATAGTCAAAAATTTATGTGTGCTATTAACTGATGTAAGTATTCGGTGCTTTATGTGTTTCAACGCTAGACTCTTTTTTTTGCTGATGGAGAAAGGCATAAATCTGTTGATGTCATGATTTTTGATGATGAGATTCCTGAAGGTGATGAGAAGTTCCAGTTAATTTTAACAAATCCATCTCTGGGGCTGGAATTAGGGGAGAACACAACAGGTAAAACTTAGTTTTAATGTTCCATTTCTTTAGAATTCTGTGGCACACATTTTAATTACACTTTTCTGAATAATCATATTTCAGAAAGCACCATTGCTCTGCTATGGTGAATCTTTATACTCCTTTGGAAGGTTCTGAAACATCCCTGTGAAATCTGTGCAATTAAAAAGTTTATATGTAAAGCAATGAATCAAAAAGCACGAAGATGAGTTTTTCAATGTGTACTGCCTCACTGAACAGAGGTCTTTTTAGAGAGTTCCTAATCCTTTTCTAGGAGAGGCTATATTCTTCCTTTCTAGAAATGTTCCTAGTTAAAGTGAAATGCCTTCCCATTCTCTTCAGGTAATGTCATGGACACATAAGCATTACATACACACTAAAGGAAGAATGTATTTGTGTTTATGTTAAGTATTATGTTACTATATAGGTATATTTATATTTTACTGTGTTAACCAAAGAATATTTTCATTGTTTCTTTTTCAAAAGCTACAATTACTATACTTGCCAATGATGATGGCCATGGAGTTTTGTCATTCAATAACAGTGATCACTTCTTCCTGAGAGAGCAAACGTCTATCCATTTGATGGAAAGTGTTGCAGTATTGAATATTATCAGAGAACCACCTCAGGGAATATTTGGCACTGTGACTGTTCAGTATCTTGTAAGTGAGATTAATTCTTCAGAGGCAACAATGGATTTGACCCCTTCTCAAGGATATATTGTGCTCGAAGAGGGAGTCAGGTTCAAGGTAATATACTAGTTATTACCAGAGAAGTGTAGGAGGCTTTTTTTGGAAATATTGGAAAGATTTCAGAAATGTCTGTGCTTTATCTTGTTTATTTTTCCTTCTTCTTTCATTCATAAAGTGAATAGAGTCATGAGCTGTGACTGATTTCCTGTTATTATCTGATGTGTGAGTGTGTGAAAATTAAATGGGCTCATCTTAAGGTGTTTCTCACTTTGTAAGGGTTGAGGTAAATTGAAAACAAGGCACTGTGTAGATAACGTTCACGTGTGCTTTGGAACAGTTCTTTTTATATAGCAGAAATGCAAACTTACTTTAAATTAAAGTGATAATTTACAAGCCTAATAGTTAAGATCAAAGTAAAAATCCCATTCTGTAATTTAACATTTCAGTTAGTCTGAACTAAACGGAATGTGCTGCAACAAATACAAAAAGTAGAACAGTTGTCTGTCTTAGGATTGGAAAATAACTTAAGTATTAAGCTCACTGCCTCTATACTGTCCTCAAAAGAATGTCAGCTAGAAAATGAAGTAGCTTAAGTTTGTGAATCCTGACTCTTCTGTGGTTCAATCACAATTCAATTTATTTATTTTTGCCAGTAAAGCTGGTGAAGCTAGTGTTAGCATATTACAGGCAATAGGATAGAAACTGAGACAAACAAACTTGGAAACACTGGCTTTCAATTTCTGGCCTTTAAATGCATTTGGAATCACAATGCAGCAGATCTACACAAAGCTGGAGCCTTCTTAATATAGTTGGTAAATATGGTTTATTGTGGAAATGAACAGAAATACAAAAACATTGTAAATTTTGTATTATTTCCAAATGCATCACCATTAACTTTTTATTCTGTACAGCAATGCTATGTTTACCTCTGAAATTTTTTGCTTGTTTGGGTAGTGTGCAGGATGACAGTGCGCCCCAAATGAAAGTGAAGCACTTAGCTTTCTCTAGATTGCTCTTTGCTAGTTTGAAGTTGCCTTGAGAAGACTTGATCTTTGTCCACAGTGGTGTAGGAGGGGGAAAGAAGCATTGAAAGGAAAGAGCATTTCAAATCTCTAGTGATTCTTGCCTTTTTTTTTTTTTCCTTTTCGTGACAGCACCAGTAGTGAGATTACCCTGTTTCCCTGAAGATAGCTTAGTTGCCAACTAAAATAAATTAAAACCAACTTAACTGATTACACTTATAGCTGTGTTGTGACTATAAACTACCAGAAATGTATGGAATAAATAGAGAACGAAAGTATGAAATTAGGATCAAAAACTTAAAAGGATAATAGGATGAGAAAAGGAACAAAAGAACAACAGCAACAAAAAAAGTGAATATGCTCGTCTTAGTGTTGCACGAATAGAGGCCACTGGAAGGATGGCTTTAGAACCTGAAGACCTTTTAGCCTGAACTCAGTCTGAGCTTGCCTCACTTCTGTCCTCTCCAGCTTCGTAAGCTGCTCTTCTCCTGCTATGTTATCCAAAGCCTTATAGTGAAATAAATAAATAAATAAAAGGTAGCACATTCTTATAGAGCTGTGTCATCATCTGTTATCATGTCTCAATAACATTGTATGCTTGTTTTGTTATCAGACGCTGCATATTTCTGCGGTACTAGATGAAGAACCAGAAATGGATGAGCACTTCATTGTCACCCTGTTCAATCCAACTGGAGGAGCCAGACTAGGCACGAGAGTGCAAACTATGATTACAGTGTTACAAAACCAGGCTCCACTAGGGCTTTTCAGCATCTATGCAGTTGGAAACAGGTACTGTACACTGATCAGTAAAAAGTTGCTCGTACTCCAAAAGAGATAACATTTCTCTACAATTTTGTATTTGATGAATCCCATTAAAGAAATTCATCAACTCAATTTGTAAGTCTGTAATTTTGAAAGGTATTGTGAAATACTATTACTGCTAAACAAAAGAGTATAAAAATGCATAAAAAGGACTATTCATAATCCAAAATTTCAATTTATTTATATATTACTATTTTTCTTTATAAACCAATACTTCACTAATGCCTACATATTCCACTGATAATATTCCATGTTAAAAGCTCCAAACCTCATATTAGTCTCCAGGAAGTCATACGTTTTATAATTTACTTTCATTTTTAAACCTGTACAAAATATACTTTCACTGAAGGCTGTTTTGCAGAAGCAAGTGACACATACGGAGTGCCATTTTAAAAAAATATTCAGCTGAAACCATATAGATTAAAAAAAAAATTCAAATAAAAAGCATATGTATGCTATTTTATCAATACTTTAATATTTAGAATTAATATTTTATATTAATAATTAATATTAATATTATCTAAACATTTATTACTTAAATTTAATATACTTAAATTTCAGTCTGGTTAAAGACTTTGTTGAATTGCCTATGATTTTGCATGATTGTGGCAAGGATCATTAGGAAACCCTAATTAATGTAGCTACCAGTCCATCAGATACTGAAACCCATTATTGATATTTTCTTTTTATTTCTGTTGTATATTCTGCATCTGGAATTGTATAGTAAAAATCTTATTTATATTACAGCAATGAATATACAATAAAATATTTTTTTTTCCTTATTTTTATGATTCTCACATTTAGGACAAATTTCATCATAATTGAAGAAGCCAACACTACAGCTTATTTGAAAGTTTCACGGAGTAATGGGCTTAACGTGTCTGTGAGTGTTGAGTGGGAGACATCATCAGATACTGCATTTGGCATCAGTACGTTCACCTTACAGAGAATGTTCACTGCTTTTGTAGAAGTGGAGATAGTAAGAGAGTAGCCAAGCATACAGGAGATGTAGCTTGGGAATGCAAATTCAAGTATTCAGACACAATTCATTTAATATTTTCCTATATAAGATTTAGTAGATAAAATACTTTAGCTATTTAAGAATCTCCAGCCATTTCTGCCAGAGTTTGACCAATATGAACATTATTGTCATTAGGTGTTTATTTATTTATTTTTGTGTGTGTGTTTGTGTGTAATAATATTTGTTCTGTACTACTTGTAACTCAGGATCTTTCTAACACATTATAAATGATATGTGACATGCAAGAGTTTAGCTCCTGGAGTTTAGTTCTGACGAGATGGTGCTCAGAGACCGTCTTGGAATAGAAACATGAACATGTTGTAACTAGGGAACAAAACATGAACATTTTGTAATTTCTTATTTCTGTGTCTTTTTTTTTTTTTAATTATTTTTTACAATTTGCTATATAGCTAATTTTCTTGTTAGCTAAATTCCAAGATAAATTATTAAGAGTCAGACTCAAATTGCCTATGCGTCTTCCACGTGCAGTTGCAATGAATGAAAAATAATACATTTACTGTTTAACTCTCATTATATCCTTAGTATTGTAACATTTCTATGTATTTATATATACTTATACCAAATACACAACTTCAACATTTCTGATACTTGGTCTGATTTTGGCAGGTAAATAATGGGAATGGAGTTGGAAAAGATCTCAAGAGTAATATAATAGTAATTTATTTATTTATTTTAACTATATTGCAGGGGGTGGTATTGGTGTCCTATCTGTCTTGCAAAGTTTTGTGGAAGAATCAGCATCTGGTTGGTGTTTCTTTACCTCAGGAGAAATCCTGTACGGTGTTCTGTTGCGTATGCCTCCAGCTTTGTTTTCTACTGTCTACCAGTGGAAAGGAGTATTTGTTCCTGTTGAGGTAAATGTTTGTTTTTGAACACCAGACATGCTAGTTAATAATGAATTTAAGTCACAATCGTACTTTTTTTTATTCTTCTCACAGAATTTCAGTATGTGGAATCCTACAAGTTGTGTGTCTTTCCAAATCGGAGGCTCTTCCTACCTTGTGGTTACTCATGGAGGAGCCACACAAGGAGCTTCTAACAACAGTGTGTATGCATTCATGCCTGGACACAGATTGTTGTGGGTAAATCTATTTTAATTTTAAAATCTTAAAATAGTATGGGTTGGCAAGGACCAAGGGAAGTCCTCCAGTCTGGCCATGTTTCAGAAGAAAGCACTCTGTGTGGCAAGAGTTAGTTGTGTCCTAAAATACTACATGACTTCAGTGATGTAAGTTTGTCATAATTAGTTGTTTACATTGTTTATATTTTTTACATATTTGCATTTGAGGGTACAGGGAGAATTGCCTGGGAAGTGGGGGAAGAAATTCTCAAGCAATAGAAGTCTCAAGTCATAGAACATTTTCTGGAAAATGTATGATAAGTTATGTTAATTCTGTACATCAGCTGTTTTTATATATCTATATGTATAGTTGAAGTTTTAAAAAGTATTTAATGTATAGTTTTTTCATGTATAATTTTTTATAATTTTGGAATTCTTACCATTCTATGCATACTTTTTCTCTCTCCATACAATGTAATATAAAATGTATCCGTTTATATACATATGTAGATCAACATAGTCACCCTCATATTTCCCTCACAGATACAGACTCTGTCTGTTCTGGATACCAGACTTGTGAAACATTTTGCAGTGGAGGAAGAAGACTATTTGATTATTGTGAGTCACACAGACAGTTCCAGTTCCATCCAGGTTTGAATATTCTTCAGTCTTCTCTGGCTTTAATCTGGGTAGTTTGTTTAGTTCTGAAAGGATAATGAAAGGAAGTAAGCATGTATTTCTGACAAATTATTTTTGTTTCTATTGGAAATTTATAACAGTTAAAATTCCAGACTTGTTTGGATGTACAAATACTCTCTACCTGAGTGTATAATTTACATCTGGTTTGTTTTTATTGCTAGTGTTATTTCAGTTTTGAAATGTTGCATGTAAACAAAGAAATAGCTTCTGAACATAAACCTGTTCCTCTGAAGAGCAAGCACAGCTTCTTGCAGTAGGGTTAATTACCCATTACTTACCAGTGGGCTTCTACTTTAAAGTACAGTCCACCTAAGAATACAGGAATTCAGTCCATAAGTCTTCCCAAATCCTAAAAGACCATAAATCTTCCAATTTTTTTGACATATCATTTAGTTTCAGTTCTCTCGGTGCTAATTATGAATATATAAAGAAATGAATATATAAAGAAAAGATTTTTGTATTTCCACAGGTTTTCCAGTGGAATAAAGACATATTTGTGCTGCATCATCAGCTTCCACTTAATGGAGTTGTGGACATAGCCCTGTTTCCTAGAGGAGGCTTTACGTACCTGTTAGTTTCTTTGTCAAATACCAGCCAAAACATGCTCTTGTATCAGTGGTTGAACAATGAGTTTAGGAAGCTTCATGAAGTACCAGCAAAGGAAATAAAATATATGGACTCCTGGATTTCTGGATCTGATATCTTTGTAATTATTGCAAAAGGTATTTAGCAGAAAACAAAAAATGAGTTTTCTGAGTATACAATGGCTTGTTTGATAGCAAAGGTTTTTGTGGTAAAGGAGTTTAGAAAGCTATTGGAATCACTGGGGGCGACAGTAGTCAATAAGCATTTAACCCTAGTATTTTATGAAAGTAATCTCTACTTTTTCTCTCAGAAAATAAAAGTCTTGTACTTGTACTCAAATATTTACAAAACAAACAAAATGCTTTCCTAGTAACAATGGGAAATAATAACTCTATTTATCTGCTTATCACACTCTTTCTAAGCTTTTCTAAGCTTTGTGCCACACACAGATCACTAGTCAGCAAAGTACACGTGTATTTTATTACAAGTTTGATATTTTAGATGTCATTTTGTCTCTATGGCTACTAAAAAGTTTTTGTTGCAGTCCACAGGTTTCTTTGCAGTTAGATGTTGTCTAATGTCACTCTTAATGTTCTTGCATCAAAGTTATGCACCAAATAATAAGGCAAATAATACAATCAGTTTCACTTCATAATTAAAGCTGGCAGGCACTGGCTTTTGCATGGCCTCCAGTGTGTGATTTAAGTAAAAGGCAGCAAAATAATGTGAGCTCTGTCATTTTGTTCCTTGGTAGAATCTGGAAATTCTTCTGAAATTTTTGTCTGGGAGACAGGGCAGTCAACTTTTAGACACTTCCAGTCTCTTCCAGTCCATGATGTAAGAAATATCCATGTCTTCATGCCTCCTTCAGGTTTAGGTAAGACTTAAATGAAAATTTTTGTTCAAATCCTAGCAAATAATGCTGGAATTTCAGAAATGCATGTCCTTATTTTTTCATATATATTTATCAGATCTTAAAAGTCAGTGTAATCAGTGTTCTGCAAAGAGCACTTCTGGCATTAAAACCGTAACTTTTAAATATATCACTAAAAAATTATTTTGTGCCTCTTTGCTCCATGTAGTCCATGTCCTCCTAGCTGGTAAGGATATAACAATGCTGTATGCTTGGAACTCTGAAGCGAACCAGTTCTCTGTAATGCTAGAAGCCCCATATGCAGATCATATCACTTCAGTTACTGCAAGGTCTCTGAACACCAGCAAGAGCTTGATTGCTTTGTCTGCCAACTCCAGCTCACAGATTTATGAACTGACCACTATTTCCAACCAGTCTGATTTTATACCTAGGTAGGTTTTTTTTGTTTGCATAACTTGTCTGAGACACCTTGAGTTTCGTTTACTGTGATACTCATTTCTGATAGTGGAGACTTGTTTCTTCTACATGGTGACCTACTTCATTAGTGCTAAAGAGATTTTATTCATAGTTTAAGATAAGTTGCAGTGAAACCGCCTACAATTGATTTTTAAAATATGAGGTAAGAGAGAACTTGCAGTCATGACTTAATTTTTAGCAATCTTGTATTTAGGACAAATGAAATTGCTTTCATAATTAATTCCAGTTAATTTATGATCTATCACTATTTTGGTAAAGAAAATTTCAACCCAAATTACTGCCTGCATAAAATAAGCAATAACTGCACTGGAAAAAATGCTCAAAGATCATTAAAGAGCTATCCTAAATTTATAATTATTTGATATTTGTGTTTTTATGCTAGTTCAGGTGAATTGATATTTGAGCCTGGGGACATGGAATTTTTGATAGCTGTCAATATCCTTGATGATACTATCCCAGAGGAGGAAGAACATTTCACGGTGTGGCTGAAAAACCCTAAGGGAGGTGCAGAGATTGGTGCTCATGGTTTTGTTAACATAATTATTCCTTCCAATGACAATGCCTATGGAGTCATTGCATTTGCTCAGGTAAAAATTATAAGGTAAATCATTCATATATATTTATATAATTTTTGAATAATGGGAAACAAACAAACAATAAAATGGAGAATGTGATAGCATTGTTTTTCTAAAGTCTTCTAGTAACGTGTCAGAAACTTTTTAGTATCTACTTAGCATTGCTATGTGATTATAAAGACCACAAAAGGATAGAAAATAAGTTCCACAGTCTGTCCCTATTATGAGATTTTTATAATGCCCTTATATTTATAATAACATGTTAGTTTGCTGACTTAGTTTGGCAACAAACTAAAAATTCAGTTTTCAGATGTCATATTTTATAGCATGGTATAGATGCTACTGTTTTTTTAATCAAGGGAAGTCAGTAAACAAACCAGAAGATACTTTTCCTTCTGAAAAATATGCTAATTGGGTTATGTCATAAGGTGAGCCAATCTGCCAGAACAAACTGATTTATTTTGAGAAAATGTCAGACTGAAATTTGCGTCTGGAGTAGTTAATTCTTAAATCAGTGAACACAGTAGAAGACATCCAGAGAGTGATATGGTAAATGCATACTGAAGGTATGAAACAGAAGAGTCATCACTGAAATGAAACTTGCATCTGGGCTAGTGTGAGATGGATGAATAACGGAAAAACAACAGCAGTAAATATACATCTCTTTTGAAGTTCCAGTTATTTGTTGCATGGTTCATACATTTTTGGACTTAAAATACTATACTCAAAAAATAGATTAGGACTTGTATTATTTTTTTTTTTCTTTAGGTTAAAGAGGCTTGACATTTTAAATTCTAACATGCATGAAACCCGGGAGTATTGAGTACCTCATTAGGTCATTTTCATTTAATCAATGAACATGTACTAGGCTACTTAATAGTATACCAGTTCATTGATGCCTGATACTGCTGGTCTACTTTGGATGCCAAGATCCCTAAATAAACTTTTATTTAAAATAAAATAGTCTTACAGTTCTGCTACTTCGTGTTTTTCAGAGTTCCTTATTTAAGCAAGTTGAAGAAATGGAACAGGACAGCTTAATCACTTTAAATATTGAACGCTTAATAGGAACATACGGAAGAGTTACAGTAGAGTGGGTAGCCAATGGGAGCACGAGTGATGTATTCCCAGCTTCTGGAATGGTATGTAATAAAATCTGTACTAGAGGATCACTGACTAGATTGCCTCAGACGATACGTGCAGGTCCTAAACAAGGATAGCATACATCAGATTGTCCTGTTCTGTTAATTTATGCTTCCCAGTCCTTGTCCGTGATGTTGACGGTTCTTACTTTTGGCTGGCACATAATACCACAGCATCACTCCTGCTCTTCTAGAACCAGATGCTGCAATTCTGTCCGGGCAGTAGAAATGTGTATCTGTAGTATCCTGTTCCTATCTTCCGTTCTTCCTGCTGTGCGATCCAGCTACAGTGTCAAGTCATTTGCATAGATGGGAATCAAGGAATTATTTGCTTTTCTTCCTGATGACAACAACACACTCGAGAGTTTCAGTGACCTAGGGGAATATCACAAGTCCCAGTTTTGCTTATTTCTGAGACGGTTTAGATTTCTCACCGTACTAAAATCCAGTGTTTTGGAATAGCTTGAACTCTTCATACGCCTTGTGGTGGAGTTCTTTAAGTCAAGTGCCTCCACCTAGTGGCCGTCTGTAAAGACACAAGGCCCTGTGAGCCCTGGGGTTGCAGAGGAATAGCACAAGCCACAGCTGTGGGAAGAGGGCTAAAAGATCGTAGAAATAACCTGTGCATCTGGAAATATTGAACTGTGGCATCTGAAGTACAGTAAAAATATTTAGAGAAAAATCAACACAGGGTAAGTCAAGAATGCAAAATAATAATAATAATTTAAATAGTGCTTGAGCGTTCTAAATTAAATTGAATCTAAAGAGGATGCTGCATGATTTTCCTTAGACTTTTGCAGATAGGAAGAGACAGAACTGAAAGTACAGGTGTAATGTCATTCAATGGAAAGCTCAGAATAGGAGTAGCATAAGTGTTTGTAAATACATCAGTGCTTTTGAGAGAGACCTAACCAGGTGACTGGCCCTTTGAACTGAAAAATAAAAAGAAGATAAGATGGGCATTACTCAGTCATTTTATATGAGGGGAAAAAAAGGTTAACAGCACTGCTGACTAAACATTTTTAAATTAGCAGTGATGTTGATACATATTATGCATTCATCATACTTTCGATATATTTATATGTTGTGGTTTGACCTTGGCTGGCTGCCAGACCTCCACTCCGTTGCTCTCTTAGTCCTCCCTTCTTCGCAGGACAGACATAGAAAAAAGACAGAAAAGTTTGTGGGTTGAGATTACAGTAGTTTAATAAGTAAAGTTCCTCTCACATTTCTTCTCCCAGCTGCTGTAACACAGCAGGTTGTTTTTTTTTTGTTGTTTGTTTTTTTTTCCCCTTTCTTCAATCTGCTCTCCCAGAGCCCAACCAGCATCGCTCACAGCCCAGCTCTGGCCAGCAGCGGGTCCCTTGTGGAGCAGCTGGAGCTGGCTCCTCTCTGCCATGGGGCAGCTGCTGGGCTCTGCTCGCAGAGGCCACCCCTCCAGCCCCTCTGCTACTAAAACCTTACCATGTAAACCCAATACACCCAACCTCCTGCCCTCCACCAGCCTGTGGGGATTGGGGGTGATTAGCTGGAGAGACAGACTTCTCCTGGCCACAGACGCAAAGCCCAGCAC
Organism: Anas platyrhynchos; assembly: GCF_047663525.1. Taxonomy (NCBI): domain Eukaryota; kingdom Metazoa; phylum Chordata; class Aves; order Anseriformes; family Anatidae; genus Anas; species Anas platyrhynchos. The sequence goes on from NC_092621.1 coordinate 82,268,567, forward strand.
TTGTATGGGCTGTGAGGAAACCTGACCCCATCCCAGCCATATCCAGCATGTTATAGAAGAAATAATGCTAAATTGAAGAAGCAGTTCAATGCTTCTTCCCATTTTTGTAATGTTTGACAAAGTATTAAACTTAATTATGCAAGAAACCTCAGTGAATACAAGTGTTGTTGAATAATTTGAAAGGCATATAATGAAAGACAAGTTAAATATAAGCCAGCAATGTGTGATTACAGCAAAGAAAGCATACTGGTCTGCTTTGAGCAGAGCATGGCTAGCAGATCAAAGGAGGTGATCCTGCCCTTCTGTTCAGTGCTGGTGAGACACATCTGTACTGCTGTGTACTGCTCTGGGTTCTCCAGCACAAGGAAAGCATGGACTTACTGGAGAGAGTCCTAGGAATGGTCCTCAATGTGGTTAAGGGATTCAAGTATCTGACAAATGGGGAGAGGCCCAGGGAACATCTTATCACGGTGTATAAATACCTGGGAGGGGAGTAAAGAAGATGGAGAGATACATCTCAGTTGTGTCCTGTGCCTGCGATGGGCATGATACAGGAGATGCCATTTAAACATAAGAACTGTGGTGTGAGGAGTTGGATTTGATGATCTTCATGAGTCCTTTCCAAGTCTCCATCCTGGGAGATACTCAAAGGCAGGCTGGACATGGCCCTAAGCAACCTGCTCGAGGTGAACCTGTTCTCAGCAGGGAAGGTTGGACTAGTTCATCTCCAGACGTCCTTTCCAACCTCAACCATTTTACGTTTCTGTAAAAATGAGGATATATAAATATTTTCAAATGACTGAGCAGTTTTTCCTAAACTTGGAGTGCAGCTGTAAGAAAGATGTCTAGAGTTGAATGCCTGTTTGTAATGATGATACTTGTAGTTAGCTTGATTACACCAAACTTATGCTCAGATGGGTGCTTGGTCTCTTTGATTGTTATGATTCTGAATGAGAATTCATTTTTTGCTTTCTGATCTTTGTTTCAAAGTATTTAACCACATAGCCATTTTCTCAAAGTGACTCTTTGTGTTGCCTGTCTCTTCTGTATCTCATATTTCTTTTTGTATGCTTTATTAATATTTTGTTTTTGTTGATAGAGTTAAAATGAATAAACTCTTTGGTACGACAGCACTGAGAAGTTTGTCTGTTTTTTTTTTTTTTTTCTCCCTCTACAACCTCAGATTACATTTTCAGAAGGCCAGGCCCTGTCCACGATCACCTTGACAATTCTTGCAGACAGTGTTGCAGAGCTTTCAGAGACCGTGGATATCACCCTCACTCATGTTACCACTGTGGGCATTCAGGATGCCACAAAAGGAGCTATCATTGATCCCAAAAGGGCAAGAGCAGTACTTACCATTTTGCCTAGCGATTTTCCATATGGAGTGATTGGCTGGCATACAGACTCTCTCTTTGTTAAAGTCACAGAGCCAGAAGGTAATTCTGTTATTTGATTGTAAGGAAAAAATGTGTGATTTTTAAGGTTTCTGTCACTGAAGTTATAGCATTGGTTTATGCAATTGCCTTAAACAGATTTAGATTTAGTTTTAGATTTAGATTTTAGATTTAGTAGAAATATCTTAAAACTACATAATTATGCCATTTCATACTGTATTTCTATGTGAAATTCCCATATGAACATTATCTAGCCATTTTGTAGGGGCTAACTTATTAAAATCTTGTCATCTTGTATTGTATTTCACTAGCTCATAAAATCCTTCCACTTAGCCAAGTTTGCTCATTTGATTAGCTTAATAATCTGTTTAAAATAATATGCATAAATACACTTTGCTCATGAATTGGATAAAAAATTGGAAACATTTTGTTCTGTGGGACAGGGAAAAAAGGAAAGCGGAACAAGAGTGAATTATATTTCAAGAAAACTGAATTGGACTTTTTCTGCTTGCCAGCTCCTCATTTGGTTGGATGATGTCAGCTTTTCTTCCAGGCACCAAGTGAAATTTTAAAAGCTCTGCCAGGCATTTTGCCAGCAGGAGAATTGCAGTGGTGCTCCAGCTTCTGCCCCCCCTGCTGGGCCAGGGGTGCAGGCAGCTGATTGCTCTGGCATTGCCTCCAGCCTGGTGGTTTTCCAGCAGCTGGCTGGGAGAAGAGGGAAGATAAGCTATTAATACTTCAAAAGCCCAATTGAAATGTGCTGGCAATTTAATATCCTGTCCATAGAAAAAAATAAAATCTATGGAAAGTACGTTTTCAGTCAGAATAAAAGGACAGCTAAAACCTCCTTGCCAATTCTATTTTAAAGCCAATTAGTGATGTTTTATTTATTTATTTATTTTTGCACCTGAAGGTATTGTGAAGGGATATTCTTGGTTCCTTGGGTTTATCCACCCCCAATAAATATTTATCCTTAAAATTAGGATTGAAGGCATGATCTTAGGTTTTATTTTTTGCATAGCTTCTTCTGTCATCTTTAAATGTAGTGGGTTTAATTACATACAGAAAAGGTGCTAACTCTGAAGTAGTATCTAAATAATACAAGTGATTACTTTGATGAAACTGATTTGAAGAACAAAGTCTGTTGTAATTTTATCTCTTAAAATTTTCCCAGTCAAAAACCCAGCACTTTCATCTAAATGTGGTGTTTGGTTGATCATTTAAAAATAAATAAATAAAGTAAATCTTCTTTCCTAAAGGGTAAAAAGGTCCCAAAGTGACCTGAACCTTACTGATATAAGTTCATCTCATTTTATTCCAGCATTAGAAAGAAGTACAACAGCTTTCTCTAAAATTTATAGCTAGCTGTATGATTAGCTACAGTGCTTTTTTTTTTTTTTTTTTTTTTTTTCGTCTAGAATTAATAGGGATATCCTAGGCATGTAAAGTCCAGAGAAAATAATGAGATGGGAGTTCTGAAGGGAAAATGAATATAAATAGTAATGTTGAAATAAAAGTTTGTGTAGCAAGCATGTCAAACTGTAAATACTTAGTATATTCTTATTCCTCTAGATCCTGTCTTAAAATACTCTCCCAACTTGCATACTGTGTCCTTACTCACACCACTTGTATGTGTTCATTTGCCTGGGTCAATGAGTTACCCAATATGGTTGTATTGCTAAGCAGAGCTGAAGTGGATTCTCGTAATCAGATCCAGTACAATTAGGCAAGCTGGAAATCAAACAGGGCAAGAGTTACAACAATCACATCCTGATTTTTCCCCCCTCCTTTCAATAGGAGAAGTGAATTCCACTACTGTTACTTTGCAAATTGTTCGTGAACAAGGATTTGTTGGAGAGATTGCAGTTCAGCTGAGTGCCAAGCCTAACACTGAGCTTCCCCTCTCCAACCAAGCAACAGAGAATGAGGATTATATAATAGAAAAGAAGACAATCATTGTGGCAGAGAATGCAACAATAACTTCTGTCATGATCACTATTTTGCCTGTGAGTAGTCTAACAACAACTTTAGCCTATGATGTCTTTTAAAAAAAGATATTATCACTATTTAAAAAGAATGATTTAGTATTCTAGGGGAGGATAAGGAAGGATTCTTGCATCATCAGATATTTGGAAATTAGTATGAATTGCAGTCATTTATTTCAAAAGAATTTATGTACTTGCTACTGGGGAAGAACCAAATAGTTTGCTTTGCTGTAATCTCCAAATGAATATATATTAATGGAAGAAGAGACAACTGTAAGTATCTTAGGTACCTGCTGGTTTTGCAACTTGTTGCGTTTTTTTCAGAGGATATATTTTACTTTAAATGCTTCTTAACAGATTTGTTCTGAAATTTGAGACATATTAATTTTTCACTAAAAATATATAAATTATTTAAATATATTAAGAATGGAGGTATTACTTTTCAAGTTCTGTCTTAGTCTCTGAAATCTGACCAGCTTTCTTACAGATAGGAGAAAGAAGTAGCAGCCAGCAGTATTTCCTACCATTGTAACAGATATGGAATCTGACTACCAGCTTCAGTTTCTAAAATTCAGCAAAGGCTGAGTTATATCCTCTATCTTTCACATGATGTGTAGCAAACAAGTGCTTATATAATCCCAAGTACTGGGAATTTTTGAACAGTAAGAGCAACCTACAAGTAAGCAACCTACAAGTGATCATCTTTCTGCATGTATTATAACTTTATAAACCTTATAACTTTCTATTTTTATTGTAGTGCTTTATAGAAAAAAAGTGACATTTAAAATTATTTTTTTTCCAGGACAATGTTCCAGAGTTACAGGAAGGATTTATAATCAATATTACTGATGTGCAGCTGGTCGATTCTCGCACTGGAGGTCAGCCAAGTGTGAAGAGGCTTGGGTTAGAAATAGCTGAAATAACAATTGAAGAAAATGATGATGCAAGAGGAATATTTATTTTCAATGTTACAAAGGTAAGGAAATCCGAATGAACAATATTTTAAATTGCATTCCAGCAGAAGAGCCCTTAGTTTCAGACTACTTTCTGTAATGTTCTAATAGGGTTTATGACACTAAATTGTTCTGGATAAATCACAGAATCAAAGAATGTTAGGGATTGGAAGGGATCTTGAAAGGGGGACAATACCCCTGCCGCAGCAGGAACAAAAAAAAAAACAGATACTAGACAAACAGTTCATGCTTGAAAGTTTCTTCACAGTTAAATGTATGAAATTCATAAGGGAGGTGGAAGTGCTAAAATCAAAGTCATAGAATATTCTGAAAGGAATTTCAGAAGGTCATCTAACCAATACTTTTTCTATGCAGTGCCAATGCTAAAATCAGACCAATTTACAGGCAATTATATATTTATTCGTTTATTCTTACCAGCAAATAAATAAATAAAACATAATAAAAGCTGTGACACTCAGCAGTTTCTTGTTGATTTTACAGGATATAACTGGAACTGTTGCTGGTTATGAGGTACCGCCACCACAGAATATATTGAAACTTCCAGTTGTTCGACAGGCTGGGAAGTTCGGGACATCAACTCTGTATTGGGAAGCCATTCATTTAACTGCTAGCATTGAAGACTTCACACCATCGTCTGGAAACCTTACATTTGCAGATGGGCAGGTATTCACTTGCTAAAAATTGAATTGTCTTTGGGTTAGAAAGTTGAGATTTTCTCTCATTTTCCTCCAGTAGAATATGCATCCATTCATTGAAAACATTGTATGGCCTTAGGGTTGTAAATAAGTCTTCTGACTTAACTATAGTGCTTTGACATGGATAAACAGAATGTTCGTAAGTATTGACCAGGTGGGGATGTAAGTCTTTTGGTACCTTCACAAGAGATGACATAATTTCTAATAATAAAGCCTGTTATGCTAAAAATCTATAACGTCTTCCCTACAAACTTTCAGAATAAGCCTATATGTTCCTTCAGTTGTATTCTACACGCAGTTTTAAATTTCATGCTTCCCTTGGGAATACTTACTGTACGTAAAAGATGTTGATGTCAAGTGAAAAGCAATAGAAAGATATACATTTTGAGAAGAATTGTGGCAAAAGTGCAATATTGTCTGCCTACATGTTCTACTGATTATCAAGCTAGAACAGTCCTCTGGTTTTAACATACAAGACTTGATTGGTTTACAATCTTGAAATTTTGTTATTTTATAAACATACAAGTATGGTAAGTACAAATGACCAATGTATTTTTATCTATTATTAGATAAAATTTATTTTACATTTCACATTTTTTCAAAATATTCTCAGAATTTTATAAATGAAACTTTTTTGTTCGTTTGTTTTTGTTTTTCCCCAGGCTGTAGGAGAAATAGAAATTACAATAATAGATGACAGTGAAGTTGAGTTCCTTGAAATATTCAAGATTGCCCTAGTAAGGGTAACTGGTGGTGCAAGACTTGGGGATGATATCCTGGTAACTGTTGCCATTCCACCCAATGACTCCCCTGTTGGAGTATTTGGATTTGAAGAAAAGAATGTGAGTTTGATTTGGATTGTACTCTTTTCTGCAAAAGCAAGATAGTGGGTTTATGTCATTAACACATAACTGATCTTGGCGAGCTTTCATTGAAGTGGAAGATGATTCTTTCATGGAAGTCATATTAGTGCTTGTCTTCATCTGACTGTGAAGAACGGTAACAACAATGAAAGCACAGCAGCATAGACTTAGACTTCTGCATGAGTAAATTTTAATTCAATGTGCTAGTAATTCAGGGTGTTCCACATAGGATTTGTCATGTTCTGTTGATTGTTAAAATGGATTTGTAATAACCTGTATTATTGAAATGAAAGTTTGGAAAAAAAATTAGAAAACATTTGTCATCTTACTGCTTGACAGTGAGTGATTCTACTCTCCATTCTGCTGGTGCTGTGCCTGATTGTGACTCATTGTAATTGTTTTGAATCATAGGGCATACAAAAATAACTTGAGTGACTCATTTTTCTAGCAGAATTCAACACATTCCTTACGTCTATTATCTTCCTGTTGGTATTTACTCTTCTCCTTAGTTTGTATTGTCACTTATATATATAGATAGATATATACTTTTTCTTTTTCTTTTTTTTTTTTTTTAAATCAGTACTGATGACTTAAACCTTTCCTACCTCCTCTTCTTTATTCGTCAGGTGACAGTGAAGGAACCTCAGACACCTGATGACTCTGCTGCAGTTGCTTTGCTCACTGTAAGTCGGAGTCAAGGAGGACGGGGAGCAGTTAAAGTGATATGGATTCTTGAGGAAGCAGCAAGACATGATCTGACCCCTCTGAACGGTACCCTTCACTTTAATGAGGTATGTCCAATATTGTAATAAATGATCTAATCTTAGATTTACAAATATTTTCTTCTTCTTGGACGTGTTTGCATAGTTGTTTTGTGTTTGTAAAAGTAGGAATTACTAAGTATAACAGCAGCAAAGGGCCAGTTTGAACTGGTGGGGTTCGCAATATCAGGCATTTTTTCGGACTGAAAAGGAAAGCTGTCATCCTCCTTCTAAAGCAGTAATGTAATCATCAGGAAGACAGGCTCTTCAAATATGAATTGTTTTTACTATTAAGAGGGACAAAAATGTACTGAATGAAAAGAATGATTACAGGAACAGTTATTCCATTGCATTATCGTACTATGAAAAAGGAAAATTGAAGGGGTAAGAAGGATAAATGAGTGTTCAACATTTTCGGATTTAAAAAATAAGTAATGTCACTGTAGTCACTTCAGTGACTTTCAAATTGGACAAGGAGAAGTTTCATTTAGCTCTAAAGCAGGAGCTGCAGTGTTGGATGTTGTTGTCATCTTAATATTTGTATTTTACAGGCTACCAAAAATGTTTAATGAAGAAATGTCTTTTAAAATAACGCATAATTAGGCTATAACTGCATATATAGGCTACTCAGCATTAAATAGATAGGGATACTTAATATTTCTTTTACTTTTAACCAGCTGGAATACAGCTTTCTTTGTAAGACACTGGTATCTGCCAAAATTTTACTTGCCCATCTCTACTGATAGACTTAGAAGTAGTTTTTATTCCTGAAGTTCTTACATGTCCATACTTACAAGAATACAAATGTATGGCCTATAAAGTTATATGTGTGTCTACTTTTTTCGTATGTTCATCTAAACGTATGCCACCTGTCAAAAATGTGGATTGGAAAGGAATTAGTTGTGATCTGTTACATATAATCTTAATAACATTACTAGAGTTTATGCATTATATTGAATATGTACTTTCTGTTGGAAAAAGATTATGTTTAGAAAGTTTCCTCTAAGATGAAAACTTCCACGTGAATATATAATTTAAAAATAATTAAATTGCTATTCATTTGAATATACCCAGGGCATTTCTAGGGTGCAACATAATGTTTGAGAGGCAATTTTTACTATGCATTAATCTATGGGAAAATGTAATCTCTGAATCAGAGATTTCTCATTTAAAAAAGCCAGTTTACAGAATATATCAAAAATATGCATACTTAACACAATTTCTTAAAGAAAAAAAAAATTTTTTTTCTTTGTAATAGTGTATTTTGTTTAGTTTCAACTTAAATATCTTTATGTGATCCAGACTGAATCCCAGAAGTTGATTGTTATACGTGCACTAGAAGATGGCATCCTGGAAGGAAATGAAACATTTACCATACAGCTAGTCTCTGCTGGTGATGCAGAAATATCCCCTGTAAATGGTAAAGAATTAATTAATTATGTTATATTTTGAGACATGTTGTACAACAATTCTAGTAAGTCTGCTTGTATTAGTTTAGTCTGCAGTACCTAAATATGTTGTGTGCAGTTGATATCAGTTTTGAAATATTAGTCTTTTTCTCATAAGTTGTTTACTTGTCTGAAGAAATCAGTGAGAATTTTAGGTCATAATTTTTCACTCTAAATTAATTGTTGGTATAGACTTTCGCGTTCAGGTATAAAAAACAACAACAACAACAACAACAAACAAACCACAAAGAAGTTAACATTGTGCTAAAAAGGACTTTTTAACAAGAAGAAGCAACAATCAAAACCAGCTTCAGACCTGTAAGAACCTTGGATTAGTTTCATTAGTCAGGGACCATCAAGGGTGGTCATCTGGTGGAAAACCCTGCTCAGGGAACAGGAGACTTTTCAGTTACATCAAGTTGCTGTGGGCTTTATCCTATCAAATTTTGCAAATGTCCAAGGAATCCACATAGTCTCCTTAAAATTCACAACATTTTCAAGTTAGCTCTCTGTTTTTGTTTTTGTTTTTTTTTTTTTTTAAATTATTATTATTATTATTATTTTATTTATTTACTGTAGAAGCTATGTTCTTTTCACAGGTCAGGCAATCATAATTATTATGGGTGATGAAGGAGCTTCTGGGGTTGTTGGGATAGCCCACTCATCCAAACACGTTCTGATTGGAGAACCTTCTGGAAATTACAATGGAACTGCTCTTATTAGGTGGGTACATCACTTATTTCTCCAAAGAAAGGACAGCAGTTCAGTTTGAGAAGCTGTGAGACTCCACATTTGGCAAGCATTTCTTGAGAGCTGCATTTCATTATCACTTCTAAAATGAGAACTATTTTTAAAGTTGGACGTGTGTTTTTAAAGGAGGGCAGAATATGCTATGTATGTATCAAGTCCGTTCAGTATGACTGGGGAGCCCCAAATATAATTCTTAGTCTTCAGATTATTTACAAATTTTATTAATTAAAGGAAAAAGAAGAACTTCTTTCTAATTGAAAGAAAGGAATCAATGACATTTAAAGATTAATTTTGTTTTTCAGGGCTGGTTCCTGGACAATTTTTTATTTTGCTATGATGGTTAGCAAAACCAAAGTGGTAACTTGTTTTTTAGCTGAAACAAGGTACAATTATTTTGCTACAGTCAGTCAGCTGAAAACAGGAGAAAGAAATGAAGATGCTACCATACCTTCAGAGACTTTATTGCAGCCTTTCAGTGCTTAAAGAGGCTTATAAGAAAGATGGAAAAAGACTTTTTAGCAGGGTCTGTGGTGATAGGACAAAGGTTAATGGTTTTGAACTTAAAGAGAGCAGTTTAAAATTAGGTATTAGGAAGAAATTCTTAACTATAAGAGTGATGAGGCACCTGGAAAGTTGTCCAGAGGAGCTGTGGCTGCCCCATCCCTGGCAGTGCCCAAGGCCAGGCTGGATGGGGCTGGGGGCAGCCTGGGCTGCTGGGAGGTGTCCCTGTCCATGGCAAGGAGGTTGTTACATGATTGTTAAAGGTCCCTTACAACATAAACCACAGAATATTTCTGTGGTTCTGCTGAAAAAGGAATATGAAACTTTATCCTGGTAGAACCTCAAATATGAGCAAAACGCCAGTTTCTCATGCTGCCCTGAGACACACGAAAGATAAAGGGATGCTTTCTGCAGCAGTAGTTGTGCCATATCATATTAGGTACAGGCAAATTTTTGCTATGACTTAGTTAGCTGATTTCATGAACAGGATTAGGCTTTAGTTTTTTAGAGAACCAGCAGATCACAGTCTTACTGTAGTATTCTAGTGGCATAGTGGGTATTCTACCCCTTAGAAACAAATTGCCTGGGGGCATTACCTCTCAGTCCCGCTTTGCTTCTGCTACACACAACTGTTTCTCAAAAAAGACAATGGAACAAATAACATTCAGTTTTCAGTCCCCAACTTTGGGCTGTAAGTGTGAGGAAGCTTTCGTGCTCTCTGGACATACATAGCCTAAGATGCCTTCCAACATAAGGAAATAAAACAGAACTGCAGAAATGTCTCTCTGAAGACAGAATTGTAAAGTGAGCTATCACATTAGAACTCATCTTCACAGTGCTAATAGCATTTCTGTCATGCACAACGATGTGATACACTGTCTCTAGACTGAATATTAACTATTAAATGTGGAAAATAAAATCTGCATTTCTGTTCTTATCTGCAGCCTGACACGTGGCCCAGGAATTTTTGGTGAGATCTTAATATATTGGAATATAACACCTCCTCATCACACGGAATTTACTGAGATATCGGGGACCTTGACAATGCAAGATAGGCAGTCTGCAGCCGTTGTTCTCATACAGGTATATATAACTTTTACATGAGCAGCTATTTTGAGCACTTCCTTTAATTTAGATAGTTACTTGGTTAGAAGCTAATTATAAATGTCACCCAGGAAATACTTTAAATATTTCTATCTTTCAATATTTTTTCTCTCCAGGCTGTAGATGACAACCATCCTGAGGAGAAGCGTCACTACCAGTTTCAGCTAACCGGAATCAGTGATGGAGCACTCATAAATGAATCCAACAGCAAAGCAAATATCACTATGGCTGCCAGTGATTTTCCTTTTGGAGAATTTACATTTTCAAGGGAATTAATGCAAATAACAGAAGAAGACAAATGGGTACTAGATTAAAGTTCCTTCATATGTAAAATATGCAAAGATATCAGTATTCTTGCTATTTTCTACAGCTAAGCTTTAGAAGAAAAATAAATCAACAGTTTCCTGCATTTATCTTAGCACAGTCTCCTTGATGGTCATCTGTGGTTTTGGGAGAATTTTAATAACTCTGAGGAAGACTTCCATCTACTATGTTGCATATACTCTGTATTTATTAAAGACAGATATTGTTATCTATCAGAATCTATTGAAAATATACCTTTAGAACAGTCTTCTAAAAGCAACTATAACAGAAGAACAAAGCCTTTTTTTTTCTTTTCTTTCTTTATTTTATTTTTTTTTTTTTTAAATAGTGCCTTTTTCCCCTCAGGTTAACATCACTATTGTGCGTTCCAGGGGATGCTATGGCAGAGTGCGTCTTTGGTTTCAGATAATAAATGGGACTGCAGAGGAGGGAATTGATTTCACTCCCATGGTAAGGGAGTTGTTGTTTGAACCAGCTGAGGACAGTAAAATGATTGTGGTTGAAATTCATGATGATGACATTCCTGAAGGTCCTGAAGACTTTTCAGTGATGATTACCGAAGTGGAAGTTGAAGGAAGGTAAAGATAAAATCCTCTGTTGAACACAAGGTCGATGACAAACAGAAAAACATGCTATATATGGGATCTCATCTAGCTGTCTAAAGTCACCACTGGTATTCAGCTGTTTTACTGTAAAATTTCATAAGACAGATCATGATAGAAACGATTATCTCAGTTTTCTCAACATTAGCATATACATTTTGCTAATTGAGATTAATTAAAGATAAAAGTCCATATGTTGCATCCATTCCATGAAAAGTACACTTTGTATATTTTAAAAGGTACGGAAACAAGTTTTGACAAGATTGTCATACACACTGTGATAAGTAAAATATGATTGTTTAATTGGGATATGCTTATAAAGTTACAAATACAATATGTGGTTTAGAAATACCAGAAAGAATATTTTCTACCAAAAGAGAGAATACAAAAAATACAGTGCTACATCTCAAGCAGATGTAACAAAATGGGACTTTCAGGTCTGCATGGTAAATACATTTCTGTTTGGTTTCTTTTTACTTACTGTATATAGTTCATCATCTCTTGCATCCTGTCAAAAATATAAGTGATTATTATTTAAAATGAAGCACCAGATACGGTGTTTCTTCCCAACCAGTAATACTTGTAGTAAATCAGAATAAACAAGCATTAAGATAACTCTCACAAAGTTTCATGATAAAAAGATAGTAGTGCCATATGTGGCTGAAATTACACTGGCATATTCCTCAGGAAGTTGATGTTTAAAATCATATTTTTGTACCTGCAACTATGAAGTCTAATGTTAGAGTAAGTATAGTTGTCATTTATGGAAATCCCAGGTTTTTATATTTTTCTGTCATATCTGAAAACACTACTGGGCTGACGTAATGTCCTAATTTAGAATGGCTGACAATTTGGAATTTCCACATTGCACACGAATTCCAGTAAATATGCAGTGTCTGGAGTTGCTGTGCATCTCACTTCATATGCGTGAATGAAAACTAAAGCCTCTGTATTCGTGATGCAGTAGATTCTCCTATGTGTGAATATGTTACCAGGAATAAAAATGCACATGTGGCAACTTGTCACTGTGTGGAGTTCTGTTGGTGTGCAATCAAGTTTTGTAAAATTCTGGCCCTTTAGCTTTTTTAATTTATGTTTCTGTAAGAAGTTGTACTAATATCTTGTATTGACAATGACTGTATTAGGAAAGATTATCAAAGTCTTGGATTCCAACAGAGATGTACATACACAGGGCATTGTGATAGCCATGTCATAAGATAGCAATGGGATTGACCTTTGAAAAGAATTACCAGTTAAGTTTTTCCTGATTCAAGATCTTAATGCTTCATTTTGAAAGCACGCTGTCATGTGTAATGCATAGGTGTCACTAATAGCTAATCTTTGCTCAGATTATGAGCTCATTAATATTTGCTAGAGTTTCAAGTTGCATGAAGTACTAACAGGAAAAAAAAAAAAAGATAAAATGAGAAATAAAAAAATGAAATATATGTATCTGGAAATAAACTACTATTTTTAGATGTATAATCGTTTGAGAAGGTGTGGCCAGAAAGTCTTCAGTGATTGCACTTGGAAAATAGAAGTATTTGTGGTAATCATTAAATTGTCATACATGCATCTTAAAACTTTAACATGATTTTAAATTTTTCTTTTCTTTTATTTGCTATATTCTTGCAAGTGGATTTGATTTTACCATAAAAGAAAATGGTCTACAGGTGGATCAACCCCCTATAATAGGAAATATCTCCACAGTACGAGTCACTATAGCAAAAAGTGACAATGCAGAAGGCGTCATAGAATTTGATGCACAGTACATCCATCTACAAGGTAGGTTTACCCTAAGTTTTCAGTGTAGCTTAGAAGATAAGCCTGGGACCAGGTCACAAATTTTTGAGTTACCTTTTAACATCTACACTGAGTTCCAATACAAACTATATAAACATCTGTAAATAAGTTCTTGACTACTTTTTCTTCATACTTTCTGTCACTGTAAAAATAGTAAAAGCATGACTGTGCAGATTTATTTACTTTTTTCACTTATATACCTAGGGCAATAAGTTCGAGAGTGAGGGCACAGGAGGAAAAGACCACTAAACATTTCATTGTTTTTCATCATAAGAACAGAATTGGTTCTCATTGCATTCTCAAGTTGCATCTGGGACTTTTAAACACTAATGCTGAAACTAGTTTGGTATTTCTAGGTAGAAATTACTATAGGAAGTTATAAACATTGCTTCACTTACATATTTCTTTGTTTATATTTTCATTAAGAATTTATAACTAATGTGACTTGATATATATGCCCATGAACAACAATTGAAACCTCTATATTGCTCCCTTGAAGATGATAAAAACATGTAAGAAATGAATTGACCTTTCATATCAGCAGCAATAATTTCATTCCTTATCAGTATTCTGATGGGTCCTTAACTTAGCTCTATTTCAGGTTGCTTTTGAATATTTCTTACAAACCTAAGCTATTCCCAAGGTGGTAGTCTCTCTGCTTAATTAACAGTTTAAAAACTATTAAAAGTGTTGTTCATTTATCACATTGAGTAGACTTTTCCATAATCCTAAAGATTTGCTTTTACATAATCTTTGAAGATTAAATGAGCTACTGTAATATGATAACGTACATTAAAGTGTAATATTTTCTTTTAAAGGAACAGTAAGCTGCCATTTGTACAAATGAAGTTATAGCAGAGTAAAACACTTTTTTTTTTTTTTTTCCTATTACTGATTTGGTTGTTAGAAGATACACTAACCACTGACTAAAAATTTGAGTGGGAAAAATGTGTGATGAAGTTTTTAGAACACAAACCTCATTTCATCTTGATTAAAGAAGCATGTGCTACTGTGCTACAAGAAACATCTGCTTGCTGCTTTTAAAGCGGTGTTAGATGTGTTGTATTCAGTTTTCAACAGTAATGCTTACAGTAGCTTCAGAAAATCATGTTAGTGAGTGGTATCCTGTTCTGAAAGGTAAATGGACTTCTGTACACAATACTTAAAAGATTTGATATCACATACCTGTGATAACTTTTTATCTCAATTATTCTTGCAGTGGAGGAAGATGCTGGAGTAGTCATGATTCCTGTTGTGAGGAAGCGTGGAACTTACGGATATGTAACGGCTGATTTTCTTTCTCGAAGCATTTCTGCACTTCCCAATGGTGTTGACTATATAATCCACAATACCTCTGTCACTTTTAATCCTGGCCAGAACCAGACTTTTATATACATCTCTATTATTGATGATGAAGAAAGGTAATTAATTTTTTTCTGATGTTTGTTTACTAATTTACTTTTTAGAAGTCTTTTTTATTATTATTATTTTTATTTTTTGAAATTAGCAGTATGCTTACACGTAGAATGAGAATTAAAAAGCAGATTCATAGAATAGAATGAATTGCTGCAGTGCTTCAGTGCTGAGAATGCAGTGCTGCAGAAGATTACTGTAGTGCTGAAAAAAGCATCTAAATATAAAGGGAAAAAAAGCCATTACTAATGTCTCATAGTTCATTTAAAACTTTATGCAAAACCAAGATATTTTGTTACATTATCTGTATTATTAGGTGTTAATAGTACTACTGTGAATAATAAAATATTTTTCACTGCTTTAAAAAAAATCAAACCAATACATTAATTTAACATGAATAGGAGGAACGTTATTTTTATTTCAGATACCACTGTTCTGTGCAAATGGGAAGAATCTTCTGTAGCATGTGTACATATTTGACTTCATATCTTCAAACAGATCCAATCGGATGTCTTATTGAATTACTAGGTATATTTTAACTGTTTTTTTCTTGACTACCTAATAATCTTTCTCTTTCTCTCCCTCTCTTTTCTTTTTTCTTTTTTTTTTTTTTCTTCTTTTTTTCTTTTTTCTCTCCATACAGTGAATTTGCAGAGCAATTTGAAATCCAGCTCACAGGAGCCACTGGTGGAGCAGTCCTTGGGCTCCACCTAGTGAGCCAGATCACTATTGCTAAAAGCGACTCCCCCCAGGGCATTATACGATTTCTCAACCAAAGCCGAATTACTCTTCCCAATCCTGATATACCCATAGAAGTGTCCCTGGTGCTGGAAAGAACTGGAAGATTGTTAGGAGACACACAGGTAGGCCCTCACTGTCAAAGACTCTGCATGCTTTTCAGTCACTAGGTCAAAAAACTCTTGCATTTTCCTTCAAAAGCTTGTGACTAATTCGTGGTGGGATAATTCCAGCCTTTTTTATCCATTTATTGTAGTTGCACTATAACAGAAAATGTAGTTAAAGTTTTCTTCTGCTTTTTTTTTTTTTTTTTTTTTTTTTTTTGTCTGTTGTGCTTTGTTTTAAACTAGCTTCTATCTCTGTAACTCTTTCACAAGTATGGTTAATTTCACACATTCAGTTAATTCAGTTGAATCACTTCATAAAGCAGGTCATTTTTTTCAGTAAATTGTTTACTGTGAATTTTCTAGTCTTTTTTTTTTTTTTTTTTTTTTTTAACTCTGTCCCAAACCACTGAAAAAGAAAGGTATAAACATGAGCTAAGGTAGGTCTTTCACAGTCTTGGCAAATGACTGGAACATTGGCAGGAAAGACCATGAGCTCTCCCTCTTCCTTTGTAAAATTTACTAGAGTCTTTTTTGTCTTTTTACTGGAAAGTAAATCTGAGAAAACTGGAAAACAATGAAAATGACCAAAACAAAAATAACATTAAAGTGTTGAATATGAACTCCTCAAAACCAAATCTTATTACAGGAAAATTCAAAAATACTAGCTTTTAATCAGGCTGAAAAAGTATGGATAATCATTTGAGGAATTAAAAACTTCTAGCAGATTGCTAAGTAAATGCTTGTGATTTTAGGTCTTCATATGACATTTCATGGAATGAGTACTCACTTGGGGAGTTTTGCAAAACAAATTTGGAAAGAGAGAAATAGGAACTGTCCTGTATATTCCCCATTATATAGTAAAGAAATTTCAGTTTCTCTTCTTGTCTATTTATTAATATTAAAAAATTCATAAACTGGCATTGTAGCAATCTCTTCACAATTTACTTTTATAATTTGTTGCATTTATTTTTCTAAAGGATAGTGTGATTTCCCAGAAGCAATTCATTAGCAACAGTATTAATAACAAAGATATAAACATAGCTATTTACCAGATTCAGGTTTTTGCTTGTCATTTATGGTACTTCCCCCTTGGGGGACTGCTATAATATATCACCACTATATATATCTAAGACTGATATCTTCCACAGATTAATTGGGACATTTTAGGACCCAATTCAGAAGAGGTTTTATCTCCTTTGAATGATGACATTGGAGACCCTGTGAATGGATCATTTTATTTTGGGGAAGGAGAAGGCGGTCTGAGAACTATTAATCTACAAATCCATCCTCATGAAGAAGTTGAAGTTCAGGAGATATTTGTTATTAGACTGAGCCTTGGGAAAGGTGAAACAGAAATAGATCCTAAGGCAAACAATGTTACACTAATAGTAAGTCATTATTGCTTTTCTTTTTTTTTTTTTTTCTGATACCTCTGTTGATACTGGTATTTATCCTGCAAAACTTTAAAAAATTAATCATACCAATTGCATTGTCTGTCATTTGGCTGTCTTGTTCCTTGTACTACTCACACGTATTTCTAAAGCTTTAGTTCTTAAAGAAGAAGAAAATAAAAAGTAAATAATCTATCAGTAATAATTGGTACATAAGCCCTGACCTGGCCCTTTTTCATGCAGAATTTTGTTGGAGCATGGATTGGGTCTTCATTCCTAACTGACAGTGTGTTCCCTGTTTTGACTTCTACCTCTCCTATAGCTAGCTTTTGTAAAAGAAATTAGAAGATCACAGAGCAGGCCAGATAGGCAGGAGAGACATATGTTGGAGAAGGCAGAGGAGGTGTCAAGGGCAAATACTTGCTCTAAGGATACTGCAGTTAAGGAAATATTTATGAGACTTCTTATGGAAGTCAGAAAAAAAAAAATCTTTCCTATAAACTGGACTTATTAATTTTTCTTGTCTGTAGAAATGTATTGATGGAATTAGCTCCTGTTTCCACAATCTCCTCATGTTCTCTGTCAGGGACCTAGTTTTTTCCTCGGAATGGAGTGTTTCACCCTGCATGCCATTGAATTTTATTCTCAGTAGGAACTGACATTTGTGCAAAGCTAACCCAGGGCAAAACACTTTGATTCTTTATGTAGCCTTTAGGTCTGGCAGAATTACATCGGTGTCGTGAGAACACAAAACCAACCAAAGTGACTGCTACTCGGGTTGCTGGTTCTGTATGCATACTGTTCCCTCCATTTCTCTTCAGGTCTTTCGAGGGCAGAGGGCAAACTTAGAGGGTACACTGGATTTTTAGTCCTTTTCTGAAAGTTTTTATTCACACCAAATTTTCAGAATAAATTTGCAGCAAGGATTTCTCATAAATATACTTGTCTGCTTTTGTCATTTGTTTCCATCAATCAGGTTTGGGCAGGTTTGCTGAAAACTGAAAAGGGGACGTGTGGTTTTTCTTCTGTGTCTTGCTCCAGGAGATACGTTTTCCAAATCCTTTCAAAATTAATTTACTATCAAATGTATTTAGATGATTTTTAAAGTACAAGTTGTTTACAGTTGAGCGAGGCTAAACTTAGTGGATAGAATCATCATTGACCTTTATTTTTATGTGAAGCTTCAATTAATTAAAGCCCAAGCTTGCCTTTTTATTGATAACCTCATTATTTTGATGCCTGCTCAGTTTAGAACCTTCTTAGAATTCTCCAGGTATCACTGTAGGATCTTCTCACAGAAAAGCAAGTTATCCACAGATTTTATATAACAGTCTTGCTTCATGTGCATGTGAGTGTGTGCTTGTGAGCTTGGTATCACTCCTTTCTGATATCCTGATGGTCCTGTCTCTGTCTGGTTTTATTGTCATTGTTCTCCTCATGGTCTCTATTCTAACTGTATTCTTGAATCTTAAGAGAGAAAACTCTTTACGAAGAGCTGGTAGATACATGTGCTGTAGAACCTGGCAACAAAAATCTTAATGCCTTCAGCAAGAATATAACTCAGTCTACATTTCTAATTCTTTGTTTGCTTGCTTGCTTTTTTACAGATACAAAAGTTTGGTGATCCCAATGGAATCGTACAGTTTGCTCCCGAATCGTTGTCTGAGAAGAATTACACAGAGCCCTCAGCAGTGGAAGGGCCACAAAGTATTCCACTGTTTCTCAGACGAATTCAAGGCACTTTGGGAAACATAACGGTACTCTCACTCTTATTGTTTTCCTAATAAGCAGTACAACCTGAAATCATCAGTATGAACATATGGAGGACAAAGGAAATAATTTTTCCGTGCCTTTCAATTGCTTGTTGCTCAAATTCATTATTGAAAAGTTCTCTTGTTGACTGACTTTAGCAAGGGGCTCAGATTCAGCACTTGTGGTTTGGAAAGTCAGATTCAGTCTCCTCACTGATCAAGAAAAAAGGGAAACAGTAATGCATTGCTTGTCTCTCTCCTTTCTCTGTCCGTCTCCCCTTGTGCTTTTGATGGGAGAACAGAACAGAACACACTTTTTAGTAAGCTTTATTTGAGACCCTCGCAATTTACTTTTTTTCCAGCTGTACCTAAAGGTAAGAACCTTTTTTGAACCATCACATTGTTACTTAACTAAATTATTTTAGAAGTCTGCATTTTTAACATTTTTTTAAACATTTTTTTAAACATTTTTTTAAAATCATTATTTCAATTAATAAAAGCATCTGATGTGTTTAATGAGGACTCTTGACCACTTTCTCATGTGAGGAGTCTCGAAAGGAGGAAAAACAGCAAGAATATCATGGTGTAAAAATAAAAATAATTTTTGAACACTGTTCAGAGATTCTAGTGAGTTTTAAATAAATCTTCTGTAGATATACAGATGAGAAAGTTATATTTTTAGAGAAATAACACACACGCCTTTTGCAAGACAGCCTGTATGTCTCTTTCTGTGCATATCTAAAACAATTTCTAATTTATCTACTTAAAGCCAATCCATTCCATATCCTCTCTATTTTGAATATTGAATATGAAAGTTTCTGATTCTGTGGGTAATTTTGTTTTCTTCTGTTTTGTTAACTTTTTAAACTCATTTCAGGTTTACTGGGAAATACATAGTGAATCTGACATCACGGGTGACTTTCTTATGACAGAAGGATCTGTTGTCATTGCTGACCAGCAGAGTACAGCTGAGATAATTATCTACCTGTTACCTGATGAGGTTCCAGAATTGGATGAGAGCTACACAGTGCAACTGATTTCAGTAGAAGGTGGAGCAGATTTAGACCAAGACAGAAGAACTTCAAAGATCAATGTTTTTGCAAATGATGATCCCCATGGGGTGTTTGCCTTGTACTCTGATCAGCAGTCGGTATTAATAGAGAGAGATCTTGATCGGTATGTTCAGATCAATGTAACTCGGAATGCTGGGGCATTTGGAGAAGTGGTCATTCAGTACCAAATCTCATCTCATCACAAAGAAGCACTAACTGCACCTGGGGATGAAGAGGGATACCTCGCCGTAAAAGATGGTGCCAGCTTTGGAGTGAAAAGAGTGCCAATAAGCAGCCAGGTCTGTATTATCCTTTTAGATTATTTGATATCTGTTGTTTACTTTTGTCTTAATCACAATATAAGTCCGTAATAAGATAACTAGAGTCAACAGAATCCACTAGGAAGAAACATCAAAGAAGGTTTTTTAATATTATGAATTTGTGGAATAGAAGTGGAGTTAAATATATTTTTACATAATCTTACAAAATCACTGTGGTGCATATGTTCATATATTCATTTTTTTCCCTCCGTCACTGATAGGCATTATTATCATTTTAATATTTTATTATTATATGCATCCAAATACTTTCTCAAGTTTCCATTTTGGATTGTCAATAGTGATCACGTGAAGCAGCAGATACGTTATCTTCAGTTCTCTGTGTTGCCAGTTAGTTATTGTTACCGTTTTACATGCGTACTGTGGTGAATCATCAGGATTAAAATCAATTGTCAGTCACAATTTATTAAAATGGCAATAGTTGCTTTACAAATTCACAGTCTAACAAACTGCTGATCAATCACATTCACAACATTGATGTTTAACCTGTAGTTCTTTTGAGAAAGGTAATCAATAAAATGCTTGTCTTGAAAACACAGCTTTTGTATGCAAGTGGAATAAAAGAGGCACGTTGGTCTGCTGTTTAATTCTTTGAAGTGGTGGATCTCATGTTTTAGTGGAATTAAATTTTATACCTTTTTATTTAAACTCTCTCTTTCAAAGGCATTTCTTTTACCGGGCTTGAATTTTACTGTGGAACTGATTAATGTAAGCCTGGTTAAGGGAGGTGCCAAGGATGTGCCTAAAATATTAGGAGAAGCAAAGTCAGCTGTTCTGCTTATTCCTGAGGAAGCTGCCAATTCGCAGGTCAGTATGACATTTCAGGCCAAAGTATAGCATGGCTACCACACTGCATTACAAAAAATAACTGCTGTGAGGATTCAGTTGACACCATAAAATTTTTGCAATTGCAGCCAATTTAATGAGTGACTTTTCCAGTTATTACTTATACTAAGCATTAACTTTTCTGGAAATGTTTTTTTAAATTCTTATACAAATTTGCTAGTACTGCTAGTCTCTTCATCTATTAGTTATGATACATATTTTTAAAGTTACAATAAATAATGTAAATATTATGGTTAATTTATATTTTTGTTTATATGAAATGGAAGTTCTGAGACTTAAAGGAAAAAGAACTAATTCTGGACAATGTTTTCCTTTAAGTTCAGCTGCCCAAAATTAGATTATGGCATGTATGCAATAGTATGTGCAAAAAGAGGTGGATGTCATGCTGTTTTTTAAAGCAGATAACAATGTATTTGGCTAATCTCTGAGAAATTCTGCTTCTGGCTACTTTATAAGATAGTGAAAAACAGAATCTGTGTATCCTGATATAGTGTATATGCTTCAGCTACTTTTTAGGTATCAGGCAAAGACAAAAGCACACTGAGCTTTTGGCCCTCACATTTTGCTTATATTTTAATTACATATTTTTTTTGTTCTCAAAGCCTGTTCTTTCATTTAACTTATAATTAAACTCAATTTAAATGGTTTTACTGTAAATATTATATACTATCATATAATATATACAATTATCAGTGCTTTTAGAATGTGAGAATTATCCTTTTAGCCCAATCTGCTTCTTAAACTGAAAGAAAAGTAGATTACACTAGCAAAAATATTCCCATTAACAATTTCATATGGCAACAACTTTGTACTGGATACACAGTAATTTATTCTAGCTTTATGCATATATGTGTAGTAATACAGCTATTACTGTATTAAGGGTATTTGTTGTAAACAACAGACACAGAATGCTATGTTTAGTGTTTTTAGTAATGAAATCTGAGTAATATTTGTTAATTTCCCTGAGATCTCATTCTCAAAAATCTCAGATTTAGCGGGACTGTTGAAGACTTTTCAAGGGAGGGAGGAAGGGGGAGAAAGAGAGAGAGAAGTAGAGAGAGTACATATGATATCTATGTTTGTCACAACTATGTTTATGATTGTGAAATGCCTGCTTCAAAATATGTAGTGCACTTGCACATATGTTATTGCCTGTTCTTATTCAGTTTTCTCTATCCAAATTGATGTTTCCACAGGTTGGCTTTGAATCTGTTACTTTACGACTTACAGACATTGTAGCAGGGACAGGTCAGGCTGTCATAACCAGAAAGGGTGTTTATGGCTCTGTAACAGTTAACTGGATTTCTGGATACCCACCAGACCTGATCACTGACTTTGCTCAGCCAGGCAATATTACTCCAACGTTTGGTAAGTACTCTCTTGAGAAAAGAGCTGTGAAAGTGGCTTTAGTGGTGATACCACCTTTCAGTTATTGGTACCTATACACGTTTCCTCTATTAATGTAGCATGATTAGGATGAAATTGTATGACCTGATTTTTATCTGTAAGCAATATTTTCATTTTATGAACAACAACAACAACAAAAAAAAAGAGTTAAACTTCACAGATACATGTCTGAGAGGTAAGCACAATGCTGTACACTGATGGACAGCTTTATATAGAAAAAATCCTTGTGCAGATTTCTTCTTCCTAAATGGAGTGGAATTGCCTTTAGAGGCTCTGTCTCAGTATATTCCCAGGTAAAATGGGGATTCCTAGTTAGTGGTTTTGAATTGTGTTCTCTTTCTTGTGTCTCTTTTATTTCAGGTACTGTTCTATTTTCACCTGGTGAGAAAAGTAAAGTAATCTCATTTCAGGCTACTCCAAGCATAAACAAACATGAGTCATTTGCCATCTCTTTAACATCGGTGCACAGCAATGCATCTGGTGGGGCTCGCCTGAGGTAAGGCTATTACTCATAACCTTTAAGGGCACAGATACTGTAAGAACCTGCATGCAGGAATATGCCTTATACAAATCCCTTTAAATTATAAATAGGTAGGAAGATGTAGTGCCTTTTTTGATAAATTCGTAAATCTTGTCTCAGCTGGAATCATATATCAGTACTGCAGACCTGACTTTATCAGGACTGAGGCTTGTCTCAAATTCCAGTCTGTTTCATGCCAGTGGAATCCATGCTGTCTGGGACATATCTCAGTCTATGGGGACAGTTAAGAAAACAAAGGACAGCTTTAGCTAGGAAGCTGAAGAATTAAAGGGACTCTTAAATTTTCATTAGTATCCCTAAAAATCCATAGTTAGATAATCTAAGGTAACAAACACTGTTTTAGATAAATTGAAACAAAAATCACAGAATCAATAAGATTGGAAAACACCTCCAAGATCACCTGGCCTAACCGCCCCCCTACTACCAATGTCACCCACCAAACCATGTCCCCAAGCACCCGGTCCAACCTTTCCTTGAACACCCCCAGGGACGGTGACTCCACCACCTCCCTGAGCAACCCGTCTCAATGCCTGACTGCTCATTCTGAGGAGAAATGTCTCCTCATTTCCAACCTGAACCCCCCTGGTGCAACATGAGGCCATTCCCTCTGGTCCTATCACTAGTTACCTGTGAGAAGAGGCTGACCCCCCCCAGCTTCCCACCACTCCCTTTCAGGTAATTGTTGAGAGCAATATGCTTAGAAACTACTTCATTCATTTTATATACGTATGTGCACGTGTGTGTTCTTAAAGGCAAAACCATTACTTTTAATGTAGCCTTCCAACTCAGCTAGGCTGTTATCTTTTCTTCAAATTACTTTCTTTTCGTTCTTCTTTATTTATTGATGATTTATTGATTAAAAATGGTATAAGATGAATGGACCTAGAACAAACCTGTGTATGGAGAAATTTTCTTCTTCACATTACAATTTTACTGGCAAATCTGAAGGAAGTAAGGAATGAGCTGGATGGCTAAACTTCTTGGACTGACCTGTTCTCCTAGGCCTGTATGTTCTGTGGACTGGTGTCCTCAAAGCACCTATTTACCATAAAGTGAGTTAAAAATCTTGAGTGTACAAGAATGTTTTGTTGTTTTTTTTTGGAAACTTCAGACAAGATGGAGTGGGAGGCAAAGCTGACAATTACTTTAAAGAGTTTTTGACTCCCTTAGTGATGGAACTTTATGGATTTTATTAATGAAAATTGCACACTGTAATTGCAGTGCTATTTGGTAACCCACAGCACCAACTAATGGGTCAGTTTTAGAGGTAAGTGTAAGATCCAAGGTTTAGTAAAGGCTCTTTTGAAAGCAGAATAACCCAGTTGTCATTTCTGTGCTTTTTTCTCATAGAAAGGAGGTATATTTTATATGAACAAAATCGAGTTCAAATTGATATTGCTAATGGGGTTCAAATCTGGAAAAAAATACTATTAGTAATATTGGGAGGGAAAGGCTAGTACTTCAAAACCCCACTCTGTAAGTCTTAAAATAGCTTTCATACTTCTTTTGCTTCCTAATTAAAATAGTAGATCTGCTGACATTGGTTTAGTCCACAGTTTTCTCCTCATACAGAAAGTGCATGCTATGGTTAAAACTATTATTACTCAGAGTGGCTGTATTGCAGTATGTCTTCCTGTATTGTATCCACAGTACAAATACATGATATATTCCTTTCCCTCTACATTTTCTCAGGAAGGCCTTATTTAATTTACCCTTTATTCTGTATTCTGTGTTGACTCAGGATGTGTTAAGCTTGTGGAAGGCTGTTTGACACAATCATTCCAAAAACATTTTTCACAGAAACTTTTTACATCTTGCCTTGTATGGCTGCTATTTCTTCCCTCTACTATTACACATTTTTCTTTAAATTTGCTTTCTTACAGCCATTACTGGCTGTTCAATGGAAGCTGTTCTGCTTGGGTGTTTTAATTTTTGCATTTCATGTTTGCTCACTCAACTTCAATATCTTTTCTGTTTCAGGTCAGGATTTCAAACAGCTGAAATTGAGCCAATGGGGATCTTTCAGTTTGCTCTTAACTCAACATCTGTTTCAGTTGAAGAAGATGTTCAGGCAGTCATACTGCATGTCCAAAGATTGTTTGGTTTTCAAAGTAATCTCACTAAACTGACATATCAAACCACTCCAGGAAGTGCCAAACCACTAGAGGACTTTAGACCTATCTATAATGGAGAGCTTATATTTTTACATTTTCAGACAAATGCCACAATAGAAATATCAATAATCGATGATGCTGTTTCTGAAACGGAGGAATTTTTTTTTGTAAATTTGACTGCTGTGGAAATTTTAGATTTTCAACCTGTGAAACCTGACTGGGGTCCACGTTTGAATCCTGCTTTCAGTGTTGCAACAGTTAATATCCTGGCTAATGACATGCTTCATGGAATACTGAGTTTGGGGCCAGAGTTGATTTATATTGAAGAAGACACAAACAGTAGTACTCCCAATACAGTAATAATTAGTATCAGAAGGACCCAGGGCTTTACTGGTAATATTGAAGTAACTGTTAAAACTTTTGGTGGAGTAAGTGCACAGAGTGGAATACATTCATATCCTTTTGAAAATGCTTATAGAAAATCAAACTTCACGTGGGCAATGGAAGGAGAAGATTTTGAGGAACAGTCAGTCTCTCTGACTTTGCTGGATGGAGAAACAGAAAGCAAGGTGTCCATAAAAATTTTTGATGATGATGAGCCTGAAGGACAGGAATTGTTCTATGTTTTCCTCTCAGATCCTGAATGTGGAGCTCACATTGTGGAGGGAAAGGATGAACATGGATTTGCTGCTTTTGCTACAGTAATTATTGCAGGTAGCCTTTTTTTTTTTTTTTTTTTTTTTTTCCCAGAAAATAAGTAAATATGTCAGACCTAAGTAATAGTGAGTAACTGTAGGTGCTTATAGCAATTTTTATGTGAATTAGCAATATAGCAATTTTTTATGTTTTGTTTTATATGTAGTGGCATCACATTTTTTTGTTTGGTTGTTTTTTGTCACCTTCACACTGGATGGGGTTTCTGTGACGTGTAAAAACAGGGTAATGTGTTTTCACGTCTTGATACTGTGTAATTCAACTCTGCAGTTATCCTCTGCTTCTGAAGATGGAAGATAAGACTGTGCTTGAATAGGTATTTAGGAAAGAATTTGTCTTTCAGTCACTGCACACTGCTGTGAGAAAGCTCCAATTTCTGCTAGGTTTTAAAAACTTAGATTTTCAATATCTACCAGACTTCTCCACTGCATATAAACTAAGTTTGACAGCAGTGTAGATTGAACTTCTAGAAACTAATGGGGAATTGGAACACACTAGGCTAATCAAGAAAATTACATGTAAGATACAGCATTTACTGGAAGCTTTGTGTATTCAAATTCTCTTAACAATGCAAGATAGGTGTGGGAACAGATATTAAACTTTGCTGTTGGGTAAGTGTATGCGGCGACCAAAATTAGGTATGCAGGAACAGACCATTTAAAATGGATGTGCACAGCTTCGGAAATTCACCACACAAGCAATCAACTGGCCATACATGCAGGTTAAACAAATAAGTGTGTGCATAAACATGGGTGGGAATTTGAACTTGTATCGAATCCCACAGAAGTGTATTACCATGTTCCAGAGTTACACCCCGAGTACAGCGTGTGCGCAAAGTAAGACAGGAGACAACTCGGTTTAAGAAGCATCAAAGGATCTATCTGCATTTAACTATATAGATAGAAAGATACCACAGATTGCATATTTGTGCATGCATAAAACGAGACACTGTTTCTGTTAATGGTTGGTGTGTATGCTGATGTTAAACACGCGCTGCATCAGAACTAGGTTGCCTTCCCATATGCAGAGCAACAACGCCAGTTGCATAAGGAGAAATCCTTTAGAAGTGAGATTTTATGGGACATTGTGAAGAGGCATTAGTTTCCTTTCATTAGCCCAGGATTTATTTTTTTTCTTTTTTCTCCACTGCTGCTTTGCTGAAGCTATTTATATTCTCATGAGAACAATACAGTGTTTTCCAGCTCCACAGTTTCTTGCACTGAATTAAAGATTTAGGAGAAAACCTAGCGTAGCAATTTGGGAAAATGAATGGAATCAACAACATTCTGGGTGGGCTGAATAAGGGAGCTGAAGTCATGTCCTTAGAAGCCTGTCTTTATTCCATAACCAACCATGACAACACTGCCTATCTAAGTGCACAATGATGTCCATCTCTGTTTAGAAATAATATGTTTTAACGGGTATGGTAGATGTAAAATAATATAGCTGAGACCGAGTATGAGTATCTCATAAGGTAATTATAAGTATGTTTTTTGAAACTGTTCTTGATTACTGTAACACCTTATCTCTTGAAGTCATGGGACAGAAATTCAGTTGCTTTGCTGAATGCTGCTGAAAATAGAAGCTTATGTGCAGGGGTGCTGCCAGGATTCTTATAAGGAATTTACTTTCAAAACCTTCTGCTCTGTTGGTTAAAATAAAATGTAGAAATGCCAACACTTGAAGTTCTGGATAAATATGGAAAGTAAATTAAGAATAGTAACATTAGAAGAAATTTTCTTAAGGTACCCCTTGGTGGTCTCTTGGTGTATACTTTTGATACCTAGTTTTTATTTTTATTTTTATTTTATATATTTGTTTTATCAGTTGTCCATGTTAAAAATATAATTTAGTCCCAGCTTAACTTTCTTGCTAACTAATTTCTTGGACTGTTTCCTACATAGGAAGTGATCTTCAGAATGGCATTTTGGGATTCATTCCAGAAGTACAAAGTGGTCTTGTACTTGATGAAGACTCTGAGAACAAAGAGGTGCTGCTGATTGTTGCAAGACAACCAAACAGGTGCAGACAACAGCTAATTCAAGTGCTCCTCCCACATGCTTGTTGAATCAAGGATGCTGCTGTTAGCAGAAGAGGTTATCATACAGTTTTGTAATAAATCTTTGCCTTTCAGCTCCTCTAATGATTACCCTGAATTTGGCAAACTGGCTTTTAGATGTGATTAGGTCTGTCGCTTTTATAAAACTGAAATTGAAAACACAAATATGTTCCAACCTACACCAGTAGGCAGCAAAATTGAAAGTTTTGCTAAACATAAAGTATTTACAGTGCTCTAGGTGAAATTAAAATTCTCATCTCACTGGGTAGGAATAGTAGGCTGGAATACTTGAATGAGCAATTAAGAAAATGCTTAAGTGTCAGCACTATGTCTTCAGTCACACAGATACTGTGTTTTCCTAACGCATGTACGTGTTGCACATTTACATGTATTTTAGACAAGTATGCTCAAATATTCTAAGTTCCTCAAGCTCACAGGAAAGCCAGATTCTGTCTGGCTTACCAGGCAAATGTTTACCATAGTATTAATGAAAGTCCTTGGCAACATCCTTGTCTTTCAAACATAAGTGTGTTACTCAGCTGATCTCACCTCGTTACCTAGTTGATTTTGACTAGTAAAGAACATAGTTACCTCTGTGGTTTGTTTCCTAAAGTAATAGTGCTCTCTTTCAGTACATGTTTACTCTTTTGATTTGCTTATAGAGCATTTGAAGATGTGAAGGTCTTTTGGCGTGTGACCTTCAATAAAACAGGTGTTGTCCTTCTGAAGGATGGCATGAACTTGGAGAACGAACTGGTGTCTGTTCTGGGAGCCACTACCTGTGTGGCAGGTCAAACAACATGCAACATCTCCATTGAAATAAAACCTGATAATGTGAGTAGTTTTTGCTCATGTATGTACATCGCAATGTTGCTGAATTGCAGTTTATCAAGATGAAAAAACACCCCTCTGATACAGAGGAATTGATGTGTAGACACAGTTTGAAGATGACAACTTAAAATCTGCTTAGTTCCTTTGCAAACACATTTACTTACAGGCTTCTGTTTCCATTGTGACTGGTAAAAATTCAGGAAAGAGTTAAGTATTTAATTGGAAGAGTAAAATGCAGGTCTCAGATTCCTACATAACAATAACAAAAAACAAAATGGACTCATTTCACTGTGCTCTTAACCTCCAAACAATATTTTTTTCATCTATCAAACCACGTTTTTGTGTGCCTTATGCAAAACACATCCTGCAAGTAATAGCTTTGCATTCAACAAAAATCTTCTAGTACAACTTCTTACTTTTACATGTCTAGTCTTGCACAATGATATGTGTAAACTGCTGATCTCTGACCATCTAGTCACCATCTAGGTTAGAGCAGCCACTTAAGAGATGTTGTGTTAATGGTTCTCATTCTTACAGAGCGTTCAAAAAGTCTGAAACTTTGCAGGAAATTATCCTAGCAGTTAGGTTATTGTCAGAGCGGAAGTACAGGGAACTGAAAAAGACAAAAAGAGGTTTCCCTCATTTTTCTGACTATGTTCTATGAAGTAGTGCAAGATGTAGGAAATGGTGATAAGAGGGGTGCATTCTCATAGTTCAGGAAGAGAGCCATCTTCCTTCTTCAGATATTATTTTTAAATGAAAAAGCCAATGAATAAAATATGTACAGTAGTGAGACACAGGCTGCCTTGCTGAGTAAAGTGGAATTTTGAATCCATAGTCTAAAGGAGTGATATCATTATTTAATGACAGCAGTGCAGCAGCTGCTGCACCACGATTGTACCACAAGCAAGTGCTGATCTAACAGGTGCTAAAGGAGGGCAGAAGGTCCCTATGGCATTCCAATAAATTGGTGCCTGCCCTCAATTGGTCAAGATCATTCAATTTAAAGAGTTACTTAACAACAACTTAATTAAAATATATATGTTATTTAATTCCCCAAACCCTTGCCATTTCTTCTTCCAGTTATAGGTAGTTTATAAATTAGTAACAAATATATTACAAAATGATGAAGTAATAAATACATTCAATAAATATTTCACATTTTATGCCGTAATGTATAGCATTCTGGGCTTTAAAAGTTTTGGCTTAGTCAGCTATATAGACTTTGTTAGCTAAGACATGACTCTAGCTTTTCTAGAATTAAATCAGGATTTCTAAAAAGACAGAGTTGACACAAAAAGCTGTGCTCACCAAAAAAAAATATCTTCAATGCTCATTTTTTTTTTCTTTTTTTTTTTTTTTTTCTGTAAAACTATTGTCTTGTAAAGAATTACTCTTTTGCAAGTTTTCTTCTTTATGAGTGCATGTAATAGGTACAAATGACATACTTCCAATTGATTTCTGGAATCTCAGTAATGAGATACCTATTTCTAAACACCTTATGTTTCTATTGTAGGTACAAAATCAAAGATGAGACAGTGTGTGTCATACAGAATTTTACTATGTCTACCTTATTTTCAATAGACAGGCATAAAGAATACAGAGTTGACTAGATTGATTCTTTGACAAATTGATGCTAAAATTTAATAGCCTGTGTTTACAGACAGAATATTTCTCTATGTCTTAAACCTCATGAAGGTTGGAGCACATTTCAAAAAATATGCTTTTGATAAATTTTATCACAAGTAATTTGCTCTCTATAGGTACCTTAAAGGAGGCTGTAGTGAGGTGGGGGTTGGCCTGTTCTCCCATGTGTGTGGCGACAGGACAAGGGGGAATGGGCTAAAGTTGTGCCAGGGGAGGTTTAGGTTGGATATTAGGAAAAACTTCTTTACTGAAAGGGTTGTTAGGCATTGGGATGGGCTGCCCAGGGAAGTGGTTGAGTCACCATCCCTGGAGGTCTTTAAAAGACGTTTAGATGTAGAGCTTAGTGATATGCTTTAGTGGAGGACTGGTTAGTGTTAGGTCAGAGGTTGGACTGGTGATCTTGGAGGTCTCTTCCAACCTAGACGATTCTGTGATTCTGTGATTCTGTAATTCATTGCACATACAGGATAATG
Organism: Anas platyrhynchos; assembly: GCF_047663525.1. NCBI lineage: Eukaryota > Metazoa > Chordata > Aves > Anseriformes > Anatidae > Anas > Anas platyrhynchos. The sequence continues at coordinate 82,299,196 of NC_092621.1, forward strand.
CATACATTTTTTAAAGTTGGAAGTAACTAGTAGTAAGCCTTATAATGATATGAAAATCCTCCCTCATTTACAGGTACCTGAATTTGAAACATATTTTTTTGTTGAGCTGTATGCTGTAAGTGCAGGAGCTGCGTTGAACAGCAGTTCCAGATTTGCTTTTGTAACTGTTCTTGAAAGTGATGCTCCTCGTGGTTTAGTATACTTTGCTGTGGGATCTCGTTTTGCTGTGGCTCATAAGAAAACAACTTTAGTCAGTCTGCAAGTGCTCAGAGATTCCAGTACATCCGTAACCACAATGGTTAGCTACAACACGCAGGTAAGACGGACATATTGTTAAATCGCTGTTTATTCTCTAAAGTAAATTTTACTGTAATGAGCATTTGTTTTTTTCAGGAAACAGTAAAACATTTGCTGGGCATATGTAGTCTAGTTGCTTCATTTTTCCATTAGTGAAAAGATTTGCTTTCATTACATTGTCAAGACTATTTTTGTTCATAATACATTTCAGTAGCCCCAAAGAGTCAGGCATTAAATACATTATTTTCTTTGTCCTAAGGCTCTTATGAGAATCCAATTTTTGAAGCTTCAGTCTCTGAAGTTTTTTTAATGATTGGTATGACTATCAAGATTAAGATACCAATCTACCTGCAGTCTTAGGTCACAGATTTATTAATACATAGAGCAGTCTTGTACTCATATGAGAGTACTCATAGAAAGAGTACTTCTATGTTGTTTACTAATTTTGGAAAAAAAATAAATGATATTTTCTGATTGAGAATCTTGTGCTTAGGTGAATTGTATCATCCCCATTCATTTCTGTTTATTTACAGATTTAACATTTGTATGTTCTGTTGACCCTTTTAGCTGTAAATGAATACCTCATTTTTATTGGCAGATGACAACGTTTCTCCTTTAGCAGAAGTAGCACAGGTGCACAGTAGCACATGCTGCAAGAATGCTTAGATTCCTCTAAGTTTGCCCATTGTATTGGAATAGTGCTTAGCCTGATCTATGTTGAGTATGTTGAATGTTATACCAAAAAGGATTATTTCAAGGGACAGTTTTTGTAACAAAGCATTGTGCGATCAGTGTACATCCATCACCATTTTTAATACAAAACCTTGCATTCTATGGCTGTACTGCATATGTAACTATCTTAACTAAATAGGATAACTCAACATTTCCATACATCTATCACACAGTAGCTGACCCCTGTTTTAGTTAGAATGTGTTGTAACAAATTTTCACATTCTTTCCAGCCGAGAGGAAGTGGTTATCATTATATAGATGGTAATTTGAGAAGGAATTTTTAACTTTCCAGTGTGTATTTAGGCTAAAATACACAGAGCAGTTCTTTATTGATTTGTGTTTTTTAGGTAACAATGCAGATTTGGACAGTTTTAAGATTTGAGCATGGCTAAGTACCAAAATATTGGTACTACTGGTGCATATAAAATAAGAGGTTACAGCAGGCAAGAAGTGTAAGACACTGGAAACATGCTTATCTCATTGCTATGTATTTTTTTAAACATTACTCTGGCCACTGGTTACCAAAACTGATCACTTCATCACCAATTATTTATTTCCCTGTTTCCTAACTCTCAATTGGAATGGATAAAGAAAAGGAAACTTGTCACTAGAATCCTCACAGATGAGAAGATCTTGTTCTAAAGCAAATCTGAACAGGTAGACACCACACTGATTTACAGTCTTCTGCAAATTCAAAAATTATCTTTCTTATTCCATCAGGAAACTTTACCAGGTAAAGCTAAATTCTTTCAAAAGAGGGTTTGTGTTTCACAAAGAAAAATCCTTGCTCTTTACATACAGTAAGACACCTTTTCAAGAATATTTGAATCAATATATAATCTGTATTTATGAAATGAATAGACACTATTAAAAAATCATACGTATGAACAATAGCCCAGAATGTTAGTTTCCACTTAAGGAAAGTTTATTATATTGCCAGATATAATATCAAGGTATGGCAACTGACAAAAAGAACAAGAATGTGAAGAATGAAACAGTATCTGCAAACCTCACAGAAGGTAAAAATAGTGCTACTTTGCAGGGAAATGCGGCCCTATAGCATTCCTAGATAAGTTCATTTGTCTGCCTTGCATGGTTATTCTGTAGTGGTGGTTTTGCTTTTGGTTATAACTGGATGGTTCTTCTTTTAAATAGTTATGTGGGTATTCAAAGTATTTTATGAATTAATATTATTTTGGGCTCAGATTTGCAAAAGTTCTGCTTGGCTTTTGTAGAGTTTTAACTATCTGCAGTGCCCATCTGTACCCTGAATTGAGGGACTTGATGCTGCAGACAAAATTACATCAACCCCTCTGGAATTCACTTTACTGATGTTCTAACATTTGTGTAATACCTATTTACGAAGAAAAGCTTTGTGATTTTTTATTTTTTGAAAAATAAAGAGAGGGAGCCTGTTTGCTGATTTCAATTTGTGTAATACTTCCTCTAGATTCCCACAGACCATATGTGACAGATTGCTGCTTCAGGGGCATACTTCGTTTAATGTAATTGTGATATTGTTCATAAGAAGGGTGTTTTGAAAATGTAAATTAGTTTCACAAATTTAAATTTAACCCATTTAACATATGTGTGTTCAACAGCAGCTGGTTTTGAACCGTCATGTCTATCAACATGTTACCTGAAACTCTTTTGGTTTGTTTTAAGGAGCTGCAAAAACCTGAAGCTATTGGTCGGACCTTCGTATCTCCAGCTGTTGCAGGACAAGATTTTGCCAGATATGAAGGTTTATTGACTTTTGAACCTGGACAGAGAAATGCGTTTCTGGATGTGACCCTGACTCCAAAGACAGGATCTTTAAATCCATTTCCTAAACGTTTCCAGGTTGTACTTTCTAATCCCACAGGGGGTGCCAGAGTAGATGACATGTATGGTATTGCTAACATCACCATTGTCTCAGATTTGGACTCTTTGCCAGTTTGGGGACTGATTGATCAACTGCATCAACCTCTTGATGACATCATTTTACAAAGAGTCCTCCAGAATCTCAATATCAAAGTGGCTACAGAAACTACTGAAGAGCAGCTTACTGCTGTGATGCATATAATAAATAAGGTAAACATTTCCTGCCCTCTCTAGAATGACCAATGTCTTTAATAATAATCTAATGATAATTAAGCCTGTGATAAGATCAAGGTTAGAATCCACAGCAGTGTGTCAGGGGTGCAGGATGCAAAAATAAAAGTAGAAGTCATGAAGTCCCACAGTCAAGGAAGCAGTTTGCTGCTACTGAGGGTAGTGGCAGAAAATCAGAAAACGATTAGGTTGAGCAGAGCAACCAGTATTATTTTTGTATACGTATGAATAGCTTAAGATAACCTGCTGTACAGAATTTTCTCTTTCATATTAAACTTTCAGAGAGCTTTCTATAGTTTTCCTGATTCTCAGGCCACCTCTTTGTTGGTTCTAGCCCTGGCTCAGGACAGTGAAGCGTAAAGTTTGCTCATATCTTCACAGCCTGCTACAGTTAACACACATGCAAACACTACCAGGGCCAGCTGGAGTCCCATGTGCTCTTAACCAGGCATGCAGCGATTAACATGAGGAAATGCTGTAAGCAGACTTCTGTGTATAAAATGCTGTAATGTATTTATTTATTTTTGTTTGTTTCTCTTCACAATAGGTTACAGATGTAGGTGAGAAACAGTTACTCACTGATAAAAGTAGAAGTCTTTTCTATGAGGTGCTCTGTGCTCTGGCTAGCCCAAAACGCACGGACACACGAGGATATAGCCTGCTAGCTGAGATGACTGAGAAGTTTGCCTTTTCCCTCTTGACTGGGATGATGTGTGGATTGCCAGGGGAGAGGTCAGTAAACTTGAATTCATAGTCTGTTTGGAAATATATGACAATATACTGATGTTCTCATAAAAAGCAATAAGTGAAATTTTGAGATAAGGATCTTACCTATTACCTGGTATGTGGCCTGTATGAAAATGTGTTGCACTCCGTAAAAATTGCACAAAGTACTATATAGGCCTTATGAAATGTTGTCACAAGTAAGTGGTACATTGATACAGGGTAGCTGTGGGAGTAAAGTTAGGAGATCTCTGATCTGCTTTTTCATGCTTAGCTCAAAGATTTTCTGGAAAAAGATTAATTAACCTCACTGAGAAAATAATACATAGTTGCATGTTGACAAGCTATGTTCTAAGGCTTAGATGAGATTACGTAAGCCAAAAGTTCTACTGGCTTCCTTAATCCTGGGATTCTGTAATTTCTGTGTGTTCAGTTTTGTTCACTTGCACATTATTTTAAATTGTTTCAAATTGTTAGTATCATCTGCAAGTGCATAGTACCTTCTGGTCAGGCTCATGGGCAAGGGCAATAAATGACTGTGCAAACAGATGTCTATCATTTATGGAATGCGTTCTTTGAAACAGTGGCTCTGTCCCACTGAGAATCTGTAAATAGCTAATTGAATTAATAAAAAAAGACATCCCCTCCCTGACCTCCCTTTAGATCAGCATATTTTAGATTTCCACCTCACCTTCTTTTGGAGATGTAACTTTTTTCCCCATTTGCTAAGTTCTAGAGGGTCTGAGGTCCATCTCAGCACAAAGGACAGCAAATGTCATAGATATGAACAATATCCAGAACAGTGTGTCCAGAATTTGCAGGTTCCAATTCTGTATTCCGAGTATTTTTGCATCATCTACTGAAAGGTGAAACAAGGTCATTAGTTCTGATGCCTCCCCATCTTGTAGATTCAGCCCCATATCAAGTAAATAAAAATGATAACCTAGTTTACTATGGATGAATTTTGGTTGCAGAACGTAGCAGGAAAAATCTAGAGGGAAAATGGAGGATCTAAAATACATAATTATTATACACATGTATACATTATATACATAATTCAGCATCTCTCTCCATTTTTCCTTTTTTTTTTTTTTTTTTTCACAGTAACTAAAGCTTTCTATTAAATGTCATAAAACTTAGTTTTATGGAGGAATAAAGTAGTAATTACAAGTACATTTTAGAGTCACTGCTTGAAAATTAGAAAAAGCTCAGTTTCATTTATCTTCCTTGTTGCTTTTCCATTTCAACAGAGGTAAAAATATCCTCGACAGCTGCCCGTACATTGCAATAATGGCTCACAACTGGTATCCTCAGCAAATCAATGGACACAGATTTGATGGAAGAGACGGGGATTCCATTCAAGTGCCTGAGCATCTATTAGAGGTCTCTGTTGTATTATCCCCTCCTCAAGAACAGAATTGTGAATCTGTACAGTTCACAGAATACAGCAGTCAGCAGTGGTTTCTCACTGGAGATAAAGAACTTGCCTTAAAGAACAAGGTTTGAAAATCATGCAATTTATTTTTTTTTACAAGAAATCAGCTCAATTTAGATATCACTCAAAGTGTACTAAATACACTTAAAATAGTCTAAACGTGTGTGTGTGTTTCTGATTAAAATGAGCACTAACCATTGATTTTTAATATTACGTTTGTATTTACTTTGTGCATATTTCAGGTTTTTTCTATGAGTTTGAAGGGTCAGAGTTCACACCCTCTGAAAGATAACAATGAAGTCATTTATCGGATTTATGCTGCAGGAAGTCGTATTGTTCCACAGAAGTCTCTATGTCTCCTTTGGAATCAAGCTGCAGAAAGGTTATTTTATTTGTCTGTTTAGTGTTCCAGTTTTCACAATGAACCTGTGTATTTGATTAAGACAATATTAATGTAATAACTCTGCTTAGATCAACTGCAAGTATACAATTGTTTCCATTTCCTATCTTTTTTTCTTAACTTTTCTGGCTTTTGTACTAGCACATAAAACTTCTCATACAACAAAATAGGTAATTATTCTAGCTCAGTATTTTCTGATGCTTCTGTCTTCTTTCACCAAAATATCATTTAGGCACCAAAATATCTGCTAGGCAAGGCTGACAGACCAGAAATTCCAGAATTTCAATACTTAATGTTTTTTTGCTCTTTGCAGTTGTTTTTAGACAACACTTCAAATGTGTTCTTACAGAAGCAGGGAATTAAATCTGCATCTCTGGTCTTGTTTCATGTCTGTGACTCAGAATATTCGTAATTTATAATTATCAACTTTTTTCTTTGGGTCTATGAAAGAAAGACACTGTACAAATGAAAAAAAGAAAACTGTAAAGGGGCAGATCAGGGATTTATCCAGACCAGTATCTTCTCAAAGAGGATAGCTATGGAAGAGTAAGATCAGGACAAGCATGAATGGTGGTTCCTCTCATTCCATGCTCCGTTTCTAACTGCTTTCTGCTCCAGTGACTCCATTTATCTCAAAGTTATTATAAAGAAGATGTGTTTTCCACTAGAAATGACTTAGTATGTCACCTGTGTTATCCCAACTCAGTTCAGCAGTACTAAAAGACAAACAGCATATGAACGGTAGTGTCAAAACAACAAATATCAGTATAAAATTAAGTGCTCTTCACAATGGGGTAAGGTATAGTGCAAGATAAATGATAAACAATTTGTGAAGTCAGACAAGCCTGAACAGTCAGACAAGACTGAAAGGGTTGTTAGGCACTGGAACAGGCTGCCCAGGGAGGTGGTGGAGTCACCATCCCTGGAAGTCTTCAAAAGATGTTTAGATGTAGAGCTTAGGGATATGGTTTAGCGGGGACTGTTAGCGTTAGGTTAGAGGTTGGACTCGATGATCTTGAGGTCTCTTCCAACCTAGAAATTCTGTGATTCTGTGAAGCCCATATTTGTTGCAGAAGTTTTAAAAATATGGCCACAAAAACTACTTAGCAGAAAAATGAAATGTTCATTATCATTTGTTCATAATTTATTTTAAATCATAAAAGTCAAAGCTATTAACAGTATTTTAATGTTATGTAAATGTACTGTTCTGAAAGATGTCACAATGCATGTTACATACATTAATAGTTCAGAAAACTTGGTATTTCAGAGATACAACACTTTTCAAGCCTGCTTACCATGTAAATTACACAAATCCGATTACAATTTTGTAAATCTTTTGTTCTGCAGCTGGTTATCTGATAGTGGGTTCTGCAAGGTGGTTGATGACACCTCAGACTACGTAGAGTGCTCTTGTTCTCATATGTCCATTTATGCAGTGTATGCCCAGACAGACAACTTGTCTTCATATAATGAGGCTTTCTTCTCCTCTGGATTCATCTGCATTTCTGGTCAGTTGATATAAGGTTATTTTTTCTTTATTAACAACTAATGTCCAGTAAAAATGATTGATTTTTAGCAGTGACACGTCTGTTTAACTGGTGGAATATTAACTAACTTCATGCTATTGAAGTTGCCAGATGGGCTGTTATTTGTACACTTACAAATTTTTCCACTGGAAAAAAAATAATACAGGCCAGCAAAGAAGTATGTTTCCTTATGATGTATCGATCCACACAAAAGTGAGATATGTCACTTATTTAGGGAGAAACTTTAAAATCTTAAATCCACCTGTGTCTCTAGCAGCAGTACAGTTATAATCATTTTCAAGTCTTTTGGGCATTAAGTTCCTTAGTGTGAAAGCTTTTTGGCAATTTCAGTTTACAATTTACAGTCTGAAGAAAATGTTTGAGGGAGATAGATGCCATATCACACGCAGAGCTCCCTCTCACTCTGATGCCTAACTGCATTCTCACATCTAGAGACCAGACTGTCCTCACTGACAGCTATGGTATTTGCAGAAGGCACAAAGCCTCAGACAAGAAGATCTAAATTTTAAACCCTGCATGGTTTCTGACGGTTATTGAAATTAAAGCTTTCACACAGCAGTCAGTTCACTTTTGTTGCAGGCAATTGTGGATGAAAATACTTTCTTCTTTGTTTCTTGATGGACACTGCGCAAGCAGAACCTGAGAGTGATGAGATCACCAAGAAAGCATATGAAAGAGATTCTTTAGTTAGCCCTCAGGCACTTAAATGGGGTTCTAGGACTGCTCCTTGTAGCCTATAAAACATCACATCTCCATCATAAAAAAGTAAAAACAGTGTAAGCAGCTATATCACTTATTTATCCTGTCAGCAAACTGCCCTAACAGACTGAAGGCAGTCTGCTTATTTACTCTAAAATGTCAGCTGGGGGGGGTGGAGGTGGGGATGGAGAGAAGGAAAAAAGACAACAAAAGAGATTCACCCCACAACCACACAGATTTTCACCTTCTTAATACAAACAGATGGTTTCATTGAACAGTAATAAGAGAAAATTTGAGGAGATAAAAAAAAAATCAAATTTTAAAATAAAGTTATCTTCTAGCCTAGATTGTGTTAGCTAAAAATAAATAAATAAATAAAAAGACAAACTATAATGAACAGGTACAGTTACCACTTTGCATGGAGAAAAATAGTAAATTGTTGAGACAAATATGCCATAGAATGCAAAATACTATAGAAATTGAAGAAAAGACAATAAAAAGGAAGCCAATATGCCATAGAAATTAAAGCTGAGAGAAATACTTTGCTGAATTGAAGGCAATAAAGACCTACAGATCCTTGTTTGGCACTTGTCATTTATTTCAGGCTTGTGCCATGAGCATATATTAAAATTTTTAAACAGTTTATCCTAGTTCAAGGTTTGCCTAACTGCAATGTCTTTCAGCATCTTTAGGTGGCTGAAGGTATTTCTTTATGTGAGTATATATAATTGAATTTAGTAATTTACCAGTAGCTTTAGATTTTTAGACCTGTAAGGGTATTAGCTATTTCTCTAGCATCGCTACCTTTTAAAAAAAAATCACAGCGAAATCAAACATTTTTTTTCCAATTTCCTTATTTAGATAGTTACACAATTATCACTAGCTAATAAATGAAAGTCTAGAACTGATTCTTTCTGAAATGATTTATTTCATTCATGTCTTACAAATGCTTATAATTGAGCTATCAACCTGTCTCAAAGAGAATAAAAAATCTGTCTTAAGTATCCAAATCCACCCCCTTCCTGGGGTGTGGAAGTATACAATTAACTCTACATGAGCTTCAGTACTGTTTTTATTATTGGTTCAGGTTACCCAGGGTTCTTCTTCCAAAACCTCCTTACTGTTAAGTAAGAAGCCTTCCCGTTTCAGTTTTATTCATGCTCACAATGAATTAGTGAACAGATAGATACCTTCTCAGATAGATTTCTACGGTGAACACAAACAAGAGACTGGTTTTTAGAAAGGTATAGAGCTAACTCTCCTAAAGCAGTGCTACCTATCTGGAGGCATTTATTTATTTTCTTAATTTGTTACTGAAAGCTTTTTCTGATTACATTAATATGACCACTGAATGCTTATATTAATTGTCTATTGATTATTATGACAATTATCCATATGATGCAGAAACTTAAAAACAAACAAAAACTTTGAAAAAGTGACTTTTTTTACATTATGCAATTATTTTAGCTCCCAGTCCTATGAAAAGCTTAAATAGATGTTAAAAGATGTTAGATGTTCATGAGTGATGCCAGTGTGAAACAAAGTTAATGTGTCCTCATAAGTTTTGTTTCATTTATATATATATATATATATATTATAATTATCGGTACATTCAAGAGATCCAACATTGTTGTCCTTATCTGGCATAGCTTATTAGTCTAAACCTTAAATTTTAATTTTTCTTGTTCCCGTGTAGGTTTTGCTTTGGCTATAATCTCCCATCTTTTCTGCACCAGGTGTGCAATGTTTGCAGCTAAACTTCTCACTCACATGATGGTTGCTTGTTTGGGTACTCAGGTAAGAAAAAAGTCTCAATATCTAAATTAAGTACACCTTTATTTTCCTTTCCTCATTTCCATGGCCACGTGCAAACAGACCTTTTCTTTTCCATGGTGTATATATTTTCATAGAATTTGAATACGCGGTACTTATATTTCATCCAATTTTAATATCCTATGTTGTGAATTCAATTGAAATTGCACATTTTTTAAATATATTTAGATAATACTTGTGGTTAATGTGGCTTTTGGTGTTGGGGAATATAATTGAGACTAAGAACTTACACTGTTAACAGAATTGTGTATTAGAAAGATTAATATCAGTACTCATAGATTCTGTTGGAAAGATTTACTTTAAGTAGTAGATGATGGAAGCTCTTTTCCACTCTAGTGCTTGTAGAAAGGTATAGTTATGAAAAAAAAAATAAATAACAAAAGAGCATAAATTGTCAAAGAACTTCCCAGTTGTCTCATACTGGTTCATATAGTAGTTAACTACAACTGTCAGAAAACTGAAGGAATGTGCAAAAGGAGAACGTGTCCATCTGCCCTGTGAAATAGCATAATTCTGTCAGCTTTGGCATATCTAGTGAAATGGAAAGCTACGTATCAAGTATTTTAAAATTACCTTATGGAAAGATTCCTTAGGAAAGAGAATTTATGTACATTTTTAGTACTGCAAACGTGATGTAAATAAAAATTTAAAGATATGCTTAAGGCATGGATGCTGAGAGAATATAGGACAGTGCAATATCCGGGAAATACTCTGTAGATAAACGTAGCTTCTCTGTGTTACCTTTAAAAGCTTATCGACTGGCATCTTGCTCAGACAAGCTTTTGTACACTGTTTTTATGTTTTTATGTTACCCCATGAGATAGTTCTTTGCTGTACAATGCTGTACATTGATAATGATCATCAGACAAGTGGACTTAGAACAGAAGGAGATGGAAGGGTCCTAACGGCACTTGTAGAGATCACTGGGTACAAGCAGATGTCTTGCACCTGAGGATATAAAAGTATTTTGACATCTCAGTTTTTAATTTTCAGGACAGGTGGCTCTGGACCCTGTCCAGCAGAATTCTGAGCATCTTCAGTGAGTAGACCCCAGCAGCTCTGTGGGCAGCCTGGCTCAGTGTTTGACTGCTTTGTGAGAACTCCATTTGTTGGAACTAGTGTCCACGGTGTTGCAACTTGTCTTTTATGCTGCCAGTGTGCATCTGCAAGAAGAGCTTGGCTACTTCATTTCTAGACATTTCTATGAAGTAATTGACAACAGCAATAAGATTTTCACCTCCTACTCTCTTAAGATTGTAGAACCTCAGGATTTTTTGTACATCATGTGGTATAGACTCCCAGTAGTCTGGTGGATCTCAAATGAACTTGCGCCATGTATCAGTCTTTTTTTCTGTAGTGGATAGACAAAATATATACAGATCTGGTCATCATACAAGTGCTGAATAGAAGGGAAGAATGACTTCTCTTTACCTTTTGCTAATAAAAATCAATCAGCAATACTTGACTGCTTTGCCACAAGGCATACTGCTGATTCACGCCCACCTTGCTGTGCATGGGGACACCAGGTCTTGTTTTGCAGGTCTTCTGCCCTGCATTTTGCCTCTAGCCTATGCTGTTACTGAGGGTTATTCTGTCACCAGGTATATGACTTTACATTTGCCTTTGTTGATCATTGTGAAGTTTCTGTCATCCCCTTTTTCCAACCTGTTGTTTTAAATAGCAGCCTTGCAAATAATTTGCAACCCTGATTTTTGGGTTTACCTTAAATATCCAGTGTATCCCTCCATCCCATCATCTGTCTGGATACTATAAGTAGTATTAGCCATACTAGACTCCTGGGAATTGCCACTAGTGGCTAGGCTCCAGCTGGACTTCATACTGCTGATCACAACCCTTTGAACCTCACAGTATAGGCAGTTTTCCACTGTCTTTATAATCCATCTAACAAAAGCATGTTAAAGGCCTTGCTGGAGCAAAGGTAAACAACATTTGTTGAACTTGCCTGAACCATTCGTCTCCTTCTAAAAGGAGATGAATGGGTTAGTTAGGTGTGATTTTGTAAATCTCCCTTTGTAAATCTAGGATGGCTGTTCCCAGCAATCTTCTTGTCCTTGCCCCTGATACAGCTTCCAGGAGGATTTAGTCCATGACTTTCTTGGGGACTACATTTGGGCTGATTGTCCTGTAGTTCAGAGTTCCTTTTTCCACAAATTTTATGATTCATCTCTATGCCTGTGTCAATCAGAAGGAAGGAGAAATAAAAATAAATGAATGCCTTACCTGTACAAGTACCTTTAAACATGTTACCAAAAGGTCATTGTCATAATTTTCATAATTTGGTATATACCAGGTGAAAAACTGCATGTTGAATGCTCTAAGAAAAAAGAAAAAAAAAATCATATGTTAAATAGCATTCTAAAGCTGTTTTTGTTGCACTTGAAGGCATTAATTGATTAACCTGCTTTGGTTTTCAGTTTTGGTCTATCTATTTCATTAGATATCCTTATCATCCTTAGAGTGACTTAGCTGCATTCACTAAATAGTCTGAATCTGACACCTGTATTTGCATGGGACTTTATTGTAACTTTGGTCCATAGGTGCTAATCAGTCCGGGAACTAATAATTTATTTGTGAAGATACACTGAATATCCATTCGCCAAATAAAAATAGGAATATCTTTTTTGTTTGTTTGTTTAGTGCTGTGTTCTCATGTAGATACATTCAGTCAAATCAGACACATGATTTCCCTGAAATCTATTACTAATTACTAATTGAAATTAGTAATATATTTTTCATTCTATATCTTATCAAGCTGCTAAACTCCTGTTTCTCAGTTCTCAGGATAGTGCTACAGCTGTGTCTCTCTAACACGAACGTCACTCTATGACGCACAAATGTGCCAAAGAATGTACAGTAAAAAACAGATTGAACTATAGGAAATATTTCACTTGCCCAGTCTATTTAATCAAAATGTAGTTTTCATGAAAATAATGTGTCAAATTATCTCCAAAACATGTATGGAAGCAAATAAAGAGGAAGGCATTTTTAAAGCTTGACCTAAGTGGAAACTAAAATAAATAGGTGTTAGGTGTTGAGACATTTTGATTGAGAATTTCTTATGTGAAAATCAGCACTTAATAATTACTAGCTTAAATGTATGTAAAATAGTGCTACTTTGCATTTCTATCTAGTGCATCTGGTAGTGGAGGCTGAGTTTGCAACCAGTAGGCCTCAACCCACTCTACAGAAAGAAAGGAACCGCTGTTTCTTTGCAGTTACATTTTTACCAGAAGAACAGAAGATTTTCAAAATAGTTGCATTCTATACATATATGAATAATTAGCTTTCCTCCAATATTTACCTGGATGTTTATGAGGCTTGTATGTTTTTGTTTGCTACCACTGCACTTATTGTTATTATCTGTAGATGGCAGTCAAACCTTTTCAGCACGTTACTCAGAAATTTGCTCTTCCAGGGCTATGCCTGCTTTGTGGTTGCTCACTGTAATTCATTACTCATCAGAGGGGGGAAATGTTGGTTCACAAAATCTGACCTTCGTTTCATTCTTCTTCACGGGTCTAGAGCTTCCAGTACTAATTGAGCATTTGAAAGGCTTTCAAGGAAGGACATTTGTGCGTTTAGTACACCTAGTCTTGATGAATCTCATTGGAAAGACATAAAAGGCTAGATTTTTCTGAAACTTCTTTTTCTTTCCATTATGATCTTGACACAAAGAATCACGACTGCTACAACAAATGTTATTTCCTGAATCATTACTTAGTCAGAGTATTTTGTTAGTTTGTTTAGATGGTGTATTTTATTACCAAATTTCATGCAGCAATTCCATAAAAGTCCCAAGGAAAGGAATTACTGGGCTGAGATTTTCAGTTTTGAAGTAAATCTATGTGAAGATGTATGCATTTGAAAAAGTATAATGTGAACATAACTCACAACACCTCAAACTAATCAATAAAATTCTCATTTTCATAAAACTAAGAACCTAGATTAGAATCATAACAGGAAATACTCTTTATGGCTCCCATGCTTTTATCTGGGAATTCCCAAGCAGACATATATGAATAAACACTTTGAGTGATTTCTGCATGCTTACTCATCTTGATGCATCTTGTCAGCAAATTTTAACGTGTGTATATTTTACAGTACATTCTCCATGTCTGGAATGCACTGAGCATTGCAAGTGACATGAATGTGTGATAAATTTTGTTTTTTGAGTGTGCACTGCTGAGCTGCTCTGTTTATGGGCTGTAGCCATTTGTTTGGAAGATCTGAGCACTCACAATCTGCTTATAGCGGTAATTGGCAAACAAATGGCTTGCTGTTCTGGCCAGTAATGCAAAGTTCAAGTCTAATAGTCAAATAGGAAAAAAAAAAAAAAAGGCATACGGGGAAACTTGTCACCCTATTTTTGTCAAACAATAGGCATATATTTGCTAATCTAACCAGTGCTCATGCTGCAATATAATTTAGTATAATTATCAAGCTGGCAAGCCAAAATCTTCCTACCATTGTCTTCAACAGAAATGCTAGATGCAGGAGACTTACTGTGTTTAGCTGTCTGAAAGCAGCGTTTTATTCAGCCTGATCAGAAGTGGTCAGCTATATGTGTCAGTTATATGTTTGTAAGAACACATTGTGAAAACAATCCCAGTTTAAAAAATTGTTAACCTTTATTTGGAAATAGTAAACTGTAGCCTTGCGAACTAACACTTGGTGGAATTGTTGTTTTATCATTTGGACCTATTCAGATTCAGACGAAGATTGGAAACACAATTGTGCTAGAACTGAGATAAATGTTAAGGATGTGATGGAATCTCTGAGAGGTGATACAGGAGAAGGATATCAGAGAAGCAAGGGGTTATGCAGAAGCAATGTGTATGAGGGTAAAACTCATGAAGTAAACTTGGAAGTGAGTATAGGAAGAGAATATCTAACAGGATGGTGTATGAAAGCAGGAGGCAGAAGGGTTTATCCCCAAGAACTTGAGGTTTGATCTTCAAGTAGCAAATTCTGTCCTGTAGAGGAGGTATGGTCTGCCACTGTATGAAAGTTGAACTTCTTCGTTAACTGTAAAATGTTGTTAATGCTAAATTGTTGTTAACCTTTACCCTTATCTTCCAAACTAGGGGAATTCTCAATTTCCCTTTGGCACATCAAAACCCAAAAGAAATTTTCATACATATCCGGATAAGGGTACTTTAAAACAAAATTGTCCAGAAAGCGTGTGATAGAGGGATCCTGTTCACCATCCACCACAGGAGCAGCTCATGCCAGTAAATGGTCAAGTACCTGCCTCTGTCTTGACAGTAAAGAGAAGTCTTTACAGCAGTTCAGTCCTCCTTTACAGTAAGTCTGTGCTTTTTAGAGACAGCCAATGGGAAATACTAATTAAAGGGCTGTTCCTAAACAAGCCTGGTCCGGAGTTCATTTCCATATGAAATTCTTGTGGAATAGCAAACAGCACATAGTTGTACCAGTTACTAAACAGCTAAAACCCGGTTGGCCAGAGTAAGGAAATCTGCTTTCTAAAACCTACCTGTCTTTGAGGGCTGAAATTCCTGCTCTGATTTCCTTGATGTATTGTGACAACAGTAAACAATGCTAAGTGTGGTGCTGCTAGTCCACAAGGCTAGTGAGAGCACAGAGTAAACATGACTAGACAAAGTGTTTTATCCCATTAATCTTCAACATTACAGTAAGGAGATTTATGAGTAGTAGAAAATATTCTTCATTTGTTATTATCCCTAGCATAAAATTAATGACATTATTGTCTAGAACTTTCTTACTAGAAGGGACTCTATAAGTGTAACTTAAAATACAAAATGAAAAGTTTCCACTTCTGTTAGAGAAATATGTTAATTTACTCAATAAAACTGGGCATTCTTTCTTTCTGTATTTTTATTATTCGATGCCATTGATCAGAACCTTACTTAAATGAGTCTTAAACCATTAACTCCATATGTGAAATGACAGTTATTTCATGATGGCTAGGTTTCTTGAGGACGTTATGCAGTCTCTCTGTCCCTGCACAACTTCTGTTAAGACAATGAGGAATATTCCATTCATCCTAGGATAAGTGAAATTTCTGTAGGTTGGGCAGATTTTACTGCTAAACATTCTGATGTCAGATTTACTAACAAAAGAAGACAGGCTTTCTGGTAGTCAATTGTCCTCCCAGGAATGAATAAGTAAATATTTTCAGCATCCTTCTTACATTACTTCCACAGAGGCTGGGCTAAAACTGAATGAATCCACTTATATTATTTGTTCCATCTGAGAATTATCACCTAAAGCTTTCTTCCCAGTGGTTAAATTAGTAGTTTTTTTACTGAACATGTTAATT
Organism: Anas platyrhynchos; assembly: GCF_047663525.1. Taxonomy (NCBI): domain Eukaryota; kingdom Metazoa; phylum Chordata; class Aves; order Anseriformes; family Anatidae; genus Anas; species Anas platyrhynchos. The sequence continues at coordinate 82,315,278 of NC_092621.1, forward strand.
ATTTATTAACTGATTTCAGTCATTCCCACCAAATCAGAGCACAATTTTAAGTTCGTAGAGCTCCTTTCAAAAGCAGTTTCAACCTAGAACTATTTGGGGATTAGTTTGTGTAAAAGAGAAATTCATAGTAGATTAACCTAAACTGAATACTTTTATTGCAGAACAATATGATTTTATGATCAGGAAGGCTCTGAAGGCCCGTCTCTGTTGCTAGTTGTGAGTCCTTAATATCCAATTAGAAGCAGATAGTCAAAGCTAATCAGGGATCTGTAGTAGAAGAAATGATAATTTATCTCAAGATGTCAATGACTTTCTAAGCTGTTTTGAATGTACATGTATATATATATGCACACATTTTAAATTTGCATATATACGGTGCCTTCAGATGGTAGATAAGGTGTATATGGGGTCCTTTAGAAACTGAGGGCCAAGAAATACTTACCTCAAGCACTGGAGCTCATGATTGTCAGAATACCTATATAACCCTGAGGAAGGGCTGTTGCTGTAAAACAGTGAGTTGTTCTTTACTCTGATCACCTAAATGTGTGGGAACTGGTTCCCACAGAAACCTTGTTGCTGCATCTTTCTCTTTCTTTAAGCAGAGTGAGTAATTTCACCTCTGGAGTTCCTTGTTAGGGAGTCTGCGATTCACACCAGATGTGAAATAGCTGTGGTGCTGAGATGCTTGGTATAAACATGAAACCATCTGCAGATATTTAAAGCTAAAGGACAGGCAAAAGTAAGTGGCAATGCAGGTGCTATAAGAGGGGTCTTTAAGGTCTCAGTCTAGAGAGTGTTGAAATATAAAAGTAGCTGAAATAGCTTCATGTCATCTTTGGAAGGAAAGAAGGCAAAAAATGCTTTTGGAGTCATGGCCAAGTGATGTGGAGCCTGTAAGAAATAAGTCATAGATGCTAATACAGTTTAAATTTTGTGTCATATTTTTTCATCAATCAACACATGGTTTTGGTCTGTCACTGATAACTTATCTTTATGGTAGTACCTGTGTATTTGTACGTCTGCTGCTCGTAGAGATAATGTTATTTTACCACCCTCGTTCACTGTTCTGGTGTTGAGTCACAATACAGTGTTAATGCACAGGCTGTTAGTATCTTCTTATAAGTTATCTCCTACTGTTTGCCAAAACTCAGATATATGAGCAATACTATAACATATGTTAGAATTCTGCTATATTATCTCACACCTCCTGTCCTCATTGCAAACAGTCAAATGTTCTGTTTATCACTTTAAAGTATAAGAGTATGAGATTTCTATCAGCTAATGCCTTCCAGCTCTTTTTTCATTATACCCTACTTTTTCCCAACATCACAAACAGTTGGGGACCACACACAGAGCGGAATAGACAGCAACATTCCCAAGTTGCCTATTCATCCCTTTTCTCTGTATCTTACCTTGAAGAAGATTATACTGCTGCCTCTCTCTGTTTCATGCTTTTCAGTGTCATTTTCAATTCTTATTGCCATTTTCTGTGTTCTTTCTTCCTCTCCCTTTGTTCTGTAAACTCATGTGCCACTCTGCTATAATGAAACTGTGGATAACTATTACTCTTCCTAATTAGCAAATCTCCCATTGCTCATTTCCCTGCTAAAAGCTTTTCACAGACCTGTCCTGTTGAAGAGAATATCCTCCCTTAGCAGTTACTGTTACCCATAAAATTCTGACCCTAGCAAATCCTGTGCAGTGTCAATTTGAAGTCTGCAAAACTTTCTTCATCTAAACAACTCATCTTTTGAGAGAGAAAACCATCGGCTTTCTTGAGCAATAATTCCTCAATGATTTTGCTTTACAGCAAATTAAAATTATACTAACCAATGACTAGAAGATAACCGGCTTCTACTTTTTCTCCACCGCTATCACTTCATTTGTTTGCTTATTTCAATGTGTATGCATATATTTTTAAAGAGTCTTTTTGTTTCTATTTTTGTTAATTTTATTATGACCTGCTTCTTTGCATCTTCCATGCAGCTAATGTTCCATACATGGTAGATTAAATAATCCAATTTAGTCTTTAAAAGGACTTGTTATTGTTTTAAGTGAAACCAGCATCTGGCTGTGCCAGATTCATATAGCAAGTACAGTTGAAAGTGTACCGGGGTCTAGGTTGCATATAAAAACTAAGTAAGATTTTCATAAATAACCAGTTTACCAATGAGTACACTTAACTGTGATTAAATACAATAGTAGAATTTTTGATGGTTTTATCGGCAGGTAATAGTTATTCATGTGGAATATTTTTTCCTATTGTGTAGAAAATGCAATAAGAAAGATCACCAGTTGAAAATGTCATTATGTGGATTTGTAAGAATTGTACAGGCAGGTCATAACATAAAGATGAGAGACTGTTCGCTTTACCTATGATTTTTTTACTGCCATGTGGGCTAAGTTGGTATTTTGTGTAAATGTTAATTGAAATAAAGCCACTAATACAACTGTAGATCTGAGTAGGCTCTGAAGAGTGACTGAGAAATGCATAATGCTTGGAATCATGGTGAATGATTAGTGAAAAAAGTAATAAGGAGGTTGGGCTGTGTATTAGATGGATGGAGAAGCCAGGAGCATACGAAGTGTATGTTTGTATGCAGAAAAGAAGAAACTGGCCATGTTCAATCATGAAAAAGGGCTTTAAAAACGTGGTGGTTGATGATATGCTCTTTCACTACAATATCAAGGCAGGTGGCAAATGGTGTGTGTTCACGATGTCAGATGAGGTCAGTGGGATCTCTTTACATGTACCACTCTTCAGAGTGGTTGTCTTCCATGTTCCTGAGGTTAAAATCCAGGAAACTCAACTTTGAATATAATTTAGGAAATCTTTTTGAGGCTTAGAATGTTTCAAAGACAAAAACTGAAACCTTGGCAGATGATAATTGTCCTTTTTAAAAAATGTGTTCCCACAATCAGAACAAAACTGGGGAGAGATCAAGAAGTCACACAATATAAATGTGTTTATGCTTACAAATGCAAGATGCATCAGTCCTCTAAATCTCACATACACAAATAATTTACCTTCCCACCACCACTTTCATAGGAGTGTGTGACTCAGCACAAAATAACTTCTGGGCAGATAGAGAAATCTTTAGCTGAAAAGTGTAATTACTGCTGCTTCTAGGTAAATTCATCCTTAAAAAGCAGCTCACCATTGCTGCTACTTGTTACTTCTGAAGTATTTTTTAAATGTTCCAAGTTTGCTCAAGTATAATATGTTATCTAGATACTCTAGTGTGTTTCAATTAGAGGCAATTATATTAACATTTTCAAAAGGTCTCCACAGGAGATAAAGGTCTAAGCTCTGTAACAAAATCCATCCTCACATTTAATCATGCTCTGTAATTGGTGCCGATCCTTGCAGTCTCTTGCCTTGGAGCAGAGTTCTGGGTAGATGGGTGGTTGTTAATGTGTTTCTAAACCCTCATCCTAGCAGCTGCCAAGTCATTAATACATTGTGATACACACGGCCCTACTCTTGACCTGGGAAAGGTAAAAGTGATGTTCATATATTAATCTTTATTAACCTTTGCGTTCTTCATAAACGTGTAACATGTTTTGTGCAGAGTAATACATGGCATTAATACTTTGAATCTCATTACCAATGTTTAGCTGAGACCAAACATGATAGGGTTAATTATGGGGTTAATTATAAGTCTGAGCTTCCCAGGTTTGTCTTAGAACAACACAGTCTTTCAGTATTACATTTGATAGCAAATACCTGTTGTTAAAATGTACTTTGTTAACTTTAGACTGGCTTATTAAAGCCTTCTGTAAATGGGGTTTCACTGGAAAAGGGGTGGAGTAGAAGCAAATAAGCAAGTTGGGTGGAATGGTGTTCACTGTGTGATTTAGCATTAGCTCTTCAGTCACCTTCTTTGTTCTAAAATTCTTGAGTGATAAAGTTCATCTTTGTCTGTGTGAACTTTTTCCTCTGTATTGTGTTCTTGATTCTGTTTATTTATTAGAGTTTTAAATCAATTTAGTTTTGACACTTCCAGCACTAAGACTGTAAGATTTCTTTGTTCTGTGCTAGTATGCTCAGCACTACTAAAATAATACAATCAAAGGTGAATTTGATCTTAATTGTACTAACAGATTGTTCCTGACATAGGAAGTAAATGTAAGGCTGTGTTAATTTTTTGTTTAGAAACATGAAGGGAAAACGTGTATTTTATCACAAATGAAAACTCCTTTAAATCCAGTGACAGCAGTGAACTGAGCCTGCAGCTGGTGAGCTTGGGAGCAGAAAATATTTGGGATTTCCCACAAAACCCCAGAAGCTCTGCCTTATTGTTTCCTGGAAAATTTTCCTTCAAGTTTACAATAATCTTTTACCAAGTTTACCCTAGTTTAGAGGCCTAGAAAGAATGCATAGTAAAATAATATATAACAGACCTTTCTGAAGGTGACTGTTCACAGTTGCCAGTTTCTAACATTTTGCTGAGTATGTGTAACTCATCCACATGCAGAGAGCTGTAGTAAATTTCACAACATTTACTAATACTTCAGTTTTTTCAAGCTGTTTTTAGGGGATTCTATTCTTTCCTCCAGCTTTCACAACAGGAAGTGTCCTTACAAAGTTCTGCTGCAGGACAGAGCACTTTCAGCAACTATTTATTTGGAAATACTGAGGTGCACTTGTGTTAGTAGTGAGCCTGATAAATGTCAGATCTCAGTAGATAGTCTGCTTATCAAAGGAATAAAGAAATGTTTCATTTTTGTGACTTCTGAAATTATTGACGCATCATTACCTCCAAAATGTTTAGATTTTCTGCAGGATCCTGATAACATTTAGCTAAGCATAACGTAGCTGCCCCTTGTTTGAAATGAACTAAGTGACATCATATTACAAAACTAGAAACATTTGTTTACAAGCAAATACAAATGATTGTGAGCTTTTATTTTTCAGCAGTGCATTGCCATCTTAATTAATCCCTAGTTGTATACGGTTGGTTACCTGTAGCTTCATTAGTCTGTGAAGTGCTACACTGTCTGTGATACTTGCAGTGTACTAAGCAGTATTGTCACAATCCATACACGGCAGCGGGTACACATAAGTCACAACAGTGAGTCCAAAGGATTATATTCTGTGACACACAAGGACACAGTGTTTGTTACTGAAGATTTCTATTTATTACAAATCAGCTCAAATCCAGTTGCAAGAATATTATTAATTAGGCAACAATATATACACGTATGTATATGGATAAAAAGCTATTACAGATATTACCAGGAAAAAGGTGTGTGTGTGTGTCTATGATTAAACAAATATAGCACCAGTTAATAGCAGCTAAGTAGAAGTAGTATAAGGGCAATTTTCCATCCATGCAACCATCCATCCATCAGACGACTCCTACTTGGAGGTCATCACTTGCCATCAGTGATGTCAAAGCAGGGGTGGTAGCTTTACTTAGCTTATTTCTTACTCCTTCACAGTGTAGTCCTAAAACAACCATAAGATGTTTCAGTGATGCTGTCCTAACATGCACTGAATGATCTTAGATACTAAATAATCCTAGGTAGGTCTGTTTCTTAGGCAATTTGGCACATCAGACAGCTGAGGAAACACCAAACTACGGAAAAGAAAAGCATGATTTTTAAATACAATTGCGAGTAAATACAATTTACTCTGGAGAGTAAAAGAAAGGGGTAGAGCTCCTGTAATTTTGTGTTCAATACTTCTAGTACAAAGGAAAAGTTGCTGGGATATTCTCAACTCAGACTCAACATTCTGCTTTCTAATGCTTCTTGCAGCTTTTCAAGACTTTCCTCTGAGCATTGGTATATTAATTTTCATTAAAATAAACAAATTCATGAGGTTAAAAATGGTCTCTTACTTGGCAATTACAAACTAATTTGCTTTAAATAATCTAGCGCATTATGAGCTGTCATTTACTCACAAGTAGAGTGTTTTTTCTTAAGACAGAATGAGATAGATGGGTTGATTGTGGTACACGCCCAAGAATAAATGCTTTGCTAAGTCCCACTGTTGAACATAATTTTTAATATGGCCAATGTTTTTTCAACTAGGATTTGCAAAGCTTTGCATTGTAGCTTCCTGTGACAGACCGTACTGTTCAGAAAAGTCAAGTATCACTGATACAATCAGGAACACATATTAGTCATCTCAGACTGTAAGTGGTCCTCCCCCCCGCCCATTTTTTTCCCCTGTCGTACAAAGATATCCATGCACATCATGGGAAGTCTGAAGAAAAATATTTTCATTATAGTTTGTTTTTCACCTCAGTCCAACTGGTATTTTATTGGTCAGTGCAATTATGAAATTGTCCCCTACTTGCTCATTGCAACACAGCAGAATAATAGCAGTTTCTACAATATCAGATGCTATTGTTAAGATATCATCTTAACGTCATCATAATATCATATAATATCCTCATATTGTATAATATCATCATATTAAGATATTAAGATTTCTCAAACTAATTTGGTATTTAAGTTCTGTTTGGATTTATTTTTGTTTGTTCATTTTTAAATTTCCTTAAATTTAAATTTTCTTAAATGTCCTTTTGGAATTATCATATTGCTAAAAACAATGTAAAATTTAAATCCAATAGTAATATGCTTTATGTAGTGCAATTGGAGACATGCTTATTATTTTCATATTCAAAAAAATCAGTTCCAAGCTTAATCTGACTCTGGTTTGCTAGGTCAGACAGGGTTAAATAATATTTACCCTGGACCGACTGCATTGTTACAGTAGTAGCCTAAGGGTTTTCCCTGTCCTGAAATGTTTGGTCAATAAAATATTTCGAGAATGATCAAACAGAAGATGTGTTTACTAAGGGGAGCAATAAATTTACAGTCCCACTGAACAGATCAGTAAAAAGCAAATGGATTTTGTCCAAAGTCTATTTCATTCTGCAGGGGATGATAAACTTGGATTGGGCCCATGTAAATGTTTTCTGTTCTAGATGATTAGCATATTGGCCCTTTATAACCATTTTGGACTATAAATATTCTAAAAATGTCCAAGGTACATGAAAAAGCCTATCCATTAGTATTGATAATACAGCTTGTTCCAGATCATATTAGACAGCTTTGTTGAACTGTGTAGAATTTATGCTAAATTCCATGAAGAATTTTGTTGTTGATGTTTCATTGTTTAACACCCTTGTTATCAGAGTAATGCTGGGAGAATGTATTACTTGCAGTTGTCCCTATTTTTATTTTAGCTGCTAAAATATCCCTCCTAACTTTAAGAGGCATGGAATCAAAGGTATGGAATAGGGTAAGGAGTAAGTCCACTTTTAACATGTCATTCTGTTTTCGTTTCAATTTTAGCGAGTCTGGAAGTCAGTTAAAAATAAGAAAAAATTCTCTTATCTACTTTACTATTTGAATTATTTTTATGTCCTCTGTTTTCACAGTTGACTGCACCTTCCTCAAGGTGCTGAGGTTTGCTTTACTTTTGCTTTAGCAGACTTTCTTATGTTGATAGAAGCCATCATTGTAGCCCTTCATGATTCTTAATCCAACTTGGGAATGAGTAGCTTTTCCCCCTGGGAATAATAGGATTGTCAGTAATTTCAGCCTTGTGTTTTCAGTTATTGTTGGTTTTGCATGTCAACCTGATTCCATATTGTGTCTTGTCAGTGGATCACTTTGTCTTTCTGTATTTTTGATGGTATTTGTTCCAAAAAGAAATCTGTCCATAAAAGCTCCTTCTATCATATGATTCTTCAGCCTAATACTACATCTGAAGGTAACATCTGAAGTGACTGAAGGAGAGCTATGAACAAAGAGAGGGTTTGACCAAAGACAGCTGCTGAGTATTATGGTAGAAATTCAGTGGTCATTAATGTACAAAACAGTTAATTCCTGTATGTTCCATCCCAGAACAGAATCATGGAATAATGAGGATTGGTGGGGGAAACACCTAGCAATCATGTAGTGAAGTTCTCAAAGTTCTCAGTGAGCGTGAGAGAATATGCACAAAGAACTGTGTAGTTTATATTTCAATTTGATCATATATGTGTATACTTAGAAGTGAGTATTCTCAATATTTTTAATGTTTCTGGGTGGATATAAGACTCACTTGAAAATCAGAATGGGAGTTGTAGTTTTTTCTTGATATAATTCAGATTGTGCTGAATTATAAATCCAAAGCTTCCCATTAAATTGGATAATAATTTAACAGTAGTCTAAATACTAAATAGTCTAAGTAATTCCTACCACAATCTGTTTTTCAAAATGCTGCGTTTAGCAATTACACTTGGAAGTGTGAATTTAGATATATCTGATGGTTAACTATCTCAGACTTTTGTAAGCTTTTTATGGTCAAAGTATTTTCTTTCTCATTGGTAGAAAACAAATGAAAAACAGTGCACCACGGTACAGGAAAAATACTCATCTTATTAACCTCCCTCCCTCAAAAAAAAAAAAAAAAAAACCACCTTCTAAAAGCAAACAAATGAAAAGAAACAATTGTGCATCACACATTGTGTTGAAGTTAGTAATAGGAACAAGAATAACAACAGATGAGACTTTTGAGAAATACAAATGAATATGGGAGAACTGAAGCTTCTGTTGGAATTGGCCACTCTCCTGAACTAAAGGGGAAGTAAACTCCAAACAGTTTTGTGAGAAACTCGAGAAAAAGAAGCAATCCATCCCCCCATCAGTTGGTCATGTTTTATTTACACCTTACTTCAGATTATACATGACTGCCAAAACATACCTGCTACTTGCTGCTGTACAGCCCACCTTTCTGGTCAGATTCTGGGTCAATAGTTACTCACAGGGACCAAAACCAACATTTTCTTTTGCAAATCTTTATTATAAACAACAACCATGGAACAATCAGCATGGTCATTAATTAAAAAATATGAATTGAGAACAAAATCAATTTTCCCATAATTAGGCACAGAATAAACATCATTAAAAATGTACATGTATATCCTCAAAATATTGGACTAACAAAATTATACAGTAATCTGTGTTTGCATAGACTTTCTGCACTGTGTTTTCTAGCTATGTTTGTCAGGGAGAGAATTGCATGAGTTTTAAAAGTTTTAACTTTTCAGTGACTGCTCCAAATAACGTAAAGTAAAGGCTATACACAAAAATTAACTTTGAGTGATCCTAATGTTCCCTTCATGTGGTGAGAATCTTTCTTAGCATCAGAGCAGCTGAATTAGACTGCTGTCTTGAATTGTTCTGTGGTGAGTTCGGTCACTCTCTCTTGTCTATAGGGAGATTACATTCGCCATGTTCAATTTAGCCTTTCTGAGTTTCTTCACTTTTCTTTAGTAGTGTCTTTGTCCTGCTAGTATGAAACAAAGCAAAACCTTAACGTTTTTGGGAGTGTTAAAGCATACACATCATTTCTATAACCAGTCACAAAGTTTTCTAATAATAACGGATATATACATGTATATTTAATATATGTGCAGAACAGGGCTGAGAAAAATAAGGTAGCTTCTAAACTTTTATAAAAAGAAAACTGTATGTTGACAGGTATAGTAAGTGGAGCCCCATCAGTGCTTAGGTGGTTACCTAAGTAACTGAAAGTGATTTAAAAGTATTTATGATTCTATTTGTAAGGATCATAATAGTTTTGTATCTAAACTATGACTTTGTTTAACAATTCAGATGGTGAACACTGAAATAAATTTTATTAATTCATAAGAAACTATGTGGAACAGTATACAGTCTAGGACATTTCAGAAAGTAAATAAATATGTGGCAAAAGAAAAAAAAAATTTAGATTGTGCCTTTGGAGTGAGAGTTGCTGTGAAATTCTGTGCAATGCAATCTTGCCTGAGTAAATTGGCCAAGTTGCAGATGATTCCAAGACAACACAAGCGCAATAGTAATTTTATATCCCTACCTGATATAACCACACATGGGCAGTAATGGTGGTTTTTGTTTTTGTTTTTTTCTTTAAGAACAAAAATTAAATGCTTGGGCAGCAGTTACCGGAAAAGTTCTCTAACTCATTATTTCTAGCTTATTTATGTTTAAAAGATAATAACAACTAAGAATAAGACACTATTCAGTAACTTGTATTGCCGGAAATGATGACAGTGTAAAAGAGATTTTCTTTTTGTAAAGAGGTCCAATTACTCCATTATTAATGATATTATTTAAGTACTCATTAAATGTGACATTATTTAATGGGTCTGTGTTAGTTTAAAACCTTCATTAAAGGATTACTGTGGGGGGTTTTGTAATCTTGTATTTTTCCATCCATCCAGGGTTATGTTTCCCACTGTCCCTATGAACTGGGAAACTTATTTGGACAGTGAATATGGGCTTTCAGGCTCTTAGTGAAAGCAGGGGTTATATAGTTTTCAGGTGATATAAGAAATTGGAAGCAATTTAAGCATCATCAGGTTCCATTGTCCTCTTTGAAATTATTACATGATGATAAGGTGGTGTTTATTTTTCCTAAGGGTCTCAATAGTAAGGGACAATTTCCTGTCTTGATGAGGGTACTTGACATTAAACAGTACTGAGTTTCACAATTGACCAGTGGCAGAAGAAGACAGAATACCAATGTGAGAAACCAGGCAAGCAGGTACTGCTGTGTTGCATAGTTGGAAGTGCATTTTTGACACTTTGTAGTTAATAGAAAATAAAGAGTTCAGCTCTGGTGTCACTGCTTTTTATCCCTTTGTGTTGGACAACTGGAATTTTAATATCCTCATACTTGAGAAAGTCTTTCATGTCTAACCCTCTTAGGTGTTGTATTTTCTTTGTAGATGGTAATTATTCTGATTATAACAACAGCTAGCTTGGTAAGGACGATGCTATTGATTTCTTTTTGTCCAAAACATGAAAAAAAATGCCCTTCTTCAATGTATTTTCTGAATTATGACTAGTATGGAATAGTTGTCATCTGACTGAAGTTCTCTGTTTCCAAAGAGAGGGGGTATTAGCCCATTTTTGTCACCTACAGAAAGTGGGAGTGGAGTGGAGGTTCATTTATTTCATCAGGGTTGCTTAGGAGTAAATATCCCAAGACAGAAGAGCATAATCCTGGAATCTTTCAGAACTGGAAAAATCTGAGTACGGTCGTTGACATTGGATCTCATAGTAAGGATATCTTGAGGATCTTCACTGAGTTAGTATCATTCCTCAGGGATCATCGTGTGAGTGAAAAAAAAATGCGTAAGACTCTCCATATATTAAAACTATGTTTAAAACTGATCAGACCAAAACCTGACCTCTCTCTCTATGTATACAACCATAGATATAAACATATATGTATATTTATATATATAATGGATATAGATATAGGGATATATATATAAAACATGTATAGATATATATGTTTTATTGCAGAAAACACATATTTAAATACATATTTTTTTACTATATCATTTGTAACAGCATTAGCACTTGTGGGAGCCTTCTGCTTATGCCATTCTAATGCCTTCTTGTTTTTTCTTCAATTTTGCTGTGAAATCTCACCTGTTTAGGAGACTGTTTCCTTTATAATTACACAATGCTCAGTTTTCAAAGTGTTTCAAATGTGTTCCAAGATGGAATTGTATTGAAGAAATGTGCTGCTTCTCCTAAGGTGCTATTATATGTGGTATGCTTAATCTTGTTACTTAGGCTCTTGTAGGCCTTGCAGGTTTGTGTGGCCTACACCATTTTCCTCTGGATTACTAGAGTAATTTAAAGTGCAAAGGCCAGAATATTACCTTTACTTTTCTTTGACAAGTTAAAATAAAATTGATTCACAAGCAGAAAGATCAGTAGGTTTCCTTACACAGTATCTACTGAAATTTTCCACATTTGTCTTCTTTCTTAAATCTTGATCAGTTGTTGCTTAACTATGACTCATATCATGCTGAAGCTCATAATTTCCTTCCCTCCATTCCATCCTTTTCTTCTTCCATCCTTGCTACACTGAAATTCAATATTTGCTTCATATTTTTCCTTCCTTGTGTCTTCATCAGTCTCTCTGCCTAAGCCCACTTCACCCATTTATTGATCATTACTATCCAAGACCACTTCTCAGCTAGCCCTTAGCTGTGTTTGAGTACTGGGTGCTTGCTTTAATTTGATATTCTGCTGTCCTTTCATAAAAGCCTTTCTCCTGCCACCTTCCTGCAACTCATGTTACTCTCCACACTAATCTCAACATGAATTTCTTTGATTTAGTTAAACTCATTGCCTCCATTATGTCCTCTTTGCCCAACCAGTGGTCCTTGTTAACTCTTCAGATCATGGCTGCCATGGGCACTGTACCCTCCTCGCTCTTTCTTAGTGTGGAAGTCCTTTTTACAAACTGCATTACAAATGGATTCTCTATAGTGGTGAATGTGAGCTAGTCTCCTCCTTTCCCATGAAACATCACAGCAGGACACCAAACCTTTTTGTAGTAAACAGGAATACTCCTTTGAATTGTCCCATTAGTCTGCTGTGATCGTGCAGATGAATGCAGTGTGCACAGAGAAGTCATGTTTTGAATACCTAATGAACTGTGATGAAGGAAGATTAGGATTGCATGTAGTTTAAACTGAGATTTAATCTGTACTGACTGTGCAGATGCAGTCCGTATCTGTAAAATAGGAGTTTGGTACTTTGAGGAGAACTGAAAACTTATCAGAGTGGGAAATTTGAAATTAAGAAGAGGTAGGATCAGTCATCTGACTCCCTGAATTTCAGTCCACATTTCAATAATTTCTCCTTCCAGAATTTTTTTTCCTGCTGACAGATTTTTTCATGGGAAAACTGGAGGGAGTTAAAGTTTTTAAGAGAAGTGAGAAGAGAGAAGTGATAGTTCTTTGATTAACCAGACATGATTCAGGTCACCTCCTAAATAATATGCAATCATAGACCATCCTGAGGTGGAAGGGACCCACACGGATCACTGAGTCCAACTCCTGGGTTCGCGCAGGACCACCCAAAATCAGACCATGTGTCTGGGAGTGTTGTCCAAACACTTCTTGAACTCCATCAGGCTCAGTGCCGTGACCGCATACCTGGGCAGCCTGTCCCAGTGCCCGACCACCTCTGGGTGCAGAACCTTTCCCTAACCCCCAGCCTGACCCTCCCCTGCCCCAGCTCCATGCTGTCCCCTCAGGTCCTGTCACTGTCCCCAGAGAGCAGAGCTCAGCGCCTGCCCCTCCGCTCCCCTCGTGAGGGAGCTGCAGGCCGCCATGAGGCCTCCCCTCAGCCTGCTCTGCTCGGGGCTGAGCAAACCAAGGGACCTCAGCTGCTCCTCACACGTGTTGTCCTCCAGACCCTTCATCATCTTCATAGCCCTCGTTTGGACACTCTGAAGTGTTAGGTCTGATGTCCTTTCCATGCAATGCTGTGTACCACCCAAAAAAACCCAAAAACTTGTGAAATATGCCTGCCTCAACAATTCAGCAGTTCTGAACTATTAGATACCATTTCTAGCAAGTCTGGCTAGCTGTCAATTTAATATTCAGGGTGATAGAAAAAAAGTTTGATGTTCTTTATTTGACTTTATTTGATGTTCTTATTTGAAGGTGTTTTCACAGAGCAGAGTTCAGTCTGTGACTGTATAAAAGACTATGCATTTCTTATATATGTTTGACTAGCTCAAATAAGAGAGTGGTTCCAATATGGTGGCTCTGTTTTTTTTTTTTGTTTTTGTTTTTGTTTTTTGGTTTTTGGTTTTGTTTTGTTATTGTTTGTTTGTTTTTTTCTTCCAATTTCTTTCCTGTTTTCTCTTTTCTTTCTATTCATTCTGATACTTGATGGATGAATTTTCTCACTTCTACTCTTCCAGTCCTCTCTCCTGCCCTGCTGAGGCAGGTGGAGTGGGCAACCGGCTGTGCAGTCAACTGACCACATACACCTTAAATCTGTGACAGCCTAGGAACACTTCAGTCTCCCTCCCCTCCCAAATGCAATTTCAAAAATGAAAAGGAGTAACTAAGAAATTGAAAGGTAATGTGGTATGACCTTTAACGAATGTGAACTTTATGCACTGCAGCAAATACAGAGTTTAATTGCTTTTTCATTTATATTAATATATTTTTCATTACTTTCATATAACTGAGAGGTATCATCCTCTGTTTGTACGGGTAGGATCAGGAAAGCTTAAAGCACAGTTGGAGCTGTATTTGTGAAAGAATATGAAGAATAATAAAGGCTTCAACAGGTATATTAGCCAGAAAATGAAGTCTAAAGAGAGCGCAGCCCCTCTGATAGAGCAGATGGGAGAAGTGGTGTAACACATGGAGAACACTGTGGTACTCAACAGCTTTTTTTTGTCTCAGTCTTTACTAGCAATCCCTCTTCCCACATCTCTCAATTTCCTGAACCTCAGGGGTGGAAATGGGGGAATGAGGTCCTTCCATCAGAAGAGGAGGTCAGGTTTGAGACCACCTGAGGAACCTGAACACACAAAAGTCCATCAGGCATGAGGCATCCCAGGGTCCTGACAAGACTGGAAGAGATAGTTCCTCAGCCACTCTCCATCATATTTAAAAAGTCACAGCACTCAGGAAGAAGTCTCCAGTGCTGGGGAAAAGACAATATCACACCCATTTAAAAAAGCTTTGTAAGGAGGACCCTGGGAACCACAGACCAGTTGGCCTCACCTCACTATCTGTTAAGATCATGGAAGCAGTCCTCCTGGAATTTACGTCAGAGATTGTGTAAGAAATAGAGGAGATTAGAGACAGCCAGCATGGCTTCACTGGGGCAAATCATGCCCAACTGACTTCTGTGATAGAGTGACAGCATCAGTGGGTGAAGGAAAAACAACCAATGTTTGCTACAGAGACTTCTGTAAGGTCTTTTATACTGGCCACCACAACTTTATTGCCCCTAAATTTGAGAGATATGGATTTGATGGATTGACAATTAGATGGATGCAGGGTTGGCTGGATGGCTGCATCCATAGAGTTGCAGTCAAGGTCTCAATGTCTAGACAATCAGTGATGAGTGGTGTCCCTCAGGGGTCTGTACTGGGAAACCTACTGTTTAATATCTTCAGTAATGACATAGTAGAATTGAGCACACCCTCCACAGCTTTGTGGATGACATGAGGCTGAGCGGTGTAGTTGATACACTAGAGGGAAGGGATAGCATCCAGACGGACCTCAAGGTAAAGTCCTAGCTGCTGTGCCTGGGTCATGGCAATCCACAATATAAGTACAGAGCCAGCGATTGAGAGCAACTCTCCGGAGAAGGATTTGGGGAAGAGTAGTAGATGAAAACTTAGCTCTGAGTGGGTAGTGTGCACTTTCAGCCCAGAGAGCAAATTGTATCCTGGGCTGCACGAAAAGAAGCATGACCAGCTGGTCACATTTAAATTGAAAGAAGGTAGAGAATATAAGGAGGAAATTATATTCTATCACGGTGGTAAGACACAGCAATAGGCTGCCCAGAGAAATTTTGGATGCCCCGTCATTGGGAACATTCAAGGTCAGGTTGCATGGACCTTTCAGCAGCCTGATCTTATGAATGACAGCCTTGTTGGTGGAAGGGGCTGGACTGGATGAGCTTTAAAAATATATTACTGGATATACTGCAAATAAATTAAATAAAGAAGTCTATAATTCATCAGTAAAGGCCAGCTGCTCCTTTTACTGTTTCTATTTACTATTTCTATCTCTGGAATTTTCAGTTCTGCAGTAATTTTTTTACCTCATCACTTTTGCCTTGATTTCCTTTGGTCTTCCTTTGCTTAAGGCTTAGGAAATCTCTTCTCTGAATCTTGCTCAACTCTGCCTTAAGGAACAGCAATGAAAGGGTTTCTTTTTTGTTTCCAAGGTCTACTTCAGCCATTTTACTGCTGTCTTAGCTGCTTGAAAAGTAGGTTATACCTGACTGTCCAGTGTTTTTTTCTTTCACTAATACTTTAATCTTTCCCTTGTCTTGTTTTTTTGGATTTTAGTGAAATTTTTCAACCTCATGTTTGCTCTGGAAAAGCATATTGGCTAGTATATGTAAAACATATATATTTTATATATATATATATATATATATATTGTCATTCTTTGATTATTTAGTAGTAGATGGTAGAAATAAATCTGCATTCTGTTTTGGAAAATTGTCTGTCAAAATCTGGAATAGCAAAAATACCGATCATGGTTTATTTCTCACTCTACTTCTGAACCTTGCAAATAATTCCACAATTGCTTTACAAATACAGCCTTAAAATGTTGCTTTAGCAATTACATTAACAACACGTATTCCAGTATACTTGAAGGAAAAAAAACTCTGTTTTTTTCTTAGTCTCTTCATATACATCTTTACTAAAATTAGAGCTGGTGAGAAAATTTCTGTAGATATATCTCACTTTTTATTTTGGAACTAAAAGCTTGCATATATTTCTAACCAAAACTACAGAAAAAGAGAAAAGATAGTGGATGGAACTGGCTCTGTTGAACATTGTTCAGAAATGGAAATCTGCATCTAGAAAGACTAATATGAACCCTATGCAGTACAGCGGAGACCTGCTGGTCGAGGTGTCCTTCTGCGATAACAGGGAATGGCACAGCAGGTAGTTGGACCTCCTGGGCTGCTGACTCTTCTGTTGAGGGTTTCTAATGCTTTTCCTCTCATTTACACTCTGAAAGCACATCAAATGGTCTTTAGTTTCACACTAATTTGGAATGTGATTTTTCTTTCTCCTTTTCAGCTCAAAAGTGATTTTTTTTAATGACTTCTACATAAAAGCCAGACTTGTTAATAATTGTTCATTACCTACAGATGTCAAAGAATCTCAGCAATTTTCTCTGGGCGCTTACTTGACACTCATTGCATTATCAGCTGTTAATTCTGCCCAAGAATTTTAAATGCATTTTTCTGACTCATTCTTTGTGTATGGATTGTTACTCATATATGAGGAGACTGGGAGGGGTTCTTCAGCTGAGATGTCCAGGATGGATAAGATAGCAAACATCTTAGAGAAAAATCAGAAGCAGGTAAACCTAGAAAGTAAGTTTGTGCTGCAACGTAACATACTGTGTTAACATACCAAAATGCTTATAAAGGAATGAGGGATATAAAAAAAAGTTTAGCTCTCCATTTGTGCTGGGTTTAAAGAGAAATGTACAAATATATATATATATTTATGGTCTGATCATTCTTTCCCTTCTCAGATCCAAACTTTTTATTTCTTCCATTGAGTTTTTCATTCAGTATGTGCTGCAGAGATACAGTGATCTGATTATGACTCTTTGGTTTCTTTTTTCATAAACTTCAAACATCTGTGTCTCAGACTTGACATCTCCCATCTTGTCTTCTTATGATTCAGTTCTTCTTTCTTTAAAAATAATACAACAACAAAAAAATAAGATAAAAATAATAAAATAAAAAAATAAGGTGTGCCAGCCTAAGTAAATGAGATGTAATGAGGCTCAGTGTGTGTGTGCCAATGAGTCTGTAAAGAACAGTTGCCACACCTTAAACCTCAAGCAGTATTCATCAGCCAGCATCACTAGGATTTAGCATACCAGCTCCTATTTATTCAAACTGTTGCCTCATGAGATAATGTTTCAGCCATGTTTGCCTTAGACAAAATGTGCCAGTTCTTAGCTTATCTCTCTTTCCATACTGAGCACGGGTATTTTAGAAGAACTCTGTCAACACTGCTGCATTCCTTGACTTTTATTAAACAAGCAATAACTATGAGGAAAGGACAGCACCAAAGATACTAATAATAGAACGCTGCTATTGCAGCTAATGCCAGTTAGATTTCTCTTTCCTCTTCCCCATTTGCCTGTCAATTAACACTTTTATTTTATTTTGTTTTTTAATCTGTTGGGGTTACAACCTTGTGAAACAATACCTAATGACCATGGAAGACTGTCTGAGAAGGATTTTCATTGCTCCCTTTAGCCCCAGATGTGTTCATGTTGATAGGTCATGCATTCAATGAAGAAGCGTGTACTAACCGCGTTTAAAATTATTTCTGCTCCCAGGTAAATTAATCTTGTATTACCTTGTCACAACTGAGAAGATGTGCGCAATACATTTACAGTGCTGCTTTTAAAAATTCTCTTAAAGCTGGAGCATTAAAGCCTTTGTTCAGATAAGAATTTGTGTGTTGTTGACAGTCAGATACAGTCGGTTTCCTAAGAGTGAAGCTTTAATATGGAGATACAGTCCCACATAAACTACACACCCTAATGTGAAATGTTTCAGCATGCCCTGTTCCCAGCCTGAGTAAAGATGGTTCATTTCATCTTGGGACCTGACTACCAGGCTATAGGCTAGTCTGGGTGGGAGGCTCCCTCCGCTTCACCTTTTGATGCTGTGCCAGCACAGAAAAAAAATTATCAGAAGTCCTGATGTCAAAGAGAGGGAGCAAGAGAGAGCTTGATTCTGTGGCTAGATGATTGGGGCACCTACTTAGAAGAGGGGAGATCCTGGTTCTGATTTCTGCTCAAAAGTCAGCACAAGAACCTTGTGCTAAAGAGTTATTCAAGTTTAGAGAAACAGTCTGCCTCCCCACACCAGTGTTCAGGTTGAGGAGGGTGATGGAAGCCAAGTCTCTCCACTTCTTAGCTGGATCTTATAACCACTACCCTATTGTGTAAAAGAAGGGCATCGCTACCATCTCAACCATTTGTGTTTTTAAAAAGAAAAAGATAAGTCTTCTGGCAAAGTTTGGAAAAAATCTTCTGGCTGCGAACCCTAATCAGATACAGACACCTCCCTGCAACTCAGAATTGCAAGACTAGCTTCTGAGAAGAGATAAGCTGTGTTTGAAGCTTTCTCTCTTCTGTGTTCTTTGCTATTGGGAACTCATGCTCTGTGCAGGCCTTGCTGGCTGCTATGAAATACATTCTTGGGAGCCTGTGGCAGTGCCGAGATGCACCTAAGCATGCCCGTGTACATACAGCAGCATGTCCTTACTATTTTGTCTCTTCCTTGTCCACTTTGGAGACCTGTCTGCAGCTTATCTGGATGGAGCTCCCTTCCAGCCTGTGTTTGTCTGAGCTACATTTTCAGAAAGATAAATGTGGGAGAAGTGGTTGGAACGATGTCCTCCACAACTGTAGGACAGGGGAGTGAAGGCAAAGTCTGTCCAGTCTGGAAGCATTCCTGCATCCTGCAGTATGGAAGTGGCCCTGCAAATGCCCTTTGAAATGTATGGGGACATCAGACTCTCTCTTCAAAGCAGAGACACAGTCCAAGAGCCAGGCAGCTACATTTTAGGGTTACAATCTGTTTTTTAGTTTTTTACAGTAACATTATCTGCTCACAGAGGAGCATAAATCACTCATTTATGGTGATACTGGGAATTTGTTTAACTTCCACACCTCTGACCAGCAGCTTCTTTCTATCCTTCCTCCATAGCACAAAACATTATTTGCATTTAAGACTGCCTTTTCACATCCTCATGAATATTTAAAGAGGGTAATCAAGCATAGTTTTTGAAAAGTCTGGTAATAGTCTGAATGATATGCTGTAAATTATATTATTTAAAAAATATTATTAATGATACAATTTACATTGTAAGTTTCTTATATATAGAACCTGTTGAGATACCTTGATATTCTGCAGCTTTTTGGTTTCCACATATACTTGCTTTTTCTTTCGCTATTTAAATTGACAATCTCAGTTAATTTGCAGTGGTGCTTCTAGTTTCCTGTGCAAATTAATGAAGTCTACCCTTAGCCATAAATCAGATACAGCCAAACCTCCTCCACCACCTTCCCCAAATAACATCAAACCTGAAAAAAACATTTCATACACAGAAAAACCTACATTCATGCATTTCACATCAGTGATTAAATAAGCAGCTTTAGAGAACATTAAGCAGTATAAAAAAAAATGTTCTGAGAAGTTAATGTCAAGGTTTTATGTTCTCAGCTACAGAGAAAGTCCTGGATCATCTTTACACTACCGCAGATTGTAACCTAAAACAGCAACAATTTGATAGAACAAAAAGTCCTAAATATGCAGATCATTCAATTCTGTACAAAATGTGGCTGTTTAATACAATCTTTTTAGGAAATCAAATAGCTTTTTAAAATGCTGTTAATGATCATGCTTTGTTGTTTAGTTGATTTTTTCTTGACTTACATTTTAATAAAAAAATGACGGTGAGCAGATACAAATATACAAAGATAAGAGTAAGATAACATTGTTATCTTGTGCGATAAAATAAAAAAAAAATATGAAAGAGAATAGTTATTTAATTTTATCTGCTACAGATGCGCTTTGTTTCAAAGAAAATTAAGTTATTGGAAAATGAAATCCTGTGCAGAAAATAAGCCAGGAAAAAAAACAAAAACAAAAACAAAACATTGTCTGAAGGACAGCATTTTCTTCTCATCTGAATGAATATGAACAGGAGTAATTTTACTGGTCTTTATGGTGATGACCCTGAAAATAACACCACTTGAAGAATATAGGAACAAATAGCTGATCAGTCTGAAGAGGGAAATTAATGTGTCAAGAATTCTCTCTGTAAAAGAAAGAATGAGGTAGCATAAGAGATCTTTTCTTGATAGATAAGTAGCTTTTTTATTGCATTTGGTGACTCAGAAACGACCCCTTCCTTAATGGCAGTATTACTCCTTGTGAACTGTCTCATTGGTAGGTTCAAGAGCATTCCTTCTGCATCTGAGACACCATTTGAAGATTCCACGGTCTGTTCTGTACATGCTTTGAATTACTTAAATTCTTAATACTGCCTGGGTATCAATGACCAACCCTTCAGTTTGTTTTTCTCTTTGAATGGGATCGTCTTTATCATTAATATCTGAGACATTGGAAGACTCTTTACATGTGGGTTTTGCAAATTTATCACCTTTCCATGCCAGCTATTATCTCTCAGCATTTTCTGTAGGATGTGTCTTCCTTCAGCAGATGTGTGGGGGATGATTTAATTTTTGTTCTGAAACACCCGTTAATTTACATGGGACATTATTCAAAAAAATGCTACCATTTTAGCAGAAGTTTAAAGTAGCTCAAACTGCACATTGTCAAAATGAACTCATCATAAAAACTGTCTAATAAATATTACTTTGCTGTGATTTACTACACACTTGCCAAATTACTGTATTTTGTAACTTGGTTATAAAACCAAGTAAGAGTGCACAGTCAGCAGTTGGTTGCCAGTCTCTTTAGATATACCATGAACAAACAGGAGGTTCCTTAAAACTGTATGGACTGCAGCTGGTAGAGATATGGCATTGCCTAATTGGTGTTGAGTGAAATTTTCATTTAAGCCAAAAATTCACAGGATTGCAGTAAGATTCACAGTATCATTTCAGTGTAGGTATCATGCGGGTTTTTGGGTGTGGAAAACTACAAGGTTACACAAACCAATTTATTTTCATGATTTAGTACCAAATCATTTCTTGAATTACTTGGCATTGTCTCAGCTCAAAAAAATCTTATTTTTCAAGTTTCTTTTCTTATTTTTTGTAACATATTTGTCAGCTTTTGTATATTAGATGCATAACCTGGGATTTGCTGTGAAATCTTCCATCTGCTTACTGTGTTTATCCAGGCCATGTTCAAGTGTTTTCCTCCTCAAAGCATTCTAAAGTTAAGTAAATCAGATTGTATCCCAAATCCTTTCTGTACTCACTGATATTTTACTTGTTTCCAGCAGGTCATTCACATGATCTTGAATCCTTTCTACTCAAATTAGTCTAGCAAAATTAATGTTGCTTGTATATCGTGCCAGTTAGATCACACAAATGGACCTCGAGTTGCTCCTCTGGGTCTCACAAAGACTAAACTTCATGCCATAGTTTTCTAGAGCAACAGTATGCAACATATGCAGTTCTCCGTGTATCATTTTTCTCCTTTTGTTAAACATCTCTCATTTTCTGTTCTATGAGTGATGTCTTCTTTCATTTCCTCCCCTTTAGTTACAGGTTCCTACATGAAAGGCAGATGAGTAAACAGATTTTTTTGTCTTTTCTACGCTGTTGTGAAAGTATCACAAATAAGACATGGTATTGGGATTTGGTCATAGAATCAGAAAGTGGTTTTCCTTGGAAGGGATGTCTCAAGGTCATCTAAGAAAAAACTCTTACTCAGAGCAGTGACTGTTAAGCAGTCTGTCATCTAATAAAGATTACTTTTTAAATTGATTTGCATTTATTTTTTTAGTAGTAGAAAGCACACATAAGAATTACTGGGCAAGCTAAACTGTTAGAGAATGAAGAGAGGAATAGAGAAAAAAAATGAGATAAAGGTCAAAAACTTATCTTGAACACTTTTGCTAGCGTTTCAATTTTTTGTTATTAAAAATTGAGTGTTGCTTACACTTTAAAACAAACACACAAACAAAACAAAAACATAATAACAATAACAATAATAATAATAAAACACCAAAACCCTTTAAGATGGTTATTTAGTATCAAAGTATATGAGAAAGTGAGAGAGATTGGGTAGTTAGAGGGAAATGAACACAGTCTCTCTTACTCGTTATCCCTAGTACAGTTATGGAAATTTGAAGTACATTTGCTTTCTTTTCCTACCAGTTAAAAACAGCTAAATAATAAGAAAAAGAATACGCGGGTAAGCATGATTGCAGCGACCTTCTTTTCCCGACTTTCCCAGCTGGTAGCTGACAGAAAGCTTACAGACATGCTAATTGGGTCCTGTTGACTCACTGCAGTACTGGCAGCTCATTTTCTCATTTTCCCATTTTCCTACCTGAGATGAGGCAGAAGTCAGAGTGGCTTATGTGAACAGAGGAATGTACGAGAGAAAAGTTACACGGTCACAGAGTGCCTGAGGCTGGCAGGGACCTCCGGAGATCATCTTGTCCAACACTCTGCTCAGCAGGGTCACCTACAGCACGTTGCGTGTTCACATCCAGGCGGGTTTTGATTATCTCCAGAGAAGTACACTCCACAGCCTCTGTGGGTAGCTGTGCCAGTGCTGTGTCACCCTCACGGTAAAGAAGTTTTTCCTCACGTTCAGAGGGAACTTCCTGTGCTTCAGTTTGTGCCCATTGCCTCTTATCCTGTCCCTGGGCACCACTGAAAAGAGTTTGGCCCTATCCTCTTGACACCCTCCATTATGATACTTGTATGTGTTGATAAGATCCCCTCTCGGCCTTCTCTTTTCCAGGCTCAACAGGCCCAGCTCTCTCAACTTCTCCTCGTATGACAGATTCTCCAGTAGCTCCATGTCCCTTTTGTGCTGGGGAGCCCAGAACTGGACACAGTACTCCAGGTGTGGCCTCACCAGGGCTGCGCAGAGGGGGAGGATTACC
This sequence comes from Anas platyrhynchos, assembly GCF_047663525.1. Classification (NCBI taxonomy): domain Eukaryota; kingdom Metazoa; phylum Chordata; class Aves; order Anseriformes; family Anatidae; genus Anas; species Anas platyrhynchos. Next base: position 82,338,442 of record NC_092621.1, read on the forward strand.
TCCCTTGACCTGCTGGCAACACTTCTGAATGCAGCCTAGCATCCCCTTGGCCTTCTTGGCCACAAGGACACTTTGCTGGCTCCTGGTCAGTCTGCTGTCCTCCAGGACTCCCAGGTCCCTCTCTGCAGAGCTGCTCTCCAGCAGATCAGCCCCCAGCCTGTACTGGTGCTTGGGGTTATTCCTCCCTACATGCAGGACCCTGCACTTGTTGAAATCTGTGAGGGTTTCAGCCCAACCCTCCAGCCTGTCCAGGCCCCTCTGAATGGCAGCACAGCCCCCTGGGGTATCAGCCACTCCTCCTGGCTTTGTGTCATCTGCAAACTTGCTGAGGGTGTGCTCTGCTCCTTCATCCAGGTCACTGATGAATAAAGTGAACAAAACTGGACCCAGTACTGACCCCTGGGGGATACTGCTAGCTACAGGCCTTCAACTCTGAATTGCTGAGCACGACAAAAATAAAAAATAACCTTAAAAGTAATAGTTTTTTTGTTGAAATGAGTAGTTGTAAGCAAACAGCATAAAACCTGCATGTAGAGGCATGCTGTGGATAGCCAAATATTTCTGTATGTCCAGCTCCCATTGCAGGGATGCCGACTTTAGGCTGCTCTGACTGAAGTTTTGAAGTTATAAAACGCCGTTTTCCAAAGTGTCTTACCATTGTATAAGCGCAAATCAGAGGTTGCATGCCCTCTGCCTTCTGACCCCATCCACAACTGGGTTCAGTGCATTTCCTTAACTTCAGCTCCGTAGCTGCCTGTCCCAAATAGCAGTCCTTTGGCAGAGATTTCATGCTGTGACTGAACAGAGGGGATCTTTGCAAATTTCCCCACCAGTTTCTTGTACCTTGTTCTGTCGGTCAGCCCTTTTTCTGTACCACTTTGCATCACAGGACCACAGAATCATTCAGGTCGGAAAAGACCTCCAAAATCATCTGGTCCAACCTTTAACCCATCACTGCCAAGTCCATCATCCAACCACGTCCTTAAGCTCCACATCTACACGTTTTCTGAAGACCTCTGGGGATGGTGACTCAGTCACTTCCTTGGGCAGCCTCTCCCAACACTTCACAATCCTTCCATTGAATATTTTTTTTTAATTTCCAACCTAAACCTCCCCAAGACCCATTTGCTTAGCAACTGATGGATATACTGTATATCAGATGCAAGCATTTTGTGGTGGTCCTGGTTTGATACCGATGGAATCTAGCCTATTACAAAGACAAAACAGACTTTCATACATCTGTAATGTAGAACAGGTGGTTTTATTGTTGTTGTTTGTTTGTTTGTTTGTTTTGCTTTTGGCAGGAAGAGAGAACTTGCAAATGTTACTGAAGAGACTACTGTTATTAAAAAATAAACAAACAAAAAAAAACCAACTTTTAAATGTCATCCTAAAGTGTTCAAAAAGTTCTTTAAAGATTTCCTCCTAAAGTTTCTGCTCCTGATAACCAGATTAGTTCCTAAATCTACTGCACCTCAAGCCTTTGATGTGACAGAATTCACTTTGTTTTCTTCTGCTCTGAGCCTGGCAATCGTGTAGAGATTCTCCAATTTTGTTATTATTATTATTTTGATACAGCTGCTTCAGATGAGTCTGTTTCCATTCCTGAATAACCTTCTATATGAAATAATTTCTGCCACAGGCACAGTGGTGTGCTGTCCTGAGTGCCTGCTCCTGGCATTGTGCTTTGCAGTAACCATGAGCATGGTTATCTGGATACAGGGCACATTTTTCTCTACTGCCACTCTGAAATCTCCCTTGCCCTGCACTGTGTTGACAAGCAGCCTGTCTTTTGGACGTCTGTCTCGTTAACAGGCAAGTTTTACGGCAGCTTTTCCCTTCCAGAGTGAAGAAGAATCTGCATAGCACTATAACACACTGCTTGCTCAATAGAGGGCACACATTCCTTTTTCCTGACTTTACACAACAACAAGCTGATTAGATTTATTGAGTGTTCTTGAGAAAAACTTAAGAATTAATCGTACTTGAAAGTGAAATAAACACGGTGTTTTCATAATTTCTTCATGTATTAACTACCCTTGCTGAAGACTGAAGCAAGAGTATGCTTCTGTTTGGGCTTTATTTCTGAAAACAATATAAATCCACAAAAAGTGCAGCATCTTTTTACTGATACAAGAAAAGCAAGAACTTGTCAAAAATGGTACCTATGTTTGCTTCCTAAAAACTGTACTTCATTGAACAAATAGGTGAACTCATTTATTTGCACACTACTCCCAATTTTGTTAAAAAGAGGAGACAGAGATCCATCAACACAAATTAGTTGGATGACTGAAATCCTTAGGAAAACTTGTCCTTGTATATGAATGCTACTTTAAAGCATTTTAATTAATTTAAATATTGAAACTGAGTGGTGCCCATAATTTTCCTGCAAAGTTCAGATTTTCTCAAAATAGACTTTGTCGAAACAGGAACACTTTTTTTTTTTTTTTTTTTTTTTTTAACAAAGGAAATATTTGGAACAAAGGAAAATTTTGCTGCTTATTAGCTGTTTGCATAACTGAGTTTGGTGTTCCAAGTAATTCTGCTCCAGCTGTATATATGTTGAATGACCAATACGAAGATGAGTCCATTAATCTATTGTGCTTCAAAAGGTGACCTAGCATGGTTTGTCTACTTACTGTCATCCAGGTAACAGAAATAGGTGATGATGATATTCAGGCTTAGAACATTTGTTAACGTGAAATAGTTCTCTGCAGTCTCCCACAGCAACCAGAAAGCTCACATAAAGCCTTTCTAGTCGGTGAAATGCAATTTACCAGCTGTGAAGTCGAGATGAACCTTGGTGTTCCCTGATGAGCGTTCCAAGGTGTTCCTTTGCATACTCTGATGAAATCACCATTCTGAAGTTCTCTGTGGACAAAACAGTGAAAAGAAGCAAGCAGCCCTGATTGTGCGATGCGCTTTGTTGACAGAAAGTAGCTTTCAAGGCTGCTACACTTGATGCCCTTTAAAAAGCATCACAATTAAATTCTACATTTTTATTGTCCCAGCTGAATTGCTGGAATCTGTTTGAAATGGGGAGTTTCTGCGATGGGCATGTTACCCTGCAGTAGATGTCTCACTGTTTCAAGGCTGGATTTTATATAAGAAATGACCAGCTAGTGTGTTGCAACTTCTCTCCTCTTTCTATTATACAGCTTGTGTACAGTCCCATGCATTTCATTTGAGCTAATCCCTCTGTATTATGTTAGTAAATGTAGGAATAGGAAAATACATATACATACATATGTATTTCAAATAAATGAAGCAATGAAGGTCAGTCTGAGCTCTTTAGACTCATGCTGGTAAGGCGTTAGTCATGCCAATTTTGCTACTGAACTCAATGGGCACTGGGAATAACTGAAAGAAAATGTGGCCCTAGGTGGCTGCAGAATTATACTTATGGACTGAAACAACTGTAATTTCACAGTGGCAGTTTTGCTTTTAAAATGTCATATAAAACACTGCGAAAGAGCTGAATCATATGACAAGCTTAGGTTTAAAGCAAAGAGTTATTTAGTTATCTAAAGCAATGAGTTTAAAGTTTAGAGTTATTTAAAGTAAAGAGTTACTCATTAGAACCACACAAAAAATTGTTACTCAGCCATTTACATGTTCCCATTGTCCTGCCTTTCTGCCATATAATAACATAGATTATACTTGGGTTAAGAATTTTGGAGAAAAATTGTTTTTTCAATGACCATCATAAAATTTTACAGCCTGAGCCTCTCTTTATCTTTGAGGTTAAGTTATTCCAACACACGTAAAGATTTTTGTAGCTCCTTAGTGCTATATTCACCTCAGATGACACAGTCCCAGATGACAGAGCAAGAAATTTTTACCTTTGTCCACCGTGTCCTAGGTGAGCATCCTAACTGCTAGGTTATTAAATATTCCACAGCAGGGATTCTTTTGTCTTTGAATAGATTTTTTTTTTCTTGGCAGCTATACCTTAAGTATTACTTTCAGCAAGTAGGAGGCTTTGATTAAATATCTTACTGATGGAAAATCCTTACACATGGAATTTTACAGCAGTGGGGGTGATTACCTCCAGTACTCTGTTTCTCCAATCAGGAATCATAAATGAAGTCCATTGCTAAGGATTAGGTGTGATAATGTTGCCAACTGTGGTGGACAGCAGTACTCTGCTGTTAACAGCAGTATGTTTCAGCTTGTTTTTCACTAATGAGAAAAGCCTGATCTTTCTGGGAAGGTGTACTTCTTTACTACAAAGCAGGTGATACATTGCTGTGATGTTCATGATTTGTATTTTTGAACCTAATTTCAACTATCCAACATGGAAATTATTTGCTTGGCTAGCTGCTTTTATCTGATCTGTGTGCCTCAAAGTGTTGTTATGTTTTTGGGTGTACTGACAGCAGGCAAATGCAAGAGCTTAGTCTGTCCAGCCTTTTTTACATAGTGTTATTTTCTTGTCTAGTACCTCTGGTCTTGCTATTTTTTCAGTGCTATCACTGGTGTTTTTGATGAACCTTATGATGAACTGAGTCCAGAATCTTATATTTAATGATTACATAGAAAGAACAAGAGAGATTTTGCCCATGTTTGGGCAGACAGAGGAAAGGACCTGCACACAAAACCCAAATGTCTTGAGGCTGCCATCTGTACTAAAAATGTTCTCTCACAATCTAATTAAATGCTTTTGAGGAAGTTATATATACTTGTTACTGTACGCTGTTCACTGGGCCTGTTCACAGACAGACAAAGTGCTGTCAGGACACTGTCCTTTTGCACAACGGTAAGGCTTTAGCTCCTTAGGAAATAAGTTATCTAATCTTAGAGCAGGTCAAACAAACAACCACTGTAGAGGCTGACTGTTTTGCCATATTTCATTGCAAGCACTCCAAAGAGAGATAAGAATTGTGTATGGAGTAACTTTTGTAGCCAGGAATAGTCCAGTTCTCAAAAGGACAAATGAAAATTATTAAAAAGAGCATCTTAGGTAATCGTTCACAGAGGGGTTGGAAGTTGTGTATTGGTTTTATTAACCTTTTTCAGGTATGTGCCAGCATCTGCAGACCCAAACATTCACTAATCACGTGTTGAATGCATGGACAAGTCACCTTTGTATCTTTCCAGAGTTCACGTTGAGGTCTACTCTGTGTTCATTCCTATTGTGTTTCCAGGGAAACAGAAACAGTAGAATAATAGTGGTTTACTAAACAGCTGGGAATATCATGTTTGATGGCAAAGTACATTGTATGCCCATGATGATATTTTTCCTTGGCTCTGTATAAGCATTATTTGGGACTTTTCTTTTCTTTTCTTTTCTTTTCTTTTCTTTTCTTTTCTTTTCTTTTCTTTTCTTTTCTTTTCTTTTCTTTTCTTTTCTTTTCTTTTCTTTTCTTTTCTTTTCTTTTCTTTTCTTTTCTTTTCTTTTCTTTTCTTTTCTTTTCTTTTCTTTTTCTTCTTTCTTTTTTTTTTTTTCTTTTCTTCTTTCTTTCTTTCTTTCTTTCTTTCTTTTTTTTTTTTTTTCCCAAAATTGAAACCCTTTTCCCCAAAATTAAAACCCTCTTTCTTGGAAGTTATCATAAATTGGGGAAATTTTGTTCACAAAGTACAGAATTACCTTTTGGCTTCTCTTATAAGAATATTCCATCATTCCTTCTTCTCTATCTGGGAGATGCTACTTTATATGTATATTCTATGTGATGCTGGTATATATTCCTTCTAGGAATATAAATAAAGGAATATAAATGTTAACAATAGATGAGAAGTAAATTGTACTTTCCTGCTTTACTCACATAAACAAGCAGAACTGCGGGGGTTTTGAACATTTTTTTTTCATTCTCTGAGGTAATTCACCATTACAAATGATGAATTATTTCAAGCCTTAACAGGCATCAATTTTCAATGGACTTGTGCTCATGCTTGAAAAGCTTGTATCATTCTAGAGCACATTACAAATTTGATGGTTGTTCACAGTGTTTAAAATGGGAAACAACAGTACTTCTCTTAACCTAAAGTTTTTACTATGAGTAAACTGTATTAGAGAAGAGTTTGCTCGTATTATACATTTATTGGGGGTTGGTAAACCTATAGAGAATCAAAAGGACTATAAACAGTGAAATTGATATTTACAGCAGTGAAATAATAGAGATTTAAAGTCCGACAAGGATACAGTATATGTTTTCTCAGAAGAAAATGTGCTCCTGAGTCAACTTGCTGGAGAAAGAGAGGAATTACTGAAAGGTGCAGAGCAGTAGGAGGCAGCACTTAGCGTCCTTGGTTTCATAATAGAGGACATAACTGGATAATAAAACAGTTCTGCTTTGACACTCTGAATTTTGCTCCTGAACCCTCAGTCAGAAATACAATAAGCACCTGCTCGCTTCTTTGTACCTCTCCTTGAGTTACGGCTTGATCAGAATCTGGCAGCTCAACGGGATTCATGTGGGTAAACAGCCATTCGGGCACAATCAGAAACGTGATGCAAGCTCTGTGTGTCCCCTTGAATCACCATTTTGCAGGAAAACATCAGCTTAGCTTAATTTCTCCAGAAGATGTTTCACAGCAGTTCACAGCAGGGCTCTTCAGAAGAATTTTAGGTAAGCATTTTCTCACTGGCAGGTGATATTTTACACAATAAATAAATAAATATATAAATATAAATAATATGGGTGGAACTGAAACATTTTGTTTTATTGATCCAGACCATCCACTGAAAATCTAGAGCTGTCAAACTTCATAGAAAATATCCATATGGAAAGATCACCTATTGTGCTTAGATCATGTACAAAATGACAGCAAAGCAAAGATTTAAAAACATTCAGAAACCTTTCTCTACAGAGTCGTGGAGGGCTAAACAGTAATGAAGCAAGACATCAATGCTTGTGCCTTCCAGATGGTTGCTATTGCTCAGCAAGGTGGAGTCCAAAAGGAGGGGGCACCCATGACAGCAGTGCTTTGGCCACCAAAATGTGTTCTTTTGCTGTCTCCTCTGGGAGCCTTTTCTCGTAATGTGTGACCATTCCTTCTGCTGCCACTGTCAATCCCTACTCTAATGCATATCTTGCAACTTCAGCGTGAACTGAGACTGCTGTAATGAGTAGTTTCAGAAGCGTACCAGGAAGGCTTGGGAATTAACCTAAGTTCATTCACCACATCTTCCACAAGTAAAGCTTCCAAAAGTAGCCCCTGCTGCAATTTAACTGTACTGTTTCGTAGTGGTCATGACTCATGACTTTAATATGGGGTTTTTTTTGTTTGTTTGTTTTGTTTTTTTTTGTAGATATTGTTGCTTCAGCATAGACTTTTTGCAGTGATGTCTAGCAGACTGTAGTAAAGAGACAAAACTCTTCTGGTTTAGAAAAAAGAAAAAAGAAAAAAAGATGATGTGTGTTGGCATAAAACATTTCAGCCGGTTGGGACTTTTTTGAGTGAAATAATATGATAAAACCAAGCTTGGCAGATGAAAACCTCACAGCATGTAAGGGCCTTGATTGTCTTCTGATTGCTATGGTAAGATAAACAGAAGGGAAAACACCACTAGGAAACGCTATGCTATGTCTTTTTATAGGCTGATGTTTCAGATGGTGTCAGTAGGGCTGTCAGTTGTAAGCTTCTGGCACAGGGTGTAAGATTCCAGAAAAAGAATATATATATATATATATATATTTTTTTTTTTTCCACAGAATCAGATTTAATGTTTAAACACAAACAGTGTGGATGTAGCTCAGTGAACTTCAACACATCAAGGACAGTGTTCTCAAATAAAGTGACCTGCAAAGGTGACAGAGTTCAGTTCTGGTCTTCTAGACCTTTGAAGCTAGTTTGTTTAAATTGGGGCAAGCTTATGTACATGAAATAGAACTGTCTATTTTGGCTTTGGAGTCTGGATTGCTGTTTAACCACCATTCATAATTGCGGTATTACTTATTAATCTTTGTAGCCTTAGGTCAGTAGAGCTTTGAAAAGCAGCTGTGTGGCTCAAGCATGACAAGTTGTCTCCTATTCTTTCAAGTGACAGATGGTTTCAAATATAATCACAGCAACAACACGTAGTACTTCAGTGTCATTTTCTCATAGTCCATCACAAAGTACTTTATATATATATATACATTTATATATTTGAAATCTGTATGCTATAGAGGGAGGAAGTTAGGGACATGAGAGGCAGAAAAAAATTGTTCTTACTTTTCTGCGAGTCCTTAAATTGGGGTAGGGCAGAGCCAGGGTTCAATCCCAATCTAGTGCTCTGTGTACTCTGCTGTGAAAAATATCACCCCACAAGCATATTCTCTATAAAAATCTATTTTTTTCTACAAATTTGATAATCCAATTTTATCTTTCAGATACTAACCAAAGTTAAGATCCTATGCTATGTTCTGAGTTGCTTATTTATTTATTTATTTTTCCCCAGAATTTTAGTCCTCTAACCATTATGATTAGTTGAAAAAAAAGCATTCCACTCTGAGAAGGATTTTTCAACCTTAAGCTTTAGGATCTCCTTATTGACTGCAGCTCAAATTCTTTGATCACTTTTCTTTTAAGTTTTCTGATAAAAATCAATTCTTCTGCCAGAGTGTAAAGCTGGAATTCAAAGGGTTATTTGGAAGCTATGTGAGCAAGCATTCTTCCTCTTGTGTGTTTTCAAAATGATGGTATAAATTCATTGTTCTTAGGTTGAGATGCTCATGTTTAAACAAAGCTCCTTAAATAACAGTAGCCACTTGAAAATATAATGTAGTTAAATATATACATATATATTACTGTTTTTCTCAAAGCAGTTTATTTTGTAGTGTTTAAAAGTCTGTCTTCCTGCAGAACCTGCTCTGATTTTCTTGTGTAGTTTCCTAAATCTTTCCACAGTAGATAGGATGCTACATTCTTAATACAGTGCAGACACTTTGTAATTTTCCATTTGCTACTTGGAAGTTTAGGTGAGATTTGGAATTTATCACTTATGCAGTTCCCCCTCATAATGTGGTTTACCTGTTACTGATTGACCAGAGTAAGTATAAAGTTCTTAAACTATCGATGATGCCTTTCTATAAATTAACAATGCCATTAACCTGCACTCAAACAATGAATTATTTTTTCCTGAAAAATCTCTCCCTTGAGAAAGGGGTTGAAACCATAGAGTCATAAATGTTCTTCCTACAGTAGCCCTTGCAGTGCTAAAAACATGCCACTCTTATATATAAATATCTCCTTTTATTTCAAGGTCTAAATTTACAAAGGAGTGGAGTGAGTAACTGAACACCTCAGGGAGCTATAAACTATTAAACTGAAGCCAGAGGCTTCAATCCTTTTTCCGCAGGAAAGAGGACTTTTCAATTTTTGTTAGCAGCTGGAACAGAAGCACACAAGGAGAGTTCCAGTGGTTCCAGTGGTAGGCTTCCCATTATACCGAGAAGGAAAGGGGGGCAACTGGAGGAGGAGGAAATGATTTTTAAAGAGCATTATTTTGTGTTCACACACTGAATTCTGAAAGTATTTTTTCTTGTTTTTATTTTATATGTTCTCGAATGAAAAAAGAAATCCTTAGAAACACAGAGTATGTCAGTGAATTTATATGTCTGTAAAACCTAACCACATTTTCAAGCTCAGTTATGAGGATTCGAGGCAGCTCGTGCCTCCAGGCAAATTAAATGCCAATATGGATATGGATATATCTATACATATGGATATGTATAGAAGTGTATGAAAATCCACTTTTCAGATTACTCTGAGAAGAATTTCTTCATATGAACTCCACACATAATCATAAGAAACTCCAACTGTTTATGTAAGCCTGGATTTGGGAGAAGCTTTTCCACTTTTCCCTTCTAAAAAAAAAAAAAAAAAAAAATAATAATAATAATAATAAATTCAGTAGGACGAGTGGAGAGACAAAATGAAGTTTTGTTGACATTTACTATATTTAAGTCTTATTTGCAGGCCAGACAGTACCACGGTGGTAAGAACTGAGTAGGGTTGGTGGCTGCCACATCAATTCTTTAGAGACTGGTGACTACTCACCTGAAATAGAAAGCACCAGTGTGTGTTGGGGGGAACAATGATCAGTGCTCACCTTAACTTTTGTGAAAGAAAGGGATCCTATGGGTTATATTTTATAGATCTATATGAAAAAAAGCCATATTCTAAGTCGTAGTGTGTTTACAAATGTATCATACTTTCCAGCAAACCTTTGTTGAGTGTCAGGGGTATCATGCATTGCTAAATTTGTAAATTTGTAAATTTGTAAGCAATAGTGACACCATTTGCTGCTATCATTTCACTCCTGTTTTGATACCTGCATTTAGAGCACATTTGGAAAACATGCTCTGTGCTCGAGGGGAGAGAGGTTTCGTTTCAGTGTAATCCTTACGTTTTCTGGTAGAAAAAAGCTAAGGTTGTGTGCCATCTCTGTGTTGTATTTGTAGGAGGGATTACTCTGAAAGGCACACTTACTTGGCCTTTTGTGGCTGTGTTACACTAGAGGTGGGTATATGCTACCCATGTAAGATAACTGCCTGCACTAATATGTCTGTAGTCTCATTTCTCATATATTCTACTGTGAGGATATTTTTCTGGCACTGTCTTTTTATTTTATTTATTTTTATTTATTTATTTATTTTTAATCAAAGTTCATTTCAGTTTCAAATATGGGAAAAATGGAAGACAGTGCAGTGGAAGACACACTTCTGCTGCTGCTTATATACTGAATATGCTTGAGTTTATACCTATAAACTGTACTCTTGTACTTCTTTGTATATGAATAAATTTCTGTCTGTTGCTGACAGCTAGAGCAGTTTTCTACCCACAGCACCACCTGCTGAGACCCAGCGCCCAGTCTTTTACAAAATGTTGTCCCCTATCGGGCAGTGACCTTGTCACTTCGACCTTCTGCTTGCAAATGGTACCGAAGTCTTTGCAAATTGCTCTTTGTAACCGCTTCTTGCTTATATTCACAAAGGTAATGGAAATTCGCATTTGAAAGGAAAGAAAAGAAAATTCCCTGTTAAGAGTATGTAAGTTATTTGTACAGCAGTGTTTGTGACAGATTTATTACAGTGTCTGAAAACCGGCAAACTGGTCTGCAGCGCTGAATCCATTCTCTGCCTTCAGTAGCGGTGTTTTTCTAAGTCATTCTGCTGCACTGTTCTACCGAAGTGCAGAAATGTACGGGGAATTAAACCTTATCACTCAACTAATAATTGATATTATTTTTTAGGGAGGGGGAAAATGTCTGCTAGTTCTTTTAACTAAGCTTCAACATAGTTTTGACCCCCTGTCACATTGCAAAATGCTCTCTTAGTGCATAGTTAGTTTAACAATAAAATCCGTTCTGGGTTAAATTAGACTTTAAGAGCTACTCTAACAACTCTGAAATATTAACTCCTTACAGTGGTATTGCTTCTGAGTTTCATCATAGTTTTTAAGGTCTAGGCAACCTTTATTATGTGCTTTCCCAAAACTTGAATATTATGAATTATATCTGTTCTCTGCATCATTTGAAGTTGCTTCTGGCTTTTTTCTCTGTAGTCCCTTCCTGTTTTTTTCCAGCTGGTGGTTTCATTCTGCTCTGTATCTTGCTTCATTCCATTTGCTTCTATTCCTTTAAAATAATTTTTAATAAAATATCTTCAGCATTAGGCTAGATACAAGGAGTAGAAAAACTCACAGTCAGGGAAGACTGTGGGAAAAAGGAGAGAAAAGGGGAAGCCAAAGAATATTCATTTTCGTGTCAGTTTCCGCAGTGACTCATGCCCCACCAATTTGACTGAATTCCTTTGTTTAGGGTCAGTTCAGGCCTGGAGGAAAGAGATTTTAGAAGAATAAAAGAGGTGGAAACCTGTTTAATTGTTCTTGAGGCAGAAAATATGAGATTGCACTTTGCAGCAATGACCTGATGCTAGTGCATGCTGAAAATAGGCTCTTCTCCAAGTTTTCTGGCTTGCTAGGCTATCTGGAGATACCAAGCCATAATTGGTTATATCAGCCCTGTGCAAAGAACATAAGCCTCCTCCACTTCCAAGGCCTTTTAAACAGCCTCCACTTCCAAGGCCTTCCTTTGAAGGCCTAGGAAGAGCTGGCCTTCAAGTGAACAGGTAGGTCTCAGAGATTTTCTCGTCCTGAAGGGTATAAACAACGACTTTTCCTCTCCAAATGTGCTCTGATTCAGGCTTTCTAAAAAGGCTGCTTTGTAGACTCTTAATATTTTTTCTGATCCTCTGCAACTTTATTTCACCTTAACCTGTTTCTCAGCGCCTCTTCCTCTCTCCCACCTCCAGTGCCAACCCTCTCTTTCTGCAACATTCATTAAGGACAGAAAGCAAACAGAAGGATTGGTTTTATTCTGTGACTGTGTTCTGCCTTGTTTAAATGTTATGAAAGTAGCCACTTTGCATATTTGCAAAACTGGTTCCCAAGATGAAGAAGTTGTATGAGACTGAAGATAATATAATGAAAGTTTGCAAGTCACTTGAACAGAGATAGAGATTAGTGTAGTAAAATCATTATAAACAAAAATCAATAGTCAGTGAAAAAAAATGAACACTGGGCAGGTTCCTAAACAGTTATTAAAAAGATGCTAATTTCCATGTCCATTTTAACATATGACTGTTGAACAGCTTACTTCTGCAGGAAATAAAGTGTATTGTTCTATCAAGTTAACAGAGTATGCTACCACAGGTAGCAAACAGTTGTGTACTCCTTGCTCAGCTGCTAATAATCTTTTCAGCATTATCTTTTGTTTTCACATATATTATCAGAATATTAAGGATGAGATTGCCTTCTTCTTTTTTTTTTTTTTTTTTTTTTTATTTAAACATTAATTCCAAGGAATGTATCTTTTGAATTGTAGTATTCTACTCTGTGGTGAAAGCAAATGTTCTTTAATTCTGCTTTGAAGAGATTTCTTGCCAGGTAGGGATTTTGAGAGCAGAACAATGCTGTTTTCCCACGGACTTGGTTGAAGGGGAATGAGTTGATATGTCTGGTAAAAAGATAAATTTATGACCTTTGCCAAAATCTCTGTTGACATCCATCTTTTCTGAAAAATAGAAAGAGAACCAAAGCTAGAAAAATAGCCAAAGTAACCCTTGATTTGAAGAACAGATCACTTTACACATGTGCATTACATAAAGAGTCCTTCTTACTCCTGGAAAGACTTCACTATAGGAATTCTAATTATGATAGGTACAGCTGCATGCAAAAATGTAATAAATTAAATGAATTTTTGCATTTGGGGCAAAATGCTTAATGGCTATCTCTTTGCAGATCTGTTTAATTTAGGCAGTGACAAAACCACTAGAACACACATGATGATGGGGGATTTCCACTTAATTAGATGACTTTCACTTTCACAATGAAAACAGATATGCCCACTGAGAGGCAGTCTTTACACACACTCCAATCTGAATGCTCAGAAGACTGATGTTTCTTCAAATTCATTCCTTTTGTTGTTGTTGTTGTTTTTGTTGCTATTCTGTGTGGACTTTCTTCGCAATTAATTTACCTGAGTAGAGAATGAAGGAGATTCCTATGTCTCATTCCTTAATGTTTTGAATTAATGCTCTGTCTTGAGCAGTCATATCAATAGCTGCAAGATGTTACAGATATCAGAAAAAAATAACTATTAAGTAAACAAGTACGAGACTGTGAACAGAAAATATTAATGGAATTTTGGGTTCACTTTTTTGTGTAAATTCTAATTTTTGTAACCTTAGGGTTTTACATATGCACTTAAATGCAGTAAGACAGAGGAAACTAATCCCATTATTAATTTATGCTTTGTAATAAGAACAGATTGAAATGACATCATTTGGATTACAAAATGGGGCTTAAGTTTTTCAGTTAAACTCAAAACTACTTCTGAATAAGATTCTCAGCTTGGCTGATGACCGTGTTCAAATCAGGGTAGCAGAGAAGAACCTGCAGTTAGGGTGCTGCATCTGTATGAAAGGTCAAGCCTGGCATAGGGTGTACACCTCTTTTTGTATCAATTTCCCTCCTATATTTTCATGCTGCGTACTTGCAGCCAATCAAATAAAAAGTACAGATATTCACATTCAAGAGGATATGATAAATTGCAGTATGATTCATGGAATAATATCACTGCAGCTTCAGTTTGCTCATAGAAAAAAATGTGAGACGAGATAATGTCTTTTATTATACCAGCTAGCACAGCTGGAGAAACTAGACAAGTCTTGTAATATGCAAACATTTTTGTGAAGAAGAACTGAAGAAAGTGCTTCTGTCTCTCAACTTCTGCATTTTTTTTTTCTAATTGGATGGTTTGCAAAAAGTTACTACCTCACTGAATGGCCTTGCTTCACTGTAAGCTTTGTCATTTACTTGTGACCCAAACTGGACATCACAGCAGCCTGATATTGTTGAAAAAAAATAGGAGAACCCTACCTGTTTGCATAATACTTTTCCCCAAACTCCCATCCTAGTGGTTGTGTAATGCAAAAGATGAAGCATATGCACCTGATCTTTTCCAGTGACATATTATTCAACAGACCTGAGAGAGCAAGGATATGCCTTTGTTGTCCTTCCATGGCAGAAATAAGAATAGACTTGAGAACATGGTTCAAGTTGGATTCAGGCCAGATCTGAGCAAACATTGCTTAGTTGCAGTTAGAGTTGCTTTGTTTTCAAATTAATGTGGGACCCAGCCTCTCAGCAAGAATTACTTTCTCAAGTACTAGCCCAACTGCATGGTTTTTGATCTGGTGCTAGCTCACTGTCAGATGGACCTGAAGCATAAGGCAGATGAAATCACATCTGTGTGCAAGCTACAAAACAAATAAAAGTTGGTCTTATGTAACAAGGGCACTTGCCAGGCACAGCAGGTCTGCCCTCACTGTGCCAAGGGGCCTGTGGACAGCTCAGGTATTTGCTAGCGTAACTTTTCAAGGTGGGTAGGTGAATGGGGACATGAAGAGGGAGAAGAGTGCATAAGGACCTGCACAGACATGGGTAACTCAGGAAATTAATATTCTTTTTCTTTGACATGACAAAATCAGTTTTGTTTTGCTATTTAGAAGGCAGCATAAGCAAACTTATTCATAAATGCAGTATGGAAGTGGTATGGAGTCATTGTCAGCTTGGAGTTCAGAAGTTATTTCAATGACAGTAATTGACTATGTGAACATACTAAGAAGAAAGAGAAAAACAGGCCAAATACATGGCAGTGAGGTCATTTCAGTGAATAAATTAAGGTTCATAAGCTACTTTATGCACTTTTGACCTTTCAGTGTTGATTAATTTTACACGTGGGAGGGGTCTGAGGAGTGTATTTGCTATTATTAGTATGATTGAGTCTAGGAAGTGTTTGAAGCACTTGCTCACAGCAAAACATCCATGTTTCTGTAGGAACAGGCAAAATGTTGAGACTAAATACAGAAACAATCTCTAAAAGGTGATTGGTTTAAGATGTGTGACTGTTTAATACAAACATTCTTTGTGTTTGGTTTGTGTTGCAATGAAAGATAAGGACATACTCCTAAAAAAAAAAAAAAAGAGAGAGACTACAGAAAAAGTGATTTTGTTCACTCTTTGAAGTAAATGTAGTGATTAATTGCTGTAGAAGTATCAGTTAAGTCAAGAGGGTGTTTGCCTTCTTGTATATGTGCCCAGACACAATACCATTCTGTTTGGCCTTTTTTTTTTTTTTTTTTTTAATGCATATTTGATTTAAGTGTATGTTCCTCAAAGCTGTCTTTTCAGAACTGTTTTCTGTCTTGGCTTTTTTTTTTTTCCTGCAAAATTACCATACATCTGTGAGAAATATTCATTGTTTTGGGCCTGCAGAACGTAAACAGCTCTCAGTTTTACAGTGACAGAGCTGCAGAGGAACTGCAGTCACCTCAGGGAAGAAATGTAAACTGGGCTAAGCATCTATCTGCTCACAAACAGCTCTTTTTAAAGAGCTTAGATCTTAAGTTGTTTGACTCTGGTCCAATCAAGAGGAAATTGGTCTCTGTGCTGTGAGTGACAGGAACATATTCAGTGTACAAAACATTCCCAGAAGACAAAAAAAAAAAAAAAAAGCCAAGGATACTTACTCCTCTGACTCTGAATTTTTTCAGAAGAGAATCCTTCATTGCACTACATTATACAGTATATGTCCTGTGAAGTCCTAGCAGACTGTCCAGACTGTGCTATTTGTTTTCTGCCAACCGTTGGTATATAGAATTTTCTAGATGTCAGTTTTAAAACCATGGAATGAAAACAAACAAACAAAAAAAAAAAACATGTTTAATTGTCAGATGGTAGGGTCATAAACTTTCCTTACTGTTCTGGAAGATACTGTACAAGACGTTTTTGAGCCTAAAAATTCCCTGTTGTTTTAACCACCTTTGAAATGCTTTGTTGCCTAAAAGCAATTTTTGTGCAAAGAGGTTAATTTGGAAATTGTTTTGAAATGTTTCCAATTGCTTTTTTTGTTTTTCATTTGACACAAGGAAGCTGAAGATGCTTCTAAATTGCTGCCCGATCACAAACGGGCATTGTTCCTCTTACGAGGTGGGTTCGGCGGATCACGTAACTGGAAACAATAAATGTAGTTGCAATGAATAAAACAGGTGCATACGGGTTATTATTATATTAGTGCTTCTCAACTGCTGGGGCCCAAGGGGTTTATAAGCAAAGGTGAGGTGCTGGTGATGGCACCACAGCAGGCTGCCATTTCCCTCAGCCATTTTAAAGCACATTCCTTCATTTTAAAGCACATTCCTACAAGTTAAAGATGTAGAAATAGACCCAAATCACACTGTCAGCTTTACTCTGAGAGAAGAGGTTTTTCTTCCTCATTCTGGTGAGATCGTGAATGTTCCCCGGTAGTTATCAACTGCCTTGCTCATAGCAGTGTAAGGCTTTGAGAAGTTCATTCTGAAGCAGTTCTGGCTCCTTTTTCGAATTACTTTTTCCCTGAGAAATTTGCTAATACAGAGTTGATCTGGACTTGTTAGTTTGTTCCACACCTCCTTGCGACCCAAGCACTGGAAGACTTTCTTGCTTTTGTCAAATATACTTTAATCCCAGCTTTCTGGGCTGAAGACTGAAGATTGCCTTTAGTGCAGGATTTGTTCTGCATGTTCCCTGCTAGATTTAGGCTGAACCCTAATCTGGGCTCTTAGAGTTCTCCCAGGATTTCCTGTTCGTGTCTTGTAGCTAATGTAAGCTCCCTTTTTTAACTGGTCACTTCTACCCAGAAAGTCATCAATTATTTTAGTTTCCCTAGCAGGGCCGTCATACCCTTGTTCCACATCCACACACCTAACGCAGACAGTCTGGGAAGAAACCTACTGGTGTGCCCTTAACTCCGGTATGGGACATGTCCTGAATCACTGCTTCTCCATCCCAGTCACCATCAGAGCTAGGAAACAGCATTTCAACTGAAGTGAAGCCTATAAAATCTGGTCTTACATACCATCTTCAGAGGAAAGATGCAGATGCAGAAATGTGTTATTGACTTGTCCCATCTTAGTTACAATTTTCAATAGACAAGTCAGTCTTCTGCCTCTGTACTCTCCCTGTCTGTCCCAGGATGTCAGATGGCCTCCTCTGAGAATAACTAAACTTTTCTGATGGAATCAGGAGTCTATGTGTTGTTTTTTGCCCTTATGTCCTACTGTACATGCAAATGCAAGCTGGTTTATAGATTGCCTACAAAATGAGTTTCTAGTATGTAAATTTGTGTTCTTGTTTGAGTAAAATAGAGCAGGCTTATCTGGATATTGTGTTAGTTTTCCATAGAAGCCCAAGGGATGCAGTGAAGTGCTTTTGGACCAAAGGATTCCATATAAAGCAAGATACAGACAGGCAAGCCTGTGGCCCCACAGCTTCTCTCAAGTCATAAGGCAATCCCGTGACCATTATTCACATCCAAAGCTATTGAATATTAGAAATGTTGGAAAGAATTAGCTAGAAAAGTATTTATAAATGAGATAATCCAAGGACACTAGTATGTCTTTCTTCTTGCAGCTTTTAGAAGTTATTATAACTTGTTTTACTTCCTGTAGCTTAAAACATTTACAGTGCTTAAAATTCAGGTGCACCTAGCTATGATTAGTACAAATCACTGGCTATTGGCTGCTTTGGGTGTGACAGATAAAATACTATTTAAACTCTAATTCCTACACACAGGTTGGGGATTTGTTAGAACAAGAAAGTTTATGCAAGATCTCAAGACTTGTGAAACAAAAATATTCATACTGCAGGCTTTGTCCCACCTTTTACATAAACTACATAAACTTAACAAACTGATTCTGATGTTCCATGAATGTCCATTAGAAATTTGAAGCTAGTAAGTATAGTAAATGAAAACATGATCAAAAGCATGGAATATGTTTAAGTGCTTCATTCTTAGCACCCCCCCAGTACTAGTTTACCAAACTAATGTTTCAAATTGAAAGGAATTAAGACAGAAATATTGAAAAAGCAGACTTGATGACAGCATAGAACTGTATGTTCAAATTTATTTAGTATTTGACAGGAGATCTTGACCATGAAACAGGAATAAGACCACATGAACCTATATAGCCCAGCCTGGTGCACAGCTGTCTAATTTCCTAGGTAGTATTTAGTTATTTTTTTTAATAAAAAAATCTATGTGAATATTACTGCCTTAATAGAAATCTCATTAAAAATGTGTGAGAGGTCATTTAAAAGAGTTAAATTTGATACACTTTGTATTTTGAGAAATTTTACTATGTCTGGCTTTTAACTGCTATCTGCAAGTCCACTTTAGGCAAGGAAGTTACTGTGTAGTCTGCATACTCATTGTACTGATATCTACATAGATTGCATACCTTGACATATGGTCACATTCTGTTTGCAATACAGATGAAGATGGATTAGGATTAACATACATTCTGCAAAGCTAACCCAGTGAACAACTGTTAAAGAAGCTGTTCTATTCTCCAGTACTCACCAGAAATTCTAGTCACTAAATATCAAGCAAAGTAAGCATTAGAGTAATTGTTCTGACTAGTTTCCTGTGCAGATGCTTTACTCCAGAATAAACTACGGTTTATTTTAGAAATCATGTTTACATAAAGAAAGTAAGAATATTTTATTTTATTTTATTTTATTTTATTTTAGGAATGAGTAACTTTTGTTTTCATGAAGAAACACAGTACACAGATTCTAGCTAGATGAGGAAGTTTCTGTGTTTGAGTTTGAAAAAACAGTTAAGTCTGTACCCCCGAACAAAGTCCAGCACCAGGCACCAGGCGACACAACTTCCAAATTCTATAAATACTTGAACCACACTCTGGAACATATTTTTACAGTATTCTCTCAGTACAAGAAATTGTACTTGATACCTAATCTATGTTATTGCTTTAAGGTTAGGCACAATTCTAGGATCCTTATCTTTTTGGCATACTTAATGCATTTTTCTTGTTTGTCTGTTTTTAATCTAAGCCATTGCTTAGAGCACTAGTGACCCAGTTCCTTCCCTGGCTTGTTTACAGTTGAGGTGAGTCTGTACAAAACAGATAAACTATGAGTACTAAGAGATTATTGAATACGATTTAATACTCTGTGTCGGCTTGCACGCTTGTGATGGTATTACTATAGGCAACTGAAAAATCCTATCTTCAAATGAAATTATCTTAAATCTTCACTGCTTCTTATGGCCTATGCTATTTGTGAATTCAGATTGATCTTTGTAAGCTCAAAATCCAATCTGTCCTTTAACACAGAATTCTATTCTAAAATCCAAAGGTGGTTTTTTTTTTTTTTTTTTTGGGGGGGGGGGGAAGGGAAGCTGCTTTCTGCTTGTTAATTGTGAAGTCTTTGCGCAGAGAAAGCAGACAGTTAGACGTATGTTTATCACAATAGATAACATCAGTCACTGAGGTAATCATACTCTAGGCCATTTTTGGGCATTTGAAAGAAATGTGGATCAAATGTTGCTATAAATATGTAAATAATGCCAGCATTTCTTTAATATCATGGATTACAAATAATAGTAGATCAAGGAAGTTTACTTCTTAGCCTTTGTTGAAGAATGCTTAGTTTGTTCTAAGTAAACTTCACTATGTGTGAAAAATGTCCAACAAAAGTTGAACTCTTCCAATTAAATATTCTGTCATATCATACCAGACTTCTTAGGATAGTCTTTCCAATGAATAAATGAAGACAGATCCCACAGTCTTGTGAAGATCTTGAATTCTATATCTAAAACTTTTTTTTCTTTATCTTAATACTCTAGAGTACGTGCTCTACCAACAGAGCTACTGATGAAAAGCATAACCATTTACCACCATCAGCCTTCTTCTAGAGGTTACATTTTTAGCATACCTGCTTTTGAGCTGCTTACACAGCTACTAATTCTGTAAACATATCTCAGATTACCTTTAGCAGTTTAACTAGAAAGTCTTTGCTTAACCTAGGTCAAGTTAACTGAAGAAGAAAGGAGAAATCCCTCAAGTTGATCTCCGACCCATACAAGGAGACGATTTTGTAGGTGGAGGTTGGCTGCTGAAGCATAGTGAAACCAGAATACACTGTGTCTGTAATTCCGTCTTAGTTATTTCTTTTTAAAGAAGATGGGTAAACATTTATCCTTTACAGTTGGCTAATCATATAGAGAAGCATGGGAGATCTTTGCTACCACACATAAAATATTAACCAGGGGCCTACCCAGATTGTACCCTGACCCCAATTTTTGAAGATGCCCTACATTGTATTGCCATTACTTCAAAGGGAAATCTCCTGTAGGCATGCAGGCCAAAACAGAATCACAGTTTACTCCAGCCATGGTCAAGACTATAGGGAGTGACTCTAGAGAAGAAAAATGAAAATGAGAAAGGCAACTGTCTGCATAGAGCATCAAGAGTTAATAACTGCTTTTCCCGTGCAGTTATCTACCTAACATTACAAATTGCTGACCCCGGGTAGATACCTAAATTCAGCTGAGAGCTAATAAATGCTCCTGCTGTCTTGCACTTATTTCAGGAGACTGACATCTGAACTTCGGGAAAAACTGTATCCAGAAATGGAGGAAGTGAAAAGTCACATTAGCAACAACTTTAGCCTACATACTTTCTAAGTGTAAATATATCTCACTTGAGAAGCTTCTAGAACAAATCAATCTGTTATGGCAGGTCTGCTTGGGGTCTAATCTGAGTTTCTAGATAGAAAACAGTAGGAGGCAGATCCTACCATAGTAAATGCTCAGTGATCAGAAAAGTGCCCTGTAATGAAGGCTGGAAAAGACTGCAGATACATTTCCTGTGGTTGCAAAAAGAAGCTTTCCCAGCTTCTGTTTGCATCATTTAGGCAGAAGTGTTGTGTTGCTGAGGACCTTGCAGTGGGATTCATGGGGTCTGGCTTGTGTTCTGTAACAAGTGACAAAGCAATTTGCATCTTTGGACCAGGTCCAATACAAACTATAGGCAATTATGCCAGATACATTGTTCTGAATCTGTATATAAAAACTAAAGTGGTGACAGCCTGCTAAGAGCCTGCTATTCCTTATTTTTCTTTATTAAAAATAAAATCAAGTATAACTTCTCACGTATTGCTCAATGCATCCTCTGTAAGGGACACAGCTGGAACAGAGGAGAAACCGTGCTACATCTGACCACACAGTCTGGTATTTTTAGAGGATGTGAGCTACTCCAGCCCTTTCCTAAGGCTTCCAGCTGCCACTGCACAGCCAGCTACGAGCTGATGCGCTCTCGATGTGCTCTTGATGTGTCTCTGATGTGCTCTCGGTGCCTCTCCCACTCCTCTTCTCCATCCTGCTCCCTCAGACTGCTGGCTGCCTTGTCTGGGGAAGCAAAAAAGTCCTGAGCCTGAAAATGGGAAGTGGGAATGGCAGAGAGTGAACCCAGCATGAAACCAACTGGCATCCTGCTCGGCTGGGGGAAGGGACTGAGTAACATATGGTTGCTGATGGCTAATCACTGCTTAAAATGGTTGCCAGTTCTGCTGCTGCTTAATAAAGTGTAAACATCTTTATACAAAAGCACCATGGGTCACTGTGTTGTAAATATGCCATCAGTATTTCTAGCAATTTTATTTTAGTTAGCTCGTTAGCTTTTCTTACTTTAAGGTGCCAGTTTGCAGTGATATGTAATAAGCATGCTATAGGCAAATAATTCGTAAAAACAAAATGTCTCTAAAACATACAATGCAAACTACCCAATAAGACTTCAGAGTTGCTGTTCATAAGGCACTTACATATTAAAATAGATCTTCATTATCATAACTGAAGCCAAAAGAAATAAAGCTAAACATATATGTATTATTTTTCTGGGGGCAGTTGAAAAGCACCACCACCTGAATTCTGGTGGTTTCCATTTCATGACCACTAAAGTCGTGTAGCACATGTATAAATCCACATGGGAACTTCAGTCTTTATTTGTGCTTCAATACAGAACAAAGATGAGATGAAAAGTTAGTTTTTGAACATTTCTTTTGACCTAGTTAAATGCTGTGTTTTGAATCTTCTAAATTATATAACATTTCTGTCTCTGTGCTCTAAAACATGCTGTGTATTGTATTGTTACTTTTTCCAGGAAGTCTGACTTAGAATTGTTGCTTGTGTCCATAAATCTCCAGAATTTTTGATACATCCTTTGTTGGTATTTTTGTCCCAGCATTTAATATCAGAACACAAAACACAGAGAGAACACTTGGCTCACATCGGTTCTGTCCTGACCTACCAAGCAGTAACAAAAAGTATGATTCATACGCACTATTATTAAGCAGTGTCCCTGTGTCCTGGAGGGTACCCCAGGACTTTTACCCATATAAAGTAAATTCAAAGCAGAAGAGAGCAGTTCGGTGAGCACATGGGAGTTTTTATGTGCTTATTTTCCTACATTGTTGTTCATCATAATTAAGTCCAACAAACCACAGTAAATTCGGCCTGTGATAGTCTTCCTCTTACGAGATTCTGTTGGTATAAAGACAGATAGCACGTGTCTGGGCTCTTTGTTTTCTTTTCTTCTTTAGTAGAAATGCATATAAGCAAGTTGTACAAGGAAGGAGATAATCTTTTCCTTTCTGGAACAGATAAATGAATTTTGGATTAGAAAAGAATAAAATTAATAAAGCAAATATTTTTTACTTAGTGTGATGAAATGGCCACTGTCAGGATCCATTTCTGTAAGACCTACAGGAAGACATTTATGTCTAGAAGAAGGCAATGTGTAAAGCTCTGCAAATTCTTACTGTGAGGCAGGAATTTGCAGAAATTACAAAAAATGCAGCGTGAGTATACTGACATGCTCTTCATTTGTCAGCTCGGTGTGTGGGTTTCTCCTGGTGGGAAAGGATATTTTTCTCAGGAAGTCTGAGAAGAAATGTAGAAGGCAGGGGTGCTTCCTACTTGGATGGGAAAATGAAACCAGCAGATGCATCAGGACCTCTCCCGGCGTGCTCCTCCAGAACCCACCCTGTGCTGTTCTGCTGCTCGATGCTCTTTTCACCTGTTTGGATTACCCATCTCCACGGCTTTTGCTCTCTTTTTGTTCTCCCTCTTTTTCCCCAAAACAACAGGCTGCTTCCTCAACTCTTCTTCCAATGCAAGGGAAAGATTGTTACTCTCAGACCTGTTCTTGTATGAAAATACTTGTTGCAATTCTTAAAATTACAACAGGTATTGATTACACTTCACTGCTCTATTATTTCACTTCTACCATTTATTCACTGCTTAGGGGATTTATCTGAACATTTACAATACCAATGCTGAAAGCATCAGTTTTCTAGTATTTGTGAAGGAGCTGTGTAGCTAATATCACATCAGATATGCCTTGACCATTGTAAGATATTTGTCAGTGTTTCTTGAATTGTAGGCTAAAATATCTGCACAGAATCTTAAGATGGACTGGTTCAAGTCATGAGGAACATGGTTAATTTATTATGGATTTCAACAGAAATTGTTCCTGTCCTCCTTATTGGGCGTTTCATTCTCTGACCAGGAATAGATGATACAATATAATTAGCCATAAAAAACAAAGAGAAATAATCACTTAAATATATATAAAAAAAAAAAAAAGTGAACTTCTTTCATCAAAGTATTCCAAATGCAGTAAATGTACCACATTTCTGTGGAAAGGTCCTGGAGGGATGGCACCCTGTTAACCACTGTAATGCAGAAACAAGTTCAGAACAATTGGTGGAAGGTGCAGTGCAGGCTGAAGTGCAGAAGAGGAAATACTGACACTTTGGATGTCTATGTGGAGTTATCACTCTTAAAATTCTAAACACAGAGAAATACTTGTTTGGTAGAGCAGATGAAAATCTGCATTGCCCAGTTACCAAGGGTACCATTGCAAATTTGTATAGTTCAATGCTACTTGAAGAACCACATTTGTGCTGTTGCCTGCACTCAGAAGGAGAAATGCTAAAAGTTGTAATCAGCAATTCATTAATATTTAAGTTTCTTCAAAGGCACTCACAACTCTGTGCACAGGTAAATTTTCCCATGTATAAGTCTCGATTTGATCATACAGTGACCAAATATTATATTTTGCTGTAAATTATGTGAGCTTTGTACATACTGTAATTGTCCAAAAACAGGCACAATCCATTCTGGTCTGACGTACACAGTTTAAGGTCATTACTTTTATGGTTCAAAGTAAAGATAAGTTTTTTTTTCCATCCATCAAATGCTTTATTCTCATTTTAAAGTCCATCATATGGTAGCATATCCACACTTACCATAGCAAGCCGTAATTACTGCTATTTTGTACTCAATTCATGTATTCTTTCTTCTTATTTAAGTTTGAGCCAACCTACTTCTCAGTTGACTATTGTTTGGCTGATTGGCATGGTCAATGTCAATTCTACCTTCATGTCTTTCCTTTTTTTCTTTTATACAACATTTGAAAGGCAGCTCTCACTTAGGCTTTCTCTGTAACTTTCAGTAACAAACAAAATCTAGCTCTGATAATTCTGAATTCATATTTTAATAAATTCTTTTAGCAATAGAAATAGCTGATTGATTTCTCCCCATCACCTGTAGTTGGCATAAGTGAATATGCCATATACATGTGGTTAGTCACATTATATGACAGTAGTGTAGTCTTGTGTGGGATTTTTGGTATTTTTTCTAGTTATATAAATGAAGATAAAATGCGAAATTTCTGGTAAAAAAAAAAAAAAAAAAAGTGCTATAAGGCAGGAAATATATCAATTATGACTCCAAACTAACAAAGTGAAAATCTTCAGAATTTCAGAGAAGATAGCGAGTGACTCTGAAGATTACCACTGGAATAAAGGCAAGATAGAGGATAGAGTGAATAGTTTGGTGTGAAGGCTGCAGCTGCTGAGGCATGAGGCATATCCTGAAGGATAGGTACATTCATGTGCTGGAACAGAAGCATCCCTGTTCCTGACTTTGAAAATGCTGGTAGGAGACCTTGCAGGTCTAGTAGCATGTATTTTTCACAAGTCCTTCAATTCAGAGTGCTACTCCGTGACTGAAAAATAATAGATAAAAAGGGAGAAGTAATCTTGACGACTGCAGGACCAGTAATTTAGTTTCAGAAAAAATATGACAGAAAAAAAAAAAAAAGTATCAAAAGGCATAGAGATAAATAAAGGGTATAATAAGACCTCCCCTGTGTTTCAACTTAGATCAGGCCAGACTACTCTGATGTTTTTCTTTGAGGAGATAAATACATGTCACATAATTAGTAAAATAATAAGAGAAGAGTAATGGGAAGAAGACAGCTGTGAGAGAGCAGTGAATGATGAGAAGCATTTCATAGATACGAAGGGACCAGTCCATGGAACAGAAAACAACGTGCCTGGGCAAAATGCACTGACAGCATAGAGATGCACTGACACTACAAAGTGGTGTTGGGTAGTGTTGAGAAAGATGTGAGCAGCTTTGAAGGCTGAATCATGAAATACAGTGCTATTTGCTAGACCGAAGGGAAAAGTCGTAACTTGCAGGCTAATAGCAAAACATTTCTGCCTGGCAAGAGGTAGTCATTGAAACGAGAAGAAAAGCTGGGTGTAGCAGATGATCATGAGGTAACGGTAATGCTGTATAGCAGAAGCACGTTCAGGGAAGACAGGAAGTTAGGAAAATTGCTGGATGAGAATCTTGTGAGGACTCTGCAACTTTTCTTCATCCCAGTCTGAGTGAGTGAGTGCTCTCATGACAGAAGCAAAGCAAGATTGGTGTGGAAACGGAGAACAAAACCGGTATGCACACTGCAAAGGCTTCTGCACAAGAACTGCTTTCCCTGAATTCATGGCAGTGCAAACCCCAGGGAAAAGGAAATGCTGTCTAACACAGGAGAGGCTTCCAGCAGAACAGACAGATAGAAGCTGACCACAAACAAGTGCAAGCTGGAAACTGGAAGGCTCATAACTAAAGAGTTAAGGAGTGAGATGGTTCAAAAATACCCTTCTTCATACACAATTGTTCAGTTTTGTAAACAGTCTGGTTTTTATTCATTTTTAATTTGATGCTGGGGACTTAGGTTGAATGTTCAGGTTTTAATTTCCTTGCATATAATTGCTAGGTAATTATCTTACAAAGGAATTGCAGTATCCTTTAGTTAATTTACTGAGTAAATGACTGTCAGATAGGAACCTTGTCAAAGATCTTTTTGCTTTTTAACAGATGTGTATTATTGTTTTTTTTTTTTCTTTGTTTGTTTGCTTTTTAGTTTTTTTTTTTTTTCATTTTCTGGTGAAGAATCTTCTGAGTGGTACACTATCACTTTGATTTTGAGTGTGTGTGGCACAGAAATACCACGTACAAATTAACAAAATGAGCAACCTCCTATGCGAGTGACTTAAGTCAGTTATTATCCTTAGTGACATCATTTTGTGGGCAAGACTGACGAGTAGCAGGCAGAAACATTATGTGTATAATCTCTGCATAGAACCAAATGGCAGGTTACAAAGATTATTTGCATAGGGACATTTGCAATCATATGGTCTCTGTACACAGAGCTCTGAACAATTGGTACCAAGAGGAACACTCCCAATATTTATTTTTTTTAATGTTGCAAGAGGGAACAACTTATGCCAATATGGGGTACATCTTTCCCTTATTAAGTCAGAGGTTCATCAGTACAAAAGATTGCCCACTGCAGTTAAAACTCAGTGAAGTACAGAAGGCATGACACAGTAAGCAGTAAGGAACAATTCATTTGGAAAGTTGTTTTTTTTTTTTAATGTCTCCCTAAACACCCCAGGGATTACAGGAGAGAGGCCTGTTTAGTGGCCTGCACTCATGGTGTTTCTGGTAAGTCGCAATGCATTGCATTTTAAGGTGTGAGTCACGATGCAGCCAGTGTTTGTCAGAACAGCACAGTTCAAGTACAGCCTCTCGTACCAACATTTCAAAAGATGACTTGCCACTTGTACTATAATCCAAGACTTAGTAGAGCACTTGTATGTTCTGCCCAAGATGCAAGATAAGGATCATATGAGAATAATAGATATTTCTTTGCCTTTTCTACTTTTTTTTTTTTTCTTCTTTTGTCTAGACACTCTAATGATATTAATTACAATGATTTCTTAGATGAGTGATTACTTCAGCTTCAATGCTGTTTTATCTCACCAACATTGGTCAGAATCCATGAGAGGAACACAAGCTTAGCAAAACTTTGGCCTCTTAGCCTTGTTTTGTTAGAAAACTCTTGGCAGAGCAAGGTACCTCTTTTTTATTATTATTTTAATATACAAAAATATACAAAAATATTTTTTATTGAAACACAGGAAAAAGCTAGCAGTGACACTTTCTTTGCAGATGCAAAACTCTTGCAAGTCAACATTCAGACCAGAAGGTGCCAAAAACATATACCCAGGACTTCTCCTTTCATCCCTCCTTTTTCTCTGTCTCCAGCATGACAATCTGCCCTTGACATATACACAAACCTTCTGGGAACAAAGGGTGGCAGAGCCCCTCCACCTGCGTGCTGTATTTAGCTTGTTGTGAGTACAAGCATTTGGAAAAAGCACTGTTGGTGCGGTTTGAGCGAGCTGGTGCTGCACATTTGTTTACACAAACATTTCTTGTGTTTATCCTCAGTGGAAGGCAGATATTGCACACCAGTTTCAGTTGTGTTTAACCCACTCCAGACAATGACATTTGTTTCAGCAGTGTCAGCACTTGGCAAACTGCAGTCTGTATTAGACTGTGTATTAACCTCTTAATAACCAAGTGGTTGTGTTGCTATGGCCAGGCTTCAGTTCCCAGCAGAACCCTTCATTAACTCCACACAGAATACTAAAAGTGCATTTGTTTTCTTTAGATAATGAAATCCATCTTGTAATAGCTTTTAGCCCAGTTGTTGCCTAGTTG
Organism: Anas platyrhynchos; assembly: GCF_047663525.1. Lineage (NCBI taxonomy): Eukaryota > Metazoa > Chordata > Aves > Anseriformes > Anatidae > Anas > Anas platyrhynchos. The sequence goes on from NC_092621.1 coordinate 82,366,691, forward strand.
CTCATTCATATTCTTTCATCTCATTCTTAGATAACATTGTCTGCATGACAGATACCTATTTGCTGCAGTGTTTGTCAATAAACAGGGCCTGCCTTTATAAAGATATTTTTATAGAAAAGACACTGGGTATGAGTGCATTTCTGTTATAAATACAATGCTCAGATATATACCAACTCATCTGGTATAATTGAACCTCCTTCTCCACACATCTCCTAAAACATTTTCACTAACTCTGGTTTAAAGCAGCCAGCACAGTCTACAAATTGTATTACCAACAAGTTAATGGGCTGTTGCTCAAAATAGTATTCTATGTAATGGAAAGGAAAACTTGATGCTACTCGCTACTTGAAGGGGAAGGTCTCCTCACAGAAAATGACATAGGGAAAGCAGAGACGTTTAATGCTTTCTTCACCTCTGTCTTCAACACTGATGATGGGCTTCGGGAACCGGGATGCCTTGAGCTGGAGGACCATGATGGTGGGAATGACAAACTCCCAACTGACCCTGAACGTGTGCAGGATTTGCTGCTCCACCTGGATCCATACAAGTCCATGGGTCTGGATGTGATCCATCCCAGGGTGCTCAGAGAGCTGGCTGATGTCATCACAGGACCTCTCTCAATTATTTTTCAATGACCTTGGGAATCCGGAGAGGTCCCAGTAGACAGAAAGCTGGCAAATGTTGTGCCAATTTTCAAGAAGGGAAAAAGAGAAGACCCTAGCAATTACAGGCCTGTCAGTCTCATGTCAGTGCCTGGTAAAATTATGGAGATGATTCTTGAAGTTATTGTAGTGCATCTGGGGGACAATGCAGTCATTGGTCCCAGCCAACATGGGTTCATGAGGGGCAGGTCCTGCCTAACAAACTTGATTTCCTTTTATAATAAGATCACCCATCTAGTCGATCAAGGGAAACCAGCTGATGTGATCTTTTTGGACTTCAGCAAGGCTTTTGACATGGTTTCCCATAGTATCCTACTAGACAAAATGTCCAGCATACAACTTAACAAAAATACCATATGGTGGGTGAGCAATTGGCTGATGGGCAGGGCTCAAAGGGTTGTGGTAAATTGGGCCACATCTGGCTGGCGGATGGTCACTAGTGGGGTCCCTCAAGGCTCCATTTTAGGGCCAGTCCTCTTCAATGTCTTTATAAATGAGTTGGATGTAGGACTAGAAGGTGTTTTGAGCAAATTTTCTGACGACACCAAACTTGGAGGAGTTGTAGACTTGGATGAGAGTGGAAAGGCCTTGTGGAGAGATCTGCACAGATTGGGCAATCACCAACCACATGAAGTTTAACAAAAGCAAGTGCCGGGTCCTGCACCTGGGAGGGGGCAACCCTGGCTATATGTACAGACTGGACAATGAGACGCTGGAGAGCAGCCCCACAGAGAGGGATCTGGGGGTTGTGGTTGACAGCAAGCTGAGTCTGAGCCAGCAGTGTGCCCTGGCAGCCAGGAGGGCCAACCATACCCTGGGGTGCATCAAGCACGGCATCGCTAGTCGGTCAAGGGAAGGGATTGTCCTGCTCTGCTCTGCACTGGTGTGGCCTCACCTCGAGTACCGTGTGCAGGTCTGGGCACCACAGCACAAGAAGGACATGAAACTGTTGGAGAGTGTCCGGAGGAGGGTGACAAAGATGGTGAAGGGCCTGGAGGGGAAGACGTATGAGGAGCAGCTGAGGGCACTGGGCCTGTTCAGCCTGGAGAAGAGGAGGCTGAGGGGAGACCTCATCACAGTCTACAACTTCCTCGCAAGGAGGAGTAGAGAGGCAGGTGACCTGTTCTCTGTAAACACCAGTGATAGGACCCATCGGAACAGTGTTAAGCTGAGGCAGGGGAAGTTTAGGCTGGACATCAGGAAGAGGATCTTCACCGAGAGGGTGGTCGCACACTGGAACAGGCTCCCCAGGGACGTAGTCACTGCACCAAGCCTGTCTGAATTTAAGAAGCGTTTGAACTGTGCACTTAGTCACATGGTCTGAACTTTTAGGTAGACCTGTGTGGTGCCAGGAGTTTGACTTGATGATCCTTATGGGTCCCTTCATACTCAGGATATTTCATGATTCTAAGATTCTATGAAAAATCATCAGTTACTGCAGGCATTCAGTAGGTAAACTAAGCTTTTCTTTATGTGCACACTGTAATTCTTTAATGAGGCCTGCTTGTAGAATTGTTTCCTCCTTAAATAAATTCACAGAAGACAAAGCTGAAACTTTCTAAGATGTGTTTTAATTTTAAGTTTTATATTGGTATTGTTCAGTAGCGTTCAGTGCAGCCAGCGTCAGTAGTGGAATACCTTTATACCTTAGACAATGGATTGGCTGCTTCCTCCACAGACATGTTGCCCCTTGATATTTGGCACGTTTATGGAAAATAATTTATAGCTTTCTGGTGAGTGTGAAATCCTGGACAGGTTCATACTCACTTTTACCCACTGTTGCCATGTTATGTGATGGGCTATAATGTTGCAGCTACATGTCTGACAGTGTGGAAGGCAGTTAATGCCTTCTGAGTTTGTTTGCTTGATTTTTATTTTTGTTTGTTTGTTTTTCTTTTTTTTTGTGCATGTTGTTGTTTGTTTGCTTGGGGTTTTTGAAAGCTGACAGCGCTTACAGTAGTTTTGTATGTGATATTCTGGAGTTACACATAACAGGGTGGTGAGATATGCAATGTTATAAAAACTTCCAGGCACTGGTGTGTTGCTTTTTCTGGACCACCTGGATATGAGCATTATCTGAAATTTACAGCTTGGATAGATCTTACACATTCTAGAGTCAGACTCCGGAAAACTGTGGGCCTGCTTGTTCTCTCACGGTGGTGCAAAGTAAGAACAATCAGATTTGTATGTGTGTGAATCAGAGTAGATACAATGAGCAGGAAAAGGTGGAAGGTAGTATGTCCAGATGAAGTCTAAACAGCAGTGAAAGTTTGTAAACAATATATTTGCACAACTACAATTTGCAGGGAAAAAAAAAAAAAAAAGAATTATATACTTGCAAAACACAACAAATTTATAGTATTAGTAAATTATTTTTCATACCATTCAATAAAATTTCTGTCCTTACTGAAATCAGAAGGTAATGTCTCTCCTTTTTTAATGGAGGAAAATCTCCAACCTAGGTTCAAAATCTGGTGTCCAGTGTTGCATAGTAAAGAGTCTGGGTAACATTAAACAAAAAAATTAAATTTCTCCATAGTCTTTTCAGATATGGATGTAACGGATATGAGTTTTCTGCAAGAAGCGTAAAACTGGTCTTGTGGCTGACGCTGCTAAAGGGTCATTTCTTTTGGATGAATATTAAATGTATTTTTCCAAGGTTCTGCTCAGCCTCTGGAACTGTAATTTAGTGTATATTTTACTTTCAAGCCGAAGATAACGTCATCTTTTCCCTCATCATTATTGTTAAAATAATCTTGTTTGGTTTCAATAAGTGTTTATTTTTCCCTTATAGATTTCATTCCTGGCCTCTGCTTACCTCAGTCAACATCTCTCAGAGGAAAGTTGCTCTGCCCTTGCATCTGTTACGCATTACCTTTACCTCTGCCAGTTCAGCTGGATGCTTATTCAGGTTAGTCTCATAATCCTCTTTCACCCCCCTCCCCAAAACCTCTTTAAAAGTAACTGATACTGTGATTCTATTATTTCTTACTATCCATATGTATTTGCAATTCAATACTACTGGGGAGGCAAAGTATTATATATTCTTTATTCAACCTACAGTGTCAGAGCAAATATTCAAGACTCTTCCTCTAATATCCATAATAATCTCACTTTGTCCTATAGAAGTTATTGGCTCAAAACACTGACAGACTGGTTTATTGGAGTTTATTGTTTTTTTAAGTGTCTCTTCTTTAGTCTGTTGAAACAGTCTCTTAAAGTTGAAATGCAAGTATAAACTACAATCACTTTTGGAGTCAGTAGTTATTTAGTCATTAAACCTGTATAATATGACAAACATAGCTTCATAAGATTGCATTAAAATAAGGAATATATACATTTGTAGATACTCCCAGAATTTTGAAGTATTATACAATAGTACATGATAAAAAAAATAATTGAACTTATGTAGAAGACTACGAACAATCAAATTTGTCATGGAAAAGTATCAGTTGTAACTTAGTCAAAGTAAAACCTGTGAGGTTGTTTGGAAAACACATTATCAGATCCTCTTCTAAAAATGTACATGTAACACTAATGCATGAATTATAAGATTTTTTTGTCTGTTATTTTGATAGGATTTCTCTATAGCACATTTATTGCATCATTTAGCATTATAGATGGAGCCATGTACATTGCTATGCCAGTTCTCTAATATGCAGGTTGTCAGATCAAACAAGGAGCTGCAAATTATGGTATACATCCAAATGCAACTTTTTCTTCTACTGATATTCATGTGGTATCAGGCATTTTCTTGGGATTGTGTCAGGCTGACATTCACTGAGAACCCTAACAGGCTGTTTAACAGCTCCACTGTGACTAACTAACAGCAGTTTTAAAGGAGAGAAGCAAATAAATTGTCTAAAAGCACATTACAGACTTAATGGAGAAAGGGCTGAATGGGTGTTTTAGGTACTGTTTAATGTGGTGTGTGTGTTGTGGTATAGTTAGATGTGGATGTAGATGGTCTGTCATTTACGTTGCTTTTGCAATTGTTGCTAAAAATGCAGCACTATTTTGTTTGGTTTGTTTGGTCCATACTGAACAGAGCTCTGAACTGCTCTGTCTCTAGTGAGGCAGTAATGCTGCTCTACTAATGCTCTTTTATTGTCATTTTTTTCTTTTCCCCTGAATGTATATAGTTAGCCAGAAAAGGTATTCTCCCTACTGGAGGTTTCTTTCTGCTCACTCTGTCAATACTGATTTTTTTCTTCTTCATCTTCTCCTTCATCTTGCTCGGTGTACGACATTCTCTTAGGTTGACTAACCTAAATTATTCTGTGACCTGTAGATACATTTCCATCTTCTTCACAGCTCCTCATTTACTTCATTCCTAGGTCACTTCAGAGCACTTGAATGTTTCTTATTTTGGACAGGCAAATGAATACTTTTAAGTTACCACTTTAGTAGGAGATCTCATGTTTGACTGCAAAGTGGCTTGATAGGACTTTATGTTCCAACTCTATGGGTGTTACATTACATTAAGTAGCAGATAATTCCCTTTTGGAATGCTTGCTCTTCCAAGGATTAATTGCATATAATGACAACAACAGCAACAACAAAAAAGCATGACAGCCGGTCATTTTTATGGCTATAGTTGAAATCTGTTGTTATTTTTTGTTGGAGTAAACTTCTGCCAGATCCTATGGACTTGGATGTGCCATTTGATTCTGTGGGACGTCAGGCTTGTATTAGTCATGAGGACTCTTCATGCAAATTTGAGGTGACAAAGGTGCTTAAGACGGAATCCTTCATTAGGTGCTGGGCGATGAGCTGACAAGCAGCCAGGAGTAAAACTCAGAATTAAGGGGAATGGCCCTTTTTCTAGGTACAGGTCTTCATCTGTGAATAATTTCTGTAGTTTGAAAGCCCCAAAAGGAAAGAAATCATCTGAAATGTAGATGAATCCAGCCCTCAGCTGCAATATAATCCTCTTGATAGGGAATAGGTCCTGAATTCATATCTCTCATAGCAGAACTAAGTGAATTAACTGCCTAGCAATTGTTTATTTTGCAGTAATAATTTTGTTGGAACTGTCCCAGCTTATAAAAATAGTTCTATATTTATTGGAGCAGGAACTTCTCTAGCTGCTACTTCTTGCATCTCTTTCCCTACTGTGATTCAAGTCTGATGACTCAGATCAACAGAAGACCTTGAGTTTTCTGTGGACTGGAGCCCTCAGCTGACCTATGAGAAGACTTGGGTTTCAATACCATTCTTTGGACACAGGCTTGAACCTTGAATTTCCTTATACTGACAGTGTATCTGATCTTTATCCCGTTCTGCAGTAGAAAAACAGTGCCTTGGCCACAGGGATAGTTTGGAGTAGGCAGATGGGTCAGCCTTCTTCGACACAATTTGGGAGAGGAGAGGACTGTCCTCTGAATTGTAGCAGCTATATTGGAAAAAGCTGTGGATCTAGGGGAAATCCGGACTGACAGGGAAAATCTAGATGCTACATCTGTCTGAATGGCAGGTTTAAATTCACGGGACATTTTGTATTTCTGCTATATTTCTGTGTTGCTGTTTGTATTTCTCAGCATTGTAGACTTAAAATACACAGATCATGTGTGCAGAATTAATAATATATTCATACTCACACGGGACTTACATGATTCTGTCTGGGAAACTGTGAAAATATGAGAACAGATTCTGTATTGCTCATGCAGCCACTCTGCCATCTGCAAGGCTGCACAGAACAGTGCATATGCCTGATCACTCTATACATATTTGCTAGCGCCAGCCTTGATCACTGCACACAGAAGTAGATAAACATGACAATCGAGTGTGGGTTGTGTGCAGATGTGTGCAACTTGCTATGAGCTGAAACATCCAGAAAATCCAGACAATATTAAGTGATGGAAAGGTGACTGAGCAACATTTCCAGGCAACAAATGTCAGTTGTAAAACCCAGACTTAATAGTAAGTTGGACCTATTCATACTCATTTTTGTAGTCCAGATCTTTCATTTTCTAGATTTCAGGACAACTTCCTTACTTTTTCGTCCTGATCTATGTATTTTCTGCATGTTGCTAGATGTAACTAGATGCTTAAACATTATTATATCTTAATAATGGTTGCAATAACAAAACACATAGCACAGTATTCTAATTCTTCTTCCATTTTTAGCTCCTTGTAAGCTTACATTTGATATCACTGTTTATGCTACCCACACAGCTACTGCCAACATGCTTGCCAAAATGCAGGAACAGAAAGGACCTCAGAGGCAGAAGGAAAGAAAGGTCTGTCTGCAGAGGCAGAACAAAGGGCACATCAAATTGTCCTTGTCACAAGGTTGTCTGAGTGTTCCTTTTGTATTGAATTGTCTTGATTCCCGGATTTTATCTATGGATTTCATAGAATCATAGAATCAAAGAGTGAGTTTGGTTGGAAGGGACCTTAAAGGGCATCTAATGCCGACCCCCCTGCAATGGGCAGGGATGTCACCCACCAGACCAAGTTGCTCAGGATCCCATTCAACCTGGTCTTGAACAGCTCCAGGGATGGGGCAGCCACAGCTTCTCTGGGCAGCCTGAGCCTGGGCCTCACCGCACTCTGAGTGAAAAATTTCCTTGTAACTTCTAATCTACATGTAAATCTCCCCTGTTTTACTTTTAAACCATTCCCCCTTGTCCTATCATGATCTGCTCAAACCCTCTTCAGGTACTTGAAGGTCTCGGTGATGTCTCCCTGAAGCGTTCTCTTCTTCAGCCTGAAGAGACCCAGGTATCTCAGACTTTATTCACAGAAGAGGTGCTCCAGCCCTCTGATCAACTTTGTGGTCCTCCTCTGGACCTGCTCCAACAGCCCCACGCCTGTCTTGTGCTGGGAGCCCCAGACCTGGATGCAGTACTCCAGGTGAGACCAGGGCAGAGCAGAGGGGTGCAGTCACCTCCCTCACCGTGCTGGCCACTCCTCTGTTGATGCAGCCCAGGATGCAGTTGGCCTTCTGGGCTGCAAGCACGCACTGCTGGCTCATGTTAAGGTTTTTGTCCACCAGATCCCCCAAGTCCTTCTCTGCAGGGCTGCTCTCAGTGATTTCTTCTCCCACTCTGCACTCCTGTCTGGGATTGCCCTGACCCAGGTGAAGCACCTTGCACTTGGACTTGTTGAGCCTCATTAGGTTCACATGGTCCCACTTCTCAAGCTTGTCCAGGTCCCTTTGGATGTCAACCCACATCAGCCAGTTCCATTTTATGACCAAAGACAGTTTCTGTAGGTTGCATGATGTTGATGACATTTCTCAGTCTTTCAAGGATGAGGCAGTCTTGACTGCAGAAGGAAAGGTAAGCAAGGTGTAAAATACGCTTAGTGTCCACAGCATGAATTTAACCTGAAATATTTGCCTCGTACTAATGCTGAAATTCAGAAGACTTGCTTCTTACAAGTGTCCCCATGTAGAAATGGATGTTGCTACAGCATAAGCCTGTATGTTCAAATTCAGGCTGTGCTTTTATCTTAGGGGGACAAACTAAGGGTGCCTTTCAGTGTGCTGTTGTTCTTGTGACAATCATTTTTCAGGAAACATGACTCTCAGCATTTTCTAACTTGTTAAAAAAAAAAAAAAAAAGAGTGCAATAATGGTAAAAACTGTCTTTTGAGGAGAGAATGAAATTTATGTAGTCCTCAGCTGTGATTTCTGACACAGAGAAAGATTATGGAAAAAGGCAGACTCTGTTCTGTTTTGATCCATTGTAAAAGTGGAGTAAGCAGAGAAAGTGGCAGTTCAATAAGCAAAGTAAACTGCAGTGAATGTCATGAGCTTGATATCACCCATACCTGAATAGAATCCTTGTCCTTTGTGGATTTTTAATGGCAACATATGGTAACCTAAAGGTGTTGTTTGTTTGCTTTTTTATACATAAGTTTGTTGCAGACTTGTACGACAAGTACTTATTTTGCAATAAGTTTAATTTTTTTTTGGAGTATGATTAATGGGCTGCTTAACAGCTTACAAAAAGGAATTACACAAAAACATGCAGCCACTCTTAAAATGAAAGCTGTGGCTATTCATAAAAAGAAGGATGTAGGGAAATAGAAGCTTTCCCATTGAGCTGGGAAAACTTATTTAAAATCTTGCAGCTAATGTTTACCTGAAATCCACAGGTATCACTAAAGATAAATGAACGAACAAAGAAATAAAAAGTGTTCGGGTTTCAGGAAGGTAATTTCAATTGATTACCTCATTCAACAAGAAAAAAAGGTTCACTGACCTTAGTATTGTTTTGTTAGAGTGCTATTTGAATATGTAGTTGTTTCGTATCCTACATCAGGACAATAACAACTTGTACATTTGTTCTCCCACCTGAGCAGCCGAGAAGTGGACTGTACGTTTTATTCTTCTGTAGGACTGGTTATTGTTGCAGCATGGCAACAGGAAAGGATTTGCTAAAATTAGCACCGGTATTTGTATTTCATTGGTTCAGTTTTGGAACTTCAAAAGGTTGAAGACAAGAACTTAAAATTATCAAGATAGAAATGTCACTGCACAGGAAACGGCAAACAAACCCAAACTCCCTTACATCTTTGCTGGAGTACTAGCATTAACGTGTTTTCTGTGACAAATGAGGTGAGACAGGTAAATACGACTAAACAAACATGGAGCAAGGACATTAAGTATGGTTTCTTAGAAAGCAATCTGAGTTGCATGGCCAAGAACAATGCTCTCTGGGTAGTCAGAAATAGCAGAACCAACAATCCCTGAGCATAATGGCATAGATCGGTTGAAGGATTCGCTGTCTGGAAACACTCAGTGTGAAGCACAGCCTAGTCACAATTACAGAGACATGTAATTTGAGTATTTCTTCACTCATGTTTCATGTTTCACTGCACAGCTAACATCCATCCATTTCTTTTGAGAACAGGGATGTTTATTAGAAGAAGGTGACAAATAAAATCTTGAATTCAAGTTCTCAATTCCATGTAAAAGTAAAAAAAAATGTAAGAGAACAGCCAGAAAGTAGGAAAAATATTTTCACAAACATTGTGTGGATATTTTTCCCCAAATTTTCTTCTGTCCAATATTTTATTCCTATGTATGTCCTGTGAATGGTATTTATATATATATATATTTATTTATTTATTTTTTCTGTGCAATGTTGCACAGGAAAGTTACAATTATTCAGTAGGTTTTTTTCCTTTCAAGGAAAACAACATTAGCCTTTGTTCACATAGCACCAGTCACCAAATGACAATAACAAATGTCATAATAATTACTATATTATTAATATCACTGCATACACCAGGCATACAAAATGTCAGTCTTTAGGGAAGCATTCAAAAATGCTTACTAAACTAACGATTTTTCTTGAAAACAAGTTGTTAGCAAATGTAATGTGCTTTATGATTCATGATAGAAAGTATTGTATGCTCATGCTATATAAATCACAGAAAAACCCCTATAATAAAAATTGACTGCTGAGACTTCCATAAGCAATCCACAAAGCAGTAATTAAGTACTTGATTGTAAAAATTCAGCCTGCCTGAACGACGTGTTAGACAAACTGTTGGCTGAGGGAAATCTGCAAAATTTCACAAATATTTGTTTTTCTTTGCAATTTTCTTGTCTCTGAATATGGGAATCACCTATCCTAGCAATAGACAGCTGCAAGTTAAGAATATAAATCAACATTGTTATATGAAATTCCTGTGTAGTCAGTGGAGAGGTATGAGTATGTGGGTAAGGATCACTGGTGCCTGAAGAAGTCTGTCCTCTCTGCTCTGCATATTAAGAGACCCTCGAGGCACAACTTTGAATTAGATGCACTTTAGCTAGAAAAAGGTAAAAGTAATCCTTTATTTATTACATATAGAAGGCTAAGAAATAATTTTATAACAAACACAGCTGTAGCTGGTACAGCTTGTAGCTTAAATAGGTTTGAGGTAGAGGGGGTGAAGAAATGTTTTGCAAAACATTCTGATCATGGATGTTTTGGGTCTTTATTAGAAAAAAGTAACATGCAAATGTGCATAACCAAAAACATACCACATTGGAAAATATTTCTTCTATTAACTTTTTATGACAAATGTAAAAATCCAAGTAAAACTCTGAATATTTTGTTCTGCTTGAGTGGTTTCCATACTTATATGACCAGTTATTTCAAGAGATGTTAGATATTCCAATTTTTCATTTTGATTCATACATGGTTTTAAGTTCTTATTTATGCTGCTTGATGAGGAGTTAATCATAAGAAGATGCAGAATATTGTAAAGATGCATATGAGTTTACATTCATTCATTCATTCATTCATTATTTATTTATTTGTTTGTTTTCCCTCAGACTTTAATACTAATAGTGCACAGAATCACAGAACCACCAAAGTTGCAGGAGTATCTTGAAATTCTCTGGTCGAAACACCTGCTCATGTAGTCAGCTAAAGCAGGTTGCCCAGGACTGTGTCCAGGAAGCTTTTGAGTATCTCCAGAGAAGTAGACTCCACAATATTTCTAGGCAACTTGGGCAACTCTTTGACCACCATCACACAGTAAAAAAGTATTTTCTTGTATTCAGATGGAATTTCATGTACATGAACTTGTGCTCATTGCCTGTTGTCCTGCCACCAGGCACCACTGAGAAGAGTTTGGTTCCTTCTTATCACTTTCTCCCTTCAGGTATTTATAGACATTGATGAGATTCCCCTGAGCCTCTTCTTCTCTGGTCACAGAATCACAGAATCACAGAATCACAGAATTGTAGGGGTTGGAAGGGACCTCGAAAGATCATCGGGTCCAACCCCCCTGCCAAAGCAGGTTCCCTAGAGCAGGCTGCCCAGGTAGGCATCCAGACAGGCCTTGAATATCTCCAGAGGAGGCGACTCCACAACCTCCCTAGGCAGCCTGTCCCAGTGCTCTGTCACCCTCACCGTGAAGAAGTTCTTTCGCATGTCAGTGCAGAACTTCCTGTGCTCTAACTTGCAGCCATTGCCCCTTGTCCTGTCACCACAAACAAAAGAGGTTGACTACATCCTTCTGTCCCCCACCCCTCAGATATTTATATACACTGAGGAGATCCCCTCTCAGTCTTCTTTTCTCCAGGCTGAACAGACCCAGGTCTCTCAGCCTTTCCTCACAGGGAAGATGCTCCAGGCCCCGTATCATCTTTGTGGCCCTCCGCTGGACTCTTTCCAGGAGATCCCTGTCTTTCTTGTACCGGGGAGCCCAGAACTGGACACAGTACTCCAGGTGAGGCCTGAGCAGGGCAGAGTAGAGGGGGAGAGCAGTCCTAGCTCTCTCAGCCTCTCCTCATAGGAGAGGTGCTCCTTTCCAGTTCTTTGATCATTGTGGTGGATGCCTGTTGGACTCTCTCCAGTACTTCCAGGTCTATCTGGGAGCCCAGATCTGCACCCAGCACTCCAGATGTGGCCTTTTCTCATTATTCTCCCCTTCCTATTCATTCACACAACCAGTCTATCCAACCTCCAAATCTGTATATATTGTTGCTCGAGAAACTCTGTCTTCCTCAGCCCAATCCTCTGTACAGACTAGTCAACTATTCCACGTTCAGAGCAGCAAGAAACACAAGCAGGCTGTCTCTTTCATCTCGGGTAGAGAAGAACAGAAACAGTGATTCAAGGAGATAAAAACTTGTGAGTTTATTCTAATGAAACTGCTATCATTTTCCTTCAGAAAAGTAGAATGGAACAAAATCAGCATATCACGTGGGCAGAAATAAACTTCATTAGCTATCAGATCAACTATTTTTGGTCTCAGCGTAATTGCGTGCACAAAGACTTTGTGCCTTTGTGTCTGGCTAATAATTCTCTTTCTGTTGTCTGATCAGGGCCTGTGACGTGAATGCCTCCACTGCTGTGTTACATTAAAATTTTGGTTGCAATGGTATTCCTACATTCATAACACATTGAAATTTTGAAGGAGGCTAGTGCTTTTCCTACAAAAATTCATATACAACTGAAAAATAGCATAAAAAACTTTTAATACAGATCAGATTTAGCAATATTATATCACAGTATAGAAATCCAAGAAGAAAGCTAATGGTTACACAGAAAAAATAGTGTTTTCTTCTAGAGTGTCCCTTCCTCTCTTATAGTCTAATTGCAAGTCTAATTGCAAGTGTAACAATTACATAATTAAGCATACTTTTTATGATCAGTCTCAGTTACTTATAAGAAGAAAAGGAAAGTGAAATATGTTGAAAAATGTTTATGTTGGGACATATATTGGGCATATGCTGGGACAGAAGTACACTGTATGGCATTCAGAATGATTTAGTCTTTGGGATAGCTAATCATGCACTAAGTCTACTGATTACTATTCTGCATTATTTTTCAGGCTGTTAATTTCTGGTACGTCCTGGTGATGAACGATGAACACACAGAGAGGCGCTATCTGCTTTACTTCCTTTTGAGCTGGGGGCTTCCAGCTTTTATTGTGATCCTGCTTTTGATTATTCTGAGAGGAATCTATCATCACAGCACAGCCCAGATTTATGGCCTGGTCTACAGTGATCTGTAAGTTTCCCTTCAAATATCCATGAGCTACCTATAGCACTTTTTTGGTTATTTGTAGTTTGCTTGCACGCAGACATGTCACCTGTGCTGCACCTTCCATACAATTCCAGTTTCTCCACAGTTTCACCCTGAGCATTGTGGAGCCAGCTTGGGCTCGTCTGCCTTGTTGGTAAATTATTTATTATTTTCTGAGATGATGCAGTTCCAGGGTGAAGGATAGAGATAGCCACTGCTGCAGAAATGAGCAGAAGAGTGTGTTCTTTTTCCATTTCATTTCTGTGTTTTAAAAAGCAAAAACAAACCCAAAGAAACCTTCAACCCTCTTGACTTAGATTATTAAAAATGTTCTCTGCTAAGCAATGTTACTATATTAACATGTCAGATATATTTCCTGAAATGTTTCTCTTGGAATATTGAACATGTTCTATTCCAAACTGTTCTCAACCTAAACATCGCTGTAATGCCAATAATTAACACAACCCTTTCAGTGCTCTATATATAACCACAGAAAACTGTGCTAATTAACAAAATGCATCTTCATAGAACTTGAGACATTTAAGTGGAAGGATACATAGATAAAGATCTATGTTATTTTTTATCCTCTCTACCTCTTTTACCGTGGCGCCTTTTCTGGCAAAGTTAATCTATGATAATAGCTATTCTAGGATATGAGGCTATTATGCTTGCTTACTTTGTGCCTTAATTACATGCTCCTTGTGCAGCAGAAAAGTAAACACACAGCTTCTATTTAAATTAATATAAGAACATACAACTTCTTTTTATGAGCACTTCTTATGGGTGTGCTTGCAGAGCAGGCCCAAAACAGGACAACATCCATCTATCTTCCATAAAGGAGTAGGATACTGTGTGCATCATTCCATTACAACACAGAAAAATTCAATGCACTTTTTTTTTTTTCTCCTGGAGAAAGGGAATTACTGTGTTTACTGTGAGTAGATATTGGAATTCAGTATATTTGTGTTTGTATGTGCATTTATAAATGCTACCTGCACTGACGTATTTGTACAAGTGCTTATCCCTGCAAGATATCCCTGATCTATATCATTTACATTGTTTTATATAAATGAGCTATACTAGTAATGGAACTGTCTAGCCATGCTAGCCAAGGTTTGCTGCCACATTAAGAGACACCAGCTCTCAACCTGGGAGAGTATCCAAGGTCCACAGCAGCAAACCATTTCTAATGTTCATGCTACATGAGCGATTGCTGCATCAACTATGTACCATGCAATACGTGCAGCTGTGTCTCCACAGAACATGGTGAACAATATAGTATTATACATTTCTCCATGGTAAAATGTTTCTCTGTGCGTCGTAAACACAAGAAATGTGTTTAATCAAGTCTTCTGATTGCAATCAGACAGTGGGCTAATGCTATCATTATGCAGTGAAACACAGTTTTACATTTTTTTGTTTTGTTTTGTCTCAGGATTTTTAGGAAAAATCCTTAGTTGTGATAAAAATATTAACTAGTGGAAAATTACTAATTCCAACTCACACTCCCAAATTAAATATAAAACTCTTCCTGCATCCTTTTAGAGTGGGCAAATGCCAGAAATCATGCTAAGCTAAGTGAGTGTGCAGTTCATTCCAGCTCAGTCATTATGAACACTGTAAGGAGATAACTGCAAGGATTTTCATAAATAGCATCAGTGCTAAATCCTAACTTGAAGAGCACTCGAAAACTTTCTCATGATTACACAAAGAGGACTTTCAAAGCCAGAATACAGGAAAGAGGATTGAACTACACCACTTAGTTTGTTTTCTCTGAACCAGAATGTAGTAGTGGAAAAAGTAACTAAGAGATTTCCAAAGTCAAGGTCATTGCAAAATAACTTCAGAATCAGCCTGAGAAATAGTTTGAGAATAATGGTTTGCTACTAAGATCCTCATTTCACATAAGAGTTGGAAGACAGGTTAAAGTAATAAAAGTGCTGAAGCCTGTTTTTGTAGCTCTCCCTGTGATCACTCCTTCAGGAAACTCATTTTTGCATGACAGTGGCGTCTGACTGTTTTGTTCCTAACCAGAATGCCATGAGCACAATTAATAGCTGAAATTAAAAGCTGAAACTTATGCTGAAAGAACTTCTTTATATGCTTGCACTGAATAAAAAGAAGATTTGAGCTGTGTCAGATTTTGTACTTCAAAAGAAGTGTTACCCTTTAGATATGACAAATTTTACACAAAATATATATTTTGTACAACATCTTGTAATGCCCATAACATGTTACTGTGTAAAACCAACAGTCTGTCATCATGATAACAGTAGTATAGAGACAGTGATTATCTTCATAATTGCCTGAGTTTATATGTGGTATGAACACTGCAGTCTTTGGCATTACAAGAAATGTTAGGGTACTGGTAAATTTTTCCATATCACGATTTCACCAAGTAGCATGATGTTTTTGGACAGTATTTCAGTGATGCATAAAAAAAGGGCTCTTGTATTCCTCCTTTTGCTAATTATCCTGTTGCTCAGCTGTTACCATCTCATTGCCATTTCACAAGGGTTTACCTAGAGCAGAGTCTGCAGTGCAAACCAATATTGTGGACACCGAGATCTTCCCTGCTCAGCTTCTGATACCTGGAGCCCATGATTTTGCCCCAACTGTTCCTTGTCCCACTCCAAAGGTGCTGGTAGTCAAAGATGTCTGTCCAGCAGTGCTCTCCCCCCAAAGCACTGGGAGCAGGTTTGTGCTCTGAGACCTGCTGGAGCTGAGCAGTGCCAGGTCACAGGCTGCTTCTGTGCGGTGTAAGTGAACACAATACATTTTGTATTTGTACATGGGATTGAAGAATCACAGCAAATTGCTCAGGAAATAGTTGGCAAAAATTAACAATTGGTTGTGAAATTATGGAGAGGTGAAAGGCAATTTGAGTAGGACTGAAGAGGTTGCTGATGAGAGGGATATTGACATCAGTCAAATGAAATGAAATTGCTCTGGACTGAGATGGCTGCTTACCTCAAGTGGGTTTGAATGGTGGGAAAGCAATCTATCTGCATATCTGTAATGCAAAATAGGGAGATTCTAGGAATTTTTGATGCAATACCTTTACTAAGGAAAGTAGTAAGATTTGGTCCCTTCAAAAAAAAAATATGCATTGGTTCTCATGTCTTTTTTTAGAAAGAATAACAAGTTATTTCACAGCTGGGTGTCTATAACTGCCCCTCTGCATAACTTTGTGTAATAACCATTTGCTCAATCACATCATTGCACTTCCAATTCTCTGTGTGCAGCTGACTTGTCTTTGAACACAAGAGAAACGTGGGAGACGGGGCCTACATATGCATTTACCATCTATCCTGTTTTTCACTTTTAAAGTTCTCATTGAAGGCTTGCATCATGGTTTCTCAACGTTTGGAAATGAAATCTCTAATGTAGAATTTCAAGTATATTGTCTACTTTGGTCTCTAGTAACCGTATTCTAAAAATATATCAATGCTTAAGAATTGCTCTGATGGCTGAGACATTAATGTTTTTTGGTGATAAGAGGCAGATTATTGAGAAAGATGTCAGATCATTTCGTCTGGCTAGTAACTGACATTGGAAATAAGCTCTGAATTAGGTGGTTTAATATCTCTCTTTAAAAAAGTACGTCATTCTTCTATATCTTTGAGTCTTTATGTTGTACATGTAATTTTTCAATCCCTGCTTGAATTTTCTGCAATCTCTCTAAAATATTTTCCAATGACATAAATACCCACTTAGGTACACACTGTTCTAAAAAGTATTTCCTCTTGCCATTTCTTATTACATTGGAGTTCACTGTGACTTTGTGTTATGACACAAGGACAGAACTCAAGTCCCAAATAACCTTTTCTATTCCATTAAAAAAAATATTTTTCTCATTTGCCACTTGGTTTTAAAGGTTAAAAAACAAAACCAAAATCTTTTTCTGCACTGGGATCTTTAATGCCCTTACACCTTCATCACCCTTCTTTCAAATACATATTTTTTTTCTTATGGAATAAGAAAAACTCAAATCAGTAGAAATGTGTAATTCCCTGTTAAATAAGGAATTGGGAGGAGATGAAATAATAAATCATTTTGTTGCTTTATACCATTGTCCTGTCAGACAGCTATCTTCTATGAAGTGTATGCACACAGATGCTACACTTGGGCTGCCTATGCGTGTGTAAATTCCTCCTCTGTCTATAGTTTGGCTTTATGAATTTTTTAAAAAATGAATAAATTCAAAGCAAAACAGAAGTCAAACTGTTCCTCTCGTGCCTGTTTTCCCCTAGGAATCTGTACCTAGGTGTGTGCTATCCACACCTATGTCCCTGACGAGCGAGTTCCCTCTCAATAACCAGATGAGTTCACAAAAAGTTCAGCTTTAAGTCAAATTCCAAAGCTCAGTGTGAAACGTCAGAAAGCTCAAAATTTGCTGTTGTCCTGGTACATGCTGCTAGCCCGTCATGGCCTTATTTCTAGAACAGCTTTTAGCTAAGGTTCGCAACACAGACTTAATTTTAACAACACGTTTAATCTGAGTAGTTTATTTCTAATAGCCCTCATAAAGTACAAAGGCACAATTCACCTGGTATGGTGGGAAACATACGGAAGCAAACTGGAATTATAGGAAGAACGTGCAATGGAAAGGTAGAGAAAGAAATCTGAAGAATTATGTAAAATCTAGCTCCCCAGTCTCACTGGTGGTTACTCTGAAGAAAAATGTCAGTCGTATTTGCTTTGTTTGTGTCTTTGATTGCTTCACAGGGGATTTACCAGTTCTGGAAACAATGCAGGTACAGTTATAAAACCTCAAACTGACAAATGACTTGAGGCTAGCAACAACTTGGTCATCTTTTATGTAGGAAGCTGGGTTTGGGTTCATGACACCTTATGGCTCTGTTACGCTTAAAAAAAAAAAAAAAAAGAAAAGAAACAGGAAAAGGACTTCTGATATGGGCGTACTACCAATATGATGGTTTTCTGTTCTCTCATATAACCCTGAAACTTTGATTGTCTACACTGCAGAGACATACAAATTTCAACTCCCTTTGAAGTCAGTGGAACCTCACACGTTTATAGTGCTCTGTCTTAACTCAAGTTTTTTTGAGAACAGAGTCCAGAATTACTTAATTATCTGTATCAGTTCTTGTTCGCAGAACAGTGTAAATGTTAATTATGTCACATTCATTGGACTTGTTCCCAAGAAATTTTCCAGAGGTATAACATGCTAGAAAAATATGCACCTCTTTTAAATTGGCAAGAATCACAGGTTAGTGGAGTTCGAACTTTTGATGCACTTGGGTGGTTAAAGGTCTTACCTACAATAACATTAAAATATGTTTTCATAAATGGAAGAATTATTCTTGTGCATAAGTGTGTTGCAGCTCTAAGGTTTGAATCTGACCAAACCTTCTGCTTAAATCTCCTCAAAGGCCTGTTTTTATGACAGTATAAACTAAAACAAGTAGCACTTGAAATGGAGAAAACTGGAAGTGATTAGATATGATAGAATAGAAATTTAAAATATTGCAAACAAATATCTCCCTGCCCATGTCCTTGTGGAAACTGGTCGAGCTGGTTTCCAAGCACACTTTTAGTCAAGCTTTAGTCTATCTTTTTGTCTTGAAGTGAACTGTATAGTTTCCTTTGTTTCCCTGTTTCCCAAGATATGTTTTTTTTTGTTTGTTTGTTTGTTTCTTTCTTTCTTTCTTTTTTTCAGTCGTTTCTGACATTTGGGTGCCTGTTCCTTGCACTTTTATGAGCTCTTTTCCCTCTGCCAATCCCTTCAGTTTCTGGACTTGTCTCCTTTTTTGTTTGTTTGTTTGCTTGTTTTTGCATGATCTATATTTCAAGGCAAGAATGAGCTCCCCTTTACATCGGGAGCTTCCACCTAATTCATTCATTTTCCTCTTTAAAATCTTTAAAATTATAGAAGCAACTTGTATTTGGTTTCAGTGATAGCGATGATAGCATCTAACCGCAGAAAAAGGCTAAGCTAAATGTTCTCACAAATTTATCTACTTTGTATAGTATCATCTGCCACTAAGTGAGAAATCACGGGAAAAGGTTGTCTAGCAAAATTCCTTTTAGAAAAAAAAAAAAACAAACTCTACTGTCTTCTGTGCAGAATAGGACTAGGCAGAATTTTTTCCAGCACGGTCACTAAATCTGTGTCTGCGACCACATACAGGGACGGGGGAACACAAGGCTACAGAGAACTGGAAATTATGAACTTTTTTTCTGTGACTAAGAGAGTAACTCTTCCTGTTACTCACACTGCTGTTTCTCTGAATCAAGATTTTGACTGAGGCACAGGGTACGTAATAATGTCTAGGAACCACAGCCAGCATTGTTTGGAAAAGATACTTCACTAAAAATGAGCTCCAGCACCGGACGTATGTGTCCTCCTGCAGGAATGGGTCATGGGCACTTTGTTATCTTCAGGGCAGGAGTCAAACCTGAACTTCAAACAAGACGAGAGGCACAATTGCTTTCTGCATGCTCAGTTCTTTGGGTGAGTCATGCTGTTGGGTTGAAGCCCAAATGTGATAAAACAGACGCCTAAAGACAACTAATGTTCTGAGGTATTGTCTTAATTATTGGTTTGTTTAACATCGGTATGTGAAGCACTGGACAGTGCACAAAAGCACTGTACGTTTATTTCCAGAGACACTCTCATGTGGTAAAGCACTTCGTTAGGGAACATAGTGAAGGCTTGAAAGAAGTACAAAGCTGTGAATGATTATGCCCTGCTTGTAAATGTGGTGTTATGCAAAATGCATAGAAGTTGCAAGTGTTTACTTAAAAGTATTGCCAAGGCTGGAAGCTGGAGTGGCAAGGCCCATCAAAGATTTATTTAGTTTTAACTCATAGGGATAGGTGGAGGAGTGAGGGGCAGTCTAGGCTCAGGCCTCAACTTGAACAAAAAAGTAAGATTTAATAGCTCATAATGCCTTGTGTTAGTACCTACCCATTGAGGTTCACTTGTTTTGATGCTGTTTTAAGGATAAAATCTTCCTGAAGCACCTTTCCAGACGCTTCTCTTTGTGGAGTTTTCTCCCAAAGGCTGCAGCCCCCAGAGCTGCCTGCACTTAACAAGGAGGACCCCGTAAACATTAATTTTTTGTTATGGATGAAGTCATACCTTCTCTCTAACCTAACGCATGCCAGGCTGGTGCATGGATGTTTAACCCAGGCAGCCAAAGGGCTGGAAACCTTGCTGAGCCTCACCAAGGTGCATTCATTACCCTTGCATTGCTGGCACGTGGCCTGGGCACAGGTCCCTGGCTTACCAGCTGTTCCCTGAAACGGAGTTCTGCTTTCTTAATCCCAGGCACTAGTGCCACTCCCAGTAAAAGGAATTTTTTAGCTTGAGTGAGTTAATTCCTGGCCAAGTATTTGGATGAAGTCTCTTTTATTATTGCTTCAAAAGCGCTGAATGCAGCCCTCATTCTTAAGAACACAATGTTTGAAACACAAGACTTTTACTCACAGGAATAAGCCAACAGCTAGGAGAAGAATTCAGTGTTTGCAGCTGAACTGTCAGAAGTGCTAAAAGAGGTTTGTATGATGAATGGATGTGTAATTCCCAACCCCAATGCCTGTTCATTGTTTGATATTCCATACAGACTTGGCAGTGTCTCCCTGCATGGTCCTCTCCCTCCAGGCCATGCATCCTGCTATCCCACCAACTTCTGTTTCCTCCTCCTTTCTGCCCAGTTCACTGGAACAACATCCAGGATCTTTTGCAAACCTCTACTGCTAGAGCTCAGCGCAGAATGGTGCTTTGGCATCCAGATGTGAAGCCAAATGCTGCGTGAGCTACTCAGCTGAAGCAGTGGGGCAAAAAACATGTATTTTTCACTGGCTGGGATCTCGCCGTTCACTGTTTGCCCTTCTCGGCAGGGTAAATTAGACCATGCTGAGCTGTGTGCTACTGTATGAGAAATATGAGAAATGTTTCTAATGAACCAGAGCTGCTGGGTTTATGTCTTCATTGCACCACGACAGAGACATTCCCATATATATATAATATTATATATAAAATTACCTACTTGCGTGACCTACAGGAACAGTTAAAAAAGAAAGAAATCTATCCTTTTTGTGCGCTTCTGTTTTATTTTATTAACCCCCACCCTCCATTATTTCCAATGAAGCTGCCTAGGGTGCAGCCAACTGCTACGGATTATCTAAAAATAATTCATAAATGCACTGTCTTTAATTACCTTTTTATTTATCTCTCATTACAAGCATATGTTTTTGGTGGAGGAAGATAGTTTGGGGGGAGGGGGAGTGCAAGGGGCTGAGTGCTTTTTATATCTTGGCAAATATTTACTGTTAATGTTAAGCAAATGTTAGCACATCAGAAAGAAGGGTAATTGCAGTGTTGTGCTTTTAAAGCCCTACAATACAGGAGGAATTGCGGCTGATTTTAGCGATGGAATTTTGAAAAGAGAGTAGAAAGAAATATTTGTTACTTCTTGGTGGCAAAATTCTCGACCACTGTTAAGAGTCTGACAAAGCAACATCATTTTAGAGGATTGTGAGGAGAGGTTGCTGCAGGGGAAAGCTGCACCCACAGGTGGCTGTGGGGCCTGATCCTTCACAAAGCACTTTACCTGAGCAAAACTCCAGAGACTTCTCTGAAGCCTGCGTACGCTATGACGAAGGTAACACAGAGTGGTCGCAGGATGAAGGCTTGTATCCCTGCTGCTGATGACAGCCTTTAAAAGCTTGATCTTTCTTTTCAGGTTGTGTGAGAAATGAACAATATAGTCCCTCCTACTTTATGGTCTTTAGTTAGCAGGATACCGCCTACTGCTACTAAAAAAGCTTGTTCTTGGTTTATCTGTTTTCCAACAGTTTAGAAAACCCTTCATCTGATAGGCTAGAATACAACAGGAAATGCTAAAAAAAGCAATTCTGAGATCAATACCAGCATCTGGCTGGGACTACTTCATTGACACTGACATGTTTTTTATAATAAGTAAATACATCTAGCCTCTTCTGTTTGATCTTCCTGAAAGCATTAGAGAAAATCAGTGTTTTTCTTGACCTTTACCACAGCCCCATTCTGCAGCAGCAGGCCAATTTTGTGCTCACATTTTACTTGCTTGAAGTGCATGGGCATGGACTGTACTTGGTGCAGTCAGATGTAATTTGGGAAGGCAAACTCTTGCTTGTGCTAGGCAGCAGCACCAGTAAATGCATCTCACCAGACTGTGCTCAGTAATATCTGAGAAAAAGGAAAACAGCGATAGGAGATTGACTTGCATTAACAGTATTAAGTTGAATCGCCAGTATGGCTTATACAGGGTCAGTATCTAACAGACAGCCTTCAAAAGGAATGCTTGTAATACTTGCTTATCCGGGCATTTGTTATGTTACAGCCCACAAAGAACTTTGTGTGGGGTGGTGGTGGAACAAAACTTGCAGATATATATGTATAAACAAAAAGTACATACTAAGTAGTGTTGTGAAGAGGAAAAAAAGCACAATGGCATATTTTATTTATTTATTTTTTGTTATGCTTCCTGCCAAGGGGCAGTGCTGTGAGCACAAGACTCATGCATGTTTGGCAGTTTGCACAGGCTAACATCTCCTTTTTCAGGGAGACTTACATGAAAAGGCTTGCTTTAAAGAACGAACAGAGAAAGGAATTAGGAATGTCTGCCCTAAAAGGTAGTACCAGAAAAACAGTTTCTTGATCCTGAGAAACTGAAAAAAATAGTAAATAGTAAAAAAAAAAAATAAAATGTAACCTTATTTGTAGTTCATTATTTTAAAGGCATTGATAATGAGTGATACAAATGGCAAACAAGATTTAGATATAAGCAGGACCAAGATAGCAAAATCAGTCATGGAAATGCTTATATAATTTTTAAAAAACGATACTCTAAAAAAAAATCAAGCAGGTTTCTACCAGTTTATTTTCCTGGCCAAGTTCTGAGGGCTACAAGACTTATGGGACTTCTGGAAAAACCTGCTGGGACTCTCCAGAGCTTCCAGTGCCGTGGAAGTCTTGACTGTATTAACTCAGTGCTTGTGCCAGATCCCTGCTGCTGCTGCTGCTTCTTTGGTAATTGGTGGTTCCTGAGGATTTGCTTCCAAAGGAAAAATGAAAAAAAAAAAAAAAAAAAAAAAAAAGAAAACACCTAGGTATAAAGTTGCTCAGAAACATTACTGTAGAAAGTGGTATAATGAGGTGGCTGAAACACAGTGGGCCATGTTCTAAAGCAGCAGTGCCTTATATTTTGTGTTCTCATTGTAGAAAAACATTTCTCAGGCACTTTGTTTTTCCCTCTTTCCCAGCTGTTTAGCTCTACAGTAATAGCAGCAGTAGAAAAAAACAAGAAAGTGTTTTTTTCTTTATTATGCAATAGGTCTAGTTTATGGACAAGGCTGTTGCACACACTGAGTCAAGCTGAGTCTTCTGAAAGTCCTCTTCTTGCTATTTCAAAACAGCATCTTGGCACTTCTTCATTCTTTGTTCGTGGTGGCCTGGCTTTTCCCCACAGTTTCCAGTGGTTCATAGTACATAGTGGCTCTGTACCTCCATTACTGAATATGGTGGTACTTATGATATAATGAATTTTTATATGTGAGTAAAGGTGATAATCATACCACTGTTTAGTTTCTACCAGCAATTCTCACTGATGTAGAGTTGTCTTTTAAAAAATTGTTGGGATAGGCTGTCCAAATGTAAACATCAAAGAGCAAGTGTTGGCTTAATTCCTAGGCAATGTAAGATCCTCTTCTTTCTGAGTTTATGTTTCTTAACTGAACTGATCTCATTTTTCATATCCTTTTTTCCCTCCCTGTTCTCCTATTCCTCTCATTCTCCTCTTCCTGTTCTGTACAGAGAAAGAAAATAAAAAAATAAAACTAAGCAATGCTGAGAGTTTGACTGCCACATTATCATTCTATAAAAACTGGAAAAACTTATTAAATGTTTTGCACTTTCCTTGAAACTTGAATTCAGTAAAAGAATTAGTTTTACCTATGTTGCATGACCTGTGACACAAAATGGCATGGGACTGCCTCTCAACTAATCTGCGTGAGATACAAACTGATTTAAAGCCATCAGACACAAATGCAACATTCATTTGAGTTCACACCAAACAATGTCCACAACAGTATGGGCACTAAGAGATCCCTGAGGTCCCTTTCCCCATCACTCTGATTAGGTTATGAAACCAAGGAGGTTCAAAAAGAGGTAAGTCTAGCTGTGCTGTGCTTTGGGCGGTAGTATTTGGTTACAGAAGTCTCAAAATATAGTTGTGCACGTGGGTCACATTTTACAGCTGTGCTGGATGCTTTGGGGCAGCTTTTATGGTTCATCTGGGATTTGCTTGCCTTGACCCATAAGCAGATGGCATTTGGGAGAACTGTGTGTCCCAGAAAAAAAAAAAATTCCTTTTGAGGAAGAATGATTAAACAAAAGCAAAAATAAAATCCGGCTGTAATCTCCAAGCTGCAGCTACAGTGAAAGCACACACCTCTTTTATTATTTTCAACAATAATTCTGTAGGTCTCTGCAACCTTTCTCAGTCAACTGCTTTCCCAAAAGTAATAGGGTGATAAAGTAATAATGTTCTTCCCCTGATGTCAGTTCTTGCTGCCCATTCCTTAGGTAGCTAGGGTAGATTGAGCCAGGAACCTGATGTTTTGACATCAAGATGTGTGCAGTTGTCACCTTTGGCTTTCTGGATCGAGACGACATCTCAGTGTGGGACATGAAGCACCTGGTGGAGCAGCTCTGTGTGTGTTTGCAAGTTCAGGAGCACCTCACAAAGCCCCGGCCACAATGCTGCACCAAGCAGCTCTGCCCCATGGCGCTGCTCCTGTCTCAGCCCCTATCTGCTGCTCCTGCTGGGCAGAG
Source organism: Anas platyrhynchos (assembly GCF_047663525.1). NCBI lineage: Eukaryota > Metazoa > Chordata > Aves > Anseriformes > Anatidae > Anas > Anas platyrhynchos. The sequence goes on from NC_092621.1 coordinate 82,391,680, forward strand.
GCAGGTGCAGGGCCGCGATAAGGGGCGCTGACTCGCCGCTCTGCAGGCTCACAAATTTATATTTTCAGACTATTTGTGAGGAAACCAACTGGTACTTCCTCCCCAGCAGCAATGTCGCGAGTTTCCGTTCCGCTCCGTGTCCTGCACATGCTGTACTGAGAGCTGCGTGTCTATTTACAAAGCAGGAAAGAGAAAACCTCCCTGAAAACCCTAAACAAACAGTACTCTACATATTGCAAAAATGCCTATTAATAACAGAGCAAATTGATCCAAAACTTCAGGGCTGGAGTTTCACTGCCTGCATGGTTTGTAGGTCAGAACTGACGATTCATTTATTTTTTAAAAATCACCAGTATCAGGAAAAGCTTGTGGTTCGCTTATCAGGAAGAACATATATTTATATAAGTGCTTAGCAGTAACAGTACTGACATGGTCTTATAGTACAAGATCAACAGAAACTGTATTGTTTAAGTGAAAATGAGAGACGGTACTTTGTAACTGCTGGTGAGTTTTGTTAAGTTTTTAAGTTGTTTTATCTTGCAGGTTTTTTTTAGCTTTCCTAAACAGCTTGCATCGATGTTAAAAAGCCTACTTGCTTTTAGCAAATTTACTTTTTAAACTACAGAAAGGTCTTTTTTTTTTTTTTTTTTTTTTTCCACAGCTAGAAGCAACAGGAACTGACATTTAAATAGCTTCAGATACGTATCATGCAGAGAGAAGTGTAATATTTACAGTTGTTATGTCTGTCATCTGAAACTTCACACATCCTTTGTGTAAAGATTATTCTCTGAGGCTGGAATCTACTAATAATAGAGAACATCTTGCTTTTTAAAATGGACCTCCAGCAGAGCTCTAGTTTTTTAAAAACTTCTGATCACTTCATCAGCAACACTCTGATTTCTGATACCTGATATTTGATATCTGAGATGGGATATAATGCTTGGGTTTAGGACCCAAACCTCCCAGCTGGCTGCGCTGTTTTATGGGAAGAAATAGGCAAAATGGTTCTAGGAAAAGGTTACAGACATTTAAAAATCACTTTAAAATCTTACACTTCCTAGTTATAAATTTCTGTCAAATAAATTTCAAATTTTTTTCCAATAAAACCAGTATTAAATCTATTTTAGTATACTGCACTGCAACTCAGTGTAAGAAAACGAGTTTAAAACTTGTTACAGCCCACATGACTTGTCCAACATGGGTTAATCACACAGTGCGTGTGCAGGTCACTCAAAAAAGGCAGCAGGGATTTTCCAAAGAACAGAGGAGAGCTGGTCAACCACAACCTGTAAAGTCAGTGTCGGCAGGATGTGGGCTCTGTCAGGCCTCTTGGAAAGCTGCAGCCAACACCCTTTGACTGAGTTACAAGGCAGTCCTACTTTCACCTTAGCATGAGGCCATTTATTGGAGCTACCTTGCACAAATACCATCAGATGGCTCTCTCCGGGTTATTTTGAGCTACTCTCCTGCTGCAGAGCAAACAAACAAATAAACAAACAAACAAACAAAAAAAATCTATTTCCTGAGAGGAACCTCGTGTTAAGAGAAACCCATGCTTATTGGAGAGTCATCAAAATATGGAAGCCATGCTGCGTTGCAATCAGCCTCCACTGCTTGAACAACCTCTCTGGGCTGCCAGCTGTTAATTTAGAATACCCCAAGGCTGCCGTAGTTTATGCTGACTGGTGTGAAATTGCTCTTCCCTGCTCAGTCCTGTAGAAAAATCAGCCTACTTGGAGGGAAGCTCCTTACACAGTATGTCCCTATGAAGATGTGCAAAGCACTGAATCATGAAAAGGGACGGAGTCTGTCTTCCTGAGTCATGATACATCTCAGTTTGCCTTCCCATGTTTGATTTACCCAAACTGTGTGATTTTTTTCATTTAAAACTTGTTGTGGGGTCAAGGTTTTTATGAATAACGAGCTGCTTGAAATGCAGAGTGCATCTGACCATTAATGCTCTACTTCAGTACAGCTGCCACAGCCTTCTGAATCCTTATTTTTCACAAAGCATCCATAGTCATGTGTAGCAACATGAGAATACAGATGTTTATTTTTAATCAAATCATGTTTTTACACTTTTTGTTGGGGGTGTATAGCATGTAGCAAAGCAATGTAATTATTATTATCATCATCGTCGTCGTTATCATCATCATTATATATTTTTTAAAGAATGGAAAATGTTGCTTCCTGTTAATGAAGGTCATTATGCAGCTGCAGTACGTTATTTTATTATTATTATTATTATAATTTTTGTTGTTGTTTTTGGTTTTGTTTCTCTTTATAGTGGCTGGAGTTGCCTGTTTCATACAGAGATGCTCAGACACTACTCTCAGTTTCTGAATTAGCAGAAACATAAGGATTCGCTTTGGCTTGTTTGGAAATTATGACATCCATAATTGCAAAAAGTCTAGTTTATTTTTAGACCTTGATTTATATATGCTCTTATTTGAATTACTTAAATATGATGATCAGTGTATGAATGCAGTGTAACAAAACAGTATTTCAATATACTTTATTAGCTGGTTTTAATTTGCGATGTTATTTAATGAAAGCTGTAATAAAACTGTAAGGAGATGTATTCTTCTAATTGTCATTGCATGTCCTCTAGAAGTTTATCTTTTTACTAGAAGCTAAGACAAAGAAAAAATAAAAATACTGGTTTATCATTTTTAAAACCAACTTGATATATTCTAAAGGAATGTGATCTCTCCAGCTGTTACTTGCTACCATTGCCTAAAATTAGCGATTATGCTAGGCTACCTAGAGTCGGGTCTCCTGCTTGTCACTTCTGAAAATGTTTTAAATTATAAAGAGACACCTCAAAATCGAAATATTCAGGCTAAATAAAAGAGGTGCAACCTAGTTCAGAGGTTGAATGACGCAGACTGGTTCTTACATATAGCTGTTAGAAAGCTCTTCCCCAGACAAAACTACACAGCATTTGTTCCTCTGTCTGCTCTGGTCTCTGCAAAGAATCTTTGTGACATTAAAATGAGTTGCTCTGTGTGTTGTTTTTTGTTTGTTTTTTTTTTTTTTTTCAAATTCAAAGAACCCAAAATAACCAGAGCTGCGCTGACAGCAACCAGAGGGGTGTTCCTGTAACACCATATGGAGTGTGAGTGGTGGGTCCTCATAGGTGGCATTTGGGCATGTTTGAGAGCACCAAGGTCTGGAGTAGAGGTAAATTATTGATAGACCGTAGAGAATGGAGGGAGCCAAGCCCACTGTAGTGTCATCATTAACGACTTTTGGGACCTGGGGACTCAGTCTGCCTCTGCCTGGACATTGCCTGGAAAATGTCTTGGAGTGGTGCAAACCAGAGGTGGGCATTTGGGACAGTCAGAGGCTCTATGACAGAACAGACATCCTGAGATCTTCATTTGCCAGCCTCATCTCCTCCCCTAAGTCAGTGCTGAATGAGGATGGGAATTCTACCTAGATCGTTGTTTTCTTTTTTCAGCTACCCAAACGTACAGTGCTCTGACCAATATTAGAGTATTTTGGTTGGAAGATGTCATTTCAAGCTGTACTTGAATTTAAGTGCATCCACAGAGATTAAGAGGCCTGATTATCTATGCTCTGTTCTGACAGCTGGACTTTTATATTGTGCTTCTTGACCTGGCACTGACATCTTCAGAAGTCTTGTAAAAATTATTTTTCTTCACTAAGTTTTCTTTCTACTCTGCAAATTGGAAATTGTAATCTTTATAGTCTGTGCTTAATACATAATAAGTTTAGGTAATAGAAGCATTACATAATGCTATTGTTTGGATGTGGTTTTATTACTCAGATCACACCTGAAATTTATGATTGCTTTCAGAAGGCTTAGGAAAAAATTGTAATGCTTGGGGTGGCTCCATGCCTATTGTATTGTGATGCACATTGCCCTTTGCAAAAGAAAAAAAAAAAATCTGTGCTGATGGGTTGTTTTAAAATTCTGTTTTTATGTGTATGTGTTATGCATATCTTTTGAGAGACATCATCTAACAAGAAGAAGGATGCAAGGCAATAAAACTGCAGTTGTTGGTAGGCATTATTTTGGGTTCTGCGTAGCAGAGTAAGAGCTGGCTTATTAGGCTGCAGCTGTACGGTCTCACCTTGGGCATCTGAAGGATTACTTTTCCAAGAACTTTTAGTATTCAGTTTGAATTGTGTGATATTTTAGCAGATTATGGATAGAAGTAAGGTTTGGTAATGATCAGAGGCACTGACTGGCAAGTACCCAGGAAATACTACATAGGATGCTAAATACCAAATCAGATGGGCTTGACTCTGTGGATTGGTTATGAAATGTTTAGCAAGTGTTCACTGGAACAGAAAACCTTATCTACATTGGAACTGAACCTCAGGGGCTTTCTTGGGAAAGAACAGATCATGCACAGAAATAAGAGCTGCCCAACATCTTTCATTGAAACAGATTTGTTTTTTTGTGTGTGTGTTCTTTCCAACCATTAATTTCTGGGAATGGAAGTATCTTGCTAATTTGTGTCTGGATCCTCTTTTAATATCAGAAAATGAGAACCTAACCCTGATCCTTCTGTAATACCCCTAAAAATAGCTAGTCCTTTCTCCTGTTACTACCATGACATCCTTCAGCCACTTTTTTTTTTTGCATTGTGTCTACCATGATTAGTTTTTCATGTTTTAAATGAGAACATGAACCACAGAAGTGTACAAAAGAGTTGTTGGAGGGTGCTGGAGGTGTTTACCCCCCTGCTCTGAGTGGTGAGACCTGTTTCTACACTATTCCTGACAGATGTTTGTCCAGTCTCTTTTAGACAGCCTCCAGAGAGAAACAATGTACTGTACTCACTCCTTCACAGTTCTTGCCTTAGGAAGCTTTTTTCTCACATCTAGATCTGAGTGGTTTAAGTCCCTCAGTTCGGCTTTTGCAGCACAGAAAATATGTTACAACATGGAGAAGATGTTATTCTTTTGCTGTTTGCCTACTTGTAGATTGCCAATACATGAACAAAACAAAAAAATACACATATATTTTTCATCTTTCTAACTGGCGTACATTTATAAGACCTCTTGTAGCCCTCATTGCTCTCCTGTGAACTTTCTTCATTCTGTTCATGTTTTTTTCAAATGTGCCAAAACCAGATACAGCCTGCCACCGAAGTCTTTGTAATGCTGACTAGATCATAACATTACTTCATCTGTGTTGCAGCAAAAACTGCTGTTATACATCCAAGTATGGTATTCTTTTTAACAGCATGAAGTTACGACTCATCTTCTCCTTAATGTGATTGCACAGTAATTACCAGATTGTTTTCTGCAGAATTACAAACTAGACGGTGAATGTGGCAGGTGTATAGTAGGTTTTCCGAATTTACTTTCCTTGTGTAAGTAAAATTACATTTCACTGTGTAATTCAAATGCTGTCAAAAGTTTCCAAGTACATTTACAAGCCAAATCTGTAAACTCATGAAAGAATGAACTCAACTTTGATGTAGTTTTGTTCCAGAAAACCAACTTGATTTTTGCTTTTTAGTTCTTCCTGAGTTGAATGTTCATTATGTCTCGTATTTGTTTAGTTACGTCTGTTAACAGACTTATACGTCACTTAGATCATGTCGTTGCCCTGACTTTTGCCACAACCTCATCTCAAATTTCTCTATTCCAAGATATACTGAAATAAGCATCAACAATCTGTGTTCTCAGGTAAATTTTTTTAGAATCCTTGGATGAAATTTATCAATAAATCACAACTCTAAAATATTTTTCAAATATTGTTCAACATCTTCCTTGACTATTAATGGAATGGAAAATATTACATTCACCTCATATCATACAAGCCTGGGATAAGGAGTTTCCATTCAGATTTACCACAGCACACAGCTGGGAAAGAAGTCCACTGAATGTTCATTATAATTTAGGGTGGTATTGACTTCTGAGATCTGTCCTGAAAAAGTAGCGTGGTATTCAGCAGGGACATGTGGAAAGAATTGCATCTTGCCAAGAATAATTGGCTATGCAAAAATTGGATGGGAACAACTGGCTGTTTACCAGTTCTGCACGAAGAGATCTCATACTCATTGTGGATGATAAACTGAGTGTGTGTCAACATCAATGATAAAACAAGTATGTGTCAGCATTTTGTGCTATGGCACAACACACAGGCATAGTGCAGGCCTATATATAAAGCAACTTAGTCTTAAGGACACATAAAGTCCTTCTGCTTTAGCCATTCACTGAGATGAAATGCTATCAAGGTTTTGGACCTTGCAGTTTAAGAAACACATGAGTGAAGTTGAGCAATCGACAAGATTGACAAAGGTCTTAAATATAAAGTGCACTCAATCAAATTGAAGGATCTAGGGCTGTTTAGTTAAAGAAGATTTGGAGGAGCAGTGGGGATAGCCAACAGTTTACAAGCAGATAAAGAAGTGTTGCAGCAAACAAGGGAAAAATCTGTTTCCCAAAACCGTGCTGGCCAGGCCAAGAAGTAATGAGCATAAACTGCAGCAAGAAAGGGTTGAGCTGAACATGGGGAAATGGTCTCTAGAGGTGAGTACTGTGAGCACTGGAAACAGCTTTCTTGGAGCGGTTGCATATTCTATATTCGGTTGGATAGACTGCAGGGCGTGGTATGGAGAAAAACATTTTTATGGAGAGAAAAGATCTGTAGTTCTCAGCTACAGTACAATTCCCTTTAGTAAAACATTCACATGTACAATGAGTTGTATTTGTTGGTAGTTCAGCAACATTTTGAAGTTCTCTCTCATGTTAAACCTTCCTGTGGCTGCATCCATAATGCCATCACAGGCAAATGCTGTAAGGCTAGATAACAGGGTGTCCTCTGTAATACATTCAGTTGTTTTTGGCTGGGTCACAAATTTCATATCCATGTAGCAAAGTTTAAAAACAAAACAAACAAAAAGAAATAAAATTGAATTTTACTACAAAGGCAAACAGAAGGCACATCAGAGTGGACCACTCTTTAAATTTTCCACTGGATTTTAATAAGTGCAGCCCATGTTTTCAGGCTGTTGTGGGGTCAGTTGTTACTGTATCTGGAAGTGGGATAAGACTGGGGGGTCTGAACCTGTGACCTTTTGGCACTGCTTTCAGGCTAAGGGAAGTAAAATGGCACAGCATTAAGTGGGCACTTAATGCTTTGGTTTTGCATCTGTAGTGGGTTTACGTGGCAAGGTTTTGGTAGCAGGGGGCCATAGGGGTGGTTTCTGTAGAAAGATCTAGAAGCTGCCCCATGTTTGGGAAGGGCCCCATTGTTTTCCAGAGCTAAGCCAATAAGCGATGTTGTTTTGCGCCTCTGTGAGAGCATATTTAAGACAGGGAAAAAAAACGCAGCATCACACAGCAGCTGGGAGAGTGAAAGGAGTGAGGAACAGCCTTGCAGGTGCCAAGGCCAGTGCAGAAGGAGGGGGAGAGGTGCTCCAGGCGCCGGAGCAGAAGTCCCCTGCAGCCTGTGGTGAGGACCATGGTGAAGCAGGATGTCCCCCTGCAGCCCATGGAGTACCACGGTGGAGCAGGCTTCCACGCTGCAGCCCGTGGAGGAGACCACGGTGGAGCAGGTGGCCCTGCACCGACGGAGACTGCCGCCTGTGGAAGACCCCTGCCGGAGCAGATTCCGGGCCGGACTGCTGAATCAAAGTCCTTGATTCACTGTACACACTGCTCTGCAACCAGTCAAACAGCAGTGTGTTATCAACATTCATAGAATCACAGAAACACAAGTTTGGAAAGGACCTACAAGATCATCTAGACCAACTGTCCTCCTATCACCAGTACCACCCTCTAAGCTACTCGTAGTACCTTGTCCAGGTGCTTCTTGAACACCACAAGGGATGGTGACTCCACCACCTCCCTGGGCAGGCCGTTCCAGTGCCTGACCGCTCTTTGAGAGAACAAGTTTTTCCTATGTCTAATCTTAATCTCCCCAACCACAATTTGAGGCCATTTCCTCGAGTCCTATCAATAATTATCTGAGAGAAGAGGCTGACCCCCTCTTCATCAGAACCTCTCTTCAGGAAGCTGTAGAGTGCAATGAGGTCTCCCCTCAGCCTCCTCCAGACTAAACAATCCCAGCTCCCACAGCCACTTCTGACCAGACCTGTACTCCAGACACCTCACTCATTTTTTTGCCCTTCTCTGGACGTGGTCAAGCACCTCGATGTCCTTCTTGTAGTGAAGGGCCCAAGCATAACACAGTACTCGAGGTGTGGCCTCACCAGAGCAGAACACAGTACAGAGGACAGGGGGACGATGACCTCCCTGGTCCTGCTGGCCACACTGTTCCTGATACAAGCCATGATGCCATTGGCCTTCTTGGCCACCTGGGCACACTGCTGGCTCATGTTCAGGTGAGCGTCAGTCAACACCCCCAGATCCTTTCCTCTGCCCAGCTTTTCAACTACTCTTCCCCAGACCTGTAGCACTGCATGGGGTTGTTGTGACCAAAGTGCAGGACCCAGCACTTAGCCATGTTGAACCTCATCCTATTGGCCTCTGCCCATTGACCCATCCTCTCCAGGTCCCTCTGCAGGGCTTTCCTACCGTCCGGCAGATCGACACTTCCCCCAGCTTGATGTCATCTGAAAACTTACTGAGGGTGCACTCAATTCCCTTATCCAAATCATCAATATAATATTAAAGAGGACGGATCCCAACACCGACCCCTGGGGAACACCACTGGTGACCAGTCGCCAGCTGGATCTCATTACATTCACCAGCACTCTCGGGGCCCAGCCGTCCAGCCAGCATCAAGTACTCCAGAGCTAGAGTGGAATACTGTAGTTTAAGGCACTGCTGTGAACTTTGTCGGTTTTGAGTTCTTCTCTCACAGGACCTGTACTCTGCACAAAACCTTCTTAAGTCTTATTACTAAGCAGGAGGCTTTACTTCCTACATTTCTTCTTTTGTTTGGTGTTTATCATCTACCTATCCACACAAGTAAACAGACTTTTTTACCTTCGTGTGATTTTTTACCTCAGTGTGATTGGTAAATGCTGTATGCCTTACCTACTGGCATACAGCATTTACCAGTCACACTGATTTTTTGAAGGGACTGCTTTTAAGGAAGGGATAGCGATTTAGTGTTCTTTGCCTATTTAAAGAGAATATAATCTTAGTTATGCTGTAGATGTGTATGTATATACAGATAAATACATCTGTACAAGCATGGGTAAAGAAGCATATTTACTAGAAAATAAACTAGCAAATGACTCCTCTTTGGAGTATAAAAGAGTGGTATAGACTGAAACACCTTCACAAACAGAAGAAAGTGTCATCATCCACAAAAGGACGATATGGAGCTATCATGCAGACTGATACAGAATATAAACGTCTGCTACAGCAAATTGGCAACTTTCCTTTCAACAGCACTCAGACTGTAAGCACAGTTCCATTAATGGGGAGCTGGAAACCCAATGAAAAATGCCCCACTGGAATACAGCTGGAATGATGTCAAGCCTTGCCTTGTTTCTTCACATGAGTATGTTCAGGTGGGTCCTACAACAGCCAGAAGGTTACCGGTTCGCTGGACATTGAAAACACCAAAAGATGAAATGGGCCCCAGGGACTAGTACTAGAAAGAGACTTTGGATTTGGGTGCAGGTTCGAGACCCTCCAATTAACGGCGCGGGGAAGCAAGTGATCAACTCAATATGAGTGGTAATACAAGCTTCAACTTTATTGTGCAGATATCCATATATTTATATACACAGCTATAATTATGCCTTACTGCTCACTATCCTATTGGATAATCCTAAAAGTGTTGCAAAAACACTTTTTCTCCTACTTGCGGTTACAGCGCATAAGCTACTCCCTCATCTTCCCAGGCCTCAGATCCACCTGTTTATCTCTCTCTCAAGGACAGACTACTCCTTGCATATTTTCACAAGAATGCTTCTCATCCGGCCTACTGCATGGCTATAAACTCTGCATTTTCTTTGCCTTGCTTGTACAATTCCTCTAGGGACCCGTGCCCTTGCTCTTTGAGCCATTCTTCAACAATTCCCCCTTTTTCTTTTTGTACAAGCAAGGCCCCATTTGTCATCTTTGTTACCCTTTTCGTAATACAATGATAAGCTATTTTGACAAAAATGATTATCAGCAGTACAATAAGCAGCAATCTCAAACCCTCCTTAATAAGGGATACAAGCCAAGGGGAAAGGTCACCAAACAAGGATTTCAACCAGGTATCAGACAAGTTAACATTCACTCGTATTCTACTTACATGTTCTTTTAGCCAATCCAACCTTTTATGGATCGACTCACTATGATCTGACAAATTAAAACAGCACATTCCTTCAAAGTCCTCACAACCATGTCCTTGGGCCAGCAGCAAAAGTCAATGGCTGCCTGATTCTGCAACACTGAGTGTTGTAGTCTGTCCATATCATCATCATTTGAGAGAGGATGCCGGTAGTTGCGTTGAACTGTTTCACTGTCCAGCACGCCAACTTTTCTATTCGTGTCAGGGCCCGCGCGGCTGCCACCCCTGGTGTGAAGAAAGTGGCAAATATTCGCAAGGTTGTTGACCATGATTCAACATCATCTTTACGGTCAGGTGTTAGACCGTGAGCATCTCTTTTCGCTCTAGTGGACATCGTCTTGGAGATATTCAGCCAGTCCTGGTGGCGAGGTGCAAATAATCCCAATCGACCAAGACAGCAGGGACCTCCCTATGTGTGCCACGAACCCAGCCACATATAACAAGTCTGTGACCACATTCAAGGGCGTTGTCATCCATTCCATGAAGGCCCACACAACGGCCGATAGTTCCAGTGTTTGTAGAGTATCTCCCGATGTGGCTGGTTGTAGTTGTTGTGATCTGGCAGCATCTGACTGTAGGTGGGCTGCATCGCAGGCGGGGCAGGTGTTGAGATCGTGGGTGGCGATGCCATCTCGTGGTGGGCCAGTAGCTGCCCCCATGCATATCTCTGGCCATCTAGGCATATCTCTGGCCCTAACTGTACCTGCATATCCACCAGTGCAAATCTCCCAACCCCCATTAACTGCTTGGTAGTTACGTATTCTAAAGGATCTCCCGGTGGTCAGGGCGTGTGAGCACTGATATCACATATACGTTGCCAATGAGCCTGCCATAGCAGCTGGCCAGATTGTGTCATTATCATTCTTACTATAGTTTTGATGTCCTCGGGACATAAAATACTGCTGCCCCAAATATAATTAAGCAACTGCTTGGTCGGCTCACTATGCAACCCACTCTCGTTTACTGTGGCTCTCAGCTGGGATAGTAGTTTTCAATCAAGCGGGGTGTGGGCTCCCTGCAGACCCGCAGCCCCTTGTCCATTGGTTACTGGGAAAGCCTGATCAGCGAGCAGGCTCAGCAATTCAAAGTCCTGAGCGCCTGCCGCCTCTCTGGCTATCTCCTGCCAATTTACCCTTTCTATTCCCTGTGGGGAGGGCTTTGGCAGTGGCTTAGTGGGCGCCTTACGGCTCTCTCTGGGTGTATCCTCTTTCAGTTTTAAAATGAGTCGCCCCACCACCCCCTCCTCGCTGTGGGAAACCTCGTCTTCTGCTCCTGAGACTTATATCCCAGTTTCGACCATGGTCGGAAGGGGTGGCACCATAGGCCATGTCTCCTGATCTGCGTCTGGACTTTTACTAGGCGGGAGGGTGGTGACGCCCCGGGGGGCCCCAGCGGTGGGTGCCATGGCTTAACAGTTATCGGTCTCCCAGATGCTGGTATAGGCGAGTAATCGCCCCCCACCAAGAACAGCCCTTTTGATTCTCGGCGCTGACTTCCTAATTGCTGGGTAGGCACAGCTGCAACTTGCTGTTCTAACTTGTATCTTTTAAAACTATCAATAGTTTCCCACCACGGTTTCATTACTTTTTTTACCATTTTATCATCATCTATAGCTAAATCCCACAAGCAGTCCCCATAAGCTCTCCATTCTTCCACATCAAAGTGTGACTTAGGGTTACAAAAAAAAACCCTTTGCTACCTCAAAAGCTATAAGCCCTGTAATACATGTATGCTTAACTCCTTCTACCCCTCGCTTTTCTAAAAAGCATTGCAATAAGTTGAGTGCTACCTCCTTATCCATAGTGCCGGCCTTTTTACCGCGTCTAACCACGTCGTGTCTGTCCGTGATTTGTGCAGCTCCGTGTCTAACCACACTGGTAGCCCTGCGAACTGTGCAGATCCCTTTTGGTCGGTCTAAGCAATCTTCTGCCCTCATATTTGCTGCTAATCGGTGCTTGTCAGCTGAAATTGCAAATGAACATTCAGAAGAGAACTTGTTTTGCTGATAATTCTAAGATGCAGTGCAAGAGATCAGGTCTTCTCACAGGGTTATGCTTAACAAACTTGCTGAAATTAAAAGCACAGAGCTTTCATGTATTAAAAAATTATAATGCTTTCAAAAGATGCTTCATTATCAAGCTGCTAAGCTGCCCAGAACATCAGAAGCATATAAAAAATATAATTATCAAAAATGAGTTCATAAAAGAAAGACTGTTTTAGGTTTTGCTGTATTCTTTAACTACAGATTAGGCACAATTTGCTGCAAATACTTTGTCATATTATCAATATTTTAGCTAGTAATTATCTGCAAAAAATGTTTCCATTCTCTGGCCTGCTCTATACTTGATAGAAAATTGACGAGCATGTTCATAGAATGATGAAGTGCCAATTCAAAGATAACATAGCCTTCTTCCACAACAAAGCCAAGATCCCAGTGAATAGAATTGTCAAATCTGAAAGACAAGTTGCTTTTTGAGAAAGCCTGGCATGTATGAGTATCTATAAATGCATGTATATTGTAATCCTACTTGTCTTTTTTTCATTTTTTTTAGCATTGTTTCATGCACTTTGTGAAGAATGTGCTGAGTGAGCATGAACGAATAAATAATTTAAGCTCTGACTTTAATTGTTTATCTTCTTCTTTTTTTTTTTTTTTTTTTCAAATAAAAGTGCAAATTCATGTGTCTGACTTTTGCCTTTTACCTTCCTCATATAACATGAGCAATAGGAGCAAACTCACCTGGAGACACAAATCTCTGTTCTCTGTGACAGGCTACCCACTAACCAGTTGTGTCTAAAAGGCAAGGAGAAGCTTAAGTGTTGTTGAGTTTCATGCTCAGGATTTTTTAATAATAATAATAGTAATAATAATAATATATTTTTTTAAAAAGCAACAACAATAATAATCTGGGTCTAGCTCCAGAGAGAAACTCCTGTGACAAGTAAAATTCAGACAGTTAGATGTCTTTAGTCAAAAGTTAAAGAGTTTAAAGCTGCACTTGAAGGAGCTTGTCCTTAGAATTCAAAACATGGCAAAACATGAATGAAACTGTCTTCAATGCACTGAAATATTTAAAAACTTCCTTGCTCAAAAATGAACAATGTATGTCAGAACTTTTATTGAATACCTTCCTCAAATGTTTTTAAAACTCCTTATTAACTTAACAATTTAGTTGTTGTTGGTTTTTTTTTCATTTTTAATATAAATTATGTAATTATGCTTGCAAATAGTTCCACTATACATCATGTTAATTGTATTTTCTTTTTCCATTAAAATATTCAGAGAAATAAAAGAGGTCCTCTTAAATTTTGTGTAGCTGGCATCCCTTTCATTATATTAACAAATGTTATGGTTTAAGATACCACAGAAAACTTCACAAAGGCACTTACAGGGTCAAATAAACATACTTTGCCCTGTTGAGAAGAGTGCAAGCCTAAGAATCCATTTTTATAGATTAAAAGAAAGAAACAAACAAACAAAAAAGGTAAAGCTCTGATTCTTACTGGCCAATAATCAATGTTATTTTAATGAATAGATTGATTTAAATGTGTACAATTCTTTGAGATATTGTCCTTTCCAAAAGTAAGATATTGTCTTTTGGTTTGTGTGTGGCCCCTTATTTGAAAGTATCAGTTTAGCTTTAACACGGATCTGTGGTAAGAGACAAAAAAAATCTTATATTATTAAAGCTGTTTCTCGTTATTCTGGTCCTAGGAAAAATATGTACAGTAAATGTCTTACTGCTTGGTATTGAAGGAAAGAGAAAACCTAATATAGTATCTGGGGTTTTTGTTTTGTTCTGGTTTTATTTTGGTTTCTGTTAAGTTGCTGACAATTGCTTAAAAAATAAGGTAAGTTTTGTGGGTTAACATGGCTTTGTGTATTTCCTGTCCATGTAACTCTTCAGTGTCTTTTTTAGAGCAAGTACCTAGGGATATTAGTAGAGGTGATCCATTTCTGTGGGTTTTCATTTGTTTGCTGCTTTTGTTAACTGGATACAAAGGAATGTTCACAGAAACCTTTCAAGACCTTCAGAAAGCTTTTTAACAGTATGTCTCATCTCTGAAATACAAAAACGTATCAAATTGAAAGAGATACAGGTTTGAGAATGTAAATTTAGTTTTATAGAGGACTGTACTTGTGTTGAGATTCCTGGCTTCAGTCTAATCACTAAGGGCAGTGCAGGTTGTGGTGATGGGCCTTGACATCTTTATACTGTTTGGGTCCACTCAAAACTACGTATGGGAACAAAAAAGTTACTTTCATATCTAAGAAATATTGAGATTATAAAGATGAAACAGATCAACAGTGTAGTCAGCAGGCTGAGGGAACTGATCCTTGCAGTCTTCTCAGCACTGGTTAGGCCACACTTGGGGTCCTGTGTCCTTTCCTCTGCTCCTCAGTCCAAGAGAAGCATGCACATGCTGGGGACAGTCCAGCAAAGAGCCACAAAGATGAGTAAGGGGTTGAAACACCTCTCCAGTGAGGAAAGGATGAGGGGGCTGCAGCTGTTTGACCTGGATGATTCAGCCTGGAGAAGGGGAGGCTCATGGAGATCTCATCGATGTCCATAAATACCTGAAGGGAAGGCACAAAGAGGATGGAGCCAGGCTCCTGTCAGTGGTGCCCAGTGCCAGGACAGCAGGCAGTGAGCACAAACAGGGTCAAGGAGGTTCCCCTGAGCACCAGGCAGCACTTCTGTGCTGTGCGGGTGGCTGAGCACTGGCACAGGCTGCCCAGAGGCTGTGGGGTCTCCTCCTGGGGGATCTTCAAAAATCACCTGGACACAGGCCTGGGCACTCTGCTTTGGGTGGCCCTGCTGGAGCAAGGGTGGGACCAGATGGCTTTGAGAGGTCCCTTCCAACCTCAACCATTCTGTCCTGCAAAACAACTTTAATTACAATAGAGAGAACCTAATCCTAACCGTAACCCCAACCCTAACCCTTTTGCTTACTTATTTACTTATCGATGTTATCAGGTGGTATCTCGGCCTGTTGTATCTTCTGAAGAGTGTCATACAAGCTATTTAGATTCTTCTAGATTTTTTTTTTGTTTTGTTTCACTGACTGTGGTGGACTGATGCTGTGGAAGTCACAGAGAATGAAATCCCAGGGGCTTGCAGGTCTTGCTGGGCAGATTACATCTAAGAAAACCCAGATTGTATACCAGAGAAACACCCAGCCAGCCTCTTCCTAGATGTATATTGTACCAGCACTGACTGTAAACTTATTTAGCAGAGCTGACCTGAAAAACAGAAGGGCTGGGTAAGTTACACCCTCTTAATAGGGACAGCAGTGACCACATACTCTCTAGACATACTGACTCCTGAACTGTCCCTTGGGCTGTTCAGTTTTGCGTCATCTCTAGAGTAGGTCAGTGGCAGTGAAGCACACACTGACCTCAAGGGAGTTCATAGCAAACCCTGATCTCTCAGACAGTGGAAATCTCTCTTTAACTATCATCTCCATATCCTTCAAGTCTTACGTGCGTAATTTGACTCTTTTTCAGTAATAACTCAAGTTCCCATCACGTCCTTATAAATAATTATAACTTTAATAAATGGAAACAGTAAGGGCAGATAGGACAATGTTAAAAAAAATAAAAAAGTGGGAGGGAGGGAGCATTTGGCTTCAGTGTGCAAATGACATATAATTTCCAACAACTTGAGAGGAATCTTGCCTTTAAGACTTGTTCATTTATTTAAAGAATATATTTCTCACAATTTAATTTGTGGTTTCAGGAGCTAAGTATAGAAAATTGCATAATGCCCTTTTAGAACTTGGTGACTAAGAGTGATCACATTAAATGAACATAGCTTGCATGGAGTTGGTTAAAATATAATTTGTTCCATCACAACAGTTTAAATCTCTTTAATATTGGTCAGGCTAAAATATAGCATGCATACTTCTAAGATACAAATGTTGTATTCCTTAAGATATGATAAGGGAAAAAGAGACAAAAGAACCCAATAATACATCCTGCCAAGGTTGCTCTGGGAACAGAGTTAAAGAATTTGTGGTCTGTAAAGTAAATCCTTCTTCACTAATGACCGTTCAAGGTGTTTCTCATGTTTATAAACAGAATTTTTCAATTTTTTCATCAGGTGCTTCATTCCAAATGCCTACGCTGCCCTCTTCACTGCTGCTCTGGTGCCGCTAATGTGCTTGGTAGTGGTTTTTGTGGTGTTCGTTCACGCCTACCAGGTGACCCCACAGTGGAAAGCATACGATGATATTTTCAGAGGAAGAACAAATGCTGCAGGTAAGATGCATAGGCTACCCCTGAGCAAACAAATCAGACTTTCAGGATGGTGCTGATCATTCTCTCCAGTACAGAAAACCCCACTGGAAACCGCAGCTCAATAAATACCTAAGCAGTTGTGTAAGATTAAGTATGCTAGCAGTTCTTTTGAAGTCTGTGAAAGTACTTTAATGATGAAAGTTATGCAGATGTGAGCTGTCTTACCAAAATGAGGATAAAGATGTGTTAAACCTAAAGCAAGAAATTACCATCACTGTTTGTGTCTAGTCTGGCAACGAGAATAGACCTAAAACAGTGAGCTGTCTTGCGTGGTCGTGGCTGGTACCAAATAGCACTTCCCCAAAGAGGGCTGAAGCTGAGTCAGGAGCATCGTTTCCCTGGCTGTGGGGCAATGATCGGACCCTCGCCCAGGCAGGGCTCTTCTTCTTGGTCCCAGGGGACAAGCAGAGTGCCAGGCCCTGGCCTTGCAAGGGCTGCGTGCTGGAGTACGTGGAGTTAACATGTCTGTTTGGAAATTTCCTAGTGCTAGTTGTAACTGAAACATGCTTGAAAGAGAAGATCTGCCTCATGCAAAACAGGAAGTATTGGTCTGTCTGTTCTGTTAGAACAATTTCAAATACAATAATGTTACCAAAATAAAATTTCACCAGTTTAGACTAACACTGTAATAACATGGCACTCTGTGGGAAGCTGAGAATAATTCTTTTGTTTTCATGCCATTCCTGAAAAAAAATAGGTTTCTGTTTTATAAACAAGTGCAAATAGTAGATTTGAGTAGAAATATTTTCTTCCGAATTACATGAAGACAGTTGGATTTTATAAACTTTCAAGAGGTTCTTGAATCATTTTTCCCAATATGTTAGATAAATATCATCTGAACTTAAAAAGGAACATGGATTATTAAAAAACTCCGTTCAGCAGTCCAGTGCTTGTAACTGTTTGGATTTACAGAGTGGGCTGTCTTGTTCACTTTGCAGTGATTGTTACAGCGTGAAGTGAGGAGTTGTGTTTTATTTTGAACATTTGGGTTATAGAAATGTATTCTTTCTAAGGGAAAATGAAAATAAATACTAAGCATTTATTATCCAGACATTTCTTTAGGTATTTATTTCTTTGTCAGTTTTACTAAGAACTATATATGAATTTGGATAAGGTCTGATAAACCCAGCTTGTAACTATGATACTCAAGACCTTAGTTGCACTTTATTCTTCCTTTTTTTTTTTTTCTGATATAAAAGGGACTGCCCGAAGCAATCACAAAGGTGGCTGCTTATTCAGTGTTGAATAATATATTTATTTATAAGTAACAGGTTATTTATTTATTTATTTATTTATTTATTGTGATTGTTTTTGTTGTTTTAGTATTGCTAAAGATGGAGATTCCATATTCATATGATGAAGGGCAGTGCTTCAGAATGCGTCTCAGAGCAGTTACACAGAAAAAAAAAACAAACAGTATTACTGAAACAATAATAGAGACAAAGTCAGTACACAAAATGTCAGAAAGTATTAACAGGAGCTAAATCACCAAGACATGAAATAGCAAGGTGGAAAGAAAAGTCTGTTTGATTTAGCGTAAGATTTAGGGTTTTTGTTGTTGCTTTTGTTTGTTTGATATTGTTTTTTCTTTCCCAACATATACAGGAAAAGGTAGAGAAGATGTGAGGTGTCAAAAGGAAAAAACAAAACAAAACAAAGAGAAATGAAGAAGAGATGTGTTTGATAAAATGTCAGTAATAGCATTGTCTTATTGAAAAGCAGGTACTTCTTGTATCCCTTCATGGCAAGTGAGTGTTTTGCTAAGGCAGGGCTTTTTCAGGCAGAAAGGAAGGTACGTGGTGCACCTGGGGGAGACTGGCCACCGCAGGGCTGGGACGAGGCTGCCTGATTGAATGAAGGCTGGTGATTTCTCCAGTTTGTGAGGTTGCCTATATAAATGCATAACTTAGCATTTGTACATTAGTTGTACACAAAAGGCTGCTTCTCTGCTGAAAACTGAGGTAGTAGCAGTATATTTACATTTACTTTTAAAGATTTTTAGCTATGTTGTGCTTTTGAAGATGCAGTCAAGGGCAATCTGCAGTGGCAAGCCCTCTTCCCGCTTGTAAAGTTTAGATCTTGCCATATGACTTGCATTTTGGAGAATTTCTACATTCCTAGAATGGGACCCGAGGCTGCTTCGGTACGGATATTGCAACCTTGCTGCAGGAGGTGTGGGAGCCACTGATTTTCAGGCCCCAGTTGAGTGCCAGCACCTGGCTGCCCGGTGGTGTCTTATTCTGGCCTTTCTCTGGCTCTCATCCCCATATTGATCTCCCTGTCCACTCACCCACAGCTACAAATTCCTTCAGCAAGAAAAAAAAAAAAAAGACTTCCCTGGGCCTGAAGTTCTGTACCCATTCCTCTGCACTTTGAACACTGCAGTAGGTAATGAAGGGAAAAAAAAAACACTAATAATAACAGTAATAATTCACTGCTTTGCAAAACTGCCTGCTATTTAGCCAGCTTGTCCAGAAAGAGAATAAAATTCCAAGTGAATGGTACTGTAATCAGTGGTGATTTATCAAGTGCAGAGCACTGTAAACATAGACAAAATATTTTTGAAATACACCTTTCATTTTTACTGGCAATTGTGGCCACCTGTTGATTTGAATCCCAGAAAGCCAAGATTCTTGCAAAAAGGAAAAAGTGGCATATGTAGGCATGTAATTATCATTTACAGCTAGATATTCGTACAAACACCTACTTGCACCTGAGCATTTAAACTAGTGGAGTTTATTCCCTTCCTGGGAGTCATTCAGTTTGAAGATAGTTAAAGCTGCAGTGTGATACAGGTGACCATAGGTGGAGTCTACAATAACCCATGCAAAAAAGTACAGAATGTATTCAATAAAAAATAAAATACCAAGGTCACTGGCTTCCATGCTACTGTAAAGCAGAAAAAGTGTCTGGCTATGCAGATTTGAAAAAGAAGTATTTATTACCTGGCTTCTAAATGTGGATTGCTTAGATCATTTCACAGACTGTAGGAGAAGCCTCTTAAGCAATGGCTGATTAACCTGAAGCTCCAAATTTGTGGCCTCTACTTGAGGAAGGCTATTGCTGACTTTACCAGAGATATAATAGGAATAGAAACAGTAAGGTATATGCTTGTATGTAGTATATACAGTTATTTCCAAAGAAAATGGATATGAAGATGGCTAAGCTAAAATTTAAGTAAATATATATATATATATATAAAAATTATTGCCCTCATGTTTTGGAAGGCTCTCAGGCTTACCTGCTGAAGAATTTCCATCTGGAATGATCTAGTCTTCTACAGCTATTATTGTAAATTTTGTCTGCTCTTCCAAAACATCTTTCTGCGCTTAGGCAGAGAGTTTGTTGCCAGTAGCAGCAGGGACCCCTGTGTATTTTTGTTACTAGAAGAGTAACAATATTGGGTACATATCTAAGGGAAAAAAAATACTGTCCTTTGGTAACTGCAGAGTATCTGCTTGCTATTAAATAGTTTCTTGGAAAACTATTGGATGTGGTTGATTTTTTCCCCATCTATTTTCTACATAGATATTCACTTCTTAGCCGTACCGTGTGGATATTCTTCCTAATCCTTCAGATTTATCCTGGATGCCCTTGGGTGGAGCCACATCTCCCATGCCCTACTCTGGAAGCTTTCAGGCTTTAAAGAAAACATCACGGCACGAGGACAGCCAGCCCAGCACAACTCTGCTTTTAGTAATCACTGTCAGCTCCTTTACCAGTGGTCCGTGATCTGCCCACAGAGCTTATCATACTGTTTCCTTATGCCTGGGGTATTGCTGTAAAAACATAAATAGGGTTGTACTGGAAAATAAACAGAAATAAATAGGATTTGCCAACTTCTGATTAGGGGAATGTGCAATATGCATGCTTCTCGTTGCCCTGCCTGGAACACACAGTGTGTGAGTTTGCCTTTTCTCATTTTTTTACGGCTCCAGAATTGCTCTGTCACCAGCTGCGTTGCTTTAGATGGTGATTGATACAGCTTGCTTAGGTCAGGGAATTTTCCTCCACAAAAGAGAGGAAAGGGCAATGGGAGAGTCAAGAATTAATTATCTTTTAGAGCAAGCAGCTCTTCATCCTCAGAAGCGAGTGCTGGAAAATAGTGTGAAAGCTGATTTATAAAGGTTGTTATCCCTAACCCCAGTATCCCCTTTCAAAGACGTGCATTTGGTTTGCTAGAAAAGAGGCTTCAGTTTGGACTGATTCAGCTTGCCAGCCTTTCAGCAAACATGTTCAACTGACTGATTATTCTTCTATATATAGAAACCGAC